>NW_027361737.1:25890000-26490000 GCF_039654945.1 Dendrobates tinctorius | reverse complement strand
ACACTTGATTGCACTATGAGGGACCCTGTGCCAGTGCCCGCGCCCAAGAGTCGGCCTACCCACCTGTCCAGGGCAACGGCACTCGCACGGTTTCGTGCGCTAGGTGGTGACCCTGGCCATGGGGGGGAGGCAGCACAGTTAGGGAGTTTTAGAAAGTGGCATATGTTGATGTTGGACATTCAGCTGATGCAAAAGGTGAAATAGGTGAAGTACCAGGAAGAGGTGAACCAAAGCAAGCCATTTTTCTGTCACCCTATGTGTCATCAGGGGAAGGTGGGACAAAATCCTTGGAAACCCATGCGTGGTTCATTTTAATGAAGGTTAGATCATCCACATTTTGGGTTGACAGACGGGTCCTTTTTTCTGTCAGGATTGATCCAGCTGCACTGAAGACTCTTTCCGATAGCACACTTGCAGCTGGGCAAGCGAGCTCCTGTAAGGCATATTGGGCCAATTCAGGCCAGGTGTCCAGTTTAGCGGCCCAATAGTCAAAGGGGAATGACCTGTGTGGGAGAACATCGATATGGGAGGAAAAGTAGTTTGTAACCATAGTTGACAACTGCTGTCTCCTGTCACTTTCCATCGATGCAGTATTACCAGTTGTGTGAGCGGTATTTGAAAAATCAGTCCACAACATTGTCATGAAACCCCTGTCTCCAACGCCACTTCTGCTGTGTGCACCACGAACACCTCTGCCAAGCTGCCCCCGGCCCGTACGGCTCGTGTGAGAACCATCACCGCTGCTGTGTGCTGGGAATGCCTCAAGCAACCGATTTACCAGAGTTGCTTGTTTATTAGCCAATATTAGGTCAAGGTTCTCCTGTGGCATGATGTTTTGTAATTTGCCTTTATAGCGTGGATCCAGGATGCTGGCCAACCAGTAGTCGTCATCGTTCATCATTTTGGCAATGCGGGGGTCCCTTTTTAGGATCCGCAAGGCATAATCTGACATGTGGGCCAATGTTCCCGGTGTCAATGATGCACTGCGAGTGCTGGGTGGAGGAGCACTTTCTGGCAAATCCACATCCCTCCAGTCACGCACAAACCCTGTACCAGACCTTGCCACGCCAACATTTTCACTTGCCCCACGAGATGCATCCTCCTCCCCTAAGTAATCATCCCCATCATCATCCTCCTCCTCCTCTTCTTCCTCCACCTCGTCCAGGAGAGGTCCCTGAGCAGACAATGGCTGAATGTCATCAAGGATTCCCTCCTCCTCTTCCTCCTCATCAACATTGGCTGCAGACGCCTGCTCCTAAGGTGCATCAAAGTTTGCATGAGCAGACGCATAAGTGGGATGCTCATGCTTAGGATGGCGTCGTCTGCGCTTACCAGCCGTGTGCATTCCTCAAAACACTGAAGGACTTTACAAAGGTCTTTCAGCTTCGACCACTGCACACCTGTCAACTCCATGTCTGCTCTCAAAGTGCCTGGCCGTGTATCCTCCCACAAATGCATTATGGCCTGCCTCTGCTCGCACAGCCGCTCCACCATGTGCAGGGTGGAGTTCCACCTTGTTGCAATGTCGATAATGAGGCGGTGGGTGGGAAGGTGGAGCAATCGCTGCAGCTTCTGCATACGAACGGAGTGTACAGGCGACCGGCGGATATGCGCGCACAGTCTTCGCACCTTCTGGAGCAGGGCTGTTAACTCCGGATAATTTTTGAGGAAGCACTGCACCACCAGGTTCAAGCTGTGAGCCAAGCAAGGTATGTGGCTGAGTTTTGAAAGGGCTATGGCTGCCACAAAATTACGGCCGTTATCACTAACTACCTTGCCTGCCTCAAGATGTACACTGCCCAGCCATGACTCAGTTTGTCTCTTCAAGTACTCGGCCAGCACCTCGGCGGTGTGTCTGTCGCCCAAACACATCATCTGCAACACAGCCTGCTGACGCTTTTCACTAGCTGCTCGATAGGGGGACACATCGTGTGCAACAGTGGCAGCTGCAGATGGAGTGCTCGTACGACTGCGCTCTGTGGACGAGCTTTCGCTTCTGGAGGAGGAGGAGGAGGGTCGAACGTCTACAGCCAACTGTTTCCTATACCGTGGGCTAGGCAGCACTGTCCCACCACCGCTGTCCCCTGTGGACCCTGCATCCACCACATTAACCCAGTGCGCAGTGATGGACACGTAACGGCCCTGGCCATGCCGACTGGACCATGCATCAGTTGTGAGGTGCACCTTTCCGCTCACTGCTTGAGTGCATGGACAATGCGGTCTTTCACATGATGGTGGAGGGCTGGGATGGCTTTGCGAGAGAAGAAGTGGCGACTGGGTAGGTCATAGCGTGGTACTGCATAGGCCATGAGTTCGCGGAAAGCTGTGCTTTCCACCAACCGAAAGGGCATCATCTCAAACGAGATTAGTTTGGCAATGTGGGCGTTCAAACCCAGTGTACGCGGATGAGAGACTGAGTACTTTCTTGACCTACTCATAGTGTCTGGGAGGGTGAGCTGGACTTGAGAGCTGCATATGGTGGAAGTAGCGGTGGACAGGGCGGACTGAGAGAGGGTTGATGATGGTGATGGAGTTGGTGTTCTTTCTGATGGCCTAGAATCAGTCTTTCGTTGATATAACAGTGGGATTCCCTGACTGCTGTGGTCTTGCAACGACACCTCAACATTTGCTGCTGTGCTAACCGGTGGGCTTACAGTGGGGGAAACAATGTAGCGTTGCTGACTACCTTCGTTGTGATCAGTTGCACATGTGGCACTTGAGGTTTGGTGTTGTGTCCACGCTTGCAAGTGCATGCTGGTTAAATGTCTAAGCATGCAACTGGTATTCAAATTTTTCAGATTTTTCACTCGGCTAAAGGTCTTTGCGCACTTCTTACAGATAACCTTGGCCTGATCATGAGGATTTTGGTCAAAAAAGTGCCACACTGCACTCTTCCTACTTTGGCAGACATTTTGCGGCCTAGCACGCTGTGATCTTTTGACCCTCTGGACAAGCTGTCCAGCAACTCTTTTGATGTTTGGAACCTGTCTTTGGAGTGCTCCGGGCCTGCCAGATAACAGCTGTTGCGATGTCGATGTCTGCTGTGGATGCTCCTCATCTGAGCTATTGGAAGCAGCACCCTCTTCCCCCAATGGATGCCAATCTGGGTCAACAACTGGGTCATCCATCACCTCCTCTTCTATGTCATGTGCACCTTCCTCTGTGTCACCGTGTACGGTGGTATAGTGTGCGGGAAGGGGCACCTGAGTCTCATCAGGGTCAGAATCTGGCTCTGTACACTGCGAGGACAATGTAGTGCTCTGAGTGAATGTACCAGCAGAATCATCCATCAGCGGCTGTGCATCAGTGCACTCCATGTCAGATTCATCTTGGCCTGGGTAATTCACCATTTCACTTGATAATCCAGGCATGGTATGTGAAAACAGCTCCATGGAGTAATCAGTAGTATTGCCTTCGTCATCCTTCAATCTTGGTTGGGGTGAAGGACACAAGGTAAGGTGTGGTTCATGAACATGAGCCTCCAATGACGACTCAGTGCTTTTACTTTTTACAACTGAAGAAGAGGAGGTGATAGAGCTGTAGGCTGAGTCAGCAATGTAAGACAAAACTTTTTCCTGATGCTCTGGCTTTAAAAGCGGTTTGCCAACTCCTAGAAAACTAAGCGTTCAAGGCCTTATGTAGCCAGACGATGACGCAGGGTCAGCACCTCCTGCATTCGGTCCTATTTTGCTCTTGCCGCTACCATCAGATCCACCACCAACACCATCATTACAAGCTGCTAACCCCCGCCCAATTCCACGGCCTCTTCCACCAGCCTTCCTCATTTTTGGTAGAAATGTAGACAAAATCCAATAAACTATATAGTAATGTAAAACAAGGTACAAGGTGTCTATAGGACAGGGGAGATTTTGAATTTCTGCAGACACTTGTGGACACTGGACACTTTTGGATTGTGTGAGGCCCACTGATATCTGAGCGCTATGTGACAGGCTCGATGGCACAGCTGTGACCAAAGTGACTAGAGGATAAGGGAGATTTTGAATCTCTGCACACACTTTTGGACACTGGACACTTTTGGATTGTGTGAGGCCCACTGATATCTGAGTGCTATGTGACAGGCTCGATGGCACAGCTGTGACCAAAGTGACTAGAGGATAAGGGAGATTTTGAATCTCTGCACACACTTTTGGACACTGGATGGACACTTTTGGATTGTGTGAGGCCCACTGATATCTGAGCGCTATGTGACAGGCTCGATGGCACAGCTGTGACCAAAGTGACTAGAGGATAAGGGAGATTTTGAATCTCTGCACACACTTTTGGACACTGGATGGACACTTTTGGATTGTGTGAGGCCCACTGATATCTGAGCGCTATGTGACAGGCTCGATGGCACAGCTGTGACCAAAGTGACTAGAGGATAAGGGAGATTTTGAATCTCTGCACACACTTTTGGACACTGGATGGACACTTTTGGATTGTGTGAGGCCCACTGATATCTGAGCGCTATGTGACAGGCTCGATGGCACAGCTGTGACCAAAGTGACTAGAGGATAAGGGAGATTTTGAATCTCTGCACACACTTTTGGACACTGGATGGACACTTTTGGATTGTGTGAGGCCCACTGATATCTGAGCGCTATGTGACAGGCTCGATGGCACAGCTGTGACCAAAGTGACTAGAGGATAAGGGAGATTTTGAATCTCTGCACACACTTTTGGACACTGGATGGACACTTTTGGATTGTGTGAGGCCCACTGATATCTGAGCGCTATGTGACAGGCTCGATGGCACAGCTGTGACCAAAGTGACTAGAGGATAAGGGAGATTTTGAATCTCTGCACACACTTTTGGACACTGGATGGACACTTTTGGATTGTGTGAGGCCCACTGATATCTGAGCGCTATGTGACAGGCTCGATGGCACAGCTGTGACCAAAGTGACTAGAGGATAAGGGAGATTTTGAATCTCTGCACACACTTTTGGACACTGGATGGACACTTTTGGATTGTGTGAGGCCCACTGATATCTGAGCGCTATGTGACAGGCTCGATGGCACAGCTGTGACCAAAGTGACTAGAGGATAAGGGAGATTTTGAATCTCTGCACACACTTTTGGACACTGGACACTTTTGGATTGTGTGAGGCCCACTGATATCTGAGCGCTATGTGACAGGCTCGATGGCACAGCTGTGACCAAAGTGACTAGAGGATAAGGGAGATTTTGAATCTCTGCACACACTTTTGGACACTGGACACTTTTGGATTGTGTGAGGCCCAATGAATATCTGAGCGCTATGTGACAGGCTCGATGGCACAGCTGTGACAAAAGTGACTAGAGGATAAGGGAGATTGGATTGCTTTTAAAAAAGCAGTTTGCGGAGCAGTGGGTAAACAGCAATGCAGGAATGTCAGGAAGCCTTAGAAGGCAGCCCAACAACCAACACCACTGATACACCACTATATAGCCTTCCCTTGCACTGCACACACAGTGACTGGTGTGTTGTGCAGGCCAAATTGCTAGCAGCAGAAGCAGTTTTTTTGTCTTCTTCCCTGCCTAACGCTCTCCCTACAGAATCAGCAGCAACCTCTCCCTATACTAAGATCGGCAGAAGTAAGATGGCGGTCGGCGTGCACGCCCTTTTATACCCCCTGTGACGCCCACCAAAGCAAGCCAATCACTTGCATGCCCTTCTGAAAGATGGTGGTGACCCGTGCCTATGTCATCACGTTGCCCACAGTGTCCGTGGATCCTGATTGGCTGAAAAAGAGCGCAAAACAAACTTTTGAAACGCGACTTTGGCGCGTAAGTCGCCGACCTCGTGGCCGACCTCATCCTAGGGTCGGGTTTCGCTTCATGAAACCTGACTTTGCCAAAAGTCGGCGACTTTTGAATTTTTTCGACCCGTTTCGCTCAACTCTAATGAGGGGCAATACCCCGAAACAGCTGTATGTGGATGGATACCATGTTTTGGCATAGGTGGTTTCCTTCATTGGAGACTGCCCTTCCCGTGGTTGTTCCTTCCCGGGCAAAGACCTGGCTGGTCATCGCTTGCGTTGAGAAACACGTGATGGTGTCTCCGCGGCTTCTGTTTTGCATGTTTTACATATTTCCCATAAGGGATGGGGGCAGTGCTCTAGAATCACTGCGTTGAGAAACACGTGATGGTGTCTCCGCAGTGTCGGATGTTGATCTCCATGAGTTCATTCATCCTCCTCTTCATAGTCTTTTTACTAGGCATTGCTCCTACCAGCCAGTTTCCTACTCCACACTGATGAGGGGCAATACCCCGAAACAGCTGTATGTGGATGGATACCATGTTTTGGCATAGGTGGTTTCCTTCATTGGACACTGCCCTTCCCGTGGTTGTTCCTTCCCGGGCAAAGACCTGGCTGGTCATCGCTTGCGTTGAGAAACACGTGATGGTGTCTCCGCGGCTTCTGTTTTGCATGTTTTACATATTTCCCATAAGGGATGGGGGCAGTGCTCTAGAATCACTGCGTTGAGAAACACGTGATGGTGTCTCCGCAGTGTCGGATGTTGATCTCCATGAGTTCATTCATCCTCCTCTTCATAGTCTTTTTACTAGGCATTGCTCCTACCAGCCAGTTTCCTACTCAACACTGATGAGGGGCAATACCCCGAAACAGCTGTATGTGGATGGATACCATGTTTTGGCATAGGTGGTTTCCTTCATTGGAGACTGCCCTTCCCGTGGTTGTTCCTTCCCGGGCAAAGACCTGGCTGGTCATCGCTTGCGTTGAGAAACACGTGATGGTGTCTCCGCGGCTTCTGTTTTGCATGTTTTACATATTTCCCATAAGGGATGGGGGCAGTGCTCTAGAATCACTGCGTTGAGAAACACGTGATGGTGTCTCCGCAGTGTCGGATGTTGATCTCCATGAGTTCATTCATCCTCCTCTTCATAGTCTTTTTACTAGGCATTGCTCCTACCAGCCAGTTTCCTACTCCACACTGATGAGGGGCAATACCCCGAAACAGCTGTATGTGGATGGATACCATGTTTTGGCATAGGTGGTTTCCTTCATTGGAGACTGCCCTTCCCGTGGTTGTTCCTTCCCGGGCAAAGACCTGGCTGGTCATCGCTTGCGTTGAGTAACACGTGATGGTGTCTCCGCGGCTTCTGTTTTGCATGTTTTACATATTTCCCATAAGGGATGGGGGCAGTGCTCTAGAATCACTGCGTTGAGAAACACGTGATGGTGTCTCCGCAGTGTCGGATGTTGATCGCCATGAGTTCATTCATCCTCCTCTTCATAGTCTTTTTACTAGGCATTGCTCCTACCAGCCAGTTTCCTACTCCACACTGATGAGGGGCAATACCCCGAAACAGCTGTATGTGGATGGATACCATGTTTTGGCATAGGTGGTTTCCTTCATTGGAGACTGCCCTTCCCGTGGTTGTTCCTTCCCGGGCAAAGACCTGGCTGGTCATCGCTTGCGTTGAGAAACACGTGATAGTGTCTCCGCGGCTTCTGTTTTGCATGTTTTACATATTTCCCATAAGGGATGGGGGCAGTGCTCTAGAATCACTGCGTTGAGAAACACGTGATGGTGTCTCCGCAGTGTCGGATGTTGATCTCCATGAGTTCATTCATCCTCCTCTTCATAGTCTTTTTACTAGGCATTGCTCCTACCAGCCAGTTTCCTACTCCACACTGATGAGGGGCAATACCCCGAAACAGCTGTATGTGGATGGATACCATGTTTTGGCATAGGTGGTTTCCTTCATTGGAGACTGCCCTTCCCGTGGTTGTTCCTTCCCGGGCAAAGACCTGGCTGGTCATCGCTTGCGTTGAGAAACACGTGATGGTGTCTCCGCGGCTTCTGTTTTGCATGTTTTACATATTTCCCATAAGGGATGGGGCAGTGCTCTAGAATCACTGCGTTGAGAAACACGTGATGGTGTCTCCGCAGTGTCGGATGTTGATCTCCATGAGTTCATTCATCCTCCTCTTCATAGTCTTTTTACTAGGCATTGCTCCTACCAGCCAGTTTCCTACTCCACACTGATGAGGGGCAATACCCCGAAACAGCTGTATGTGGATGGATACCATGTTTTGGCATAGGTGGTTTCATTCATTGGAGACTGCCCTTCCCGTGGTTGTTCCTTCCCGGGCAAAGACCTGGCTGGTCATCGCTTGCGTTGAGAAACATATGATGGTGTCTCCGCGGCTTCTGTTTTGCATGGTTTACATATTTCCCATAAGGGATGGGGGCAGTGCTCTAGAATCACTGCGTTGAGAAACACGTGATGGTGTCTCCGCAGTGTCGGATGTTGATCTCCATGAGTTCATTCATCCTCCTCTTCATAGTCTTTTTACTAGGCATTGCTCCTACCAGCCAGTTTCCTACTCCACACTGATGAGGGGCAATACCCCGAAACAGCTGTATGTGGATGGATACCATGTTTTGGCATAGGTGGTTTCCTTCATTGGAGACTGCCCTTCCCGTGGTTGTTCCTTCCCGGGCAAAGACCTGGCTGGTCATTGCTTGCGTTGAGAAACACGCGATGGTGTCTCCGCGGCTTCTGTTTTGCATGTTTTACATATTTCCCATAAGGGATGGGGGCAGTGCTCTAGAATCACTGCGTTGAGAAACACGTGATGGTGTCTCCGCAGTGTCGGATGTTGATCTCCATGAGTTCATTAATCCTCCTCTTCATAGTCTTTTTACTAGGCATTGCTCCTACCAGCCAGTTTCCTACTCCACACTGATGAGGGGCAATACCCCGAAACAGCTGTATGTGGATGGATGCCATGTTTTGGCATAGGTGGTTTCCTTCATTGGAGACTGCCCTTCCCGTGGTTGTTCCTTCCCGGGCAAAGACCTGGCTGGTCATCGCTTGCGTTGAGAAACACGTGATGGTGTCTCCGCGGCTTCTGTTTTGCATGTTTTACATATTTCCCATAAGGGATGGGGGCAGTGCTCTAGAATCACCGTGTTGAGAAACACGTGATGGTGTCTCCGCAGTGTCGGATGTTGATCTCCATGAGTTCATTCATCCTCCTCTTCATAGTCTTTTTACTAGGCATTGCTCCTACCAGCCAGTTTCCTACTCCACACTGATGAGGGGCAATACCCCGAAACAGCTGTATGTGGATGGATACCATGTTTTGGCATAGGTGGTTTCCTTCATTGGACACTGCCCTTCCCGTGGTTGTTCCTTCCCGGGCAAAGACCTGGCTGGTCATCGCTTGCGTTGAGAAACACGTGATGGTGTCTCCGCGGCTTCTGTTTTGCATGTTTTACATATTTCCCATAAGGGATGGGGGCAGTGCTCTAGAATCACTGCGTTGAGAAACACGTGATGGTGTCTCCGCAGTGTCGGATGTTGATCTCCATGAGTTCATTCATCCTCCTCTTCATAGTCTTTTTACTAGGCATTGCTCCTACCAGCCAGTTTCCTACTCAACACTGATGAGGGGCAATACCCCGAAACAGCTGTATGTGGATGGATACCATGTTTTGGCATAGGTGGTTTCCTTCATTGGAGACTGCCCTTCCCGTGGTTGTTCCTTCCCGGGCAAAGACTTGGCTGGTCATCGCTTGCGTTGAGAAACACTGGTGTCTCCGCGGCTTCTGTTTTGCATGTTTTACATATTTCCCATAAGGGATGGGGGCAGTGCTCTAGAATCACTGCGTTGAGAAACACGTGATGGTGTCTCCGCAGTGTCGGATGTTGATCTCCATGAGTTCATTCATCCTCCTCTTCATAGTCTTTTTACTAGGCATTGCTCCTACCAGCCAGTTTCCTACTCCACACTGATGAGGGGCAATACCCCGAAACAGCTGTATGTGGATGGATACCATGTTTTGGCATAGGTGGTTTCCTTCATTGGAGACTGCCCTTCCCGTGGTTGTTCCTTCCCGGGCAAAGACCTGGCTGGTCATCGCTTGCGTTGAGTAACACGTGATGGTGTCTCCGCGGCTTCTGTTTTGCATGTTTTACATATTTCCCATAAGGGATGGGGGCAGTGCTCTAGAATCACTGCGTTGAGAAACACGTGATGGGGTCTCCGCAGTGTCGGATGTTGATCTCCATGAGTTCATTCATCCTCCTCTTCATAGTCTTTTTACTAGGCATTGCTCCTACCAGCCAGTTTCCTACTCCACACTGATGAGGGGCAATACCCCGAAACAGCTGTATGTGGATGGATACCATGTTTTGGCATAGGTGGTTTCCTTCATTGGAGACTGCCCTTCCCGTGGTTGTTCCTTCCCGGGCAAAGACCTGGCTGGTCATCGCTTGCGTTGAGAAACACGTGATAGTGTCTCCGCGGCTTCTGTTTTGCATGTTTTACATATTTCCCATAAGGGATGGGGGCAGTGCTCTAGAATCACTGCGTTGAGAAACACGTGATGGTGTCTCCGCAGTGTCGGATGTTGATCTCCATGAGTTCATTCATCCTCCTCTTCATAGTCTTTTTACTAGGCATTGCTCCTACCAGCCAGTTTCCTACTCCACACTGATGAGGGGCAATACCCCGAAACAGCTGTATGTGGATGGATACCATGTTTTGGCATAGGTGGTTTCATTCATTGGAGACTGCCCTTCCCGTGGTTGTTCCTTCCCGGGCAAAGACCTGGCTGGTCATCGCTTGCGTTGAGAAACATATGATGGTGTCTCCGCGGCTTCTGTTTTGCATGGTTTACATATTTCCCATAAGGGATGGGGGCAGTGCTCTAGAATCACTGCGTTGAGAAACACGTGATGGTGTCTCCGCAGTGTCGGATGTTGATCTCCATGAGTTCATTCATCCTCCTCTTCATAGTCTTTTTACTAGGCATTGCTCCTACCAGCCAGTTTCCTACTCCACACTGATGAGGGGCAATACCCCGAAACAGCTGTATGTGGATGGATACCATGTTTTGGCATAGGTGGTTTCCTTCATTGGAGACTGCCCTTCCCGTGGTTGTTCCTTCCCGGGCAAAGACCTGGCTGGTCATTGCTTGCGTTGAGAAACACGCGATGGTGTCTCCGCTGCTTCTGTTTTGCATGTTTTACATATTTCCCATAAGGGATGGGGGCAGTGCTCTAGAATCACTGCGTTGAGAAACACGTGATGGTGTCTCCGCAGTGTCGGATGTTGATCTCCATGAGTTCATTCATCCTCCTCTTCATAGTCTTTTTACTAGGCATTGCTCCTACCAGCCAGTTTCCTACTCCACACTGATGAGGGGCAATACCCCGAAACAGCTGTATGTGGATGGATGCCATGTTTTGGCATAGGTGGTTTCCTTCATTGGAGACTGCCCTTCCCGTGGTTGTTCCTTCCCGGGCAAAGACCTGGCTGGTCATCGCTTGCGTTGAGAAACACGTGATGGTGTCTCCGCGGCTTCTGTTTTGCATGTTTTAAATGCATTTTCAGGCAGGCTTAAAATTGTAGGGATTGGGGACTAATCGTATTAACCTGGGAAGTGCATTCCAAAGAATTGGCGCAGCACGTGTATAGTCTTGGAGACGGGAGTGGGAGGTTCTGATTATTGAGGATGCCAACCTCAAGTCATCAGCAGAATGGAGGGCGCGGGTAGGGTGGTATACTGACAAGGGAGGAGATGTAGGGTGGTGCTGAGCCATGGAGTGCTTTGTGGGTGAGGGTAATAAGTTTGTACTGGATTCTGGAGTGGATAGGTAGCCAGTGTAAGGACTGGCACAAGGTAGAGGCATCGGTGTAACGATTGGTGAGGAATATGATCCTGGCTGCAGCATTCAAGATGGATTGGAGGGGGGGAGAGTTTGGTAAGAGGGAGACCGATTAGAAGAGAGTTACAATAGTCCAGACGAGAATGAATAAGAGAAACAGTAAGAGTTTTTGCGGAGTCAAAAGTAAGAAAAGGTCGAATTCTATCAATGTTTTTGAGGTGCCGATAACAAATACTTACAAATACTGAGGTAAAAAACTCACCAAATACTGAATGTGTGCATGTGGCCTAAGAGTTAAACTCAGCAAATTTTTGGAACAAAAAACACAGCATTTACGCTATATGGGAAAATTACCTAAAAGTTTTCTTTTTTTGTAACAGTAAATGGGAATATCTGTAAAGTGCTTAAAAAAAGAAGCATCTTTGCAATTTACTTGTTAGTAAAAAATCCTGTCCGTTAGTTACCAAGTACAGATTTTTAATTTTATAGGTTACTTGTTGCCTAGAAACATCAGAGAGGTTAAAGCAGCACAAAAAAAAATGAAATTAGGGTGGAAGGCCCCCAGGTATGTGTAAGAAGATGAGTCGAGACAGAGTCAGCGGTTCCCGGTGCCCTTTAGGGCCGTAACTATCAGGACTATCTCCACTGTTGTCGGGGGAGGTTTTTTCTGGGAGGGAAGGACCTTCACGCTGGACAGCAGGGGGTGCGGGGAATATAAAAAGGATTGATCGCGGGAACAGGTCAGACTTGGCGGGAAACGACAGGAGAAGGTTGACTCCCTCCCCGCTGCTCCGGCTGACAACTCCACGCCACTCATCCCTCACAGTGCTGAGCCTAAGATTGACTTTGACGCTATTAAGTTATCATCTGACCCTGTTCTTTTGGACAGCTCTGTCCTGTCTGTGGTAACAGATAAGCTGACTTGCTCCGTTCCTAGAGACTACTCCAGTGGACCGCCTGCTGCCGTGGTCTGTGAGCGTACCCACGGCTCTTGTTCGGTGCCATCCCTGAGGGATCTACACAAAGGACTGTTTCTACATTCCAGCACACTCAAGCCAAACAGGACCGGAGCCATCAGCACCTTCGTGCTTCTCCTTCCTCCGTAATAGAGCCAGAGACTTTGTCCATGATTTGCGACGCCGTCGGGAGATTTTCCAGCCTTTCCCCTGCAAGAACTGCAAGCGATAAGTTACCTTGTTTTTGCATATCTTACTCTCGTGCATTGTGTTTGTGCTCAATTTCCGTAGTTGCTGTTATTAGTCTTGCTTCCCTGCGTGGCAGTTGTACTATGTTTAACTGCCTGTACAGTAAATTCTGTTAACCCCTTCTCTGTCTCAGGCTCTCCACTGCATCCAATGAACTTCTTACTTTTACATCTTGGCGTAGTTGGCAGGATGCAGTCTGATAGCACAGAGGCGGCCACACCATGACCCTACCACATATTACCTCCACATAGTGACTGAATAATATGACATATTACCAGCATATAGGGACCAAATAATACCACATACAAGGAGAAATACTGCCACACCATGACCAGACCACTAGCCATTACCACCACATAGTGACCGAATACTACAATACTGATCATGAATACAAACCACAATACTAACAACACTGTTATTACCTCCAGTAATATTATACACAGTACCTCTGTATATAGTGTCAGTGTACAAGTAATACAGGGATCACCCGTGATATTATACACAGGAGCTCTGTATATACTGTCAGTGTACAGGTAATACAGTGATCACCAGTGATATTACACACAAGAGCTCTGTATATAGTGTGAGTGTACAGATAATGCAATGATGACTGGTGACATTATACACAGGAGCTCTCTATATAGTGCCAGTGTACAGGTAATACAGTGATCACCAGTGACATTATACACATGAGCTCTGTACAGAGTATACAGTATATAGTGTAAGTGTACAAGTAACACACTGACTCAACTGTGACGTCTGTAGTTGGAAGTCTTTCATCTTTCAGTGCAGACCATCATCACTTGTTCCAGCAAGGACTCGTCTCTGCAGAAAATAACACAGTTATCTATAGTGATCACTTTCAGAGCACATTCCGCACTATTTTTCTCGACTTCCACACTATGTCAGATGAAGAAAAAAAAGACATAGTGCAGCCCAGCACAGTAGCAGGATCCCCCCCTTTTGTTCTCCTCCATGGAAGACAGTAACCTCAAAAGTAAATTAAATTACAGCAGTAACAATGTCTCCTGATTGGCCCCTACAGTAATTATGTCCCCACTTGCCACAATAAATCAATAATGTATGTTCCTCATCCTGACCTCCATACAGTACTTGTCACCCCTTTATTTAATAAGGTGTCAGATCCTGGGCCCCTTTATTTAATGTCCCCATCCTGGACCTCAATGTCCAGTTATAATGTCTTCATCCTGGGCCCCTATGTCCACTTTAATAACGTCACCTCCCTGGGCCCCTATGTCCGACCATATGGCCACAACCTCGCCCAATCATAGAGGAGGGACTCTTCTCACCTTCTTGCGTTCCCCGGCGTCCTCTTGTGGCTTCATATTTGGAGTGGTCGTTAAAATGGCTGCCGACTGCCTCTGTGACAGGGCGCTCTGCTCTGTGACAGGCCACGCGCTGACATCACATAGCAGTAATATTGAAAGGCTGCAGGAGTAGTTTAACAAAACTGCTATGTGACTTCAACGCACGGCCTGTCACAGAGCAGAGCGCAATGTCACAGCTGCAGCCGGCATTCATCTTGATGTGCTTTGCCACCAGGGTCTGCTCCAGGTTTTCATGGACCTCGGGCGAAAGAGTATCAGTGGGTCCCTTTAACACATGCCCTGATTCCTGATGCATAGATAAAAAATACAGGTATAGTACAATATATGGGCACCACATAGTCCTCCACATAGTATTATAGGCACCACATAGTCCGCCATACAGTATTATGGGGACCACATAGCCATCCATACACCTTTATGGGCACCATAAAGTCCTCCATACAGTATTATGGGCACCACATAGCCATCCATACAGTTGTATGGGCACCACGTAGCCATCCATACAGTTTTATGGGCACCACATAGTCCGCCATACAGTATTATGGGCACCACATAGTCCGCCATGCAGTATTATGGGCATCACATAGTCTGCCATACAGTATTACGGGCCCCCTGCTCCTCCATACAGTATATTATGGCCCCCATGCTCCTCCGTACAGTATATTATGGGCCCCATTCTCCTCCATACAGTATATTATGGGCCACCATGCACCTCCCTACAGTATATTATGGGCCCCCTGCTCCTCTATACAATATATTATGGGCCCCCATGCACCTCCATACAGTATATTATGGGCCCCCTGCTCCTCCGTACAGTATATTATGGGTCCCCTTCTCCTCCATACAGTATATTATGGGCCCCATGCTCCTCCATACAATATATTATGGGCCCCCTGCTCCTCCATACAGTATATTATGGGCCCCTTTCTCCTCCATACAGTATATTATGGGCCACCATGCACCTCCCTACAGTATATTATGGGCCCACTGCTCCTCCATACAGTATATTATGGGCCCCCCATGCACCTCCATACAGTATATTATGGGCCCCCATGCACCTCCATACAGTATATTATGGCCCCCCATGCACATCCATACAGTATATTATGGGCCCCCATGCACCTCCATACAGTATATTATGGGCCCCCATGCACCTCCATACAGTATATTATGGGCCTCCTACACCTCCATACAGTATATTATGGGCCCCATGCTCCTCCATACAGTATATTATGGACCCCATGCTCCTCCATCCAGTATATTATGGGCCCCCATGCTCCTCCACACAGTATATTATGGGCCCCCTGCTCCTCCATCCAGTATATTATGGCCCCCCTGCTCCTCCTTACAGTATATTATGGGCCCCCTGCTCCTCCATACAGTATATTATGGGCCCCCTGCACCACCATACAGTATATTATGGGCCCCATGCTCCTCCATACAGTATATTATGGACCCCATGCTCCTCCATCCAGTATATTATGGGCCCCCATGCCCCTCCATACAGTATATTATGGGCCCCCTGCTCCTCCATTCAGTATATTATGGGCCCCCTGCACCACCATACAGTATATTATGAGCCCCATGCACCTTCCTACAGTATATTATGGGTCTCCTGCTACTCCATACAGTATATCATAGGCCCCATGCTCCTCCATACAGTATATTATGGGCCCCCTGCACCTCCATACAGTATATTATGGGCCCTGTTATGATTGAGTCACCGTAGGAGGCAAAAACAGAAATGCTAGCTAAGTCCAGAAAACCAGAGCAGTTGGCAGCTATCGGATTGCAGACCCCTGATCCTATCACAACAACTAACAGTAGCCGTGGGGGGTTCCTACGATGCCCTAGACCCCTCGATCACAGCCGGAGAATTAAATAGGCCTACAGAAAGAAAGGGGAAATCTAAACGCCCCAGAGCAGACCCCAAAGCAATAGGCAGCCCCCAACATATAATGACGGTGAAGCAAGATGAAAACACTAACACAGACAGAAAGATAGACTGAGCAAAGACGGGGCCCAAACTACCTAGATAGGAAAGGACAGGAAGGCTGCTGTCTGCAATCCGTGAAAAACCCTATGAAAATAAGAGCCAACAGACTGACAGTGAAAAAGGCCCTGAAGACGCTAGACTTCAAAAAAGCTATGTCAGTACTCAGGAATATTCTGAAGACAGAGCAACAGGCAAAAGGAGATTCAGCTCACCCCAGCAGGGAATGGCAGAATCCAGAAAAGCAAGGAAAACAAAAACAAAACATAAATGCAAAAGGCAAAGCAGAAAACTTAGCTTTAGGGAAGCAGGAATCAGACTGGTGTCCTAGGAGTCCACAGAGAAATCACCCGCAGGGCAGAAGGGCATCGGCAGCCTTATATCCAGTCAGTGACTCCACTCAGCCAGTCATCCTCATTAGTCCCAGGTGCCTGATAATCAGGCTCACTACCTTCCTTCACCAGAATAGGGAGTTCACCAGACCTCAGTGACGAAGGGGAAAATGAACTCACAACAGTACCTCCCCCTTGAGGAGGGGTCACCGAACCCTCAACCACGCCACCTGGGCGATCAGGGTGAGCCCGATGAAAGGCACGCACCAATCTTTTGGCATGAGTATCAGAGGCAGAGACCCAGGAATTATCCTCCTGACCATAACCCTTCCACTTAACCAAATACTGGAGTCTCCGTCTAGCCAGACGGGAATCCAGTATTTTCTCTACCTCATATTCCATGTTACCTTCAACCAATACAGGGTCTGGAGGTGCCACCCCAGGAACAACTGGTTCAACAAACCTATTCAACAAGGACTTATGGAACACATTATGGATTTTAAATGTGACAGGAAGAGCCAAACGAAAAGAGACCGGATTAATAATCTCCAAAATCTTGTAAGGTCCAATAAATCTAGGCTTAAACTTAGGAGAAGCCACCTTCATAGCAATATTTTTTGATGATAACCACACCATATCACCAATCTTAAACTGGGGACCAATGGTCCTATGTCGATTGGAAAACCGCTGGGCCTTTTCCTGGGAGAGAGATAACTTATCCACCACTTGGTCCCAGATCTGGTGCATTCTCTCCACCACAGTGTCAACACCTGGGCAGGCAGAAGGCTCCACCTGCCCTGAAGAAAATCGAGGGTGAAAACCAAAGTTACAAAAAAAGGTGACATCAAAGTGGCAGAACTAGCTCTATTATTTAAAGCAAATTCGGCCAAGGGCAAAAATGAAACCCAATCATCCTGATCAGCGGAAATAAAACATCTCAAATACGACTCCAAGGTCTGGTTTGTTCTCTCTGTCTGCCCATTGGTCTGAGGGTGAAAAGCAGAGGAGAAGGACAACTGAATTCCCAGCTTGGAACAGAACGTCCTCCAAAATCTAGACACAAACTGAACTCCTCTGTCAGATACAATGTTCTCAGGAATCCCGTGCAAGCGAACCACCTGTTGCAAAAACAGGGGCACCAACTCAGAGGAAGATGGCAACTTAGGGAGTGGTACAAGATGAACCATCTTAGAGAACCTATCACAAATCACCCAAATAAGTCATTCTTTGAGAGACCGGCATATCAGAGATGAAATCCATTGAAATATGGGTCCATGGCCTCCTGGGGACCGGCAAAGGCATCAACAACCCACCAGAGCGAGAACAAGATTTAGACCGGAAGCAAGTCCCACAGGACTGCACAAAATTCCTGACATCATGAGACAAGGTGGGCCACCAAAAAGAGCGACTCACCAGATCTCTAGTACCAAAAATACCTGGATGACCAGCCAATGCAGAGCAATGAACTTCAGACATCACTCTCTTCTTCCACTGGTCAGGAACATACAACTTTCCACTGGGACAACGCTCAGGTTTGTCCTCCTGGAACTCTTGCAGAGCAAGTCTCAAATCGGGCGAGATGGCAGAAAGAACTACCCCTTCGCCTAAGATGGTTGCAGGCTTGGTCACCACAGGAGAATCAGCAAAGAAACTCCTAGAGAGGGCGTCTGCCTTGACATTCTTAGTTCCAGGAAGAAAAGAGACCACAAAATCAAAACGTGTAAAAAAACAAGGCCCACCTAGCCTGTCTAGGGTTCAAGCGTTTAGCCGACTCTAGGTAAATCAAATTCTTGTGGTCAGTGAGGACCACAACTTGATGTTTAGCTCCCTCCAACCAATGTCTCCACTCCTCAAATGCCCATTTCATGGCCAACAGTTCCCGATTCCCCACATCATAGTTACGTTCAGATGGAGAGAACTTTCGGGAAAAGAAAGCACAGGGATTCATTTTAGATGTTACAGGATCCTTTTGGGACAAAACAGCTCCTGCACCAATCTCAGAAGCATCCACCTCTACCTGGAACGGGAGTGAGACATCAGGTTGCCGCAAAACCGGGGCGGAGGTAAATCTTCGCTTCAGCTCCTGAAAGGAAGCAACAGCCTCCGGAGACCAATTCAACACATCAGCACCCTTCTTAGTCAGATCAGTCAATGGCTTGGCAATACTAGAAAATTTTGCTATAAAGTTCCGATAAAAATTAGCAAAACCCAAAAACTTCTGGAGGGCCTTCAAAGAAGTGGGCTGAACCCAATCATAAATGGCCTGTACCTTGGCCGGATCCATTTCAATAGTTGACGGAGACAAAATAAATCCCAAAAATGAAATCCTCTGTACTCCAAAAAGGCATTTCGATCATTTAAAATAAAGGGAATTCTCCCTCAAGATCCGGAACACAGTCCGAATATGTTCCACATGAGAATCCCAATCCTTGGAGAAGATCAAAATATCATCCAGATAGATAATCAAAAATTTATCGACAAAGTCTCGGAAAATATCGTTCATGAAGCACTGGAAGACAGAAGGGGCATTAGTGAGCCCAAAAGGCATCACCAGGTACTCAAAATGTCCCTCCGGAGTATTAAACGCCATCTTCCATTCATCCCCCTGCTTAATGCGGATAAGATTATACGCCCCCTGAGGTCAAGCTTGGTAAACCAGCAAGCACCTCTAACTCTAAAGAATAGATCCGAAATCAGGGGTAACGGATACTGATATTTAATAGTAATTTTATTGAGGGCACGATAATCAATACAAGGCCTTAAAGAACCATCCTTTTTGGCCACAAAAAAAAAAACGGCACCTAAGGGTGAAGAGGATGGTCTAATATGACCCTTCTCCAACGCCTCCTTAATATAGGACCGCATAGCCTCGTGCTCGGGTACAGATAAATTGAAGAGCCGACCCTTGGGAAATTTACACCCCGGGCATAGTTCAATCGCACAGTCATAACTCCTATGAGGAGGCAAGGATGCAGACTCATTCTCACTAAATACATCATAAAAGTCCGCCAAATAGTCAGGAACATCATGCGACTGAGGAGAGGTGGAAAAAAACGGAGCCTCACTAAAGGCACACCGACAACCCCAACTCACCACAGACACAGACTTCCAAACCAAAACTGGATTATGAATTTGCAACCAGGGAAACCCCAGAACAACGGCATCATGCAGACCATGCAACACCAAAAATCTACAATTTTCTTGATGGTCTGGAGCGACCCGCATGACCACCTGGGTCCAAAACTGAGGTTTATTTTTAGCCAAAGGAGTAGCATCAATCCCCCTCAAAGGGATAGGCGTCTGCAGAGGTGTCATCGGAAATCCACAACGTTTAGCAAAATCCAAGTCCATTAGGTTTAGCGCTGCTCCCGAATCCACAAAAGCCTTGGCGGAAAATGTGGACAGGGAGCAGATCAGAGTAATTGCCAGAAGAAACTTAGGTTGAACACCACCAACAGAAAACGTGTGTGCAAAGCGTTTCTCTCGTTTAGGACAAACAGAAATAATATGCGAGGCATCTCCACAGAAAAAACACAGCTTATTACGCCTTCTGAACTCCTGACGTTGCGCCTTAGACAAAACTCTATCACATTGCATAGGTTCAGACGTCTGTTCAACCGGTGGCAACACCTGTCGTGCAATCCTGCGTTCACGTAAACGCCGA
The DNA here is from genome assembly GCF_039654945.1 of Dendrobates tinctorius. Taxonomy (NCBI): domain Eukaryota; kingdom Metazoa; phylum Chordata; class Amphibia; order Anura; family Dendrobatidae; genus Dendrobates; species Dendrobates tinctorius. The sequence goes on along the minus strand of NW_027361737.1, from coordinate 26,469,825 downwards.
TCAACCTGAATGGCTAATGACATAGAATCGTCCAGACCAGAGGGAACAGGAAATCCCACCATAGTATCTTTTACGGCTTCTGACAAACCCTTCCGAAAGAGAGCAGCCAAGGCATTATCATTCCAGGTAGTAAGGACCGCCCACTTTCGGAACTTTTGACAGTACAACTCTGCAGAATCTCGACCCTGGTTTAATGCCAACAGGGTCTTTTCAGTCTGATCAATAGCATTAGGTTCGTCATACAACAACCCCAAAGCTTGAAAGAATGCGTTCACATTAGTCAGAATAGGATCATCTGGTTTCAAAGAAAACGCCCAATCCTGGGGATCGCCACGCAGCAAAGAGATGACAATTATAACCTGCTGCGCGGAGCTCCCTGACGAGTTAGGCTTCAAGGCAAAAAATAATTTGCAATTATTTTTGAAACTCAAAAATTTAGATCGATCCCCAAAAAATACATCAGGTGTAGGGATCTTTGGTTCAACAGCATGCGAACGAGCAAGGTAGGCGGAAATTCCCCGCACTTCCGCAGCGAGCTACTCCACACGATCAGACAATTGCTTTATCTCCATCGAGAGAAAAAAAAATTCCCCCTACGGCCTCAGAGATATAGAGGAAAGAATATACAAACACCTTTTTTTTTTTTTTTTTTAACACAATTCTTTCCTGCTATTGAGTACCCTAGGATCTGCGGTATGGCGGGTGATTCTGTTATGATTGAGTCACCGTAGGAGGCAAAAACAGAAATGCTAGCTAAGTCCAGAAAACCAGAGCAGTTGGCAGCTATCGGATTGCAGACCCCTGATCCTATCACAACAACTAACAGTAGCCGTGGGGGGTTCCTACGATGCCCTAGACCCCTCGATCACAGCCGGAGAATTAAATAGGCCTACAGAAAGAAAGGGGAAATCTAAACGCCCCAGAGCAGACCCCAAAGCAATAGGCAGCCCCCAACATATAATGACGATGAAGCAAGATGAAAACACTAGCACAGACAGAAAGATAGACTGAGCAAAGACGGGGCCCAAACTACCTAGATAGGAAAGGACAGGAAGGCTGCTGTCTGCAATCCGTGAAAAACCCTATGAAAATAAGAGCCAACAGACTGACAGTGAAAAAGGCCCTGAAGACGCTAGACTTCAAAAAAGCTATGTCAGTACTCAGGAATATTCTGAAGACAGAGCAACAGGCAAAAGGAGATTCAGCTCACCCCAGCAGGGAATGGCAGAATCCAGAAAAGCAAGGAAAACAAAAACAAAACATAAATGCAAAAGGCAAAGCAGAAAACTTAGCTTTAGGGAAGCAGGAATCAGACTGGTGTCCTAGGAGTCCACAGAGAAATCACCCGCAGGGCAGAAGGGCGTCGGCAGCCTTATATCCAGTCAGTGACTCCACTCAGCCAGTCATCCTCATTAGTCCCAGGTGCCTGATAATCAGGCTCACTACCTTCCTTCACCAGAATAGGGAGTTCACCAGACCTCAGTGACGGAGGGGAAAATGAACTCACAACAGGGCCCCATGCTCCTCCATACAGTATATTATGGACCCCATGCTCCTCCATCCAGTATATTATGGGCCCCATGCTCCTCCATACAGTATATTATGGGCCCCCTGCTCCTCCATTCAGTATATTATGGGCCCCCTGCTCCTCCATACAGTATATTATGGGCCCCATGCACCTCCATACAGTTTATTATGGGCCCCCATGCACCTCCATACAGTATATTATGGGCCCCCTGCACCTCCATACAGTACATTATGGGCCCCATGCTCCTCCATACAGTATATTATGGGCCCCCATGCACCTCCATCCAGTATATTATGGGCCCCCTGCTCCTCCATCCAGTATATTATGGGCCCCCTGCTCCTCCATACGGTATTCTATGGGCCCCATGCACCTCCATACAGTATATTATGGGCCTCTTGCTCCTCCATACAGTATATTATGGGCCCCATGCTCCTCCATACAGTATATTATGGACCCCATGCTCCTCCATTCAGTATATTATGAGCCCCCATGCATCTCCATACAGTATATTACGGGCCCCCTGCTCCTCCATACAGTATATTATGGGCCCCCTGCACCACCATACAGTATATTATGGGCCCCATGCTCCTCCATACAGTATATTATGGACCCCATGCTCCTCCATACAGTATATTATGGGCCCCCATGCTCCTCCATACAGTATATTATGGCCCCCTGCTCCTCCATCCAGTATATTATGGGCCCCCTGCTCCTCCATACAGTATATTATTGGCCCCATGCACCTCCCTACAGTATATTATGAACCCCCTGCTCCTCCATCCAGTATATTATGGGCCCCCATGCTCCTCCATACAGTATATTATGGGCCCCATACTCCTCCATACAGTATATTATGGGCCCCCTGCTCCTCCATACAGTATATTATGGGCCCCCATGCATCTCCATACAGTATATTATGGGCCCCCTGCTCCTCCATACAGTATATTATGGGCCCCCATGCATCTCCATACAGTATATTATGGGCCCCCTGCTCCTCCATACAGTATATTATGGGCCCCCATGCACCTCCATACAGTATATTATGGGCCACCTGCATACAGTACAGTATATTATGGGCCCCATGCTCCTCCATACAGTATATTATGGGCCCCCTGCTCCTCCATACAGTATATTATGGCCCCCCTGCTCCTCCATATTGTATATTATGGGCCCCCATGCTCCAGTCCATACAATATATTATGGGCCCCCATGCTCCTTCATACAGTATATTATGGGCCCCCTGCTCCTCCATATTATATATTATGGGCCCCCCATGCTCCAGTCCACACAGTATATTATGGGTCCCCTGCTCCTCCATACAGCACATCATGGGGCCCATGTAATGCTCCTCTATGCAGTACATCATATGCCCCATGTAATGCTGCATACATAAAGAAAAAATCACATGCTCACCTCTCCCGTTCCCACCGCAGGTCCCGTGCACTCAGCGTCTCTCCTGGCTCTGCAATGCTCAGGACACAGAGGGCGTGCAGTGATGACGCCACCCTCTGCCCTGAGACGCCGAAGAGTCAGAGGGCGCTGAAGACCCTGCAGCTGCTGGAACGAGGAGAGGTGAGTATTAGAGGGGGCCTCGATGCCAGCGCTGGACCCCATGCTGTGTGTCCCACCCCCAGTTCACCCAGGGCCCCCAGCGCTTACCTGGGTTCGCTGGGTGGTGCCGCCGGCCCTGGTCGTGGCGGTGGGCCGGGACCGCGTACTCGGGACATGTGTGCGCCTGGGTCACTCTCAGTTTTAAAGGGCCCGCTTCCCTAAATTTTTTTTTTTAATTTTTTTTTATCCCCACTTCTTCTCTTCCTCCTCTCTGGGGCCCACCGGGCATTTCACCGGTGTCCCAGTGGACCTGACCGACCCTGCATACAATAAGTAGTTTTTAACACTTTCTCGAGACAAAAAGGCGGGCAGTGGCTAATGGTATGAACCCTGTGTTTTATTCCTTATATATTAAGGTAAGTTCTACTTGTAAATACAGAATCCAAGTAAATCCAGGATCCGCATCTAAAAATGGGGTGGCAGGAGGGGGGATGGGGAGGAGGGTATGGCAAGCCATCCAGAAAAACTCCTCCACCGTCCAATGACCCAGCATATCGGAAATTAGAAAAAAATAGATTAAATTGGGGATCCGAAGCCAACCAGAACTGGGGAAGCCGTCTATTGTAAAGTTGAATTCCCCTGTCAAGGGGTCCTTCTCCGATACCACACAATCAACAGAGTGAGGGAAGTGTGAACAATCCCAAGACCTTTATTATAGGCAACACTAAAAGGTCCATAAACAACCACCACACTGAGGATACAATAGTCCAGAACACGGATGCAATTCAGTAACAGGATAAATGTCCAAGGAGATGAGACTCCAATAATCCAGCAGACAGAAGATAAAATGGGTCCATTTGCTTCCCCTTCTCTCTGACGTGCCGTCTTCACACGATCATCACCACACAGGGTCTGACTTGAACAGCTCCTGTCCTCCCCAGCCTCCTCCTTATGTCCAGGGGTAGTCAGACAGATTGGGGCGGTTTTCAGGCCTCCCTGTCCTGACAAAGGTGACTTGGGGATTAAGGCACTACAGGGGGTTCATCAAGAGGCATAGATACAGTCAGGCTGCAGACAGTAAGTGAGCTGATTCAGTTATCAGACTTTTGGAAGATAATTGAGACTCTAGACATTATGGGAATACACGGAATGATACAGGGCAACAAGAGAACACTATGGAAATCCGTAAAATATAAATAAACACAAAATGATACCCACATAACATATCACACCATCACAAACCACGACTCTGATATATATTCCTATTCATTATTACTCATGTTGTTAAGGTAGATGTTGAAGGACTAACACGTCACGTCCAGTCAACGCGGCTGGGATCCAAATTCAAATACAGAAGACAGAGCCTCAAAAAGACAGAACATACGGACCAGTAACCCATGGCACATAAAGGGAACCAATCACAGCTTGGTAAAGTACTAGAAAGAATTAACAAATAGTGAAAACAATTAAAATCAAAATAACAAAAAATGGATTAAAATTAATACAGTCACATGATACATCATAGAACTGCACCAAAACCTAAACTCAGTCCCTGTGGTACTAAAGTGCCCAATCTGTAAATACATTTGTTTTCTATCCAGGCTAGCACCTTTCCCAAGTCACTTCCCCTTACCCCCAAACTGACCTGATCACTGGCTTTGATCTTAAAGTGAACCTGTCGCCAGGTTTGGCCGATACGAGTTACGGCCACCACCTTTCAGGGCTTATCTACAGCATTTTATAATGCTGTAGATAAGCCCCCGATCCGCCTGTAAGAGAAGAAAAATAACCTTTATTATACTCACCTGCAGGGCGGTCCGGTCTGATGGGTGTCGCAGGTCTTGCTTTGGCACCTCCCATCTTCTTGCGATGCCGCCCTCCTGCTTGCTTCATGGCTCCCCAGCTGTGTTGCCAACTGTAAACACCAAGTTAATGGAATGGCAGATATAATATTACCCTGTTTCGTTAATTCATTTCATGTGAATCATACAATTAATATGAATTATAGTACATAGAGAAATAAGCATCCATACTATACATTACCAAGCATTGTAACATCACTTCTCCACTGGAGGGACCACAGTGTCAGCGAGAAGGAAATACTCTGGTCTTGTCATCACAGAAACCGTGCACCCCCGATACCTTCTGGAAATGTCCCTACCTCACTGACACAGGGTCCACCTTTTTATACACAACTACCATATCCTCCCCGATTACATTTGTGCAGTATATTTAGGCTGAATCATCATCAGAATCTTGAAATTGCACAGTACGTTGTTGTCTTGATAACAGCACAAGACTTCAAGGTCTGTTTGTTAAGGCCCCGTCACACATAGCAATCTCACCATGGCACAACAGCGATCTCACCAGTGAGATCGCTGTGAGTGACAGCGATCAGCGACCGGCCCCCCTGCCGGTATCGCTGATCGCTGCAAGAAACATCTGGACATTTTTTTCGACGCTGATCTCCCGCTGGCCAGCACGCATCGCTGCGTGTGACAGGCGGGAGACCAGCGATCAGCTGTAAAATAATAAAAAAAATAAAAAATATTGTTGTTATACTGACCTTCCAGCGTCCCGCGCAGCATTCCCGCCTCTCTCTACGCTCCGGTCCCAGTAATCCTTTGCAAGAATGACCACGAGTCTTCGCGATCCCGTGAGAACGGATGTCATCGCGGTCATTCTCGCAAAGGATTACTGGGACCGGAGCATGGAGAGAGGCGGGAATGCTGCGCGGGACGTCGGAAGGTGAGAATAACAATATTTTTTATTTTAATTCTATTTTTTACATTGATCCATGGCATCAGCGCTAACGAACACAGCGATGCCGCGCGCTCGGCATCGCTGTGCTGATCGCTGGTGAAGCTGTATGTTTGACAGCTTACCAGTGATCACATAGCAACTTACCAGCGATCCTGACACGTTGATATCGTTGTCGGGATTGCTGGTAAGTTGCTATGTGTGACTCCAGCTTTATAGACTACTACAATCTTAGTTTGTTTGCACCAACCAGAGATTCTTTTGCCATTAGCATGTCTCTTAACAATAGCACAATGCATCAGGGTTGTTTTGCTACTGATTATAACCCAAGGTCTGTTTGCCTCTAACAATCAATGTTGCCTGTCCAGGTCCAACATATGTTGCTTGTTACAAAGTTAACTCTTCATGATCATAGCATAACGCTCTAAGATGGTGGCATATGGTCAGCATGACTTCCATAATCACCTATTCTGAAAACTGGATACCTATCGTAACCCAGGCACACACTCATACTTGTCTCATGTGTATCACAATCGGTCCTCGATTATTGATGATATCATGCATGACCATTACTACATGAGACCATAACATTTTGGTCTCTCTTGTCTCCGAGCATCACACTATTATTGAACACAAGACTTTCTTGTTCAAGCAGCATAAATATTCATTATCTATACAGTTGTTATTCCTATTGTCCTTGTAATTTTCCTAGCACATGTGTAAGAATACACCACACAACTCTTATATTAGAATACCACTCAGAATTAGTTGGAAAGCTCCTTCCCATCAACCACCCCCCAATTGGCAGGATATAGAAAAGTGAAAGTATTCAGTATCTATCACTGTTTGACAAAGCAAATATCACAGTGGTCACTTGTGTGCAAATCAGGATAATGAATCTTTGAAACACATAGCTTCAAAGACCACAGAACAATTCCTTGTCTTACGGTATTAACACAGAGCAAACGCTTTGTGGCTCAGTATCAAAGTTCATCATTAATGATATTACACCGTAGTATATTGCAATATATAGTGTTTGTTTCAAACAACCATATTTCATATTTGCAATACTTTCCACCCTTGGTCTAGTGACTACACTATATCAAAGCATATAAACAATCTATTACAATATGTAGGCTATAAGATATCCATATTTTTATTAACACCACACCAGCATACTTATCTGCCCTGTTGAGGGCAGAACAAAGTACTGCAGTGCGCAGGCGTTGGCCTCTCAGTATAATATAGGTCCCAGACAGTACAATGCACTCCCTATGGTCCTTGATAGAGTATAATGCAGTATAATGCAGCCCCCCAAGAGTATACTGCACCCCCCTCTTAGAGTATACTGCAGCCCCCCTCATACTGTAGAGTATGCTGCAGTCCCACACACATACAATATAATGCAGCCCCCCTCAGAGTAAACTGCAGCTCTTTCAGAGTATAGTGTAGCCCCCTCAGAGTATAGGGCAGCCCCCTCACACACAGTATAATGCAGCCCCCCTACACACACACACACACACACACACACACACACACACACTATAGTGCAGACATACACACACTGTATAGTGCAGCCCCCAACACATACAGAGCATAATGAAGCCCCCCACTCACAGTATAATGCAGCCCCCACAGTACACACATGCACATATATACACATACATACACGGAGAGTACACATATACAATACTCACCCCTCCTCCCCATTCCCTGCGCTACTCCAGGCTCTACTTCGGTCTCATCAGCTCCACTGCTGGCACAGCATGGCGCATGATGATGTGACATCATTGTGCGCCCTCTGAGTCAGAAGCAGAGGGGCCCCAGAAGGAGTGGGGGGGGCCCTAGGCAGCTGCCTGGTCTGCCTGTCCCTAACACCGGCCCTGTATACAGGTATTCACAATGTGGCTACCCCCTTTATTATGGTTTACTTTCCACATTCCCCATTATGGGATCCTCATTGCAGGATGTTTAGCGACTGTTATTTCGCCTTAGTTACCATATTATCAAACACAATTTGGTAGAGTTTCATTGACTAAATTAATCTGTCGTAGCTCTGGGCTTTTGTTACTTGTATGCACAGTCTTTCCATAGCATGGAGAACTGGGTGATGGCTTTATTTGGCATAGTTGATGGTGGTCTAGTCCATTTAAGCTGTCAAATGGCCGCTTTGGTGGCGGTTTAGGAGTCAGGTGGAGGTTGCAGACAAGTTAAGGTGGACTCATTTTAACTAATAGAGGAAGTAAAATCTCATGGTGGTGAACAGGCTCGGCTTCGGTGGCCAGCCACAAGGATGTTGTAATGGTAACGTCAATCAGGGGCGGGCACGGTGGTTAAGCACAGGAGTGAGGATAATAGGTGCATTGGTGCCCTGAAAGTTTACTGGCTCTGCTTGAATGGCCCCCAGTGCGTGCCGCCCCTTTATGACTATCTGTCCTGGTGCTGTATGTCAGACAGCTAGGGTATCACAGTACTCGTGAATCCCAATGTACTAGCACTTCACCTGACTCCTACTGTCATTGTTTTAATCCTGTGATTTACATAAAACTGTGGCCATTTTGACAACCAAAATAGTGTTTTGTGTATTTATTCCAGTGTCTAGGTTTACTGTAGTTATGGTTGTTTTAAGATAGAGTGGGGGTCCGTCCCATATCCAAAAGTCAAGTATTTTCAGGATGAGGTTAAGAAAAAATAGCTGCAGGCATTTAACAGCATTAGATCAGAAGAATATAGAAAATGTTTTGAATAGTGGAAAAATCATTGGAACGAGTGCATATCATCTAATGGACAGGATTTTGAAGGGAATTAATGTATTCATGATGTTATCCCTGTTTTTAAAATAAGTTCCTTTGAATGAGTGTCACTAATTATCCCATGAGGCTGTGAGTTATTTGCAGTCTGTGATTGATGATTTTCTTTATTAATTTTTAGAACTATTTCTGATGTTATAAACTTGATATATAAAACAACATTGGCAGTTATGATGACATCACAGGACGCCTGTTATCATAGACCTCACATGATATCACAGTTGCTTTAGAACATACAAGGTTCTAACCTGGAACCATCTTGTCTTACAGCTTGCAGAGGACGAGTCCAGGTAGGAAGCTCTCCAATAAACGCCCAGACCTGGTCACATCAGAGAGGGATGAGGACAGCGTTGGCACAGCACAGCAGGGCCAGGAAGTGATCTGCAGTGTTTCCTGTGTGGGTGATCTGCAGTTGTCAAGAGAGAAAACTTTTCAAGGTCCAGCACAGAAGGTGGGCGTGCGTGCATGTGCCTATGTAAGTATGTGTGTATACATACGTGTGTGTCCCCAAAACATGCAGTATTTGTGTATATCACCAGCAATAAAGGGGTGGGAGTATGACTAGAGCACTAATGGGGTGTTTGTTGGTTTGTGTGATGACCCCAGCGATAAAAAGGATGTCTGTGGATGTCTTTGTCAGTGTATGCTTTAGCTCCTCAGGCAGTGAAGTTCCAGTGTATTATCTTTTTTACTTAAATATTAGTTTTTATTAACTTTTACAGAATAAAATATAAATAAATGAAAATAAACATGAATAAAAATATTTACTAAAAAGTCACAAGGACATACATCATTACATGATTAACAACACAGTGAATAATTCATTTTCAACTATCAATTCATTTCTATCAGTTTGCCTGAACTATCAATCACACTGATCTATAGCGCTACACGTAGCAATTTAATCCTTGGTCTATTTTTTATCACAAGATGGTAACTCAAGGAGCACATCTCCTGACACTAACGTATTTTCACACTATTTATTTACCTATTTGAGATTTGTCACAATTCAGTATATGTTGAATGTCTTTATCTGATAGAAAATACATTTAATTGTACAACTTCAGATTAATTCCTTTAGACATATTTTTCTGTCCCCACATGAGGCGAATGGAGGTGTAGTTGATTGGGGCTGGAAGAGATTCCTACCTTCCGTTTCCTCAATGCAGAGCAGACAGAACCATTGTTGCTGTTTTGCTGTTCATGCGTCCGGAGAGATGATACAAACCAGATATTGTGAAGTCTAGACTTGTTTATTTGGGAATCTGGACATAAAGTGTATGATTGGTAATGCAGTACTTCTCCAGAAATGCAGGTGTAGCGACCAAGGTGGTACAGCAATGTTTGTGCAGCAAGTTGGTGGCAAGATGATTCAGCAAATTGAGCAAATTGTGAGTGGTCAAAAAACTGATGCCTTTCACAGCCTGGTAAGCGTGTCTCTCCCAGGAGAAAATGAAACTAATAATGGCCACCAGCAGGAAGAGAAGGAGTGACCTGACCTGGAAGTGGAAGGCATGTACCAGAATTAACTAGCTGCAGTCCGCCATACAGAAAAAGGACAGCAGGTGGCAGCAGACCAAATGCAAAACTGAACACAAAGAATGGTAACATAACACAATCTATATAAGCATATAATCATAACTTTAGATGGAACAGCACACTCCCCGTCTGAAATTCCATAAGGGATTTCACTATATTGATGTTTTTTGTTTAAGTAAAGTTCAATAACCTAGAAAGAAAACACAAATATGCATGCAATAATAACAACTTCAATACAAGGTAGATGACAGTCAGTTCCTGAGACAATCCAATGATACCCATCTTCGGACCGGAGAAGCCTCACTAGGCCAAACTGTCTCCGACCCAACGGTAATCCAATGGATGAAGCACTAGGGCAGAGTTCTGTTCATGGTTCATCCACCCGGAATGTCCTCAATTGGTAGTATCAATACGAGCTTGTGGATTGGCCTCTGAAATGTTTTAGGCTCGCCTTTCCTAAGGACCTTCAGCTCCACCTTCCGGACCTTACCGTCTTGACTAGGGAAAGTTTTTGTAACAATTCCCATAGGCCAGTCGATCCTTCGGGCTTGTTCTTTCATTAGTACCACATCTCCTTCTTTCAAGTTCAGTTTATTCTGTCGCCATTTTCTTCTTCCTTGTAGAGTCACGAGATAGTCCTTTCTCCCCCGGTTCCAGAAGTAGTCAGCGAGGTACTGCACACGTTTCCACTGTTTCTGGTAGGTGTTTGCGTGAGTAAACTCTCCACTAACTGTTAGCAGGTTCCCAGTCTTTTGGGTGAGAAGAGTAGCTGGCGTAAGAATGGTTGGTTTTTCGGGATCCATGGACAATGGAACAAGTGGTCTTGAGTTGATTATGGCAGAAACTTCAGCCAGAAGAGTAACCAAAGTCTCATGCGTAAGCCTTGAAGAGTTTACATCCATAAACAAAGAGTTCAGGATGTTGCGTGAGATCCTGATCATCCTTTCCCAGGAACCTCCCATGTGAGAACTATGCGGATGATTGAAGATCCAGGTGCAACCTCTTTCTGCCAGTTGATCCTGAATTGGCTTGATGTCAATATCCAGCTCTCGACATGCACCGATGAAGTTGCTTCCGCGGTCAGACCTCAACTGTTTCACCGGTCCTCTTATCGCTAGAAACCGCCGGAGAGCGTTGATCAGGCTGGATGTGTCCATAGACTCTATTACCTCTATGTGGACGGCACGGACACTCATGCAAGTGAATAATACGGCCCAACGTTTGCTGTTGGCGTGGCCACCTCGAGTTCTGTGTGCAGATACCATCCATGGCCCAAAGACATCTAGGCCAACGTAGGTGAAAGGCGGTTCGGCACTCAGTCTGTCAGAGGGCAGGTCGGCCATTTGTTGATGTACCTGTTTTCCTCTGGTTTTCCGACATTGCACACAGCGATGTAGTGATCCTGCTACACGTCTTTTCATACCTATGATCCAAAGCCCTGCAGACTGTAACTTGCCTTCTGTGATCTGCCTGCCTTGGTGCTCGGTTTTTTCATGAAAGTGCCGGATCAGTAGATCAGTGATATGATGTTTACTGGGAATGATGCAAGGATGTTGCTCTGAAGCCGCAATCTTTGCTTGATTTAAACGACCACCGACTCTCAGCAAACCGAAGCTGTCCATTACTGGATTCAGATTGGCAATGGGGCTTTTTAGAGGGATCTGCTGTTTGTGGTGTAGGCATTCCCATTCAGTACTGAATACGCTCTGCTGGACGTAACGTATTATAAGAGACTCACAGTGAGAAATGTCCTCGGCAGAGAGTGGTTTGTGGCAGACGTGCCAGCCGTGACAGTCTTTGTCTCCATGTGAGTTGTGATAAGATCTTGCAATGTGGACTAACCTTGCGATATTCTTGACGAGTTTCATCCAATTGGAGAAGCGTTCGAAGCGCTGGCAACCGAGGCTGGAGGTTGGTTTAGTGTTTGTCGCCAAAGCACTGACCTCAGAGCGGACTTCTAGATCGCTATCCGGATCCTTAATGCTGAAGACTTCCTGGACACGTTCACTTCCCTTCTGTTCCAACAGAAACTTAGGACCTTGTCCTCTTGAGTAGATCGATAGCCGCTTCTTCTGTGGGTAGAGATTTTAGTCCATCATCTACATAGAAGTCTTTCTCTACAAAGTCTCTTGCATCTGTTCCATATTCGGTCTCTCCTTCTTGAGCGGTTCTCCACAGGCCATAGGTTGACACTGCTGGGGAAGGGCTGTTCCCGAATACGTGCACCCTCATGCGATACTCCACCATCTCTTTGCTGGGGTCATTGTTATGATGAGTCACCGAAGGAGGAAAAAACAAAATACCAGCTAAGTCCAGAAAAACCAGAGAGGTTGGCAGCTATCGGATTGCAGACCCCTGAACCTATCCACAACAACTAGCAGTAGCCGTGGGGGGTTCCTACGGTGCCCTAGACCCCTCGATCACAGCCGGAGAGCTACATAGCCTAAAGACAGAAAGGGGAAAAACTAAACTGCCCCAGAGCAGACCCCAAAGCAATAGGCAGCCCCCAACATATAATGACGGTGAAGCAAGATGAAAACACTAACACAGATAGAAAGATAGGTTGAGCAAATGATGGGGCCCAAGCTAACTACATAGGACAGGATAGGAAAGCTGCTGTCTGCCATCCGCAAAAACCCTATCAAAATGAGCCAACCGACTGATAGGAAAAACAGGCCCTGAAGTCTCTAGGCTTCAAAAGACTATATCAGCACTCAGGTATATTCTGAAGACAGAGCAAAAGATCAACAGATCAGAGACAAAAATGGAATTCAGCTCACCCCCGGCCTGGGATGGCAGAACTCCCAAAAAACAAGGCAAACAAAAACAAAACTGAAGAGTACAAAGCAGAGCAGAAAAACTTAGCTTTGAGACGCAGGAATCAGACTGGTCTCCAAGAATCCAGCAGGAAAGTCACCAGCCAGGAAGAAGGGTGTTGGCAGCCTTATATCCAGTCCTCAATTCCAGCCACCCAGTTATCATCTAGCTGCCCAGGTGTTTGGTAGTCAGTCTCACTACCTTCCTTCACCAGAGGAGGGAGTTCATCAGACCTCAATGGTGAAGGGAAAAATGAACTCACAACAGGTCATTGTCCTTGTACCAAAGGAACCTGAGGAAATTCCTGTGGTCCTCTCTGACTATGAAACAGTGGAACATCTGTTCAATGTCGGCAGTGATGGCAATGGGTTCTTTCCGGAACCTCATCAACACTCCTACTAGGTTATTTGTAAGGTTAGAACCCATGAGGAGGACATCGTTGAGAGATACGCCTTGATGTTTGGCGCTTGAATCAAAGACAACTCTAAATTGCTTAGGTTTCCGTGGGTGATATACTCCGAATGAGGGTAGGTACCAGCACTCCTCGTTTTCCTTTAAGGGAGGCGCTGGCTCCGCATGGTTATTCCGGAATATCTTGCTCATAAAGGTGATAATGTGTTCTTTCATCTCCGGTTTGTTGCTAAGTGTGCGCTGGAGAGAGTTGAATCTGGACAAGGCTTGTTCACGATTGTTCGGAAGTCTTACCCTGGTAGCTCAGAAGGGTAAGGGAAAAACCCAGTGATTAGTCTCGTCTTTAAGGAACTCATTGTCCATTATCCTGACAAATTCCTTGTCTTCCATTGACGGGGCTACATTGTTGTCATCCTTAGTTGTATGAAACACCGATCTTCCCAAGTCGTCTGCATAGGGAGAAGGCTTCTCTTTCACCTCATAGTGATGAGGGCATGGTTTGCAGAAAGTAGCTCGTCCGTCTCTGCGTACATAGGTCTTAAGGCAATCGACTCTTGTACGGTCCAAGCACACATTTCCTATGATTACCCACCCCAAGTCGAGTCTCTGTGCGTAGGGGGCATAGTCAGGACCATTACACTGTTGGCGGACCTTATGTATCCTTAAATTGTCTCTGCCGAGCAGAAGTAGGATTTCAGCATAGTCCATAGGTGGGATAACGCTGACTAGGTGCCTTAGGTGTGGTTGGTGGAGCGCAGCTTCTGGGGTAGGAATCTCATCCCTTTGGCTGGGTATTTGATCGCATTCGATTAGCATAGGTAGGGGTATTTCTACTTCCATAATCACCTATTCTGAAAACTGGATACCTATCGTAACCCAGGCACACACTCATACTTGTCTCATGTGTATCACAATCGGTCCTCGATTATTGATGATATCATGCATGACCATTACTACATGAGACCATAACATTTTGGTCTCTCTTGTCTCCGAGCATCACACTATTATTGAACACAAGACTTTCTTGTTCAAGCAGCATAAATATTCATTATCTATACAGTTGTTATTCCTATTGTCCTTGTAATTTTCCTAGCACATGTGTAAGAATACACCACACAACTCTTATATTAGAATACCACTCAGAATTAGTTGGAAAGCTCCTTCCCATCAACCACCCCCCAATTGGCAGGATATAGAAAAGTGAAAGTATTCAGTATCTATCACTGTTTGACAAAGCAAATATCACAGTGGTCACTTGTGTGCAAATCAGGATAATGAATCTTTGAAACACATAGCTTCAAAGACCACAGAACAATTCCTTGTCTTACGGTATTAACACAGAGCAAACGCTTTGTGGCTCAGTATCAAAGTTCATCATTAATGATATTACACCGTAGTATATTGCAATATATACTGTTTGTTTCAAACAACCATATTTCATATTTTCAATACTTTCCACCCTTGGTCTAGTGACTACACTATATCAAAGCATATAAACAATCTATTACAATATGTAGGCTATAAGATATCCATATTTTTATTAACACCACACCAGCATACTTATCTGCCCTGTTGAGGGCAGAGCAAAGTACTGCAGTGCGCAGGCGTTGGCCTCTCAGTATAATATAGGTCCCAGACAGTACAATGCACTCCCTATGGTCCTTGATAGAGTATAATGCAGTATAATGCAGCCCCCCAAGAGTATACTGCACCCCCCTCTTAGAGTATACTGCAGCCCCCCTCATACTGTAGAGTATACTGCAGTCCCACACACATACAATATAATGCAGCCCCCCTCAGAGTAAACTGCAGCTCTTTCAGAGTATAGTGTAGCCCCCTCAGAGTATAGGGCAGCCCCCTCACACACAGTATAATGCAGCCCCCCCACACACACACACACACACACACACACACACACACACACACACACTATAGTGCAGACATACACACACTGTATAGTGCAGCCTCCAACACATACAGAGCATAATGAAGCCCCCCACTCACAGTATAATGCAGCCCCCACAGTACACACATGCACATATATACACATACATACACGGAGAGTACACATATACAATACTCACCCCTCCTCCCCATTCCCTGCGCTACTCCAGGCTCTACTTCGGTCTCATCAGCTCCACTGCTGGCACAGCATGGCGCATGATGATGTGACATCATTGTGCGCCCTCTGAGTCAGAAGCAGAGGGGCCCCAGAAGGAGTGGGGGGGGGAGCCCTAGGCAGCTGCTTGGTCTGCCTGTCCCTAACACCGGCCCTGTATACAGGTATTCACAATGTGGCTGCCCCCTTTATTATGGTTTACTTTCCACATTCCCCATTATGGGATCCTCATTGCAGGATGTTTAGCGACTGTTATTTCGCCTTAGTTACCATATTATCAAACACAATTTGGTAGAGTTTCATTGACTAAATTAATCTGTCGTAGCTCTGGGCTTTTGTTACTTGTATGCACAGTCTTTCCATAGCATGGAGAACTGGGTGATGGCTTTATTTGGCATAGTTGATGGTGGTCTAGTCCATTTAAGCTGTCAAATGGCCTCTTTGGTGGCGGTTTAGGAGTCAGGTGGAGGTTGCAGACAAGTTAAGGTGGACTCATTTTAACTAATAGAGGAAGTAAAATCTCATGGTGGTGAACAGGCTCGGCTTCGGTGGCCAGCCACAAGGATGTTGTAATGGTAACGTCAATCAGGGGCGGGCACGGTGGTTAAGCACAGGAGTGAGGATAATAGGTGCATTGGTGCCCTGAAAGTTTACTGGCTCTGCTTGAATGGCCCCCAGTGCGTGCCGCCCCTTTATGACTATCTGTCCTGGTGCTGTATGTCAGACAGCTAGGGTATCACAGTACTCGTGAATCCCAATGTACTAGCACTTCACCTGACTCCTACTGTCATTGTTTTAATCCTGTGATTTACATAAAACTGTGGCCATTTTGACAACCAAAATAGTGTTTTGTGTATTTATTCCAGTGTCTAGGTTTACTGTAGTTATGGTTGTTTTAAGATGGAGTGGGGGTCCGTCCCATATCCAAAAGTCAAGTATTTTCAGGATGAGGTTAAGAAAAAATAGCTGCAGGCATTTAACAGCATTAGATCAGAAGAATATAGAAAATGTTTTGAATAGTGGAAAAATCATTGGAACGAGTGCATATCATCTAATGGACAGGATTTTGAAGGGAATTAATGTATTCATGATGTTATCCCTGTTTTTAAAATAAGTTCCTTTGAATGAGTGTCACTAATTATCCCATGAGGCTGTGAGTTATTTGCAGTCTGTGATTGATGATTTTCTTTATTAATTTTTAGAACTATTTCTGATGTTATAAACTTGATATATAAAACAACATTGGTAGTTATGATGACATCACAGGACGCCTGTTATCATAGACCTCACATGATATCACAGTTGCTTTAGAACATACAAGGTTCTAACCTGGAACCATCTTGTCTTACAGCTTGCAGAGGACGAGTCCAGGTAGGAAGCTCTTCAATAAACGCCCAGACCTGGTCACATCAGAGAGGGATGAGGACAGCGTTGGCACAGCACAGCAGGGCCAGGAAGTGATCTGCAGTGTTTCCTGTGTGGGTGATCTGCAGTTGTCAAGAGAGAAAACTTTTCAAGGTCCAGCACAGAAGGTGGGCGTGCGTGCATGTGCCTATGTAAGTATGTGTGTATACATACGTGTGTGTCCCCAAAACATGCAGTATTTGTGTATATCACCAGCAATAAAGGGGTGGGAGTATGACTAGAGCACTAATGGGGTGTTTGTTGGTTTGTGTGATGACCCCAGCGATAAAAAGGATGTCTGTGAATGTCTTTGTCAGTGTATGCTTTAGCTCCTCAGGCAGTGAAGTTCCAGTGTATTATCTTTTTTACTTAAATATTAGTTTTTATTAACTTTTACAGAATAAAATATAAATAAATGAAAATAAACATGAATAAAAATATTTACTAAAAAGTCACAAGGACATACATCATTACATGATTAACAACACAGTGAATAATTCATTTTCAACTATCAATTCATTTCTATCAGTTTGCCTGAACTATCAATCACACTGATCTATAGCGCTACACGTAGCAATTTAATCCTTGGTCTATTTTTTATCACAAGATGGTAACTCAAGGAGCACATCTCCTGACACTAACGTATTTTCACACTATTTATTTACCTATTTGAGATTTGTCACAATTCAGTATATGTTGAATGTCTTTATCTGATAGAAAATACATTTAATTGTACAACTTCAGATTAATTCCTTTAGACATATTTTTCTGTCCCCACATGAGGCGAATGGAGGTGTAGTTGATTGGGGCTGGAAGAGATTCCTACCTTCCGTTTCCTCAATGCAGAGCAGACAGAACCATTGTTGCTGTTTTGCTGTTCATGCGTCCGGAGAGATGATACAAACCAGATATTGTGAAGTCTAGACTTGTTTATTTGGGAATCTGGACATAAAGTGTATGATTGGTAATGCAGTACTTCTCCAGAAATGCAGGTGTAGCGACCAAGGTGGTACAGCAATGTTTGTGCAGCAAGTTGGTGGCAAGATGATTCAGCAAATTGAGCAAATTGTGAGTGGTCAAAAAACTGATGCCTTTCACAGCCTGGTAAGCGTGTCTCTCCCAGGAGAAAATGAAACTAATAATGGCCACCAGCAGGAAGAGAAGGAGTGACCTGACCTGGAAGTGGAAGGCATGTACCAGAATTAACTAGCTGCAGTCTGCCATACAGAAAAAGGACAGCAGGTGGCAGCAGACCAAATGCAAAACTGAACACAAAGAATGGTAACATAACACAATCTGTATAAGCATATAATCATAACTTTAGATGGAACAGCACACTCCCCGTCTGAAATTCCATAAGGGATTTCACTATATTGATGTTTTTTGTTTAAGTAAAGTTCAATAACCTAGAAAGAAAACACAAATATGCATGCAATAATAACAACTTCAATACAAGGTAGATGACAGTCAGTTCCTGAGACAATCCAATGATACCCATCTTCGGACCGGAGAAGCCTCACTAGGCCAAACTGTCTCCGACCCAACGGTAATCCAATGGACGAAGCACTAGGGCAGAGTTCTGTTCATGGTTCATCCACCCGGAATGTCCTCAATTGGTAGTATCAATACGAGCTTGTGGATTGGCCTCTGAAATGTTTTAGGCTCGCCTTTCCTAAGGACCTTCAGCTCCACCTTCCGGACCTTACCGTCTTGACTAGGGAAAGTTTTTGTAACAATTCCCATAGGCCAGTTGATCCTTCGGGCTTGTTCTTTCATTAGTACCACATCTCCTTCTTTCAAGTTCAGTTTATTCTGTCGCCATTTTCTTCTTCCTTGTAGAGTCACGAGATAGTCCTTTCTCCCCCGGTTCCAGAAGTAGTCAGCGAGGTACTGCACACGTTTCCACTGTTTCTGGTAGGTGTTTGCGTGAGTAAACTCTCCACTAACTGTTAGCAGGTTCCCAGTCTTTTGGGTGAGAAGAGTAGCTGGCGTAAGAATGGTTGGTTTTTCGGGATCCATGGACAATGGAACAAGTGGTCTTGAGTTGGTTATGGCAGAAACTTCAGCCAGAAGAGTAACCAAGGTCTCATGCGTAAGCCTTGAAGAGTTTACATCCATAAACAAAGAGTTCAGGATGTTGCGTGAGATCCTGATCATCCTTTCCCAGGAACCTCCCATGTGAGAACTATGCGGATGATTGAAGATCCAGGTGCAACCTCTTTCTGCCAGTTGATCCTGAATTGGCTTGATGTCAATATCCAGCTCTCGACATGCACCGATGAAGTTGCTTCCGCGGTCAGACCTCAACTGTTTCACCGGTCCTCTTATCGCTAGAAACCGCCGTTGATCAGGCTGGATGTGTCCATAGACTCTATTACCTCTATGTGGACGGCACGGACACTCATGCAAGTGAATAATACGGCCCAACGTTTGCTGTTGGCGTGGCCACCTCGAGTTCTGCGTGCAGATACCATCCATGGCCCAAAGACATCTAGGCCAACGTAGGTGAAAGGCGGTTCGGCACTCAGTCTGTCAGAGGGCAGGTCGGCCATTTGTTGATGTACCTGTTTTCCTCTGGTTTTCCGACATTGCACACAGCGATGTAGTGATCCTGCTACACGTCTTTTCATACCTATGATCCAAAGCCCTGCAGACTGTAACTTGCCTTCTGTGATCTGCCTGCCTTGGTGCTCGGTTTTTTCATGAAAGTGCCGGATCAGTAGATCAGTGATATGATGTTTACTGGGAATGATGCAAGGATGTTGCTCTGAAGCCGCAATCTTTGCTTGATTTAAACGACCACCGACTCTCAGCAAACCGAAGCTGTCCATTACTGGATTCAGATTGGCAATGGGGCTTTTTAGAGGGATCTGCTATCTGCTGTTTGTGGTGTAGGCATTCCCATTCAGTACTGAATACGCTCTGCTGGACGTAACGTATTATAAGAGACTCACAGTGAGAAATGTCCTCGGCAGAGAATGGTTTGTGGCAGACGTGCCAGCCGTGACAGTCTTTGTCTCCATGTGAGTTGTGATAAGATCTTGCAATGTGGACTAACCTTGCGATATTCTTGACGAGTTTCATCCAATTGGAGAAGCGTTCGAAGCGCTGGCAACCGAGGCTGGAGGTTGGTTTAGTGTTTGTCGCCAAAGCACTGACCTCAGAGCGGACTTCTAGATCGCTATCCGGCTTCAAAAGACTATATCAGCACTCAGGTATATTCTGAAGACAGAGCAAAAGATCAACAGATCAGAGACAAAAATGGAATTCAGCTCACCCCCGGCCGGGGATGGCAGAACTCCCAAAAAAACAAGGCAAACAAAAACAAAACTGAAGAGTGCAAAGCAGAGCAGAAAAACTTAGCTTTGAGACGCAGGAATCAGACTGGTCTCCAAGAATCCAGCAGGAAAGTCACCAGCCAGGAAGAAGGGCGTCGGCAGCCTTATATCCAGTCCTCAATTCCAGCCACCCAGTTATCATCTAGCTGCCCAGGTGTTTGGTAATCAGTCTCACTACCTTCCTTCACCAGAGGAGGGAGTTTATCAGACCTCAATGGTGAAGGGAAAAATGAACACACAACAGTACCTCCCCCTTGAGGAGGGGTCACCGAACCCTCATCCATGCCACCAGAGCGATCCGGGTGAGCCCGATGAAAGGCACGCACCAATCTTTCGGCATGAATATCAGAGACCCAGGAATTATCCTCCTGACCATAACCCTTCCACTTAACCAAATACTGGAGTCTCCGTCTAGCCAGACGGGAATCCAGTATCTTCTCTACCTCATATTCCATGTTACCTTCAACCAATATAGGGTCAGGAGGTGCCACCACAGGAACTACTGGTTCAACAAACCTCTTCAACAAGGACTTATGAAACACATTATGAATTTTAAATGTGACAGGAAGAGCCAACCGAAAAGAGACCGGATTAATAATCTCCAAAATCTTGTAAGGTCCAATAAATCTAGGCTTAAACTTAGGAGAAGCCACCTTCATAGCGATATTTTTTGATGACAACCAAACCATATCACCAACCTTAAACTGGTGACCAATGGCCTACGCCAGTTGGAAAACCGCTGGGCCTTTTCCTGGGAGAGAGACAACTTATCCACTACTTGGTCCCAGATCTGGTGCATTCTCTCCACCACAGTGTCAACACCTGGGCAGGCAGAAGGCTCCACCTGCCCTGAAGAAAATCGAGGGTGAAAACCAAAGTTACAAAAAAAAGGTGACATCAAAGTGGCAGAACTAGCTCTATTATTTAAAGCAAATTCGGCCAAGGGCAAAAATGAAACCCAATCATCCTGATCGGCAGAAATAAAACATCTCAAATACGACTCCAAAGTCTGGTTTGTTCTCTCCGTCTGCCCATTGGTCTGAGGGTGAAACGCAGAGGAGAAGGACAACTGAATTCCCAGCTTGGAACAGAAAGTCCTCCAAAATCTAGACACAAACTGAACTCCTCTGTCAGATACAATGTTCTCAGGAATCCCGTGCAAGTGAACCACCTGTTGCAAAAACAAGGGCACCAACTCAGAGGAAGATGGCAACTTAGGGGATGGTACAAGATGGACCATCTTAGAGAATCTATCACAAATCACCCAAATAACAGTCGTTCTCTGAGAGACAGGCATATCAGAGATAAAATCCATTGAAATATGGGTCCATGGCCTCCTGGGCACCGGCAAAGGCATCAACAAGCCACTAGAGCGAGAACAAGGTTTAGACCGGGAGCAAGTCCCACAGGACTGCACAAAATTCCTGACATCGCGAGACAAGACGGGCCACCAAAAAGACCGACTCACCAGATCTCTAGTACCAAAAATACCCGGATGACCAGCCAATGCAGAGCAATGAACTTCAGACATCACTCTCTTCCTCCACTGGTCAGGAACATACAACTTTCCACTGGGACAACGCTCAGGTTTGTCCTCCTGAAACTCTTCCAGAGCACGTCTCAAATCGGGCGAGATGGCAGAAAGAACTACCCCCTCGCCTACGATGGTAGCAGGCTTAGTCACAACAGGAGAATCAGCAAGGAAACTCCTAGAGAGGGCGTCTGCCTTGACATACTTAGTGCCCGGAAGAAAAGAGACCACAAAATCAAAACGTGTGAAAAACAAGGCCCAACTAGCCTGTCTAGGATTCAAGCGCTTGGCCGACTCCAGGTAAATCAAATTCTTGTGGTCAGTAAGGACCACGACTTGGTGTTTGGCTCCCTCCAACCAATGTCTCCACTCCTCAAATGCCCATTTCATGGTCAACAGTTCCCGATTCCCCACATCATAGTTACGTTCGGATGGGGAGAACTTTCGGGAAAAGAAAGCACAAGGATTCATTTTAGATGTCACAGGATCTTTTTGGGACAACACCGCTCCTGCACCAATCTCAGAAGCGTCCACCTCCACCTGAAACGGGAGTGAGACATCAGGTTGCCGCAAAACCGGAGCAGAAGTGAATCTTCGCTTCAGCTCCTGAAATGAAGAAACAGCCTCCGGAGACCAATTCAGCACATCAGCACCCTTCCTAGTCAAATCCGTCAATGGCTTGGCAATACCAGAAAAATTAGCTAGAAATTTCCGATAAAAATTAGCAAAACCCAAAAACTTCTGGAGGGCCTTCAAAGAAGTGGGCTGAACCCAATCATAAATGGCCTGTACCTTGGCCGGGTCCATTTCAATAGTTGACGGAGACAAAATAAATTCCAAAAATGAAACCCTCTGTACCCCAAAAAGGCATTTCGATCCCTTGACATACAGGAAATTCTCCCTCAAAATCCGGAACACAGTCCGAACATGTTCCACATGAGAGTCCCAATTCTTGGAGAAGATCAAAATATCATCCAGATAGATAATAAAAATTTATCCACAAAGTCTCGGAATATATCGTTCATGAAGCACTGGAAGACAGAAGGGGCATTAGTGAGCCCAAAAGGCATCACCAGGTACTCAAAATGTCCCTCCGGAGTATTAAACGCCGTCTTCCATTCATCCCCATGCTTAATGCGAATAAGATTATACACCCCCCTGAGGTCAAGCTTGGTAAACCAGCAAGCACCTTTAACTCTGGAGAATAGATCAGAAATCAGGGGTAACGGATACTGATATTTAACAGTAATTTTGTTGAGGGCACGATAGTCAATACAAGGCCTTAATGAACCATCCTTTTTAGCCACGAAAAAAAACCCAGCACCTAAGGGTGAAGAGGATGGTCTAATATGACCCTTCTCCAATGCCTCCTTAATATAGGATCGCATAGCCTCGTGCTCGGGTACAGATAAATTGAAAAGCCAACCCTTGGGGAATTTACACCCCGGGTACAGCTCAATTGCACAGTCATAACTCCTATGAGGAGGCAATGACGCAGACTCATTCTCACTAAATACATCATAAAAGTCAGCCAAATAGTCAGGAACATCATGCGACTGGGGAGAGGTGGAGAAAACAGGAGCATCACTAAGGGCACACCGACAACCCCAACTCACCACAGGCAAAGATTTCCAATCCAGAACTGGATTATGGATTTGCAACCAGGGAAACCCCAGAACAATGGTATCATGCAAATTATGCAACACCAAAAATCTGCAATTTTCATGATGGTCTGGGGCGACCCGCATTACAACCTGGGTCCAAAACTGAGGTTTATTCCTCACCAAAGGAGTAGCATCAATACCCCTCAAAGGGATAGGCGTCCGCAGAGGTGTCATAGGAAATCCACAACGTTTAGCAAAATCCAAGTCCATCAGGTTCAGAGCTGCTCCTGAATCCACAAAAGCCTTGGCGGAAAATGTGGACAGGGAGCAGATCAGAGTAATTGCCAGAAGAAACTTAGGTTGAACACCACCCACAGAAAACGTGTGAGCAGAACATTTCTCTCATTTAGGGCAGACAGAAATAATATGCGAGGCATCTCCACAAAAAAAACACAGCTTATTACGCTTTCTGAACTCCTGACGTTGCACCCTAGACAAAACTCTATCACATTGCATAGGTTCAGACATTTGTTCAACAGGTGGCAACATCTCTCGTGTAGTTTTGCGTTCACGTAAACGTCGATCCACCTGAATGGCTAATGACATAGAATCGTCAAGACCAGAGGGAACAGGAAATCCCACCATAGTATCTTTTACAGTTTCTGACAAACCCTTCCGAAAGAGGGCTGCCAAGGCACCATCATTCCAGGTAGTAAGGACCGCCCACTTTCGAAATTTTTGACAGTACAACTCTGCCGAATCCTGACCCTGGCTTAATGCCAACAGGGTCTTTTCAGCCTGATCAATAGCATTGAAGTCCCCGGTGTCGGACACGACCATTGTGTGGCTCTTGAGCTGCTCCAGCGCGGACTCCTCCATCCTCTGCTTCTTCACTGCACAGTTACTGTTGTAAGTTCATTTTTCCCTTCACCATTGAGGTCTGATGAACTCCCTCCTCTGGTGAAGGAAGGTAGTGAGACTGATTACCAAACACCTGGTCAGCTAGGTGATAACTGGGTGGCTGGAATTGAGGACTGGATATAAGGCTGCCGATGCCCTTCTTCCTGGCTGGTGATTCTGTTATGATGAGTCACCGAAGGAGGAAAAAACAAAATACCAGCTAAGTCCAGAAAAACCAGAGAGGTTGGCAGCTATCGGATTGCAGACCCCTGAACCTATCCACAACAACTAGCAGTAGCCGTGGGGGGTTCCTACGGTGCCCTAGACCCCTCGATCACAGCCGGAGAGCTACATAGCCTAAAGACAGAAAGGGGAAAAACTAAACTGCCCCAGAGCAGACCCCAAAGCAATAGGCAGCCCCCAACATATAATGACGGTGAAGCAAGATGAAAACACTAACACAGATAGAAAGATAGGTTGAGCAAATGATGAGGCACAAGCTAACTACATAGGACAGGATAGGAAAGCTGCTGTCTGCCATCCGCAAAAACCCTATCAAAATGAGCCAACCGACTGATAGGAAAAACAGGCCCTGAAGTCGCTAGGCTTCAAAAGACTATATCAGCACTCAGGTATATTCTGAAGACAGAGCAAAAGATCAACAGATCAGAGACAAAAATGGAATTCAGCTCACCCCCGGCCGGGGATGGCAGAACTCCCAAAAAACAAGGCAAACAAAAACAAAACTGAAGAGTACAAAGCAGAGCAGAAAAACTTAGCTTTGAGACGCAGGAATCAGACTGGTCTCCAAGAATCCAGCAGGAAAGTCACCAGCCAGGAAGAAGGGTGTTGGCAGCCTTATATCCAGTCCTCAATTCCAGCCACCCAGTTATCATCTAGCTGCCCAGGTGTTTGGTAGTCAGTCTCACTACCTTCCTTCACCAGAGGAGGGAGTTCATCAGACCTCAATGGTGAAGGGAAAAATGAACTCACAACAGGTCATTGTCCTTGTACCAAAGGAACCTGAGGAAATTCCTGTGGTCCTCTCTGACTATGAAACAGTGGAACATCTGTTCAATGTCGGCAGTGATGGCAATGGGTTCTTTCCGGAACCTCATCAACACTCCTACTAGGTTATTTGTAAGATTAGAACCCATGAGGAGGACATCGTTGAGAGATACGCCTTGATGTTTGGCGCTTGAATCAAAGACAACTCTAAATTGCTTAGGTTTCCGTGGGTGATATACTCCGAATGAGGGTAGGTACCAGCACTCCTCGTTTTCCTTTAAGGGAGGCGCTGGCTCCGCATGGTTATTCCGGAATATCTTGCTCATAAAGGTTATAATGTGTTCTTTCATCTCCGGTTTGTTGCTAAGTGTGCGCTGGAGAGAGTTGAATCTGGACAAGGCTTGTTCACGATTGTTCGGAAGTCTTACCCTGGTAGCTCAGAAGGGTAAGGGAAAAACCCAGTGATTAGTCTCGTCTTTAAGGAACTCATTGTCCATTATCCTGACAAATTCCTTGTCTTCCATTGACGGGGCTACATTGTTGTCATCCTTAGTTGTATGAAACACCGATCTTCCCAAGTCGTCTGCATAGGGAGAAGGCTTCTCTTTCACCTCATAGTGATGAGGGCATGGTTTGCAGAAAGTAGCTCGTCCGTCTCTGCGTACATAGGTCTTAAAGCAATCGACTCTTGTACGGTCCAAGCACACATTTCCTATGATTACCCACCCCAAGTCGAGTCTCTGTGCGTAGGGGGCATAGTCAGGACCATTACACTGTTGGCGGACCTTATGTATCCTTAAATTGTCTCTGCCGAGCAGAAGTAGGATTTAAGCATAGTCCATAGGTGGGATAAAGCTGACTAGGTGCCTTAGGTGTGGTTGGTGGAGCGCAGCTTCTGGGGTAGGAATCTCATCCCTTTGGCTGGGTATTTCATCGCATTCGATTAGCATAGGTAGGGGTATTTCTACGCCTCCGTTGACAGGAGAAGCAATGAAACCTTGTGCCCTCCTGCCGCTAGTCTCTATACGACCTGAGCAAGTGTTCAGAGTATAGGGAGTTGCTGGTCCCTTGATTCCAAAGGCTTCAAAGAACTTAGGTCCAGCTAGGGATCGATTGCTCTGATCGTCAATGATGGCATACATTTTTACTGCCTTCTCTGGTTGCCCTTCTGAATAAACTCTGATTAGGCATATCCTGGCACAGCATTTATCACTGGCTCTCCCCACATACCTCTGAGCATGAGCAGGAGACAGCTGTGGTAGACTTGGCGTTAATCTGTGGCTCCCCACCATGGCTTGTAGCTGGACTAGAGGTAACTGCGACTGCTGGATCGCTGGTGGCTGAGGTTGGATGCAAAGCTGATGGGTGTTTGTCACTATGACACTCTTCACACTTAATGGCAGATTTACAGTCCTTGGCCATGTGTTCTAATGAGGCGCAGCACTTGAAACATACCCCAAGTTCGCTGAGGATTTTCTTGCGCTCCTGCATGATTTTGGACCTGAAGCCTCTACATTTGTTCAATGAGTGTGGTTTTTTGTGAATGGGACACTCACGATTGAAAGACTTATCTCTCGATGGAATAGTGTACTGTTTATCGGCAGTTACTGCAGGTGGTGGCAGGTTAGTCTTTCTGACACTTATACTGCTCCTTAAGTCCTTGCGTCTATGTGACACACTTTCATACCTTGATGACGGTGTTGCTGGAACTGTAGTGTTAGACTCCAGGAAGTCTAGGCTAGGGTCGTTCCTCATTTTGGGCCTGTTCGTCGACAAACTTGCAGAACTGATTGAACGGAGGAAAGGTGATCTTTTGTACCTGGAAACGCATACTGCCCACTTCTCTTGCAGACTATGTGGCAGCTTTGAGACGATTGGGTTCACCCCATGGGCAGTGTCCAGGTAGCATAATCCAGACCAAGGTCTCTTTTTGCAAGTTCCAGCTCCATAAGCAGGTAGCTTAAGTCCAGAAGCTTGTGGGCTTCCTTAAGGTTGATCCTTGGAACGTTCTGCAGTCTCTTGAATAGGGACTTTTCTATGACTTCAGCGCTGCCATAGGTTCTTTCGAGTCTCAGCCAGGCAGCAGCGAGACCTGCTTCAGCTTGCCCCACGTAGACGGTTCGAAGACTCTTGATACGGTTTGTGGAGTCAGGACCCAACCATTTTACCATGAGGTCGAGCTCCCGTTCTGCAGATAGATTGAGGTCAGCAATGGTGGCCTTGAAGGTTGCTTTCCAGGCTCTGTAGTTCTCTGCACAGTCGTCAAACTTTGTGCGGCTGGTGCTGATTAGATCTTTGCTCACCATAAACCTGGCTAACTCGGTCATATCCGATCCTTCACTCCTTGTTACCATGTTAGCTAGTGTTGCCTCTCGGGCGTATATGCTGTGTGACGTGGAAGGGTGAATTGTTCCCGGGTAGAATGATGTTGCTGCTGGGTTGAGCTGTGGTTTAACCTCTGGAGATTTCGATGACTGTGGCTTGAACTGTGGAGATAGACTGGAGTGCATCTTGTGGTCGTCTTGTGATGATTGCTGCTCCTGAGGGGACACATTATGGTGTTGGTGTTGGGTCTCTGCAGATGCTGTGGCTAACACTGGCACCGTAAGTTGGGCTGACTTGGACGTTTCCACATTGTTGGGTTGAACGTCGCTGGAGAAGGTTGGGCTGCAGATATCTGTTTCTGCACATAATCACTGGTACAGACAGCTGGGTCCTCTTCTTTCAGTGGTGGTAGGCAAATCGGGTCGAGGTTTTGCTTCAATGCTTGCTCAAGTATTTTTACTTCGGCTAGCACGATTTCTTCCTCCATTTCTGTTTGAAGAATCTTTGCCCGAGCCTCTGCTTCTGTTTGAAGGATCTTTGCTTGAGCCTCTGCTTTCTTGGCTTCTGCCTGTGCTTCAGCTTTCTAGGCTTCTGCCTCTGCTTTCTTGGCTTCTGCCTCTGCTTCGGCTTTCTTTTCTGTAAAGGAAACGTCTTAGTTTGGATCGCTCTGCATTTAAACGGGCCTCTAGGATTCTGTTGCTGAGGGCTGAAGTTCTTGAGCAGGATGATTTGTATGACCGAGCAGAGTGTCTGGATGAGCCTGACCTGTGGGATCTTGATTCTTGCAGATGAGCAATACGGAGCTTCGCTTTATCTTTGGCGTCTTGCACGGCGGCGTCCCTTTCTCTTTCTGTGGAATCTACTTTGCTTAATTCTGATGAGGCTTCATCAATATTAGAGTCTTGGTTTTACCATGTCGTGTAACAGAAAACAGGAAAAAAATTCCAAGTGTGGTGAAATTGAAAAAAAAGAGCAATCCCACATTTGTTTTTTGTATGGCTTTTTTTGCTAGGTTCACTAAATGCTAAAACTGACCTGCCATTATGATTCTCCAGGTTATTACAAGTTCATATACGCCAAACTTGTCTAGGTTCTTTTTTTATCTAAGTGGTGAAAAAAAATTCCAAAGTTTGTAAAGAAAAAAAAAGATCTGGGGCCGGGTGAGGGCTTTTTTTTGCATGCCGATTTGATGTTTTTATTGATACCATTTTGGTGCAGATATGTTCTTTTAATCGCCCGTTATTGCATTTTATTGCAATGTTGCAGCAATCAAAAAAACGTAACTCTGGCATTTCTTTTTTTTCTCGCTACGCCGTTTACAGATTCTATTAATTCTTTTTATATATTAATAGATCGGGCGATTATGAACGCGGCCATACCAAACATGTGTATTTTTGATATTTTGTATTGTTTTATTTTGAATGAGGTGAAAGGGGGGTGATTTGAACTTTCATATTTTTTTATTTTTTTTAATATATATATATTTTTTTTACTTTTTTACTTTTTACTTGCTTCAAAAGTCTCCATGCGAGACTTGAAGGTGCAGCTGTTCGATCGCCTCTGATACATAGAGCAGGGCTGCAGCCTTGCTCTATGTATCAGAAATGCTCGCTTGCTATGAGCGCCAACCACTAAGTGGCGCTCATAGCGATGCAGCAATGACAGCCACAGGGGTCTTGTCCTGTGACACGGGCACTGATTGGAGCAGGAAGCAACGCGCTTCTTGCGCGTCCATGTTAAATGCTACTGTCAGAGAAAAACCAGGCCTGGAATGAAATGGACTGCAAGCCTACCATCCTGCAGTCTGTTTTACAACACAACATGCCAGAGCAGGTTTTCCCTACATTTGCCTTGGACACTAGCATGTCCAAGACTAACACTTATTTTTATTATTTTTAGTTTGCATTGCAGTCACAGCTACACCCGTGACTGCCATGCACTACTATAGCCTCCATATGCCTCTGTGCACATCCTGGGGAGAACACACAGTGACCCTTACCTGTGACACGGGTCACTGCATCACAATAAATAAATAAATATATATATTATATATATATATATATATATATATATATATATATATATAGTAGGTTGCGCTATTGGGACAACTTCAAGTCCAATTAAGTGGACGAAAAATATCATACCCGTGTTTCCCCGAAAGTAAGACCCTGTCTTACATTAATTTTACCCCAAAAAGTCCCACCCTGTCTTACTTTCGGGGGAGGTCTTACATTAGCCGAAAAAAATGACAATTTCTTTTTAACCAATAAATTAACATTTATTAACATGCTGTTATACCCCATAACAGTGCCGTATAACAACTGCACACAGCCCCACACCCCATAACAGTGCCGTATCCCACTGCACACAGCCCCACACCCCATAACAGTGCCGTATCCCACTGCACACAGCCCCACACCCCATAACAGTGCCGTATCCCACTGCACACAGCCCCACACCCCATAACAGTGCCGTATCCCACTGCACACAGCCCCATACCCTATACAGTACATGTTTCCCTACTTGGTTTTTAAATGCTGGACGTTTTCCTCTGCGGTGCGGCTGTGGGTGCGGAAGGCCTGTGCTGCAGGGAACGCTGTGCCAATCAGCAGGGAAACAGCGGTGACGTGGGGCTGGGGCGGCCAATTACAGCCCAAGCTGCTGGACCAATCAGTGCTCGAGCCGGGGGCCGGCGGTGACGTGGGGAACAGGGGCGGCCAATGAGCTGTTGAGCTGGGCGGATTGCGGGGTTAACACGGCGAGTTAACCCCATGAGCGCTGGACCCGCCCAGCTGCACCTGAGGACACCTCTGGAGCCTGAGGACCCAATGGGGGACAGCGGCGGCCCAAAGGTAAGGGCCTTACATTTCACAGCGGCCCCCAACCCTGCCTTACATTCGGGGGAGGTCTTACATTGAAGGACCCCCCCGTAACCCCCACCCTGTCTTACTTTCGGGGGGGTCCTACTTTCGGGGAAACGGTATATATGTTAACTGAAATCTAACTGCAAAATGCTATCATTTTCTGTTGTCAGATCTTTTGATCCTTTTGGATCATGGAGAGATTTGAAGTTTTCAGTTTATTGTGGCCAAGAATTGCAGTATGCATTCCTGTGTTTTCCTTTAGTTCTTTGAGTAGTAGGTGGTACAGATTAAAATAAAGAGTTCCTACCCTGCCTATCTCCCCCATTACAATAAATAACATGTCCTTAGTATAGCAAAATATTGAGAGAAGACACTTAAAAGATAGAAGTGTTATGCCAGATATACAGCTTGTTATTGTTGTTAAAAAAAAGTTTTGTTTTTTTCTTTTTTGAAAATAAACAAAAATCTATTGAGATAGAAAATAAAGAGTTCCTTTGAATTAGTGTCACAAATTATCCCATTATTATCCCTAATTTGTATGTAACCCCCCTTCTCATGTACAGCACCATGGAATCAATGGTGCTATATAAATAAATAATAATAATAATCCCATGAGGCTGTGAGTTATTTGCAGTCTGTGATTGATGATTTTCTTTATTAATTCATATAACTATTTCTGATGTTGTAAACTTAATATATAAAACAGCATTGGCAATTATGATGACGTCACAAGGCACATGACGTGTGTGTCCCCAAACCATGCAACACTGAAGGGGTTTGTATGATGACCCAGCAATAAAGCGATATGTGACCACAGGACGCTTGTCATCATATATCTCACATGATATCACAGTTGCTATAGAACATACAAGGTTTTAATTCGGAACCATCTTATGTCACAGCTTAAAAAGCACAAGTCCAGGTAGGAAGCTCTCCAATAAACGCCCAAACCTGGTCACATCAGATAGGGATGAGGAATAACTCTCTGTACAGCATTAGGCACAGCACAGCAGGGCCAGGAAGTGACCTGCAGTGTGTCCTGTGTGGGAGATCTGCAGTGTGTCCTGTGTGGGTGATCTGCAGTGTGTCCTGTGTGGGTGATCTGCAGTGTGTCCTGTGTGGGTGATCTGCAGTGTGTCATGTGTGGGTGATCTGCAGTGTGTCATGTGTGGGTGATCTGCAGTGTGTCCTGTGTGGGTGATCTGCAGTGTGTCCTGTGTGGGTGATCTGCAGTGTGTCCTGTGTGGGTGATCTGCAGTGTGTCCTGTGTGGGTGATCTGCAGTGTGTCCTGTGTGGGTGATCTGCAGTGTGTCCTGTGTGGGTGATCTGCAGTGTGTCCTGTGTGGGTGATCTGCAGTGTGTTCTGTGTGAACTGTGTCCTCATGCCCATGATTTGTGCAGATGATTTTTAACTACATTGTTTCCTTCTTTCCTGACCCTTCTTCAATGCTGTACTGAGAATTGTGGAGTGAGTATCATAAGAACTGCATTTATCAAGGGAGAAAACTTTTAAAGGTCTAGAACAGAAGGTGGGTGTGCCTGCATGTGTCTGTGTATGTATGTGTGTGTGTGTGTGTGTGTGTGTGTGTGTGTGTGTGTACATCCGTGTGTGTCCCCAAAACACACAGCATTGAAGTTATTTATGTATGTCCCCAGCACTAAAGGGGTGTGTGTATGACCCTAGCACTAATGCGGTATGTGTGTTGGTTTGTGTGATGGCCCCAGCAATAAAGGGATGTGTGTGTCGTTGTGTGTTTTGTCCCCAGCACCGAAGGAGAGTGTGTGTGTGTGATGGTTTGTGAATCCCAGTGCTAAAGGGGTGTCTGCTTGTGTCCTCAGCACTGCACCACTGAAGGGTTTGTACACAAGTAAGTGTGTACGTGTGTGTTGAGTTAAGTGAGCATGTGTGTATGTTTGTTGACGTAAGTGTGTATGTGAGTGTGTGTGTTGAGTTGAGTGTGTATTTATTTTGAGGTGAGAATACATAAGTGTGTGTATTAGGGTGAGTATGTATGTGAGTACGTTTGTATATACTTGTGTTTTGAGGTGAGTGTGCATGTATGTGTATATCTGCATGTGTTCGGGTAAGTCTGTATTTGTTGAGGTGAGTATGCATGTGTATGTGTTTGTATGTGTGTGTTAATGTGAGCGTGCATGAGTGTGTATATATATATATATATATATATATAGAATTAGTGTGTATTTTCAATCAGTGAGTGTGTGTGTTAAGGCAAGTGTGCATGTGTATGTATGTGACCGGGTTCACACAGCCGTTGATTCTAACAGGGACGATTTTGCATATACTCTAGGATCAATCTCTGCTGCGAGCATGAGCTGAGTGTCAGTGCTCCATCTCACATGAGAGAATAACAGCACAGGTGCGGACGAGACGGAGAAAGTATGTCTCTGTCTCCTACATTGCCAGCAGGGTCAGACTCAGGTGCCTAGGGCCCACCAGGGGAATTGACTCTAGGGGCCCACCCTATGGCTACCATAAAGGGTTTTATTACGTGTTCATTTTTTGGGCTCTCCCACTAAAACATGTGCCATTTAGCAAGCTGTACTGTACAGTGTGCAAAAGAGAACACTCTCAGCCTCCTATACATCGTACACACTGCACTCTTGGCATCCTATAGCACATACAGACCGCACTCTCAGCCTCCTATATATCGTACACACTGCACTCTTGGCATCCTATATCACATACAAACCGCACTCTCGGCCTCCTATAACAGATACTTTCTATAAGAGGCTGAGAGTGTGGTATGTACAGTATATAGGATGCCGACATTGCGGTATGTATGGCATATTGGCCTCGTATATGACATGCAGACTGTCGGCCTCCTATTAGGCCCCCTATAAGGTATACAGAATGTCGGCCTCCTATTAAGCCTCCTATGAGACATGCAGACTGTTAGCCTCCTATTAGGCCTCCTATAAGACATACAGACTGTCGGCCTCCTATTAGGCCCCCTATAAGACATACTGAGTGTCGGCCTCCTATTAGGCCCCCTATAAGACATACTGAGTGTCGGCCTCCTATTAGGCCCCCTATAAGACATACAGACTGTCGCCCTCTTAGATACTGTACAGACCGCACTCTCTGCCTATGTACTGCATACAGGAGGATGATAGTGTGGTCTGTACAGTCGGTATACAGGCCTCATATGACATACTGTATTAGGCCATATAAGAGTGTGGTGTGTGTGTATCTTATATAGGAGGCCCTGGCAGAGATTGTGATCTGTGATGCTGCATCATGTCATGTGTATGAGCAGGGCTGGTTTTAGGCAAAGTGGGGCCCTAGGCCAATTTTAAAATGGGGCCCCAAATGCTAACATATTGTACATCACACAGAAGCATTTCGATTGTAGTTACATGCGCTGAGTTCAGGACGCTAAATGAGTGTGATCGACAATATTGAAGTCGTTCAACACTTGTTTCCCTGTTATGAATGAGTCACCGAAGGAGGAAAAAACAAAAATACAAGCTAAGTTCAGAAAACCAGAGAGGTTGGTAGCTATCGGATTGCAGACCCCTGATCCTATTCACCACAACTAACGGTAGCCGTGGGGGGTTCCTACGGTGCCCTAGACCCCTCGTTCACAGCCGGAGAACTAAATAAGCCTAAAGAAAGAAAGGGGAAATCTAAACTGCACCAGAGCAGACCCCAAAGCAATAGACAGCTCCCAACATGTATTGTCGGTGAAAAGCAGATGAAAACACAAACACAGGCAGAAAGACAGGTTGAGCAAACGATGGGGCCCAACTAACTAAATAGGAAAGGACAGAAAAGATGCTGGCTGCAATCCGCAAAAATTCTGCCAAAAGTAATGTCCAACACGTCTGATAGAAAAAGGCCCTGAAGTCACTAGACTTCAAAATAAATATATCAGCACTCAGGTATATTCTGAAGACTGAGCAAAGAGATCAACTTGATCAGAGACAAAAATGGAGCTCAGCCCGTCCCAACAAAGGCAGGCTGAACACAAAACACTAAGCAAACAGACAAAATCTCATGGAAAAATAATAGAGCAAAAACTTAGCTTTCAGTAGACAGGACTAAACTGGTTGCAAGAGCTCAGAGCAGAAAGGATCACCAGCACCCCTGCAGGGCGTCGGCTGCCTTATATCCACTCAGTGATTCCGGGTGTCCAATCAGGCTCCACCTGTTCAGATGACAGGTTCTTCCCAACCCAATCAACTTCACTACCTCTCTTCACCAGCAGAGGGAGTTCATCAGACATCAATGGTGAAGGGGAAAATGAACTCACAACATTTCCCGGTCCGAGTGCCGGCGGCAGTGCCAGGTTTTCATGCGAGTGAGTATGAGCCCTAACACTGGGCCAAGTGCTGTGCAATACAACATCAGATAGCACTAGGCCAGGTTTACACTCGTGTGAGCCCTATGTGTCAGTATGGGGTTGTATAGTCACAGGTCTGGCAGTGGAAACCCTCAGCAGTTTTTGCTGGAGAAAATAGCAGCCTCTTCAGGACACTTGTGGTATTACATGGTGCTCTGTGAAAAGAATGAGTCTCTATGTAATACATGATATCTCGGAGTCTTGTAGAACAAGATATTAGAAGACAGGTTATGATTTATTACCTATCAGTCATTTTCTTCTTTACCATTGACTAGTCCTTATACACACTTGGCTGATTTCACTCTGGAGATTTGATAGAAAAATAATAGCACGACCTGTAACGCTATTTTTCCTGTCAAAACAATGGAAATTGTGGTCAAACTTCCAACCGAGTGTGCATGGGTACGTGAGTGTCAGGAGGAACGCCTGTTGGTCTATTGATTGTTCAGCCAACAGCTATCAGGGCACTGTACACATGACGTAAGTCATCGTTAGAGGTGCACATCTGGAGGCTCTCCAGATTCAGACGTCTGATGGAAGATTGCAATATTTCCCACTGTGTGATACAGAGGGTTATGCTGCTGATAGTCTTCCTTGTGAAAAAAAACAAATATTCTGAACACCTTTGTATGGAATAGTGTAGATGACTGCCTTGTTTCTTGCCTAAGAGCTCGCTCACTTGAGTGTATAACATGGCCGAGATATTTTATCAGATGGTACTCGGCCCAGTGTTATTCTATGGGAAGTGCAGAACTGCATTTTTTATCTTATGCTGCGAGTGGCTCCGTAAATCAGACTCCGTGCACCCAGTCTATGTCTATAGGTGCATGTGAAACATCAGTCTGCGCTAGGACGTCATTCGAGTACAGTCTGACATATGTGGTCACAGACAATGGAGAAATTAAGTTCTTCATCTTCTCAGCACTTGTGCTGCGCTTGTCTCACATAAGAGAATCGAATCACAGTAAGATGACACTCGGCTCAAGCTCAGATCGGAGTTTCATTAGCACGATCGAGCTGATTCTCTCAGATGAGAGAATCTATGGTTGTGTAAGTGAGCCTTAGTGTACGGATGTACATGAGCGTGCATACATGTGTGGTTGTGTTGAGATGAGTGTATAGGTGTGTGCATTTGTATGTGTATGTTCAGGCAAGTGTGCATGTGTACGTGTGGGAGGAACGGCCCCCGTCGAGTGTCCGGGCCGGAACCAAGGGAGCCGTCATCTAGGTTCCGGAGGAAACGATTCCCGGGGGACAGAGTTCGGGGACGGACCGTTGTCATAGACAGATGGGCTGGGGGCGGGGAATCCCCGGGACGATGAGTCAGCAGACCGGGACAGAGGCAGCAGGAGACAGTGGAAGCGACCGAGAGCTAGAGCGACTTGCCAGTGCCAGGGAAGACGCTCACTGAGGACTCCAGAGGGACGGCGCCAAGACGATCATCCGGGACTTGCTGCCCCGCTCCAGCCCGCGGCCACTGCAGCCCCAGTCCAGCCCGCAGCTTCCGTCGCCTCACCTCAGCCAGCGGCTCTGGCCTACCCGCGGTCGCCCGCGGCCGCTGCCGCCTCACCTCAGCCGGCGGCTGCGGCCTGTCCCTCGCCACTCGCAGCCACCCTGCCCTCACCAGTGGCCGCGGCAAGTACAGTGCCGTCGGCGGCCACCACTGTCCCGTTCCGGACCGTGCAGGAGCCGAGCCTCTGCTTGCCGCGGATTCCCCTCCGCGGCTTTTAGCTGCGCAGGTGGCCTGCCCTTTGCCACCCCACATCGCTGCCGCTTGCCCCAGTCTGGGGGCTGCGGCCCAACCGTCCAAAGACTCTGCTGGGGCCTGTGGTGCCCCCGTGTCATCAGAGCGCCGGAGCGCTCGAAGACTTCGTCTATGCTTCAGCAACTGGGCCCAGCTACTGCTGCGCCGAAAGACCACCATCCCGAACGGCGAGGGACGTCTGGACGGCTAAGTTGACTATATAATTAAGGACCCGTAGTCGGCCATACCGTGGCCCTATAGTGACCGACTATTGCCGGACGTAGTCGTGTTCTACCCCGTTTGTGTTTGCTTGTATAGAGCACCTGTGAGGGCAACCCTTGTTATCCCTTTTGTTGATCAGGCCGGGACTGAGGGAAGTCACCTCTAGTCCTATAAACGTTAATATAGAAAGCACGAAACCGTTGGCGTAGTCGGCAGGATGCAGTCTCCGAGCACAGATGGCGGTGCGCCTGATCAGAGTGGGGCCACGGGCACTGCTGATGATGGGGCCCCCCGCTCTAGCATCTCCTTGGGGGCTATGCTAAGTAACTTGCCCCGGTTTTCTGGCTCCGATACGCTGTTGTGGAGCTGGACAGAACATATGTGGGGCCTTTTCCGTATGCACCCCATGACCCCCAACTTAGAGGCTGAGGTGGCCCTTATGGTGCTAGATGGAGAAGCCCGGAAGTCGGTGATGTTGAGACCCCCGGGGCGCAGCAACACCTTCGCCAGGGTCTTGCAGATCCTGGAAGAGACCCACGGGGATCCAACAGACGTGGGGGAGTTGAGAACCCGGTTGTTCAATCGGATGCAGGGGGAGGGGGAGACCATCAAACAGTATATGAACACCCTCCAGGAGCTATACACCGCCATAGAAAGGAAGGACGGAATAGGGGTAGGACCCATCGACATTACCCTGCGTGACCTGCTAGTGACCAGACTCCGGGACCCGCTAATCAAGCAGGCATTGCGGGAACAGGTCCGAGTGAACCCACGTATAGCTTTCTCCGAAGTGAGGAGTCAGGCCCGGGTACGAGAGCAAGAGCAGGGGATGACGGCTCCCGTGGGGAAGGCCCGGAGCATGGAGTCTTCCGTAAGTGTTGTCGAAGAACCTCAATGGATTGAGGAAATGAGACAAGAACTGAAGAGTATCCGGGGTGAGCTGGCTGAAGTGAAGAAGAGAACGGAGCCCGTGCCCAGCCGGCCTGGCTACAATCCCGGGCCCTGGGGGCCCCGCAATACCCGGGGTGGCTGAGCCTCATCGCGCCGGTGTTATGAGTGTGGAGAACTGGGCCACTTCGCACGGGAGTGTCCGCGGCGTGGGAAATACCCACCCCGGCGGACATTAAACTAGAGGGCTCCGGGCATGGGGGACGCCGCTCGGAGCCGGAAACCACAACAAGGGGTGGTGGAAGTCCTGAAGAACTGGTCTCTAGGTGCCCAATAGTGTGGACCGAAGTCGAGGGTCGGGCTGTGCGGTGTCTAGTGGATACGGGGTCGCAGGTAATGACCATGCCGGCAGCTTACTTCCGGCAGCATTTCCCAGAAGTGGGGGCCCATGATACGACTAGTGGCTGCAAACTAACTGCCGGTACCTGTCGCCGGAGTGGTGTGGCTTCAGATGACATTGTGCGGTAAATCCCTCGGCTGCCGGGGAGTGGTCCTAACTCAAGGAGAGACTAACGACCATCATCCGATCATCTTGGGCATGAACATACTGCGGGAGTTCGGCAATCTACTCCTCAACGATACCACGCAGGAGACCCTAAGTCAGTGGGGTTCTCGCACGGCCCAGGGGCAGGTCTTACAGCGGTTGGTGCGGGAGGCGCGAGTGCTCCAGGAGTGTCAGGAGGGTGAGGCGCTAGGCAAGGTCATCACGCCGGTGGCCCCCCGCTCGTGCGTCCTCCAGGGCAGACGGTGGTGGCTCTGCCGATCCGCGCCCCGATGCCACTGGAGGGCTCGGAGGTGCAGGTGAAACCGTGTTACTTGGAGCGCCTGCACCCTGGCATCCTGGTGGCCCGCTCCCTGGCCACAGTGTGGGAGGGGACCGTCTTGGTGCGTTGTGTCAACCTGGAAGACCAAGATATCGCCCTGAAGCCCCGGGCCAAAAAGGCCAAACTAGTAAGGCCATTGGAGGAGATGCTGCCGGACCCCACAGTCCAGTTGAGGGTGCAGCCCGAAGATCCCTCGGCGGTAACGGTACGAACCCAACAGACTGCCGCGTCCTCGGCCCAAGAGAAAGGTCGAGCCATCCTGGAGAGAATGCGGGCCAAACTTTCCGACCTAGCGCCAGCCCAGCTTCTCCAGGTGGAGACACTTCTTGGACAATTTTACAGTGTCTTTGCCAGCCATGAGGACGAGTTCGGATGTACCACAGCCATCACGCATGGGATCCCCACGGCAGGAGCGGCCCCCATCCGGGAGCAATATCGGCAAATACCACCGCAGCTGTACCAGGAAGTGAAAACTCTATTAGCCCAAATGCTCCGGAAGGGGGTCACACGAGAGAGCCAGAGCCTTTGGGCGGCCCCTATTGTCCTGGTTCGGGAAAAAGATGGCACTCTGTGTTTTTGCGTGGATTATCGAAAGTTGAACGCCTGCACCATCAAGGATTCGTGTCCACTGCCCCGCATAGAAGAGTCTCTATCCGCCTTGGGGAACGCAACGTACTTTTCAACTCTAGACCTGGCCAGTGGGTACTGGCAGGTGCCGATGTTGGAGGAAGACAGAGCCAAGACGGCATTTATCTTTCCCATGGGACTGTTCGAGTTCAATCGGATGCCGTTTGGGCTGGCCAACGCCCCCGGGACCTTCCAGCGGTTGATAGAGCGGTGTCTAGAAGACCTCAACTTTGAAGCCACATTGATATACCTGGACGATATTATCATCTATTCCGCCACGTTCGAGGACCACCTGAGGCGGTTGGGGCAGGTGCGGTTGGGGCCGGCTGCAGAAGTACGGGTTAAAGGTAAAGCCCCAGAAATGCCACCTGTTCCGCACCCAGATCAAATCTCCGGGGCATACCGTCTCGGCAGAGGGTGTCCTACCATCCCTGGAAAAGGTCGCTGCCATCCAGGGGTGGCCTACCCCCAAGACAGTAAAAGATGTGGGGGCCTTCTTGGGGTTGGCTGGCTACTACCGTCGGTTCGTGAAGAATTTTGCACGCCGAGCCCGAGCCCTGCAAGACCTGCTGAAGGAGGCTCCTGCCGGGGCAAAT
Organism: Dendrobates tinctorius; assembly: GCF_039654945.1. Taxonomy (NCBI): domain Eukaryota; kingdom Metazoa; phylum Chordata; class Amphibia; order Anura; family Dendrobatidae; genus Dendrobates; species Dendrobates tinctorius. The sequence goes on along the minus strand of NW_027361737.1, from coordinate 26,429,990 downwards.
GGACGGAAGATCCAGTGGCAGCAACTGCAAGAAGATGCGTTTTGAGATCTCAAAGCTGCCCTCTCGGATGCCCCGGTATTGGCTTATGCGGATTTCTCGCAACCGTTCATCTTGCATACCGACGGGAGCCTCCAGGGACTAGAAGCTGTGTTGTCACAGGTGCAGGACGGCCGGGAGAAAGTGATCGCCTATGGTAGCCGGTCGCTGCACGACTCAGAATGCAACCCGGACAATTACAGCCCCTTTAAGCTCGAGCTCCTTGCGGAAGTGTGGGCAATGACGGAGCGATTCGCAGAGTACCTGGCGGGCTCCGAAGTAGTAGTGCAGACCGATAACAACCTGTTAGTCCATTTGGAGAATGCCAAACTGGGGGCCCTGGAGCAGCGGTGGGTGGCTCGAATGGCCAAATTCAACTATAAGATCATCTACAAATGGGGAGCTTAAAACGTGCACGCCGACGCGCTCTCCAGAATCCGACACACCACCCCAGGGAGAAATCGAGATGATGAATTAGAAGCAGAAGAGACGCCGTTCGCCCTCACCACCGCCGCGCTTACAGTCAGTGTGCAAGAAGCGCCTCATCCGGGACTCCTAGGAGGGATGCTGGAACAACCCCGCAACAACAGCAACAGGAAGATACAGAAGTTGGACTCCTGCGCCGATGGGTGGCCACTGGTAAATTGCCCACGGGCTCACAGAGACAGACTTCGACCCAGGATATGTTGCTGATGTTGCGCCAGTGGGAAAAGCTAATCATCAAAAAGGGACTTTTATATCGAAAAGCCATGGTACGAACCACGTCAGCTACGATATGGCAGGTGATCGTGCCCGGAGCCCATCTCAACTAACTGGCCCGGGAAGCCCATGAGAAGGGGGCCCATTTTGGTGCTCAAAGGACTTTACAATGGTTGCAGCAGATAGTGTACCATCCACGCTTGCACGCTGCTGTAGAAGAAATTTGCCGAACCTGCCGCCCGTGCGAGCTCGCTAAACCCCCACGTGCAGACTATTGTAACATCAGCCCCTCTGGAGCTTTTTACAGTGGACTATCTGACCATAGGTCCTGTCTATCAGGGGTATGAACATTGTCTCGTTGTGGTGGACCATTTCACCAAGTTCGCCGTGGTCACCCCCACCCGAGACCAAACAGCGGAGTCGGCCGCCTATGCTATTTGAAAAACTTTATCCAAGTGTACGGCTGTCCGCAACGAATACATTCGGACCAAGGAGCGTGCTTCCTAGGAAAAGTTATGGAAGAGCTACATCATCTCTACGGTATCGATAAATCTCGGACTACGCCGTACCACCCGCAGGGAAACGGGGCCTGCGAGCGATTCACTCGTACATTAGTCCAAATGCTGCGCACCCTGGAGAGCGACTGCAAGGCCCGCTGGCCTGAATATGTCCCTGAGCTGGTGTGGAGTCTTCTGGGGTGGTGGAGGGTGGTCGAATTATTGGTTCTGGTGGGATTCCTGGGTCTACTGTAGTGCCACTACTGTGGTGACCCACAGATGTGACGGGGAAGTCCTCTTCGTCATCCAGGTCCCAGACCGTGGGCGGGGGGTCGGGGACCTGAGGGGTCAGTTCGAGTCGCGGGGGATCAGTAGACGTACAAGGTCGTAGCATGTAACGGTGCACAACCCGAGTGAGAGGCGCATTGTTTTCTTCAGATTGTATTTCGTACACAGGCCCGTCGGGGCTTATCCGGCGCAGCACTCGGTACGGGTTCACCTCCCACCGTGGTTCTAACTTGTTTTGGGGACGTTGATCAAGTACGAGTACCCTATCCCCAGTCTGAAAGTCAATGGGTGGGGGCAGTGTTCCCCCCGGGTGTTCTAGATCCTGGAGCTTTGTGTGGATGATTCGGTGGAGGGTCTGCAGCCGGTGCCGGTGGTTTCGAACCCACGAGGATACTCCATTCCAGGGTTGGGGTTCCCCCGGGTTCAACTCCACTTCCGTAATCCCTTTGACTTCCCGTCCAAACAGCAATGTGTAGGGGGTGTAGCCAGTCACTCGATGTACCCGGTTATTATATACCCACACCAGCTCAGGGACATATTCAGGCCAGCGGGCCTTGCAGTCGCTCTCCAGGGTGCGCAGCATTTGGACTAATGTACGTGTGAATCACTCGCAGGCCCCGTTTCCCTGCGGGTGGTACGGCGTAGTCCGAGATTTATCAATACCGTAGAGATGATGTAGCTCTTCCATAACTTTTCCTAGGAAGCACGCTCCTTGGTCCGAATGTATTCGTTGCGGACAGCCGTACACTTGGATAAAGATTTTCAAATCGCATAGGCGGCCGACTCCGCTGTTTGGTCTCGGTGGGGGTGACCACGGCGAACTTGGTGAAATGGTCCACCATAACGAGACAATGTTCATACCACTGATAGGCAGGACCCTGCGCACGGTAGACACAGGAACATTCAGGTCTTTGGAGATAGACTTGTAGCCTTGAGATTGCTCATGCTTCCTCACAATTTGGTTTCTCAAGTCCTCAGACAGTTCTTTGGTCTTCCTTCTTTTCTGCATGCTTAATGTAGTACACACAAGGACACAGGACAGAGGCTTAGTCAACTTTAATCCATGTCAACTGGCTGCAAGTGTGATTTACTTATTGCCAACACCTGTTAGGTGCCACAGGTAAGTTACAGGTGCTGTTAATTGCACAAATTAGAGAAGCATCACATGATTTTTCGAACAGTGCCAATACCTTTGTCCACCCTCTTTTTTATGTTTGGTGTGGAATTATATCCAATTTGGCTTTAGGACAATTCTTTTTGTGTTTTTTCATTTAAGACAAATTAAATGAAGATAATAATACCAAAGAATTTGTGTTTGCAATCATTTTCAGGAAGAAACTATTATCTGACAAAATTGCAGGAGTGTTAATACTTTTGGCCACAACTGTAAAAGGGGTACCCCCAAATGCCAAGGGTTGATCCATCTGTTCGGAGGAGAGGCAAGAGAAGGCATTTTGTGACTTGAAGAAGGCACTGACCGAAACTCCGGTACTGGCTTATGCGGACTTCTCTATACCGTTCGTTCTCCACACTGACGGCAACTTGCACGGACTTGGGGCTGTGTTGTCTCAGGTACAGGACAGAGGAGAAAGGGTGATCGCTTACGCTAGCCGGTCCCTTCACGAATCCGATCGCAACCTGGATAACTACAGTTCCTTCAAACTTGAGTTGCTGGCATTAGTGTGGGCCATGACGGAGAGATTCGCAGAATACCTGTCCGGCTCGGAGGTGCTGGTGCGCACTGATAACAACCCGTTAGCGCATTTGAAGAATGCCAAGTTAGGGGCCTTGTAGCAATGTTGGGTGGCCCGGATGGTGACGTTCCGATACAGAATCGCCTATAAAAGGGGGGCGGAGAAAACCCACGCTGACGCCCTATCCAGAGCAAGACATGCACCACCAGGAAAGAGTAAGGATGAGATGCTAGAGGAAGAGGAGGTTCCCCGGTTCCGAAAAAACGCTGGGACGGTGGCGGCTACGCTAGTTCAAGTACAGGCCCCCCATCATGAAGGAGTGTTGGGAAGGTCTCGGGATGTGTGGGTTCGGTTGCAGCAAGATGATCATGAACTTGCTCTGTTCAGACAGCGGGTGACACTGAAGAAGCTGCCTAGTCAGTAACAGTGGAGTGCTCTGACTTCAGAAGCATTGAAGATGCTCCGGCAGTGGGAGCGCCTCCAGATGAGAAACGGGCTGTTATATCAGAAGGTTCAACTACAGAGGGAACTTGGGGCTTCCTGGCAGGTAGTGATTCCAGAGATGGTGCTGACTACCATGGCCACTGAAGCTCACAAAAAAGAGGCTCACTTCGGTCTTAAAAAAACTTTCCAGTGACTACAGTGGTTCGTATACCATCCACGGCTAAGAGCAGCGGTCGAGGAGGCTTCTAGACTTTGTCGGGCCTGTGAATTGGTCAAATCCCCAGAATAAAGAGCTCCTACTCAGACGATAGAAACCTCAGCTTCCCTGGAACTGTTGACCGTCGACCATTTGACCATAGGGCCGGCCCACCAAGGATATGACCACTGTCTAGTGATGGTAGATCATTTAACGAAGTTTGCGGTAGTGACGCCCACCAGGGCCCAAACGGCTGAGTCCGCTGTGTACGCCATCTGTAAACATTTTATCCAGGTGCATGGATGCCCACAGCGGATCCATTCGGATAAAGGAGCTTGTTTCTTTGGAAACGTAATGGATGAGATACAGCGGATCTATCAATTCGACAGGTAACACGCCACACCGTACCATCCTCAGGGAAACGGGGCCTGTGAGAGATTCAACCGTACGCTAATCCAAATGCTTAGGACCTTGGAAGACGATAGAAAGGCCAGGTGGCCAGAGTATGGCTCTGAACTCGTGTGGATCTACAACAATTGAGTCCATCAAACCACCGGTTACACACCTTACTCCTTGTTGTTCAGCCGAACGGGAAAAGAAATCACGAAGCTGGAGCTGGATCCAGTAGAAGACTACCCACAGAAGGGGGTGTCCACCTGGATCCGAGAACAGTCTACAGACCTTACATCGTCTAGTTCAGACATGGCTCTGGGAATTGGAGCACCCTGAGAAGCTTCCTCTGCGGAAGACAGATCTTAAGGTTGGTGATCGAGTGTTGGTAAGGGAGAAACGTCCACATGACAAGCTGGAAAATTGATGGGAGTGTAGGCCATACAGAGTGAAGCGTCAGGTAGGTACGGAAGGGCCCGTGTAAGAGATCTAGCCAGAAGGGGAAGAGAATGCGTCTACCAGAGTGGTCCACAGTAGTATGCTCCAGCCATGCCTCTCTGAGGACCCCATGCAAAGGGAAGAAACCCCTGAGGTTCCCAAAGAGGTGCCTCTCGTGGCCGTGGAGGATGAAGAGGAAGAAAGTTTAGAACAGCCATCTGAAAATTCGTCTGTAGATCAGGACCCTAAGACCCCGGAAGAAAACGTCACGGCAGGTGCAGACTCAGCTTTGCCTACGTTGGAGGACTCCACTATTCCTTCCAATCTACGTCACTCTGAACTCACAATGGCTGGACAACTTCCCAATTGTTACAATCACGATCAGTTTATTTGGTGGCAAACTGCTAGGAAAAGCAAAAAACTCTCTAACAATGCTCAGGATGCCTCTCCGGTGGAATGGCGAGTGAAAAGAGGGGGGATGTAAGAAGATGAGCCGAGACAGAGTCAGAGGTTTCCAGTGCCCTTTAGGACTGTCACCACTGTTGCCGGTTTCTTCTGGGAAGGAAGGACATTCACGCTGGACAGCAGGGGGCGCAAGGAATATAAAAAGGACTGAGCACGGGAACGGGTCAGACTTGGTGGGAAAGCGACAGGAGAAGGTTGACTCCCTCTCTGCTGCTCCAGCTGAGAACTCCACGCCACTCATCCCTCAGAGTGCTGACCCTAAGATTGTGTCAGGTGCACCATACTGCACTTGCTCACTGAGCCAGTGCGCGTGTCCTGAGTACAAAAACTGTGCTCAACGATACCTGTGGAGGGTGGCAGCAGCGGTGAAGATGCGTGCTTCAGACTAACAGGACCTGAAGCATGTGACTGCTGGGGGCATGGCCTAAGCTTCACAGAGCTAGGAGCTGAAGGAAAACTCCTAGAAGGGTATCTACAGGACAAGGTTACCAAGGGGAATAGACAGGGACGTAAACCAGATCAGGCCGGGGTCAAAGCACGAGGTAGCACGACGGTATCAAAGAATTAGACAGAACGGATAGTCAGGACATAGCAATAGATCAGTAAACCAGAACAGGCAATAGACGGTACAATGGGGACAAACTCTAACGGAGTAACAATAGCCAAGCCAGGAGGTCAGAACCGGAGAAGACAATAGTACCAAAACGTGAGACAGAGAACAGAGTGAGCGGACAGACCGGGTCATACACAGGAAGCAAACAAGCAATGCAGTATACACCCTGTTAAGGCTGGCGGAACACACCAAATAATAAAGATGGTAATAAGGTGCGTTCGCAGCCCGGGGTCCACTGTGCAGGGGTGGTAACCTGCTGCTCAGTAATGGCCGATGCTATATGGCGGTATACTATAAAAAACACGCGGGTTATCGTCACCCGGTGTGTACGACGGCGGAATCTGTTGCTTCACAGAGCTGCACTAATGCTGAACATAAATGCTGGAGCCTGTTTGTGCTCACAGAGCTTGGCTAAAAGAGCGCACAGTGTGCGGCCACAGAACGCTACCCCAAGGACACGGCGTTAGAGTCCCTCTAGGCCCACTGAGTGCGCGGTGTCGCTGCCACGAGCACCGCTAAAGACGCTGGCAGTGGAGTGTGGAGCACGTGCACTGAGGCGTGCTGGATCACTGGTGAGTACCAATGTCTGACTCAAACCCTGAGCTACCTACACCTAAGCCTGGGCACTAGCAGGCTAGGCTGCACAACACATGCGTACCAAGGGTAGGGGTTTCATAATGAGTCAGTTACCAGATACATTCATACGTGCATACATCTCTCACACCTTATAGTCTGTAAATACAGTCTATCCTAGTGCATGGGCGAGCGGCCATGCGAACCTTTTATAGCCACGGGCGTCCAGGACCTTCCTGGCTTCTCGGATGGGCCAATCCGAACACGAGAAGGACCTGAGCATGTGATCCTCGGTTTCCAATGGGAGATCACTCCACGGGCATGCTCAGTGGCCCGACATGAGGACTTAGTCCCTGGAGAATCTCGCTGCTGAGCAGCCTGCATTGTCATAGTTGTTCCAGAGGTGGCAGCAGCAAGCAAACCCACGGAGTTGGCCTGGGCAGAGTGCCGGGACCGACGAATCTGCTGAGCAGGCTCCACTGCGGCCGAATAAGAATGGGAGACCGCTGGGTGCAAGGCTCTGGATTCCTGCTGTGCTGTGGCAGGAACCCGACACCTAACATTACCCCCCTCCTAGGTCCCCCTCCCCTCTGAGCCTAGCTACGCTCAAACGCCGCAATGAGGAGCGGAGCATGGATGTTGTCCACTGGGTCCAAGCCTCTGGACTATGACCCTTCCAATCCACCAAATAAAACTTTTTGCCCCGCATCACCTTGCATCCCACGATGGCATTGACCTCAAACTCGTCCGAAGACAAGTCTGATGTCCCAGCAGATGACTCGGAGAACCGGGACAAGTGAACAGGCTTAAGGAGGGACACATGGAATGTGTCAGAGATAGCCAAGTGTGGTGGAAGGGCCAGATGGTAGACCACAGAGCTGATCTGCTCGAGGACCTTGAAGGGGCCAATGTAGCGCGGTGCGAACTTAGCGGACTATACCCGCAGCCTGATGTTTCGGGCGGAGAGCTACACCAAGTCGCCAGGGGCAAAAGTTGGAGCAGGGCGCCAGTGTGCGACAGCGGAGGTCCTCATTCTCTCCTTCGAAGCCCGGATAGCATCCTGGGTGCGATCCCAAATGTCGCGTGCCTCCACCGCCCAGTCTGCCACCCTGGAGTCGGTGGATGTGATGGGCATGGGCACAGGGACACGCGGATGCTGGCCGTAATTTAGGAGGAATGGGGTCTGACCGGTGGAGTCGGCCACAGCATTGTTCAAAGCGAACTCTGCCCACGGCAGCAAGGATACCCAGTCGTCCTGCCTGGCTGTGACAAAATGTCGAAGATATGTGATCAGGGTCTGGTTGGCTCTCTCTACCAACCCGTTCGTCTAGGGATGATAGGCCGAGGAGAGATTCAGCTCAATGCAGAGCAGGGAACAAAGCTCTCTCCAAAACCGGGACGCAAACTGAGGACCCTGGTCACTGACAATCTTGTCCGGCATGCCATGCAGGCGGAAAACGTGCTTAATGAACAACACTGCCAGGCCCCGCGCAGAAGGTAACCGGGAGAGAGGTACCAGGTGCACCATCTTTGGCCTCTTTCACACATCAGGTTTTCCCGTCAGGCGCGATCCGGCGCTTTTGACAGAAACCGGATCCGGCGAAATGCAATGCCGGATCCGGTTTCCCCCCCATTGACTTGCATTTGCGCCGGATCGCGCCGGATGGCCATGCGTTTCATTCGGTTTTCGCCGGATCCGGCAATGTGTCGCGATCCGGCGTCTGGAAAAAACGGCTACTGTAACGTTTTTTGTCTCCGGCGAAAAAGCCGGACACGCCGGATCCGGCGCGTCCGGCTTTTTCACACAATGAAAGCCTATGAGCGCCGCAATGCACCTGATCCGGCGAAAGCCGGATCCGGTGGCCGGATCCGGTTTTTTTGGTCTGAGCATGCTCAGTAGCTCTGCCCACAAGACATATATAAAAGCAAGACAGTGGGACCCACAGCCACACCCAACATGCCACCCAAGAAAGCAACCAAGCGCAGCAGGAGAAGGCAGGAGACCACTGCAGCACCATCAGCACCAAAACCACCCAAAATGGAGCAGCAAATGGAACATGCTGAGGAGGGGAGGCCAGCAGCAGATGAGAGACGGTAATTATCAAATCCCCCATTCCTCCAAACTAGGGCTATTGAATATCAAGATATTCATTGGCCCTTTGTTTCTCTTTATTCAACAGCCGCCCAATAGATGATGCAGCAGCAGCAGCAATGGCAGCAGCTGGAACACCACCCACAGGCATGGAGTGTGGCCACCAGGAAGACAGCACATCATCTTCTGGGAGCCCTCCCTCGCATCGTCAGCGTTTGACGGTAAGTTTTTATTTCCAAAATCCATCATCTCTGTAAATATATGTCTATTCATTGCCTTTTATTTCAAAACAGGATTCACAAGATGAAGAGGAGCTCCCAGAAGAAGAAGGAAGGGGTGGACAGACACTTGGAGTGGGCTCACAATTGGTAAGTTTTTTGCATCAAACGCAGAAACACAACATCACACTACACACAACACATAGAAAACAATGTTCTGCAGACCACACACAGCAAACAAATGCCTACATCCAAAGACATAACATTTTTTGTTTTCTTCTCTAGTCTTCCCAATCTGGTGCTCGGCCAAGAGGTCCTCGCAGTGCCTCCCAGGGTCGTCGGCGACAGCAACGCGGCGGTCACCAGCGTGTAAGTATAAATATTTTTGCTTTGTTTTTTTGCACTTTTTATTTCATTTCTTTTGTGGAGGCTAATTATGTTATTTTTGTCTTTTTCTTTAACAGCCTTCACAGCGTGCTCCCGACTCTGACGGTGAGGATGGAGGACTCGATGTGGACCACCTCATCGATCTCGTCAGAGAAAGGGAGCTGCTCTGGAATATGGCTGACCGCCGCCACGCTGACCTTATCGTTACCCGATGACTCTGGGAGGAAATCTGTTCGCTCCTTGTGGGCCGCTGGGAGGACCTCGATGTTCGGGCCCAGATTAAAGAGCGTAAGTATATACAGTACCGGTTGCTTGATGTAAACCAGTGTTTCCCGAACTCCAGTCCTCGTGGTCCCCACGGATCATGTGTTCAGGATTTCTATTTACTATGGAAATCCTGAAAACATGACCCCTGGGGACCATGAGGACTGGAGTTTGTGAAACACTGATGTTGTATACTAACCACTCCTTTCTCGTTTCAGGGAACAGAATTGTGAATCGGTGGCGGTCTGTGAGGGATCGTTTCAAGAAGGAGTTCAATAAAGAGATGCGGGCCCCGAGTGGATCTGGAGGACGCAGGAGCAAGTACAAGTACGCACAAGCCCTGTCGTTCCTCCGGGAAACAATGGTCACTAGAAGGTAAATATTACACACCACATGTGAAAAAAAATGTTAGATGTAACTTTTTTTTTCAGCCAGGGCCATACCATGTCAGTATTTTAATTGTTTTTTTTTCTCTTTATTCCACAGCACGGTGAGCAGCACTCGGGAGCCTGCACGATTGGACCCTTCTGAGGCGATCCCTGAGGAGACCGGCACCGAGGGACACTTCGACCGCCCCGGTACATCTGCACCTTCCCAGCCTTCCCACACATTCGACCCATCTGTCCCATCCACCAGCACAGGAGCATCGTGGCTGCCTACATTACATGAAGCTGCTGGTGAGGAGATCGCTTTCCCTTTACCCCACCCTTCTGCCCCTGCCACCTCTAGTACACCTGCGGGTACTGGGCGGCAGCGGCAGAGGGGTCAGGAAAAGAGTTATGCGCCAGAGTTCTTGCATCTGAATGCATCTTTCCAGAACTGTCTAAAAGTCTTGTCAGAGCAAATCTCCGCAGGCTTTCAGCAGATCAACTCCAGCATTCTGGAGGTGAAGACACTTCTGCAAACCATGCATTCAGAAGCAAGATCTTCGCCAAACCACACCTTTTTCAGGTCTGTTGTGGAGCGCATGGCAACACTATCTCCTACCCAGCAGATGCATGTAATGCATTCGTGCCACGGTGCTCTACAGCAGGTTACCTCCCAACCTCCACCTCCCACCACTGTAGTTCCTCCACCTGCCCCCCCTCCAGCCACTTTCCATCCTCCCCCTCCTATTACATCTGCACCCCCTCCAGCCACTTTCCATCCTCCCCCTCCTATTACATCTGCACCCCCTCCAGCCACTTTCCATCCTCCCCCTCCTATTACATACCAGCAACCTCACCAGTACCAGCAACCTTCCCAGTACCAGCAACCTCCCCAGTACCAGACATCTCCCCACTTCCAGCAATCTGCCCCGTACCAAACTCCTTCCCCGTACCAAACTCCTTCCCCATACCAAACTCCTTCCCCATACAACTTTCCATCAACATCATCTGCTCCTACAGTCCCTGCCCAACCCTCCACTCCACCGCCCACCACCTCTTCTGCCTCCCACATGTCCACCCATTCTGTAGCTTTTTCCACACCATCACCTCTAACTGTTCCTTCCCCACCACGATCCCAGTCCTCTCTCCACACTCCCATTGTCGAAGTGTCCCGCAGCCCCTCCAGCAGTATTTCCACCCCACACTACACCGAGTTATAATGTTTTTTTTGTAATAAAAATGCCCATTTGGTTGGTTTCAAACCTTTATTAAAAAAGTTTTTTTAACTTTAAAAACAGTTTACACAAAAAAAAATATTTTAAATAAAAGTTAAATTATTGTTTACACTGGTTGTCTGTCATTTCTTTCTGCGGCGAAATATGTTTAAAAAAAAGGTTAAATACAGGGTATTTAAAAGGTAAAAAGGTATTCAAAACCAGGTATATAACTGTGGGTAAATTTTAGCTTTTTGCCACAGTTGTGTTCCTGGTTGTGTTTGAAGCAAAGTATTTCACCTGAAAAGTTGTGTTTATTGTTGGTGATTTCCTAACAATGTACACAACTTTTGTTAAAAGGTGAAATACTTTGCATAAAACACAACCAGGTACACACCTGTGGCCTAAAGCTAAAAATAGTAAGACCATGACAAGATAGCCAACTTTGGTTGGCAAAGGTATATACTGTTGGTCCAGAAGGTACACAAGTTTGGTTAGGGCACAAATCTTTCACACTCTGTCATCCTGCCAGTGTACTCTGCCTTGAGGTGACATAAAGTATAGTGCAAAATTGTCCCTCATTACTGAAACCGTCACAGAACTTCTAGTGGTAATATTTCCAATGACAACATCCATCTTCGCCAGTAACTTGCTCTTCTCTCCAACCTGCACTTTCTCCTCTACAACCTGTCAAAGAAGGGCTGTAGGAACATGCTATATATAGTTTTCCAGTAGCCAATCCCGTTCGGAAGGCCACAAGGGTCAATTTTAAAAACCAGATCCGGCGTAATCCGTCGAAAAACGGATAGAAAAACGGATGAACCGGATGAGGCGGATCCGGTTTTGTCTGTCAAGAACAAGACGGATCCGGCAGAAAACCAGATCCGGCACATCAGGTTTTACAAAACATTTGCCGGATCCGGCATTCCGGCACGACGCCGGATCGCGCCTGACGCCGAAAACCTGATGTGTGAAAGTAGCCTTAGAGAAATGGTCAGTGACAACCCAAATGACCGTGCTGCCACTGAACTTGGGTAGCCCCACCACAAAGTCCATACCGACCATCTCCCAGGGCCTGTCCGCTACCGGCAGAGGATAAAGAAGCCCAGCGGGCTGCTGCCGAGAGGACCTATTCTGGGCGCAAGAGACGCAAGCCTGAATATAGTCCCTGACATCATGGGCCATATGCGGCCACCAGTACGTCCTCGCCAGAAACTCAGAGGTCCATTTTGTCCCGAAATGTCCACCCATCCTGGATGAATGAGCCCAAGAGAGGACCTCCGGTCGCAGACAGGCAGGGACAAATGTCTTGCCCGGAGGTACTGACTCAAGGGCAACCGGAGCCACAGTCCTCAGGCTCTCGGATGGGACGATCAGCCGAGGCTCCTCCTCCGATGACACCACAGAGCGGGAGAGAGCATCGGCCCGGACGTTCTTCTCCCCGGAGAGAAAATGGAGGGTGAAGTGGAACCGGGAAAAGAACAAAGACCATCTGGCCTGGCGAGAATTTAGCCGCTGGGCTGTTTGCAAATACATCAAGTTTTTGTGGTCAGTGAACACCTGGAAAGGGTGGCGAGCCCCCTCCAGGAGGTGTCTCCACTTCAAGAAGGCCAACTTCATCGCTAGCAACTCCCTGTCCCCGATGGCATAATTCCTCTCCGCCGGTGTGAGCGTCTTGGAGAAGAAGCATGGGTGCTTCCGACCTTGCATGTCCTTCTGAAACAGGACCGCTCCAGCACCGACGGAAGAGGCATCCACTTCCAGAATGAAGGGCTTATCTACATTGGGGCGATGTAGAATGGGAGCGCTAGCGAAATGGGACTTAATGGAGGAGAAGGCCTTGGAGACCGGTTCCGACCATAACTTGGGATTTGCACCCTTCTTAGTGAGGGCTACCAAGGGTGCTACCAAAGTCAAGAAGTGGGGAATGAATTGGCGATAGTAATTTATGAACCCCATAAAGCGCTGCACCGCTTTGAGAGAATGAGGTTCCTGCCAATCCATCACCACCTGTAGCTTGGCAGGATCCATGGCCAATCCCCGGGCGGAGATGATATAGCCCAGGAAAGGCAAGGACTCCTGCTCAAACACACACTTCTCCAACTTGGCAAACTCAGACATCTACCCTCACATGATTTACTCCACCCAATAATCCTCCCTGAGGACCACTCTATATGGGGGGAGTGGTACCGCAACCAGGGGACCCCTAGAAGTACCTGGTCAATACCCTCGGCATGATGAGGAGGGATATCGTCTCCTGATGAAATGGAGCCACTGAGAGTAACAAGGGGGCGGTCTGGTGGGTTATCTGTGAGGGTAGAGTGGCACCGTACACCACTCTGACGGTGACTGGTGTAGACATCATAACCAGGGGTATAGCATGCCGTTGAGCGAAGGCTGACGGCATAAAATTGCCCTCTGCCCCGGAATCCACACAAACCTCCACCGCCAGAGTGGAAGAATCAAACTCAAGTGTCCCCTTAAAGGACAGCTTGGAGGAAAACGCCGCTGATTCTAGTGTGCCGCCTCCTACAGCCACTAGGCGTGAGCGTTCTCCCAGCTGCTGTGGGCACCGGTTGGCAAGGTGACCGGACTGCCGGCAAACATGACAGCTCACAGGAGCTTGAGCGGACCGGGGCCTGGATCCCTCACGGGAAGCCCCCTGATGCTTGGACGCCCGATCAGAAGATTCCAGAGGTTTAGCAAAACTAGGTGCCAACCTAAACCTCTGGCTACACTGGGCCCGCTCCAACCTTCGCTCAGCGAAGCGAAGATCAATACGGGTGGAGACAGTGATAAGCTCCTCCAGTGTAGCGGGAATCTCCCTGGTTGCCAGAGCGTCCTTCACATGGCCAGCCAAACCTCTCCAGAATGCCAGAATGAGGACCTTATCTGGCCACTCTAACTCTGAGGCCAGCGTCCGGAACTGGATGGCAAAATGGCTGACCATGGATGAGCCCTGTGACAATGCCAGCAGCCGGAGCACGGTGTCATGGGTGACTTGTGGTCCCAGGAAGACCTGCTTCAGAATGTCCAAGAACCGCAAGACAGTCTGCACCACATGATCACCACGCTCCCACAGTGGTGTGGCCCATTCCAGAGCCCTGCCCGACAAGAGGGAAATAATAAATCCCACTTTAGCCTGCTCAGAGGGGAATCGTGCAGCCAGCAGCTCCAGCTGTATAGAGCACTGGCTTACGAAACCCCTACAAGAAGCACTATCACCCGAGAACTTCTCGGGCAGCAGGAGGCGGGACAAAGTCGGGGCAGGGATGGCTGTGGTCACACGGGAGACAGCCTCTGTGGCTGCCTGAACAGCGACCGCAGTAACATCCGCAGCTGAGGCTGAACGCTCGAGAGCAGCCAACCTGCCCTGCAGCTGCCGGATGTACTGCAGCAGTCGCTGTTCATCCGCCATTACTAGCCAGACCTTGGCACTAGGATAATGTTAAGGCTGGCGGAACGCACCAAATAATAAAGATGGTAATAAGGTGCGTTCGCAGCCCGGGGTCCACCGTGCAGGGGTGGTAACCTGCTGCTCAGTAATGGCGGATGCTATATGGTGGTATACTATAAAAAACACACGCGGGTTATCGTCACCTGGTGTGTACGGGGGCGGACTCTGTTGCTTCACAGAGACGCACTACCGCTGAACATAAACGCCGGAGCCTGTTTGTGCTCACAGAGCTCGGCTAAAAGAGCGCACAGTGTACGGCCACAGAACGCTACCCCAAGGACACGGGGTTAGAGTCCCTCTAGGCCCACTGAGCGTGTGGCGTCACTGCCACGTGGACCACTAAAGATGTTGGCAGTGGAGTGTGGAGCACGTGCACTGAGGCGTGCTGAATCACTGGTGAGGACCAATGTCTGACTCAAACCCTGAGCTACCTACACCTAAGCCTGGGCACTAGCAGGCTAGGCTGCACAACACATGCGTACCAAGGGTAGGGGTTTCATAATGAGTCAGTCACCAGATGCATTCATACGTGCATACATCTCTCACACCTTATAGTCTGTAAATACAGTCTATCCTAGTGCATGGGCGGGCGGCCACGCAAACCTTTTATAGCCACGGGCGTCCGGGACCTTCCTGGCTTCTCGGATGGGCCAATCCGAACACGAGCAGGACCTGAGCACGTGACCCTCAATCTCCAATGGGAGATCACTCCACGGGCATGCTCAGTGGCCCGACATGAGGACTTAGTCCCTGGAGAATCTCGCTGCTGAGCAGCCTGCATTGTCATAGCTGTGCCAGAGGTGGCAGCAGCAAGCAAACCCACGGAGTTGGCCTGGGCAGAGCGTCGGGACTGATGAATCTGCTGAGCAGACTCCACTGCGGCCGAAGAATGGGAGACCGCTGGGTGCAAGGCTCTGGATTCCTGCTGTGCAGTGGCAGGAACCCGACGCCTAACACATGCACACCAGGGGGTCAAACACACAGCCAGAACAGTATAGCTGACAGGGAATCCTAGTCTGGAGTGAGTATAAATACCCCTTCCAGATCCAAAGGGAGACCAGCAAAAGTTAACCCTGAGAGAACAGGACATTAACCATGTCATATACCATGACAGATTGACTTTGACGCAAATAAGTTATCGTCTGAACCTGTTCTTTTCGACAGTCCTGTCCTGTCTGTGGTAACAGATAAGCTGACTTGCTCCGTTCCTAGAGACTACTGTAGAGGACCGCACACTGCCGCGGTCTGTGAGCGTGCCCACAGCTCGTGTTCGGCACCATCCATGAGGAATCTACACAAAGGACTGTTTCTACATTCCAGCGCACTCAAGCCAAACAGGACCGGATCCATCAGCACTGTCGGGAGACAGTGCTTCTCGTTCCTCCGTAATAGGGCCAAAGACTTTGTCCACAATTTGTGATGCCGTGTGGAGATTGTCCAGCCTTTCCCCTGCAAGAACTGCAAGCGATAACTTACCTTGTTTTTGCATATCTTTCTCTTGTGCATTGTGTTTGTGCTCAATTTTCATAGTTGCTATTATTAGTCTTGCCTCCCTGCGTGGAGTATTCTCTGTTTAACTGCCTGTACAGTAAATTCTGTTAACCCCTTCTCTGTCTCCGGCTCTCCACTGCATCCACCGAACTTCTTCCTTTTACATAAGCACCAAACCTTATGTATAAATTCAAAAAATGGAGGCAGCACACCGTTCAATATGAAAAATAGAGGAGCTTCTGTGTAATAGCCCATCATGGCGACATTTCGGTTCATTAGTGAGTGGCTTTACATAGGCTGTAACCAAACAGCAACTCTTAATTTAAAGAAAAACAGTTAAAAAAAATAGCGTAGGCTAATTTTCATAACCAGCAGAGGGAAAGCCGACGGCTGAGGGCTAATGTTAATATACTGGGAAGGAGCCAATAGCCGCCATAAAGGTTCCCAGGATATTAATATGAGCTCACAGCTGTTGACTTAGCCGTTACTGGCTAGTTTACAGGTGGATCCCAGAAAAAAATTGACATTTGGTCCCCCGATAAAATCTAACCAGCAAAGGATAGCTTAAAAACATCAGTTCTCAGCCACCCCAGAAAAGGTGCATCTATAAGATTTGTCAAATCTGGCGCTTAGCCTCACTCTTCCCACTTGTTGTCATGGTCACGTGTGTCAGGACGCAGATGTTTCCGCAAGGCGGACCCATAACACACGTGACCCTGGATACACCGCCTCCAGTGGGGCGTATTTAAATAATAAAGCGTGCAGGTGGATACGCCGCCTCCACCTGGCGAATTTAGGTATTACACGTTATACATACAATATCTGGAAACACCGCCTCCAGTAAGGCGCATTTAAATAATAAAGGGGGGAACCTGGGTAACTTTAACAATGGTGGGCCCTGCAATAGGGAAAAGGGAATTGGAGACCTCCTGAGCTCCCCTGAGCCAGTGTCCCTGCACTCCTAACGTTCCCTATGCCGGTTTCGCACCGGGCGCCGCACGCGTACCTCAAGGCCCTAGCTCGCCCTGACCCTAAACCCTCACTAGGGAATAGGTCGGTGCGGAAACTAATCCCACCACTGCACTAATAACACACATGAGGAAAGAGACAATACAGGGGAAACACCACTTAGCTTTGCTCTGTTGCGTGCGCTCCTAGCAACAGAGCCCTCCACCTGAGTGCATCTTCTCCTCCACCCGGATCCATCACCATAACAGGATCCTTCACCTTAGTGCAGTCTTGGAGCAGAGTCCACCACCAGTTGCAGCTGCTTAGAACCAGAGTCCCAAGGATGAGTTCAGCTGCTGACACGAAGTCGAGCATGCTTGAGTCCAGCTCAGCGGCCAAGTCCCACATGGTGAGTGCCACTCTCCATAGTCGCCACTCCACCAGCCCATACAGACACTTCCCGCTGACACCATCACTGCGACTCCACCACGCCATGCCAGCCCTTCGTCCAGACACCATAGCTGAAACACATCCCCCCTGGCTTAGCTGCGCAGGACTCCTCACAGCTCCATCCTTCATCCAGGCTCTCCCAAAAACAGAGTGAACACACTCTCACAATATCACAGGCAGTGATTGCACACCTCTAGCACACCTTTATAGGGTGTCACACCTGATACCTAATTAAGTGCAACCTAACCTAAACCTAAGGTGCGATACCGCTAACCACCACCGGGGACAGTCAAAACACCTTTGAACTTAACCAAAGTAAAAAAAGTTCACTTTGTGCTTTTAATACCGCCAGATCCAACACTGGATCATGACAGTACCCCCTCCTTAATGAGGGGCCTCTGGACCCTCAAGACCACCCCTCATTAGGGAAACACCTACAGCGGGGACGCCCAGATCCTGAGTTCACCCCACCATTACCTGACACTTCAGGTCCATGACAAACACCGCTGGTATTGGCAATACATGTTCATTTTGGAGGCACCACTCATCTCCACAGCGCCAACCTGGGGAACGAGATTATGTATGTGTATGTATGCTAAGAGCTGATCAGACTCCACAACACATTTCCAAGATGTTTTTTGGTGGCACCCATACATGCTCGTTCACACACAGGTCCGGACCTGCACGTTTATTGCACACATACATTTGTCATAACTTGGTGAACTCACTCTGGACTTGACAACAGAGGCGTCCCCCTGTGTCACCACACTCACCCCCCCACTATTCACCAAGGGACACACCCTCCAACCCTTTCACCATGAGGACTGCGCCTCCTAGGGTTGGTTAATGGCGAGGGTAGATATTTGTCCCTACTCCCCCGCAGCACACCTGCTGCACACACCAGGAGGAGAAGGGGACCAGGAAATGGAGGAAATATACTCTCGCTGGTCACCTCCATACGACCAGGAGGGGCGGCTTCTTCGATGGTATAGAAGATTTGGCGTAAACCCCGTGGACTATCACACCAGTCAGCTCATCACAGGGGCGTACCCCTTCACCTCGGGGAATACCAGGCAGCTCCGTGGGGCACCATTCCTCCCACCTGCCTGGGTGCGCCCGCATGCATGAACCAGTCCTGCTCCCCAGCAGCGACTCTAGGGGGCTTTTAGCCGCCATTTTTTTTTTTTTTTTTTTTTTTTTTTATTTTCTGGTTAGCTGAGCAGAAGCCCCAGACCCTGATAACTGCTGCTGCAGCGGCACTAACACACCTTGCCGCTCCCCACACCTCAGTGAGGCCCGGCAGCAGATACCATAGGTCTCCACATGGCCAAGGCTCACCAGAAAAAAAAAAAACTGTAGGGCCTGTGATAATGTCATGGTCACGTGTGTCAGGACGCAGATGTTTCCGCAAGGCGAACCCATGTGACATACGTGACCCTGGATACACCGCCTCCAGTGGGGCGCATTTAAATAATAAAACGTGCAGGTGGATACGCCGCCTCCACCTGGCGAATTTAGGTATTACACGTTATACATACAATATCTGGAAACACCGCCTCCAGTAAGGCGCATTTAAATAATAAAGGGGGGAACCTGGGTAACTTTAACAATGGTGGGCCCTGCAATAGGGAAAAGGGAATTGGAGACCTCCTGAGCTCCCCTGAGCCAGTGTCCCTGCACTCCTAACGTTCCCTATGCCGGTTTCGCACCGGGCGCCGCACGCGTACCTCAAGGCCCTAGCTCGCCCTGACCCTAAACCCTCACTAGGGAATAGGTCGGTGCGGAAACTAATCCCACCACTGCACTAATAACACACATGAGGAAAGAGACAATACAGGGGAAACACCACTTAGCTTTGCTCTGTTGCGTGCGCTCCTAGCAACAGAGCCCTCCACCTGAGTGCATCTTCTCCTCCACCCGGATCCATCACCATAACAGGATCCTTCACCTTAGTGCAGTCTTGGAGCAGAGTCCACCACCAGTTGCAGCTGCTTAGAACCAGAGTCCCAAGGATGAGTTCAGCTGCTGACACGAAGTCGAGCATGCTTGAGTCCAGCTCAGCGGCCAAGTCCCACATGGTGAGTGCCACTCTCCATAGTCGCCACTCCACCAGCCCATACAGACACTTCCCGCTGACACCATCACTGCGACTCCACCACGCCATGCCAGCCCTTCGTCCAGACACCATAGCTGAAACACATCCCCCCTGGCTTAGCTGCGCAGGACTCCTCACAGCTCCATCCTTCATCCAGGCTCTCCCAAAAACAGAGTGAACTCACTCTCACAATATCACAGGCAGTGATTGCACACCTCTAGCACACCTTTATAGGGTGTCACACCTGATACCTAATTAAGTGCAACCTAACCTAAACCTAAGGTGCGATACCGCTAACCACCACCGGGGACAGTCAAAACACCTTTGAACTTAACCAAAGTAAAAAAAGTTCACTTTGTGCTTTTAATACCGCCAGATCCAACACTGGATCATGACACTTGTCCTGTAACGATGGCAAGTGGGGTGATGATTAGGGGGGTTGATGTCACCTTTGTATTATCAGGTGACATCAAGCCCACAGGTTAGTAATGGAGAGGTGTCTATAAGACACCCCCATTACTAACCCCACAGTTATATTATAAAAACACAGACTCCCAGAATAAAGCCATTATTTGAAATAATGACAACGACTCCTTTATTAAATCTAAATTAAACCATACTCACCGAACGCCTAATCCAATGACGCCAACGTCCCCTGCAACAAAATTAAAATAATAAACCACAATATCCCTCACCTGTCCTCAGAGCAGATAGTCCATAATGTCCCACGATGATCCTGATGACTTTGGGAGCAGTCACATTAGTGACTGCTCTCAAAGACAGCCGACGATTCACTGACAGGAGGTAATCGCTCCTGAAGTCTATCACTGAGCTGCCTTGAGAGAGTTCACCGGAGTTCATCAGGTGAACACCTCCGGTGTTCTCATGGCACCACTGCTGCGTGAGAATTTTCTAACACAACAGTAGTGAACTCTCTCACGGTAGCTCAGTGATACACTGCGGGAGCGATTAACACCTGTCAGTGTATCGCTGCCAGCCGTTTAGAGCAGTCACATCTCCCGATGTGACTGTTCTACATGTGAGATCGCCGTGGGACACTCGGGATTACGTGGACTACGGCGGACAGGTGAGTGTGTGATGTTTTTTTTTTCTAGGAGACAAGGTCATTGGGGCTTGGGTATTAAGGTAAGTATATGTTGATTTTTTATTTTACATTTTTTCTAGGAGACATGGGCATCGGGGATTTGGTGTTAAGTGAGTATAATGTGTTTTTTATACAGGGTGGGCCATTTATATGGATACACCTAAATAAAATGGGAATGGGTGGCTTCCTGTTTGTGGCACATTAGTATATGGGAGGGGGGAAACTTTTCTAGATGGATGGTGACCATGGCAGCCATTGGGAAGTCAGCCATTTTGGATCCAACTTTATGTTTTCCAATGGGAAGAGGGTCGTGTGACACATCAAACTTATCGAGAATTTCACAAGAAAAACTATGGTGTGCTTGGTTTTAATGTAACTTTATTATTTCATGAGTTATTTACACATTTATGACCACATAAAATGTGTTAAAGTGCTGCCCATTGTGTTGGATCGTCAATGCAACCCTCTTCTCCCACTCTAGACACACTGATAGCAACACCACAGAAGAAATGCTAGTCTAAGGCTAGTTTCCCAATAGTGTATGGCAGAGCTGCGGAAGGATACGGACTTCCTCCGTGAAGTTCCGCCCACTGCCGCACCTTCTCCGTTCAGCTCCTCCCAAGTCGGCATGCTTTGCTGGCAATGGAAAAAGCAGCTGGAAATTGGCATAAAAAACATGAAAAAAATGCAGCAAAAAAGTCCTGTGTGAACTTACCCTAAGAGAGAGGGACAGAGGGATAGTTTGCTGTACTAGCAGGGACACCGACCGATCTTTGATCCCAGGGGTTTACTCCCGCAATTTGATGATTTATCAAAGGACGGACAGTTCAATGAACATATGTAGATAGTCTTCCTGCTGTCACAGAATAGTCTATTTAGACAAACATTCAATGAACAAGTCAATGTGGATGATATTAGTCAGATAATAGAATATCTCTTATCTCCTATATATATTCTCTCTGTCTCATCCTTTATATGATCTTTTGCACCCCCTGCCATGAATAGGGGCCTATAGGCCTAGCAGGGGCAGCCATCGAAGAGCGGGGGTGCCATTGCGCAGGTGATAGGGTGCTAACCTCTGCTATCCGGCAGGGAGGAATAGGCATTTGCAGGGTCAGGCACCCCCCTGTGGTGTTTTAACCTTATATGTTTGGTGATAGTGTAGAATTCATGTTGCACTATTTGGCATTTTAATAAATTGAAATAAAGATGATATTTTATTTTTAAGTATAGGAGTCATGGTGAACTAACTTAAATTACTCTTAATAGTCATTTTTTGTGATACATTGAGGATTCTGGTCTGGCAGCCATTGACATGGACTTTGGAACGGAGTGCTACCCTTGAAAGGGGAATACCAGTGTGCCCTTGGGGCCTGCTCAGCGACACGGCCTATTGTAGTTGATACATTTCTTATAATAGGATGTGTGGGAAGAGATTTCAGTTGTTAGCTATTAAAAGTAAGAAAATTAAACATTTTGCATAGAAATGATTTACTAGAGCCGATTGTTTCAATGAATAAAATACTTTTATTCTGCTCACATTTAAATATGATATTCTTCCAGAGAAATATACAAAACAGTAAAACCTTTGCTATTTACAGTAATGCTGAATAGTGCTCTCTGTCGCACATGCAAACCATGAAATCCATCTGCACTGTACCATCACAATGTCCTAGCGCTGCTCATCTCCAGTGGCCAGTACCCATGTATCTGACCAGCGATCAGCAGAAGTGTAACGGGTGCATAGATGGGCCTGTTTCTTTCAAAACCTTGGACCTCAAAAACCATGTACACCTAGAATTTCAGCATTTCTCACAGTACCTTCCATATTTAAAGTGCACTCATAGATGAGGGAGGAGGTGTTACATTAAAAATCTACCAATTCAAAGAGAAATAAAACTTGACGATGTAATTACGGTAATCACATTTGTGCAGTTTCTTTGTATGTTAAATTAACTAAGTGGACAAAAAGAAGAGTGAGATTATGCGTTACACTTTGGCACTGTTCATGGAAATTCATCTCTTCATTCAAGTAAAGCTCTTTAAATAATGTGGATTACACAAAAAGTTGCAAAAACAGTCATTTACAAACAGTACAAAATAAAATACAAAGAGTATAACGTGATATTGTAATTTTTTTTCTTCAGTACCGTGGTTAAAGGTTCTTTTTTTCAGCTAACCAAAAAATGTAATAAATGATCTTTACATTGTAAGATATATAACTTACTAATACACTTTAGTTCTATTCGCCCTGGTGACAAGTCCCTTTACTAGCTGCTGCCTTTCAGGTTCTGGCCACCTCTCTTCTGGTCATGGGCTTCACACCGCACAGAATTACCTAAATCTGCACCTCTCCAGATGAGTGAGTGATGGGGAACGGCAGAAGACATATTTTGGTAGGTAAGTCATCCCCCTTTTCTTTTTAAGTACTAAAGAAGGGGGCGGGCTTGACTATTGAAATAAGCAGTCAGCCATCCCCTTCACTCACTCCTCTGGTCCAGTGTTGTCATAGTAAATGCTCGTGTTGAGCGCTAGTGGCGGGCAGTTCGGCTCTTTTTGGTGATCTGGCTCACTTCGCTTCACTCACCAAAAACAGCAGGTTCCTTTGGATCCTAAATGGATCCTTATTAAATATGTGGTCACTGTAGGTGAACTACATATTAAAAATTAAATTAACGCAGCCAATGCCCCGCCCACCTGTGGCCGTTTTGCGTTTGTGTGGGCGATGTTTCGGCCGCCGAACTCCATAATTTTACAACTGTAAGTGCCATTCACAGAATTTAGTGGCTCTCAATGGGATGTTGGCTCCCATTGTTCCCAGCAGTGAGCTGACTCTTTTTTTGTCTCGGATCCAACACTTTTAAGCACAGGACCTGAAGCTAGGTAGTCGGGGCCCAAAGAGCTTGGGCTACCGTGAAATAGGCACCACAGAACTACTGAGACTATTTAAAGAACATTTAGCTACAGCCTTGATTTGATGGAGAAACTCTTTACCTACCATATTCTGTGCCTAAATACCTTTGCAGCCTTTAGTGATGACCTGAAATGTTGATACAGCAGGAATGTTTCTTTGTGGTGCTCCACTACTTAATTTTGTAACTGGTCCTATAAGCTATCTACACTATAATCAGCAGAAAGAAACGGGTTCATGGAGCAGTTTTATAGAAGATGTGTTTGACCACAGTATTATATATGCATAGTATGAAATACATGTATCATGCACGGAATACGTTTTTCATACCAATATGGAATGTATGAGTATTTATTAATGTCACTACAAGAATAATTGAATGTTAGGCCAGATTCACAATTCCAATATTCATGGTCTGAATATGGGCTGCGTTGTCCTGGCCAGCCAAGAATCTCGAAGAACTCAACAGACTCATATTACATCTACCCAAAAGGCTGCTGATTTTTGGTCAGGACACCCATGGGCAGTCCAGACATTGCAGTCCATATACAGACCATGTCATGACATGTAAAACAGGCCTTAAAGGGATTGTTCGGTGAAAAAAAGCACTTATCCTCAAGATGGGTGATAGTTTGTTGATTGGTGGGGTCCCTCACCAATAAGCGGCAGAATTGGGAATCTTTATTCCAGTTAGAATGTTCAACTTCTGCTCCATTCATTCCTTATGGAGCTGCAAGTGCTGCACTCTGCTGTTTACAGCAGTCCCATAAAGAGTGAATGGAGCGGCATTCTGGCATCTGTTCTGCTGCTCCATTTTGTAACATTGATAGAAATTCCCAGATGGGGATAAAAATTCCCCTTTCTGATCAATGCCGATACCGGTGGCCCAATCCCCACCCATCAGCCTCACCACCGATCAGCAAGTAATCACCTATCCGGTAGATAGGTGATAACTTGTTTTCACTGGACAATCTCTTCATATTCAAATAGACTTGTGGAAAATGCTGGTCTTATGCATAGTACCAAGTATTAATAACATGAAGCTCGACCTTTGATTAACAATAGTTAAGTAAGCAGCAAAAATAAAAGCATCTCGCTTTATCTTGAAACCACCAACTAGCTGCTGTTGACAGTTCTGTAATTTTTTTGTATAATTTTTTTATAAAATGTTCTAAAATGTTTGCGGGTGTGATTGACATTATCATTAGCACCTTAATAACTGGAGGTTCTTATGTCAGCCAAAGAATTAATTAGGAAAATAACTTTTAAGATCTGTCATCAGCAAATAATTTGTTTGCTTTGGGTTCCAGTAAAATAAAAATGGTGGAATTTGACATCAGATAATATTACAAAGATGCTCTATTTTAAATATACATATATAGATATTACCAATCAAAAGACAGGGCATGTATTAAAAGTGTTATCTGGGCTTAATATACTGATGGCCTATCCTTGGGATAGGTCATCATTATAAAAACATGCACATCTGAATCCCAGCACTCACATTGATCAGCTGATATTGCTACAGTGGCCGCTGGATGTAAGCTCTGAATGAGTCTGAACAGCAGGGACTGGCCGTGGGTTTCCCAACCCGAGCATGACAGCCTCAGAAAATTATATGAAGCTGTCACGGTCAGGTCAGGAGACCTATGGCCAGTCCATGCATTGCGGTCCATGCTTGAACCTTGTTGCACAGACATCTGCATGAGCCCTAAATGCAGGAGTCCCCAACCTGTGGCTAGAAAGCCACATGTGACTCTTGAGCCCTGATCTGTGGCCCTCGGTTGTGTACCAGCTTACTGCATTAGCACAAGATCTAGAAAACATCTGTGATCAGGTCTCCAGATGGTGACTTTTCTGAGTAGCCTTACACAGAAGAGCAGATTTGGATGTTCATATATTGGGGGGGGGGGATAAATATAGTAAGCTGGTGAAAGAATGAAACTACCAGTTAGAGAGGTATGAATATTGAATGGGGGTAAAGTGGACACTCTAGGATGTAAATATCCTGCCTATAATGAAAGGGGCACAAAGTCACTATGTGCTTTTTGTGGGCAAGCTTTGGCTGTCTTTACACCAGGTTCTCGGTGTCACTACTTTGTAGGGATGGGACGCTGAATGTGGCTCACAACCCTCCCTCAGAGCTGATTGTGGCTCACAACCATATCTCAGAGCTAAATGTGGCTCACAGCTCTCTCTCAGAGCTGAATGTGATTCACAACCATCTTTCAGAGCTGAATGTGGCTCACAGCTCTCTCTCAGAGCTGGATGTGGCTCACAACCCTCCCTCAGAGCTGAATGTGGTTCAACACCATCTCTCAGAGGTGAATGTGGCTGATAACCCTGTCTCACAGTTGAATGTGGCTCACAACCCTCTCTCAGAGTTGAATGTGGTTCACAACCCTTTTTCAGAATTGAAGGTGTCTCACAACCCTCTCTCATAGCCGAATGTGGCTCACAATCCTCTCTCAAAGCTGAATGTGGTTTATAACCCTCTCTTAGAGCTGAAGATGGTTCACAACCCTCTCTCAGAGCTGAGGGTGGTTCACAACCCTCTCTCAGAGTTGAATGTGGCTCACAATCCTCTGTCAGAGCTGAATATGGCTTTTATGGTAAGAAAGATTGTGGACCACTGCCTTAATGTGTAGTGGCTGCATCCAGGTACGTCTACCACCAGTGCTAAGATAGCTGATTAGTTGGGAGTGCAGGCATTCAGACCCCAGCTGATCTGATATTGATTACCTATACAAAATATGATGCCCAGATAACTCATTTCATCGTTCAGCCAAAAATAAAATATATGGATTTCAGAGATGGAAGTAAAAATGGAAAAGACAAACACATAGAACATGTTTTTCAGAGTGTAATGTGTCAAAAACAGCAATATAATTTTGACAAAATACAGAATCTGTTCAAATTCCACTGTGCTTCAAGGAATGGCAAGGTTAAGTGTGCTGACCATCACGGCCACCCTGGATTTTTGAAGGAAGAGGACGACGAGGTTTGGATATAGATGGAGCTACTTCAGGACGGTTGATGGTAACAGATACTATGTTTTTTGCTGCAGTTTTATCTGGAGCCACAGGTTTTTTATCTGAAGATGAATAAGTCATAGATCGCTGACGAATGGCAGAAGTAGTGCGAGTAGCAGGTTCAGGTGGCTTAAGTGGTCGGCATTGGGCCGGTGGTGGTTGGTGGCAGCCGCTGTTCACTGGACCATATAGAGGATTATCAACCATTTCTGGTACATCAGGTTGAGTTGCGGGACGACTGCAGATGAAAAAAAAAAAAGCTAAAGTGGCTACATAATTAAGCAAAATGTGGACATTAATAGATTATTTATAAATCAGTTAATTGTGTTAAATAGAAATTTTTAGAAAGTTTTAAAAATATTATAAGTTACTCTTGGTAAAGTCCTGGGCTCACAGAATACAGAATCTCTAGGTAAATTTTAGAACAGACTTTTTTGAGTGGTTCCACATGTAGGTTTCCTAATCTCTCATTAATATGACTGGAATTCTGGAGTTATTGGATATCCATTAAAAGGGTTATCCAGGCTTTTAAAGCAGATTCTCTATCCTAAGTTTTAAATAAAATGAATCTGTCACCAAGTTTATCTGAGAGCAGCATGATGTAGAGACAGATACCCTGATTCCAGTGATATGTCACTTACATAGCTGCGTTCTGCAGTTTTTATAAAATGACAGTTTTATCAGTAAGAAATTATCATTCGTGGACTTGTAAACCTGCTGCCAGGTAGTCCTCCATATTCATAAGCTCTGTATAAGCCCACACCCACCACTGATTGGCAGATTACTGTGTACTCTACAGTACAGTATACATGGGCAGAAAGCTGCCAATCAGCGGTGTGGATGGGGTTATAAAAAGCTCAACATTCAGGGAGCTGCTAGATCTGCGGCTTAAAAATAGCAATTTTATCAAAATGACAGCAAGTAGCCCAGTAAGTGATACATAGTGGATAAAGAGCATCTGCCCCACCATTATGCTGCTCTCAGATGGGGTAGCAAAAACCTGGTGACATATTCCCTTTTAAAGAACTCTCACCATTCAGCTAATTGATGCTGAGGTCATGTTCCTATGTGCAGCATAACTGCTGTTTTTCTGCTGCTTTTTTTGTGCAGAAAATCTGCTACATTTAACAGTTTTAGGCTAGTTTCACACTAGCGTTTATTCGACGCAGCACACGGCGCCGCTAAGCCCCGCCCCCTGCCGGCTCCCTGCCCGCCCCATCCGGTCATCGCCGCCTACTTTCGCACATGGACGCTTGCGATCTGCGCACCCTATCTTTAGCATAGGGTGCGCAGATCGTGCGCAGACCGTGCGCTAGTAGGATTTTGGCGTGCGCTGGGCACTTTTGAAGGTGCGCCGTGCGCGCCGAAATGCAACATGCTGCGTTCGGTGCGCACGGGCGCACCTTCAAAAGTGTGCAGCGCATGCCAAAATCCTACTAGCGCACGGCCAGCGCACAATCTGCGCACCCTATGCTAAAGATAGGGTGCGCAGATCGCAAGCATCCATGTGCGATAGTAGGCGGCGATGACAGGATGGGGCGGGCAGGGAGCCGGCAGGGGGCGGGGCTTAGCGGCGCCGTGCGCTGCGTCGAATAAACGCTAGTGTGAAACTAGCCTAATATCATGAAAGATCTTGCCTGCTGTTTGTGTGCTTTTTTGTACTTTTTAGTCAGTTTTTTCAAGAGGTTTCTATGATGAGTTTGAAAAAACATGTAAAAAACTGTAATTGATTTTTTAATGTAGAATCCAACATTTTAGAACTTAAAAATGTATAAAAAGCGCTGCATCAAATCTGCACCAAAATGTCATATAAAAAGGCGAAGACGCAATAAAAAAACCAACAAAATCACAATGACCAGGCTGTTATTGTGTATTCTGGTGTAGACACCTGCAGAAAAAGTGTGTGAATATGACCTGAAGAATGGAACAAAGATGTGATACGATACCAAGCATAATCATTGCAAAGAGTAATAGTTTGTGTAAGTGTGAACCAATATAAAAGACAATGAAGAGGCCACAGTACTGGCACTAGTGGGGATGGGGACATCCTGAAGAAGAAAGCAAGATTTCCCCATACTAGATCTCTTAAGCCCCCGTTACACACTGCGATATCGCTAGCAATATCGCTGTAAAGTCACCGATTTTGTGACGTTGCAGCGATATTGCTAGCGATATCGCTACATGTGATACCTCTGACCGGCTCCCCCGCTGGTTATCGCTGATCGCGCGAGAGGCTCCTGGATCATTCCTCGTCGGTCACTTCCTGCGGCGCTTCCTGCTGTGACGACGAGCGACGTGTGGAGCTGGGCGGGAGGACGCAGGATCGCCGCGTCTGACAGGTAAGTAGCGATCCCCGTCCCCAGCGATGTCGCTGGTGAGATCTGCCTGTTTGGCAGCTCACTAGCGACCACCTAGCGATGCACCAGCGATACTGACCGCGTCATATCGCTGGTCGGGATCGCTGGTGCATCGCTAGGTGTAACGGTACCCTTACTCTCTCAACAAGAGGTTATTAGCAGAATCCTCTCCTCCTCTCACTATCACATCTATGAATCTATAGCCGGCATTGTTCAAGATGACATTTATTGATAGTACTTACATGGAATCCTGCTGACGAATATTCGGAGCTCCTCGAGGATTGTTGCAAGGTAAAAACTTTTGACTAGGCGTAGAAGGGCGAGCTGGGGGTGTGATTGGTGTGTCTCCACGACCCATCACTGGGGAACTTGGCTTGCTTCGTTGCTCGTTTCCTTTAAATCCCTGTGGGGTATTTGGAGGACTCTGTTTTACCTGATTGCTTATGCCCTGGGCTACAAGAATATGGTCTGTACTGGAAACAGATAAAAACATGTTAGCTAAATTGTAAATAAAACAGGATAAACATAAGACTCAAACTACATATACACATAGGAGAAAGGTTTGCCAAACTTGCAGATCTTATCAGGAGACGACTATTTTACTAAGGATCGGACAAATTGAATTTTAATGCCCTATTCTTTGTTCTCATAGAGGATAAGACGTTTCTGACAGCACCTTACTTCTCGTTCCCTGCTTCCTTACACAATCTTGTACTCTTTTTTGCTCTGTAGACAAAAATATGTAGACTTTAAAGGGAATCTGTCCGTAGGTTTGGCAACCTTATCTGATAGCACCTTAACGTAGGAAAAGAGAATCTGAATCGAAGGATGTATCCCTTAGATTACTGGGTGCAGCCATTCTCACACAATCAGAGCTTTTAGATTTACAATGCAGTAGAGCTGAGAAAGCTAGCCCCATCAACACCAGGCCCTGTATGTACAAAGTCCATAGACAGTGAGCTGCTTATCACAAAGAAAGGTGATGTTACTGGACTAGTGTATTCAGGCAATGTTAATCTCCTATGGTGTATTCATATTACGTTTAGGCACCAATTCAGTGGCTTACGTCCGAACTCACTGCAAAAATGGAATTCGGACATATGCATCAATGGGGCCATAGACTATAAAGATGCCGATAAACCGAACGTGTGCTCTGCAGTGCATCATTTTCAGGAGTGAACGCCTACTGGAGGCGGACACTCAGAAGTAGTAGACTGTTATGAATGAGTCACCGAGGAGGAAAAAACAAAAAGCAAGCTAAGCCCAGAAAACCGGAGAGGTTGGTAACTAGCGGATTGCAGACCCCTGATCCTATCCACAACAACTAGCAGTAGCCGTGGAGCGTGCCTACAGTGATCCTAGACGCCTCGTCATGGCCGGAGAACTAAATAAGCCTAAAGAAAGAAAGGGAAAATCTAAACTGCCCCAGAGCAGACCCCAAAGCAATAGACAGCCCCCAACATGTATTGTCGGTGAAACAAGATGAAAACACAGACACAGGTAGAAAGATAGGCTGAGCAAACGATGGGGCCCTTGCTAACTAGAAAGGACAGGAAAGAAAAGCTGCTGTATGCAATCATGCAAAAAACCCTGCCAAAAAGAATGTCGAACACATCTGATAGAAAAAGGCCCTGAAGTCGCTAGACTTCAAATCACTATAATCAGCACTGAGGTATAATCACTATAATCAGCACTGAGGTATATTCTGGAGACAGAGCAAAAGAGGTCAACAGATCAGAGACAAAATGGGGATTCAGCCCAGTCCCAGCCAGGGCTGGCTAAACACAAAAACTAAGTAAACCAGACAAAAACTCATATGAACAATAGCAGAGAAAACTTAGCTTTAGGAAGGCAGGAATGAAACTGGAAACCAGGAGCCAGAGTCAGGAAAAATCACCAGCAAGAAACTAGGGAGTCGGCTGCCTTAAATCCAATCAGAAACTCCTGATGTCCAATCGCAGTCCTCCTCAGGTGGCCGGTCTCTGCCATTTAGATCAGCTTCATTACCTCCCTTCACCAACAGAGGGAGTCCAGATAGATAACTTACTACTCCTCTGTCAACACAGCCAGCTCCATAACCCTCACCAGAAGCCAGAGGCAAACCCAAAAATGAGCTCACAACAGTACCCCCCCTTGAGGAGGGGTCACCGAACCCTCATCCACGCCACCGGGCCGATCAGGATGGGCCCGATGAAAAGCACGGACCAATCTATCGGCATGAATATCAGAGGCAGAGACCCATGAATTGTCCTCCTGGCCATAACCCTTCCACTTGACCAAATACTGGAGTCTCCGTCTAGCCAGACGAGAATCCAGTATTTTCTCTACCTCATATTCCACATTACCTTCAACCAATACAGGGTCAGGAGGTGCAGCCATAGGAACTACTGGCTCAACATATCTCTTCAACAGCGACTTATGAAACACGTTATGGATCTTAAACGTAACAGGAAGAGCCAATCGAAAAGAAACCGGATTAAGAATCTCCAAAATCTTGTAAGGTCCAATAAATCTTGGCTTGAACTTTGGAGAAGCCACCTTCATAGAGATATTCTTTGATGACAACCAAACCATATCACCCACTTAAACCGGGGACCAATGGTCCTATGCCGGTTAGAAAACCGTTGTGCCTTTTCCTGGGAGAGAGACAACTAATCCACTACTTGGTCCCAAATCTGCTGCATTCTGTCTACCACAATGTCAACACCTGGGCAGGCTGAAGATTCCACTTGCCCTGAAGAAAATCGAGGATGAAACCCAAAGTTACAGAAAAAGGGCGACATCAAGGTGGCAGAACTAGCTCTATTATTTAAAGCGAATTCGGCCAAGGGCAAAAATGAAACCCAATCATCCTGATCAGCAGATATAAAATATCTCAAATAGGACTCCAAAGTCTGGTTTGTTCTCTCCGTCTGCCCATTGGTCTGAGGGTGAAACGCAGAGGAGAAGGACAACTGAATTCCCAGCTTGGAACAAAAGGCTTTCCATAATCTGGAAACAAACTGAACTCCTCTGTCCGATACAATGTTCTCAGGAATCCCATGCAACCGAACCACCTGTTGTAAAAACAAGGGTACCAACTCTGAGGAAGATGGCAACTTTGGGAGTGATACAAGATGGACCATCTAGAGAATCTTTCACAAATCACCCAGATAACAGTCATTCTCTGAGAGACAGGAATATCAGAAATAAAATCCATTGAAATATGGGTCCATGGCCTCTTAGGCACCGGCAAGGGCATCAACAACCCACTAGAGCGAGAACAGGGTTTAGACCGGGAACAAGTCCCACAGGACTGCACAAAATTGCTGACATCACGAGATAAGGCGGGCCACCAAAACGACCGACTCACCAAATGTCTGGTACCAAAAATACCTGGATGACCAGCCAATGCAGAGCAATGAACTTCAGACATCACTCTCTTCCTCCACTGGTCAGGAACATACAATTTTCCCATAGGACAACGCTCAGGTTTGTCCTCCTGGAATTCTTCGAGAGCACGTCTCAAATCAGGCGAGATGGCAGAAAGAACTACCCCCTCACCTAGGATGGTAGTAGGCTTGGTCACAATAGGAGAATCAGCAAAGAAATTCCTAGAAAGGGCGTCTGCCTTAACATTCTTAGTGCCTGGAAGAAAGGAGACCACAAAATCAAAACGCGTAAAAAACAAGGCCCAACTAGCCTGTCTAGGATTCAAGCGTTTGTTCGACTGAAGGTAAATCAAATTCTTGTGGTTAGTGAGGACCACAACTTGATGTCTAGCTCCCTCCAACCAATGTCTCCACTCCTCAAATGCCCATTTCATGGCTAACAATTCCTGATTCCCCACATCATAGTTGCGTTCAGATGGGGAGAACTTTTGGGAAAAGAAGGCACAGGGATTCATTTTAGACGTAACCGGATCTTTTTGGGACAAAACAGCTCCTGCACCAATCTCTGAAGCGTCTACCTCCACCTGAAAAGGAAGTGAGACATCAGGTTGACGCCAAACCGGAGCAGAAGTGAACCTCCGCTTCAGCTCCTGAAAGGCCGAAACAGCCTCTGAAGACCAATTCAGCACATCAGCACCCTTCTTAGTTAAATCAGTCAGTGGTTTAGCAATACCAGAAAAATTAGCTCTAAATTTATGATAAAAATTAGCAAAACCCAAAAACTTCTGGAGAGCCTTCGAAGAAGTGGGTTGAACCCAATCATAAATGGCCTGTACCTTGGCCGGGTCCATTTCAATAGTTGACGGAGACAAAATAAATCCCAAAAATGAAATCCTCTGTACACCAAAAAGGCACTTCGATCCCTTAACATACAAGGAATTCTCCCTCAAAATCCGGAACACAGTCCGAACATGTTCCACATGAGAATCCCAATCCCTGGAAAAGATCAAAATGTCATCCAGATAGATGATCAAAAACTTATCTACAAAGTCCCAGAAAATATCATTCATGAAGGATTGGAAGACAGAAGGGGCATTAGTGAGCCCAAAAGGCATCACCAGGTACTCAAAATGTCCCTCCGGAGTATTAAACGCAAGTCTTCCATTCATCCCCATGCTTGATGCGAATAAGATTATACGCCCCCCTGAGGTCAAGCCTAGTAAACCAGCAAGCACCTTTAACTCTGGAGAATAAATCAGAAATCAGGGGTAACGGATACTGAAATTTAACCGTAATTTTGTTGAGGGAACGATAGTCAATACAAGACCTTAATGAACCATCCTTCTTTGCCACGAAAAAAAAAACAGCACCTAAGGGCGAAGAGGATGGTCTAACATGACCCTTCTCCAACGACTCCTTAATATAAGATCGCATAGCCTCGTCTTCGGGTACAGATAAATTGAAAAGTCGACCCTTGGGAAATTTACACCCAGGTCTCAACTCAATTGCACAGTCATAACTCCTATGAGGAGGCAAAGACGCAGACTTGCTCTCACTAAATACATCATAAAAATCAGCCAAATAGTCAGGAACATCATGCGACTGGGGAGAGGTGGAGAAAACAGGAGTGTCACCAAGAGCACACCGACAACCCCAACTCACCACAGACACAGATTTCCAATCCAAAACCGGATTATGGATTTGCAACCAGGGAAAACCCAGAACAATGGTATCATGTAAATTATGCAACACCAAAAATCTGCAATTTTCTTGGTGGTCTGGGGCGACCCGCATTATCACCTGGGTCCAAAACTGAGGTTTATTCTTCGCCAAAGGAGTAGCATCAATACCACTCAAAGGAATAGGCCCCCGCAGAGGTGTCCTAGGAAAACCACAACGCTTAGCAAAATCCAAGTCCATTAGATTCAAGGCCGCTCCTGAATCCACAAAAGCCTTCGCGGAAAATGTGGATAAGGAGCAGATCAGAGTAATTGCCAAAAGAAACTTAGGTTGTACACCACCCACAGCAAATGTGTGTGCAAAACGTTTCTCTCGTCTAGGGCAGACAGAAATAACATGAGAGGCATCGCCACAGAAAAAACACAGCTTTTTACGCCTTCTAAACTCCTGACGTTGCGCCCTAGACAAAACTCTATCACATTGCATAGTTTCAGACATTTGTTCAAAATGTGGCAGCGCCTCCCGTGTAGTCTTGCGTTCACGTAACCGCCGATCAACTTGAATGGCTACTGACATAGAATCGTCAAGACCAGAGGGAACAGGAAATCCCACCATAGTATCTTTTAAAGTCTCAGACAAACTCTTCCGAAAGAGAGCTGGCAATGCACTATCATTCCATGTAGTAAGGACCGCCCACTTTCGCAATTTCTGACAGTATAACTCTGCAGGCTTCTGACCCTGGTTCAATGCCAATAGGGCTCTCTTAGCTTTATCAATAGCATTAGGTTCATCATATAACAATCCCAAGGCTTGAAAAAATGTATCCACATTAGTCAAAACAGGATCTTCAGGTGTCAAAGAAAACGCCCAATCCTGGGGATCGCCGTGCAGCAAGGAGATGACAATTTTAACCTGCTGCGCAGAGCTCCCCGATGAGATAGGCTTCAAGGCAAGAAATAATTTACAATTATTCTTAAAATTCAAAAATTTAGACCGATCCCCAGAAAACACATCAGGAGCAGGGATCCTTGGCTCAACAGCATGTGAATGAGTGAGATAGGCGGAAATTCCCCGCACTTCAGCAGCGAGCTGCTCCACACGATCAGAAAATTGCTTAATCTCCATCAAGGAGAAAAAAAAAAAAGAATCCTCCTACGGCCCCAGAGAAAGAGAGGAGAATATATACATATAAAAAAATTCTGACACTTTTTTTTTTTTTACAATTCTTTCCTGCTTTTGAGTACCCTAGGATCTGCGGTATGGCTAGTGATTCTGTTATGAATGAGTCACTGAGGAGGAAAAAACAAAAAGCAAGCTAAGCCCAGAAAACCGGAGAGTTTGGTAACTAGCGGATTGCAGACCCCTGATCCTATCCACAACAACTAGCAGTAGCCGTGGAGCGTGCCTACGGTGATCCTAGATGCCTCGTCACGGCCGGAGAACTAAATAAGCCTAAAGAAAGAAAGGGAAAATCTAAACTGCCCCAGGGCAGACCCCAAAGCAATAGACAGCCCCCAACATGTATTGTCGGTGAAACAAGATGAAAACACAGACACAGGTAGAAAGATAGGCTGAGCAAATGATGGGGCCCTCGCTAACTAGAAAGGACAGGAAAGAAAAGCTGCTGTCTGCAATCACGCAAGAAACCCTGCCATAAAGAATGTCCAACACGTCTGATAAAAAAAGGCCCTGAAGTCGCTAGACTTCAAATCACTATATCAGCACTCAGGTATATTCTGATGACAGAGCAAAAGAGATCAACAGATCATAGACAAAATGGGGATTCAGCCCAGTCCAAGCCAGGGCTGGCTGAACACAAAAACTAAGTAAACCAGACAAAAACTCATATGAACAATAGCAGAGAAAACTTAGCTTTAGGAAGGCAGGAATGAAACTGGAAACCAGGAGCCAGAGTCAGGAAAAATCACCAGCAAGAAACTAGGGAGTCAGCTGCCTTAAATCCAATCAGAAACTCCTGATGTCCAATCGCAGTCCTCCTCCTCAGGTGGCCGGTCTCTGCCATTTAGATCAGCTTCATTACCTCCCTTCACCCACAGAGGGAGTCCAGATAAAGAACTCACTACTCCTCTGTCAGCACAGCCAGCTCCATAACCCTCACCAGAAGCCAGAGGCAAACCCGAAAATGAGCTCACAACAGTAGACTGCATCTGGGTGTCCGCCTCCAGTAGGTATATATGCCCGAAAATGAGGCACGGCAGAGAGCATGTTAGCTCTGCCGGCTCCATTATAGTCTATTGTCCTTTTAGCGCATATGTCTGAATTCCGTTTTACCTGTGTATTGGACGTCAGTCCGACGGGGCCACTGAACGGGTGTCTGAGCGCAATGTGAAAGCACCTTTAGTTATAAATGCTTCATACTTATTAGACAACTTTAACAAGTGACACCTCCCTGAATTCTGTGTTTCAGCCTCTATCTCCTGCTGTCTTCAGATTACATGGCAAAAACCTGCTGACAGATTCCTTTTAAAGGGAGTCTGTCACCCCATTTTAGCCCTATCAGCTGCTGGCACCACCATCAGGGGCTTATCTACAGCATTGTATAATGCTGTATATAAGCCCCCCGATGTAACCTGAAAGATAAGAAAAACAAGTTAAATTATACTCACCCTGGCGTTCGGTCCGGTCTGATGGATGTCGCCGTCCCATCCGGCGCCTCCCATCTTCATACGATGATGTTCTCCTTCTGCCGCGGCTCCTGCGCAGGCGTACTTTATTATCTCTGTTGAGGGCAGAGTAAAGTATTGCAGTGCGCAGGCGCTGGACCTCTCTGACCTTTCCCAGCGCCTGCGCACTGCAGTACTTTACTCTGCCCTCAACAGGGATGATAAAGTACGCCTGTGCAGGAGCCAAGGGAGGAGCAAGGAAGAGAACATCATCGTATGAAGATGGGAGGCACCGGACCACGACACCCACCGCACCGGACCATGCCCCCGGTGAGTATAATGTAACGTGTTTTTCTTATCTTTCATATTTCATCGGGGCTTATCTACAGCATTACAGAATGCTGTAGATAAGCCCCTGATGGCGATGGCAGCAGCTCATAGGGCTAAAATGGGGTGACGATTCCCTTTAAACATATTTCCAATAAAAGTGTTACATCTTCCAAAAATAGAGGGATGCCCTTTACCTAACTTTTTGTAATTTTGATATATTTTGTCTTTTTATGAGTTTTTGTATATAATGCTACTCTGGTGTTGTAGAACAATGATTTTTATTTAGTTTTGTTTTACACTGGGGCTCTATGTGGTATATAAGATGGTGCAAAGTAGCTTTATTGTTCTTATACTTTTATCTGCATTTGGACTTGTTCACACAACCGTATTTTTGCTCCGAGCGTCATGCGTGGAAATAGTGGATAGCACTTGGACCAATGTTATTCAATAGGGAAGTGGAGATGAGCAATTATTTTCCCTGACCGAATATGTGTGTAAAAAAAAATTGCAGCATGCACAAGTTTCTCCCATAAATCGGATGAGACTCAACCATTCAAGTCTATGGGTGCATAAAAAAAAAATCAGATGCCATATAGAGCCACAGTATAGAATCCAATTTTTATGGATACATTGCAGTTCTGTAACATTGAACATTGTAAATTATTAATAACTGCTGATGTATAAAACGGATTGTATAAGGATTGCACACTCAAGACAAGTAAGAAAAAAAAAGTCCTATTTTTCCCTGTGTTATTTTTTCTGAATTTATTTCTCATCATTGTGCAGAACTTAATTTACAGACATCTATGGTGTGATTTCTTTGCCTGTGTGGATTGTATGGGTTGTTACTGACATCTGGTCAGAAATTCATGTCATTAGCACCTTTAGGCCCCATACCCATTGGCGATTAAACAAACGGTCCGATTTCTGGACTGGAAAAAAGGGTTGAGTGTTATGCCAGTGTCATGCGATTTCTATGTGATTTTTTATTTTTCCATCCGTTTTCCATCCGTTTTTTTTCCCAGCCACTCTTTTTCTACAGTCATTTACAGGACCATTTACAGTGTTCTATACCACAGAATAGTGATGCATCCGTTAAAAACGGATGGAAAACGTATGGTCCGTTTTTTTAATCGCACCCATTGACTTCTATTGTGGAAAATCGCTGCAAATTGCAGCATGCTGCGATTTTTTTTCTCAGACCGATTTTGGCTGAGAAAAAAATCGCAAGTGAGATGTCACCCATTCACTAACATGGGTCAGAGTGCAATCCGATTAAAAATCGGATTGCAATCGGCCGATTTTATCGCCAGTGAGTATGAGGCCTTAGACATGAATTAAATTATTTCACCCACTGTACATTATGATGGCTGGTTGACCTTAAAAAAAGGATTAAATTCATCTGACATACATCTTATGTGTACTCATAACGTTCATGAGAAATTAGGTTTATTCAATGACACTGGTTAACAAATTTCCGATAGAACTGCCCACCTCCCACTACGTCTGCAGGTGATATTGCTAGTTCTAAATAGAAGAATACCTGCTTAATGCCTCTGGCGAGCACAGTGGAACACCTAGCACCCGCGCCATTTTATCAGCAAAGCCTTTCCCACTCCTGCAATCCAGAAGAATAGAGTAGACTTAGCAGACTTTTTTTAATAGATATGCAGTCAGTGTGATTGATGACCAATATTATAGAAATCTTTGCATTTCCTTACTAGATGACTCCACTCTTTACACTGGCATCACAGATTACACTAATAACATCGCAGCCGCAATGGTTTTGGTGCATAACGGAGTCATGACCACTGGGACTAATCTTTTTTTCACGCAAATGCCAATAGACACAAATAATGTGTTCCTTATGGTTTCTGGTAGTTCTGACAGCAATAAAAGCTCTGCAGACTGTGAAAATCACGCAAGAAATAATATAGTGGCACATGACCAAAAAATCCTCTTTTAGGGCACTTTCACACGTCCGTGTCTCCGGTATATGTGGTGACAGTTTTCACATGTATCTGACACACTGACACACATAGAAACATTGAAATCTACAGTGGGTACCGAAAGTATTCAGACCCCTTTATATTTTTCACTCTGTTTCATTGCAGCCATTTGGTAAATTCAGAAAAGTTCATTTTTTTCTCATTAAATGTACACTCTGCACTCCATCTTGACTGAAAAAAAACAGAAATGAAGAAATTTTTGCAAATGTATTAAAAAAGAAAAACTGAAATATCACATGGTCCTAAGTATTCAGACTCTTTGCTCAGACACTCATATTTAAAGGGAATCTGTCACCCTTTTTTTGCCCTATTAGCTGCCGGCATAGACATCGGGGACTTATCTACAGCATTCTGTAATGCTGTAGATAAGCCTCCGATGTAACCTGAAAGAGAAGAAAAACACGTTACATTATACTCACGGAGGTGGGCAGTCCGGTCCGATGGGTGTCGCTGTCCCGTCCGGCACCTCCTTTCTTCATGCGATGACGTCCACTTCTCCCATCCTGTAATGGCTCCGGCGCAAACGCACTGCTCTGCCCTGCTGAGGGCAGAGCAGAGTCCTGCAGTGTGCAGGCGTCGGGAGAGGTCTGGCGCCTGCGCACTGCAGAATTCTGCTCTGCCCTCAACAGGGCAGAGCAATGCGCCTGCACCGGAGCCATTTCAGGACAGGAGAAGAGGACGTCAACGCATGAAGAAGGGAGGTGCCGGACGGAAGGGCAACACCCATCGGACCGGACCGCCCACCTCGGTGAGTATAATATAACGTGTTTTTCTTCTCTTTCAGGTTACATCGGGGGCTTATCTACAGCATTACAGAATGCTGTAGATAAGCCCCCGATGTCTATGCCGGCAGCTAATAGGGCAAAAAAAGGGTGAAAGATTCCCTTTAAGTCACATGCTGTCCATTTCCTTGTGATCCTCCTTGAGATGGTTGTACTCCTTCATTAGAGTCCAGCTGTGTTTAATTAAACTGATAGGACTTGATTTGTTAAGGCACACACCTGTTTATATAAGACCTCATAGCTCACCGTGAAAGTTAGACCAAATGAGAACTAATTGGCTAAGGAGCTCAGAGACAGAATTGTGGCAAGGCACAGATGTGGCCAAGGTTACAAAAGAATGTCTGCAGTACTCAAGGTTCCTAAGAGTACAGTGGCCTCCATAATTCTTAAATGGAAGAAGTTTGGGACCACCAGAGGTCTTCCTAGACCACTCCGTCCAGCCAAACTGAGCAATCATGGGAAAAGGGCCTTGGTGAGAGAGTAAACAAGAACCCCAAGATTACTGTGGCAGAGCTCCACAGATGCAGTAGGGAGAAAGTTCCACAAAGTCAACTATCACTGCAGCCCTCCACTAGTTGGGCCTTTATGGCAGAGTGGCCCGACGGAAGCCTCTTTGTTATGATTAGGTCACCGAGGAAGATAACCAGGAAATAAGCTAGGCAACCAGAACACCAGAAAGGTTGGCAACTTAGCGGATTGCAGACCCCTAAACTTAACAACACAACTAGAATTAGCCGTGGGACGTACCTACGATGCCCTAGACGCCTCGGCACAGCCCAAAAGTAAACTAAGCCTAAAGCAAGAAAGGGGTAAGCTAAACTGCCCCGGAGCAGAACCCCAAAGGAATAGATAGCCCCCAAACATATATTGCCGGTGAGACAAGATGAGGCACAAACAAAGGCAGAAAATAGAGTAAGCAAATGATGGGGCCCAAACTGTCTAGATAGCATAGGACAGAAAAGATACTGTCTGCAATCACGCAAAAACCCTAAAAAATACAACACGTCTGATATACAAAAATACTCAGGCCACAAGACCTCTCCCCCACTAGATCAGCATTCTGGTGTGAACTGGAAGCAAAACCAAATACACTGCTATAACAGGGGATTAGCAATACTGAACAGACTGACATAAGCTGTGACATATGGAGCGGGGTCCAGCACCGGTCCCAGCAGGGAACAATGCTGAACCCACGCAGCAGAAAGCAGAGAAAGGCAAAACTGGATGAAATGCATAAAGATTCCAGCAAACAAATAACTTATCTGAATGATGCAGGACCAAGCAGGGGACAAGCGGACTTCAAGATGCACAGGAAGAAAAACAAATCATCAGCAGCAACTGAGGGAAGCTTGCTCACTTAAATCTTCCCAGTCTGTAACACCTAACTTGCACTCATCGTCTTCAGGTGATGGACTTCTGTCAACCCGACCAGCTCCACTACCCACAGCCACCACCAGAGGGAGCCCAAACTTAGAAGTCAGGTTAAGAATGTTCACAACACCTCTCCTCAGTGCCACACATATGAAAGCCTGCATACACTTAGCTAAAAAAAACATGAAGGACTCCCAGACTATGAGAAATAAGATTCTCTGGTCTGATGAGACGAAGATAAAACTTTATGGTGATAATTCTAAGGGGTTTGTGTGAAGAAAACGAGGCACTGCTCATCACCTGCCCAATACAATCCCAACAGTGAAACATGGTGGTGGCAGCAACATGCTATGGGGGTGTTTTTCAGCTGCAGGGACAGGACTGGTTGCCATTGAAGGAAACATGAATGCGGCCAAGTACAGAGATATCCTGGATAGTGATGAGCGATACCATCCGATATCCAGAAATATCAGATCGGATTGGATCGGCCCGATACACAAAAAGTATTGGGTATCGCCGATTCCGATACCGGAAGTCCCATTCAAGTAAATGGGACAGAAATATCGGATTTAAAAAAAACCCTTTCTTTCCTTGTACATCAAGTTCGGGAGGCGGGAAGAGTGTGGGCGGTGCGTGGGCGGACACTGCGCGTGTCTGTGTGTGCGGGCGGGCTCTGTGCGGGCCTCTCGGGGGTCTGTACGGGCCTGCCGGGGGTCTGTGCCGGCTGCCGGCGGTCTGTATGTGCCTGCCAGGGGTCTGTGCCGGCTGCCGGCGGTCTGTACGGGCCTGCCGGGGGTCTGTGCTGGCTGCCGGGGGTCTGTACGGGCCTGCCGGAGGTCTGTGCCGGCTGACGGGGGTCTGTGCCGGCTGCCAGCGGTCTGTACGGGCCTGCCGGGGGTCTGTGCCGGCTGCCGGGGGTCTGTACGGGCCTGCCGGGGGTCTGTGCCGGCTGCCGGGGGACTACAAGTTCCATCGGGCGATGCCTGCTACAATGACAGTGACTGACACATTAGCCAATGATGGGACAGTAGTAGTCCCATCATCCGGCTAATGTGTTGAATGCTCAACACTAATCCTGGAAGAAAACCTCTTCCAGAGTGCTCTGTACCTCAGACTTGGCCGAAGGTTTACCTTCCAACAAGACAATGACCCTAAGCACACAGTTAAAATAACAAAGGAGTGGCTTCGGAACAACTCTGTGACCATTACTGACTGGCCCAGCCAGAGCCCTGACCTAAACCCAATTGAGCGTCACTGGAAAGACCTGAAAATGGCTGTCCACCAACGTTCACCATCCAACCTGACGGAACTGGAGAGGACTGCAAGGAAGAATGGCAGAGGATACCCAAATCCAGGTGTGAAAAACTTGTTGCATCATTCCCAAGAAGACTCATGGCTGTACTAGCTCAAAAGGGTGCTTCTACTCAATACTGAGCAAAGGGTCAGAATACTTATGACCATGTGATATTTCAGTTTTTCTTTTTTTAATAAATTTGCATTAATTTCTACATTTCTGTTTTTTTCAGTCAAGATGGGGTGCAAGGTGTACATTAATAAAAAAAAATGGACTTTTTTGAATTTACGAAATGGCTGCAATGAAACAAAGAGTGAAAAATTTCAAGGGGTCTGAATACTTTCCGTACCCACTGTATGTTGCTGTGCACATGTCTGTGTGTTTCCATGGACTGTGTGTCCGTCTGATCCACACGTAGACAAGTTCATTTTTTACCGGCAGCACGGGCGGCAAAACATCCCGCACGCAGATGACACATGGATGTGACATGTCCCGACGCCTAAAGCCCCCGTCACACACAGCGATCTCGCTAGCAAGATCGCTGCTGAGTCACAAGTTTTGTGACGCAACAGCGATCTCACCAGCGAAATCACTGTGTGTGACACTTATCAGCGACCGGCCCCCCTGCCGGGTATCACTGATCGTCCTCGAATGGCCTGGATGTGTTTTTGATCGCTGGTCTCCCGCTGGCCAGCACGCATTGCTGCGGGTGGCAGGCGGGAGACCAGCGATCAGCGAGCTGGAGCTAGTAACCAAGGTAAATATCGGGTTTCTAAGCGTCATGTAGCGACACACCAGCGATCCTAACAAGTTCACGTCGTTGTCAGGATCGCTGGTGAGTTGCTATGTGTGACGGGGCCCTAAGAATTAGCGGTACAGTAAGCACGGTTCCCCAGCGCCGGGTGCTGAAGACCGCTCTCATCATTCTCCCCCTGCTGGCGATCAGCGCGAGCAGGGGAGAATGAAGAGAGTTGTATTCAGGTTAAAACAATGAGAGCAATTGGCGGGCTGATGGGACTGTTACTCCCATCAGCCTACACCTGCTGCCTCTAATAACAGTGACAGCAGGAGTATTCATCGGTTGGCTCCTCCGCTGTAAATAATTAGTAAAAAACGGTGTGGGTTCCCCTCTATTTTCTATAACCAGCCAGGCAAAACTCACAGCTGAGCGCTGCAACCCTTAACTGCCAGCTTTGCCTGCACTGGTTATCAAAAATAGAAAAGACCCCACGTCTTTTTATTCTTTTTTTTTTTTACAAACGTGTGCCGGCCAATCACAGTCGTGCCAATATTTGACATGGCTGTGACTTAGTCGGAAGTGTCCACATATGAAAGCTTGTTGATTGGCTCCAGCCTTTCAACAAGTTTTTTACTGTTCAGGTTCGCCCATCTCTAATTGTGATGAATAAAATAATAATTATTATTCTGCAATGTCCTAACTGTAGTATGTAAGAAGAGATTATAACACTTTGTTATTACCTGGATGCCTGTTCCCATTGCTGACTGCATTGTGCTTTTATTTGTTGTTTTTGTGCTACAGTTTCATCTTTCTCAATCTTCACAAAATCTAAAACACAAATATTTACATACGATAATGTGTAATAAACTGTAGGGCTGTCAAAAGCATGAAAAAAATCAGTGTATGGTAGACAAATATATTTTTCTGTCTAGCATCATATAAGCAGAAAAATAATTTGTCCATATGTTTTTTTTAGCAGAGTTGGGTGATAAATAATCTGCAATCTCCCAAAACTTCAGATTAAAAATTATGATATTCATAGATTACATAATAACTAAATCTTATAATTTTTTTAACTGATTATCCTGCATGATTTACCATATAGCTTCTCTCTCTGTTTTCCAGAGGATGCATGAAGACAGATTTCTCCCTGAAATTGACCTGTATCCTCTCCATGATGTGTCAGAAGGGTGAAGAATGGGAACTGTTTCTGCTGAGGATCTTCCATTCGAAGTGCAATGCAGCCCTCACCTGTCACAGGAAAGAATGAATTAGGCTTCCTATATAGGGGCGGATTTACTAACAATTAGGCATTTTAAAATTGTGCCAAAATCACACAGTGGCTCACGCTGGAATATACATTTGGAAATATTTAGATAATTTTTAGATAATCTAGTCTCCTTAATGAAC
Organism: Dendrobates tinctorius; assembly: GCF_039654945.1. NCBI lineage: Eukaryota > Metazoa > Chordata > Amphibia > Anura > Dendrobatidae > Dendrobates > Dendrobates tinctorius. Next base: position 26,385,658 of record NW_027361737.1, on the reverse strand, counting down.
TTTAAATAATTTTTTGTGCCACAATTTTAGTATAATTTGGTACATCTCAGAATTCTGTTACATTTTAAATAGTAAAACTTTTCCAGAATTCTGGCACATTTTGGCATGTCCGCACTCTATTTTTTTTTTTTGCAATAATTTGTTTGACAGGAAAAGAGGGAGATGTGCTATAAATATAATAAGATGCCAAAGAACCTGAACTATTTTTATATCAATTAGACAGATAAGATGGTATGAATCAAAATCTAACTGCTGCCAAGGAACAGAACATATCTACATATGCTCTGTATTCTTTATAACAGATGGGAGAATAGAGACTGCAAACTCCATGCTCTTCTGTGTCATTGAATTACGGGCATTGGAATGGTCATCTAATAGTCAAATAAAGCCGGTGTTTTTACCTTCTTCTCTTACCATATTCCCTACCCTAGTTTTAAGCAATTTCTGCATTTTTAGTGAACCTGTCACAATGACTGAGTTATTAAAGCAAAGGCATAAGCATGCATGATACCTTAAAGCACCACTTGATTGTTTTTTTATTTTAGTGCTGGAGTGGTGTCACTAAGATCCTTGACCCTAGGTGTGTCACCACCCTAGGTCATTCACTAAGGTCCTTGACAATGGTTCTTGACCCTAGTTTTATACTCATCGGCCGCTGTCTTCAACTCTTCCCAGCACCGCATCGGTCCTGCTCCACCATCTTGTGACTGCAACTTCTGACTGACCAGAACTCAGAGGTAACACTGTTAAGCTCTCACTATAAGTCCATGAGTCCTCATTCTGGCCTCGTTCTTGCTATCATAGGCTTACATGGAGTTGTGACTTAGATCTCAAAGCAAACGCTTGAACCTGCAGAAGTCTGACTAGAGCGGATATGATAGCAGAGAAGGATTGTGGCTGGTGAATATAATCCTAGGGGCAGGAGACTTAGATTAGTGACACAACTCCAGTGGTAAAATAAAGAATAATAATAATCTTTATTTTTATATAGCGCTAACATATTCCACAGCGCTTTACAGTTTGCACACATTATCATCATTGTCCCCGATGGGGCTCACAATCTAAAGAATAACATTGACGTGGTGCTTTAATATGTTGTGCAATTACGCCCACTACCTATGAGGGCTGAAATAAAAAAACGATTACACAAGAACCACAAGATGGATTTCTTCACCCCAGGTATTATTTTAATCAGTTTAACAAAGGCAACATGACAATGTCTGTAGTTTACTGAGCAAAATCCTGCTGACAGGTTTGGTTTAATCCATACTAGTTGTTAGTGTTGTTGCATAGCAAGTATTGTATATTCCATGTAACTTCACCTAAAGGGTTTGTGCCAAGTGTTGAACTTATTCCATTCGTAAAATAGGTGATAATTTTCCCATCCCTGGGGCTCCAACTGCTGGGATCTCCACAAATCCCATAGAGAGAGAGACAAATCTGAATGAAGTGGAAGGTAAGCATGTGCATCTCTACTACACTTATTCTCCATGGGTCTAAGCCAAGCGCTGTACTCCACTTTCTATGGGAGTCTTATATACAATAAATGGAGCAGACATTGTGTATGCAGAGCCCCATTCTTAGAATCGATGGGGGTTCAAGCAGTAGGATTCCCAGTGATTGGGAAGTTATCCCTTATCCCCTGTATACTGGCTAATTTAATATTTTGCAATAAACCCAATCTCTGATCTGGAGGCTTATGATACTGTATAGGAGGCTATGAAAGTAATGCCACCATGACACTTTTCACCATTATTTACAATTCTTAAAATTTTAATTAATTCCAAATTTCCAAATGCTGATATGCAATTGTTTGACCATCTATAAACCCCCCAATGTTATCTGCCATTTAATTTTATTCTCAACAGAATAGCCTGTACACAGGAGTGACTGCAGAAAATTCATCATTATGACAGTTCTAGAGTATGTCTACTAACCATATGACTCGTCTGTGTCCGAAGATTTGATACAAATCAGCAGGTGCTGGTCCAGAAGGTACTCGAGATCTGAGATGATTGGTGTTAGCTGCAAGGACAGAACTGTGATAATATATAGAGACCAAAAGGTAGGAAACAACACAGTAGGATGTGTAGGAAGATGGAAGGCTGGTGTGATGAGCAGAAAGGACAAGGGATGGACAAGGGAGGACAATATGTTTATATGAAGGCAAAATAGTTCAAAAACGAAAATTCACACAGGAGAACTACATGAAATGTACAAATGTTATTAGACTAAGAAATACAATGCATTGTAGGACTTAACGAGAACCCTCTACCCTCATATTAGCTGTGACTACATATTTATAATCCTCCCATGCCTTCCATACTTCCATGGGACACAGAATCATCAGTGCTAGTCCATTCCACATGAACGGAATGGCACAAAAGGCACTGTCCAGTTTTTAAAAAAATGCTCCCCCATGACATTACAGTGGGCATTTTTTGGAAAAAGATGTAGCACTGATGTTAGTGACTAAGGCAGAAGAAGGGATCAGCTTAGGCCAAGAGACTAACCTTTTTATCTAGATTATTAATTAAGATTAATTTATTACTTCCATACTATTGAGAAATACAGTATATATTTACTGCTTCATATACAAGGGAATGTGTCATCAGCAAATGAATTACTGTTTAAAGGGAATTTATCACCCCCCGGGACGTATATGACCAATGGCGGATCTTAATAGGGGCGGATGGGGCGGTTGCCCCGGGCCCAAGGTTTTTTGGGGGCCCAGGGCAGGGGCCAATCCGGTCGGTCGGCATCTGTGTGAGCCGCCCGCCGCCGCCCAGTGGCGTAGGAACTTGGAAGGGGGGCGGGCAGTCCCAGGCGGCACGTGTGTGGGGGCGGCGCAGCACGGCAGGAGCAGAAATTCCTCCTCTCTCTGTGCTGTGGCCGGGACTCGGGAGAGAAGCGTGGAGGCGGCCGGCCGAGGCACAGTGAGGAGAGAAGAGAGAGTATATCAGGCTCAGCCCAGGAGATTTTGGCAGAGGCTAGCGCAGGTGGGTCACTCACCGTCACCATTTGGGAGGAGGATGCTCTGCCTCTCCCCAGCCTCCCTGGCTGCTCCCTCCAATCCAATGCATTATGCAATTTATGCGGCTGCCTCCATGCTCTGCCTCTCCCCAGCCTCCCTGGCTGCTCCCGGCTCCAATGCATTATGCGGCTGCCTCCATGCTCTGCCTCTCCCCAGCCTCCCTGGCTGCTCCCTCCAATGCATTATGCGCAGTGGCGGATTAAGTGGACTATGGGCCCGGGGCTGTTCATAAAACCTGGGCCCCTGTACCCCCCTTCCCAGGAAAACATTTTCTGTCCAAATTTTGTGGCTCTTCTCACAAAAACACTGCATATGCTGATTTTTAGGTATACAAATTGTAACATTTATTAGACCATAAAAACAAAGAAAAATTACTTTTTTCTCACAAGAAATTGTATTGTATGGTCAAACAATATAAATAATATTAAATATTCCTCAAAATCAACAGTCAAAATATAATGATGGGCTATAAAGCCGGGACACAAAGTGTAGGGAAGAACCCAGGTGCGCACCCTGAGGAACAACCCCGTTATCCCATGCTAAAGTGCTTACCCATCATGTGCTCCAGGACAAGTGCAGCGCTGCCACCAGCGCAAGTGCAGCGTGGCGGCACTGCACTTGTCCTGGAGGCTGGAGGCTCCAGCCTCCAGGACAAGTGCAGCGCCGCCACGCTGCACTTGCGCTGGTGGCGGCGCTGCACTTGTCCTGGAGCACATGATGGGTAAGCACTTTAGCATGGGATAACGGGGTTGTTCCTTAAATAAATTTCTTACGTTTCTAAAATATTTTGGACTTTCACTCCATTTTTTTGTGTTAACATATAAGTTACACTTAGGCTGTGTGCACACGCTACGGATTAGGTGCGGATTCATCTGCGCGGATTTTGTAAAATCCGCAGGTGAAACCGCAGGTCAAAATACCTGCGGTTTTACCTGCGGATGTCAAAAACCACTGCGGAACCGCAGCAAAATCCGCAGTGTGTGCACACAGCCTTACACACGCTGCCTGCCTGCGGCTGCCTGGCTGCTGTGTGTGTGAGTGTGACTTAAGTTGTGAGTGACACTGAGTGGAAGGAAGCTGCCCGCAGGGAGAGCTCAGCAGCTGACTGAGCATGGAGGCAGCCGCATAATGCATTGGAGGGAGCAGCCAGGGAGGCTGGGGAGAGGCAGAGCATGGAGGCAGCCGCATAATGCATTGGAGCCGGGAGCAGCCAGGGAGGCTGGGGAGAGGCAGAGCATGGAGGCAGCCGCATAAATTGCATAATGCATTGGATTGGCGGGAGCAGCCAGGGAGGCTGGGGAGAGGCAGAGCATCCTCCTCCCAAATGGTGACGGTGAGTGACCCACCTGCGCTAGCCACTGCCAAAATCTCCTGGGCTGAGCCTGATATACTCTCTCTTCTCTCCTCACTGTGCCTCGGCCGGCCGCCTCCACGCTTCTCTCCCGAGTCCCGGCCACAGCACAGAGAGAAGGAATTTCTGCTCCTGCCGTGCTGCGCCGCCCCCACACACGTGCCGCCTGGGACTGCCCGCCCCCCTTCCAAGTTCCTACGCCACTGGGCGGCGGCGGGCGGCTCACACAGATGCCGACCGACCGGATTGGCCCCTGCCCTGGGCCCCCAAAAAACCTTGGGCCCGGGGCGACCGCCCCATCCGCCCCTATTAAGATCCGCCATTGATTATGCGGCTGCCTCCATGCTCAGTCAGCTGCTGTATATGACCTATTAATATGGGCCACTGTATATGACCTATTAATATGGGCATACAGGTAATAGAAATGTTACACCAGTCCTATCTGTATGCCTCATATTAATGGTCTTGAAGCTGAGAAATTTTATATTCTGTCTTTAAGTTAATGATTTTTCCAGGCTCTGGGGTGTGCGGTGCAGTAAGGATTCCCTGCCTCCTGTCTTCATTGTAATACTAACTCCCTCCCATCAGTGTCAGTTACGGCCAAGGAATCCCGCACCCGTGCCCCGCACTCCCTCAGAAATCCATAGCTCATCCTCCCTTCTATGGGCACTGGATTCAGGAATCTTCAGGGATTTATTCCTCTGTAAATAAACTATTGTTTCAAACTCATCTTTTGTCAGTGTGTACGGAGTGTGGACATAAGATTCTCATGTCGACCCCTGTCAGAAGAAGAAGACCCTACTACATAACACTACTCCTCCCAGCAAGATTCGGGTGGAAACCCTGCACTGTATTGAGGCAGAGGCGGCTTAAAGGGATGTTGCAGTGAGATAGATCAAGACAGGTGCAGCAAGTATGGAGGCTTTAATTGAAGCACAAGTGTCCACGTGGTGTGATGAGATGAGCATAACCGAGGAACATAGTTTTGCAGTATGTGGTGAAATCGCTAATACATCTGATAAAGAGATACTACAGATCGTGAACCAACTCCAAGAAGTTGTTCATCCCAGAATGGTTGACAGGTGGGGTGATGAAGAGAGTCAATTATCAGCAGCCCCGATCACTACTGAAAGGACCATGGAGAAGAAGTACTTCCCATCAGTCACTGCTATGCCATTAAAACATGGGCAACCGTGAAAGATCACCTGGCCTGAGATGCCTGCAGCAGAGGCGTCATCTCAATAATTAAGCCCACTGCCTGGGAGGCATAGTAAATGTCCATCTTCCACCTCTGCTTGTGACAAATCTGAGGAAATTGCTGCTACTGTTGATGTGGTTGTGGCCGCTCTGGAGAAGTTAGTCACCGGGTTTACACAGATGCAGCCTGAAGGGACCTGCCATCAACTGAGAAGTTTTTCGGGTGCCACTCCCATCCCAGCTGGGGAAGAATGGTATGACACGTAAAAGGATGTTGCTCTGCAGTATCTAGAAGAATGTGAAGATTCTGAAAGGTCCTGCTATAGAAGTAGTACAATCTGCTTAGATGGTCAGCCACAGGCGTCCAATCAAGACTAGATGGTTGTCCTAGAAGATGCTTTTAGATCCCAAGAGGATGCCATAGACCTCCTATATAAACTCTGCACCATCTATCAGAACATTGGTGAGAAAATGTCTGATTATTTTTATCGACTGGACAATGTTAGGAGTCGGATTCCTGCGTTTACTCAGCAGGGATCCAGATCCTCACATTCTGCACTCTCCTCCTATTTTTCCACTGCAGAGGAGATTGCCTTGCAGCAAATCTCTCCTGAGGCTTAGTCCTTCTGTCCTCGTACTGGGCATGCTCATTGGACGATCTCCCATTGTAGATCGGGAGTCATGTGCTCAGGTCCCGCTCCAGTTCTCATTGGTCCATCTCAGAGATCTGGAAGCGTGCAGAAGGTCCCGGCTGCTATAAAAGGTGCGCATGGCTGTTCCGCCATGCGCTAGTATAGTCATACTTGCTGCTGTATGTATGAGGACGGATGCATGATTCTGGTGACTGACTCATTTGAAACCCCTTCCCTTTGATATTACACATGTGAATAGGGACTGAGTTAGATTCATCGCCAGCGCTCCTCTGCTTCAACTTGCACAGCTGCTAGCGTCCGACATTGCGCTTGCGCCTTGCCTTTGTTGTTTGGCGGCAGTGTCCACGCCGCGCTGCAGTAGCAGCCTCCTTTGCGTTCACAGTTGCAACGCCGCGCACACGGTAGGTCTAGACGGACATAGTGCCGCCCTCTTGGGCTACTCCTGTGACCGTATACCGTGTGTGTGTTTTTTACTGAGTACTGTGACTACCACAGGCTCAGTTATTTGTGTTTGTACTTTTGGCATCTCCCTGAGTTTAACTGAGATTGCTCTGCGCACCTGGGTGGAGTTTAACCCTGTGTGCAATTCCGCCATATTGCTCCTGCCACCACTTAGCAGCTGTTGTTTCACCTACTGCACGGTGGACCCTGAGCGGTGAACGCACTTTATTTATATTTTTATTTAGTACGTTCCACCGTTCCTAACAGACAAGCTGGTGCACAGAATAGTATCTAAGAGCAGATATCTCCCTGAACAAGTTGACCAATGTCATCTGGAACAAGTGCTACAGAGGGCTCTGACCCATGATCCCATTGCTCAATGACTGATGTGCTGTGATAAAGAGCAGATACCCTGTTGCATCAGGGTACATCAGTTGCTTAAGGAAATGCGACAAGAGGAAGCTATTCTAGCAGCGAGAGAGCTGACAAACGCTTAGCTACTGTTGCTTTAAATCCTAAGCCAAATGATCGAGAGGAACAGCCCAGTTGGGGAAAAGTTCAAGGGATGCAGAATTTCCAAGAGATGACTGTCATAGAGCCTGAGACTGAATTCAAGAGTTGAGGGTCGATGAGGGGGTCCTGGTAGTACACACTCAACTGAATCCATGAGGATGGTCTGAGTGCCCGATGTCCACAGATGGGGATTGTGCTCACGGCCCAACACCGTGCGGCCCTCCAAAGAAATGCCACCCCACACCACTGGATGTTGCAGGCAGTAGATCGCTCTCCACGACGTCTCCAGACTGTCACGTCTGTCACATGTGCTCAGTGTGAACCTACTTTCATCTGTGAGCTGTGAGCACAACCCCCATCTGTGGACGTCGGGCACTCAGACCATCCTCATGGAGTTGGTTTCTAACCGTTTGTGCAGACACATGCACATTTGTGACCTGATGGAGGTCATTTTGCAGGGCTCTGGCTGTGCTTCTCTTATTCCTCCTTGCACAAAGGTTGAGGTAGCGGGCCTGCTGCTGGGTTGTTGCCCTCCTACGGCCCCCTCCATGTCTCCTGGTGTACTGACCTGTCTCCTGGTAGAGCCTCCAACCTCTGAACACTACACTGACAGACACAGCAAACCTTCTTGCCACAGCTCGCATTGATGTGCCATCCTGGATGAGCTGCACTACCTGAGCCACTTGTGTGGGTTGTAGAGTCAGTCTCATGCTACCGCGAGTGTGAAAGCACAACCAACATTCAAAAGTGACCAAAACATCAGCCAGAAAGCATTGGTACTGAGATGAGGTCTGTGGTCCCCACCTGCAGAACCACTCCTTTATTGAGGGTGTCTTGATAATTGCCAATAATTTCCATCTGTTGTCTATTCCATTTGCACAACAGCATGTGAAATTGATTTTCAATCAGTGTTGCTTCCTATGTGAACAGTTTGATTTCCCATAAGTTTGATTTAGTTGGAGTTATATTCTATTGTTTGTGTTTCCTTTATTTTTTGAGCAGTGATGTATATGTATATATATATATATATATATATATATATATATATATATATATATAATACACACTGTCTATACTGTACATACTGTGAGGCAGTGACCGGAGTCATATATGAGGGTCATTATGTGTTCCCCAGGATGCGCTCAGAAGCGTATTAGATCTGCTGGAGTGCCTTGTGGTCACAGCAGGGTGCCCGTGAGTCACAAGGCAAAATAAAAGTAAGTTTGAATCTGGTCAAGTTATTTTGACCAAGGAGCTTGTTCAGGAAAACCCGATATGGGCTTTTATTATTGAAGCAGACTGCAGGAAGGTAGAGGGGTCCGGTCCATTTTCTCCAGCCCAGATCTTATAAGTGGCCTATGGCCACAGATTGTAGTGAAGGAAAAAAACCCTTCAGGAAGAGTTTGGGTGTGTCAGTTTTGGTCCCTGCAAGCAGACGGAGCAGTTGGTCTGCAGAACACTCCCTGTGTGAGGCAACACAGGGCCAAGTGGAGCCAAAGGTTCTGGCACCCCTGCATACACGGCAGTGCGGTCGCTCACGGCAACCGGTCACGGACTATTTTGTGTTTTTTACCGGCTGCGATCTGGAGGATACAGCGTGCTGAGCACTGTGTGAGCTTTGGACATTAAACATGTTTTATTTTGGACTTGGGTCACTGCCTCATCACTGCACAGCGTGGACACCACTGCATTATAATACATATATATATATATATATACACTGTATATATATATTTAGAGGCACGATGTTGTGGGTAACAAGAAACAAGTCAATACAATCTATTATGACACAATCAGAACACAGTGATTCAACTAAATACGATATCCATTGTGAGGCAGTGACCGATGTCACATGTAGGGGTCACTGTGGTTCCCCCCCAGGATACGCACGGAGGCGTTTGAAGGCCATGAGAGTGCATTGCAGTCACAGGCATAGCTGTGATTGCAATGCAGACTAAAGTGAGTATAGGTCTTTGACATGCTAGTTGTCCCAGGCAGATTTAGGGAAAACCTGCTCTGGGTTTTGGTGTTTTGAAACAGACTGCAGATGGTAGTGTTTAAGTCCATTTCAAACCTGGCCCAGGTTTTCCATGTTGCCCAAGGCCACAGGTTGCTAGTTAAAAACCCTGCAGTATAGGGTTTGGGTGTGTCAGGTTCAGTGTAAGTCTGGTGTTGGCAGGAGTACAGAGCAGGAGTCTCTGCACAGCTCCACCTGTGTGAGGAAACACAGGCCAGTGGAGCCAGGGCAGCTGAACAGCCTGGCACCCACAGTGCACACAGCGCTGCACTCACCCACGGTAACCACGGTTTCATAGGTGGACTGTCTTGTGCCCGGCTGTGAACCGGAGGTAGACTGTCCTGTGCCCGAAGGAGGACTGGAATGTTTAGTGACTGTAAACTGGAGGCTATGGTTTCCAGCTGCAATCCAGAGGATATTGTGTACTGTGTAATGCTGTTAGTAGAACATTAACACAGTGGTGGAGTCGCCCACGGCAATGGTCTCAAGAGGAGGACTGACATGTTTAGTGACTTTAAACTGAAGGATATCGTGTACTGTGTAAAGTTGTGAGTAGCACAAAAACATGGCGGTGCCGTCATCTACGGCAACCCGTCAGAGGAGGACTGGTGTGTTTAGTGACTGTAATCCAGAGGATATGTTTCCTGGCTGCGATCCGGAGGATATCGTGTGCTCTGTTTTGCGGAGTTAAACATTAAAGAGACATTTTGCTTTGAACTCTGCTGGGTCACTGCCTCATCACTGCATAAGTGTGCTACCACTGCAATACACTATATAATGTTCCATTTATATACACTACACTGTCCTCTATTTTTAGCAGTTAAATGATGGTGGATCAATAATGCTTAGTCAATGTTTCAGCTTAAGGGGTGTCACTCTCACCACTGGGCCTGTCACTGATGTATTTTTTCTAAGCAGCTCCAAATGTTACACTAGCCCTAACAGGGATCACCGGGATTTCCCACTTGGCCACAAGTTCTTGATTTGCAAGTTACTTGGTGCACCGCATGCAAGTATGATGAAATTATAAAAAAAAAAAATAATAAGCAAAAAACAACCCTACATTCTGCCACTTTTTGGGGGGGCTTTGTGGTAAAAATGACCTGGCTTATTTTGAATAGTGGATTCTGTGTTATAAGCTGTGTATAGTGGTGTTACCTAACCTTTTATTCCTGCCCCTGATGATAATGAAACTTATGGAAAGTCTTCAGTAAAGAAAAGGAAATCTAAATTTAAAGTAGCTCCAGGTCTATAATAGAGGACAGGTGATGGGTACTAGGTCTAGGTGACTAGTGTGACAAAGTCGCTGGCAGGGTGCTGGAGAGGAGATATGTTTTGCTGAGGCTAATGGCTTCAGTGATTTAAAAACTAAAAAGTTTTTCCTTCAGTACATTAAGTGTTGCAAAGAGTTAAAGGGAACCTGACACCAGATTAGGCCGATACGAGTTACGGCCACCGCCTTTCACGGCTTACAGTGCCTTGCGAAAGTATTCGGCCCCCTGGAACGTTTCAACCTTTTCCCACATATCATGTGTGGTGTAGTAACCACTATGTCCGCTAGGGGGCGCTGTGTGGAGGATCCAAGGGAGAGGATGAGTGGCAGAATCCTGAAGGATGGTTGTGTATCTCAAAGGGGGTGGCTTTGAGATGGAGGCTTAGGTATGCGTATTGAACAGCAATGATGTTGCTGAGGTGTTGTTTAAAGTGTAAGGGAGAAGCCTCCAGGTAACTAAAGAGATGGGCGGGTTCTGGTTACCTACAAACCCACCCAGGGGTGTGTCTGAAAACGCCTGTAGTAAAAGACTATGTGAGGGTGTGAAGGACCTGTGATGAGGTCATAGTCACGTGACCCGGTAGGTGTGGCAATAGACCATATAAAGTGGCCAGGGTAGGTCACATATGGTGAATGCTGGTTCCTGGTTGGTCCAGTGTGGAAGGTCCTGCAGAGATGAAGCTTCCTCCCAGACAGCACGTGTGAAGTGGCTGGGAGCAATGGTGATGTGTGCCTGAGAGCTCCCTGGAGGGAACGAATGTGTGCAGAATGCTGCAGCCGCATAAGGAACCCTGACGTGGGTGAGATCATTGTGAGGCTAAGTGAGCCTGCGTACTGGACATTGATAATAAGAGTGAAGAATTATAATGGACGCTATGCTGGTAATGCTATTAAGTGAACTTTCTGTTGCTGCTGTGGTTTATGAGGCGTGAATAAACCGCAATTACTGCATGATTTGATGGAAAATCCGTGCCGGATCTGGTTTTTGTTCGCTGCAAGCGAGAATCCCCTAAGTAAATGACAGCGCTACCTCACATTTGGTGGAGAAAGCTATGGGCATTGTCGCAAAATCGGTTGCTAAGGGCAACGGTTTCCAAAAAGTGCATGTTGCAGTGCTGGCAACGCTGAGCCAGGAAGGCTGACGAGGAAGCCACTGCCCGGCTGTGGTGCTGGAACCGTGGGGTGGCCTAGTGAGTAAGGCACTGTCCGGATCGGTGAGCCCAGTGCAGCCGTTTCCTCAGGAGAAAGAGACTGATAGGACACCTGTGCGGTAGAGGGGTCTGAGAACCTGCGCGGCTAACAGGTGACGGTCGGGAAAAAGAGAAAAAAAAAAAAAAAAAAAAAAGAAAAAGTGTTTTACTGACCGGGCTCAGTGAGCAAGAGACTGGTGATTGCTATAGGGTGCCTCTGAGGAGAAGAGGTATCCGAGGACCTGTGTGGCTGACAGGCAACGGACTGGTGTTCGTGGTGTACTGACCTGGGTCAGTGGTAAAGACTGTTCCTGGAGGGTTCAGTGAGCAAGGTCCTGGAGGGTCAGTGTTGGGAAGAGTCCTGGAGCACGTGGTATGACCTTGGACCTTGTGAGGCGTAAGTGTTGGGCAAGTCTCAGACCGAGACGGATGTCCTGAATGGCACCCGCTGAGCTCCTGGACCTGGTGAGGCCGGTGTGTTGGGACACCCTGGAAAGAGGTTCGGCTCCCTGAATAGCACCCGGTGCGCCCTGTGTGTTGGACGGTCTCAGGCAGAGACGGTGCGTCCTGAATAGCACACAGACAGGACAGGACACGTGAGTTTTGTGTTGGTGAGGCCGGTGTTGGGGAAACTCTGGGAGGAGGGTCGCTCCCTGAATAGCACCCGGTTCACCCTGTGTGTTGGACGGTCTCAGGCGGAGACGGTACGTCCTGAATAGCACACAGAAAGGACACGTGAGTTTGAGTTTTTTGTGTGGTGTTTTTTTTCTTCTTTTCTCAACTCAGCCGGCGGTGGCTCAGTGGGAGTCAAGAAGGTGACAAGCAGCTTGATGTGGCTCAGTGGGGTCACGAAGGTGACAAGCGGCTTCCGGTAACTCGGCGCGGGTTACGAAGGTGACAAGCGGCTTCCGGTGGATCGGCGGGTCCACAAAGACGGCGCAGCAGGAGCTGCAGTGATTCCAGCTGCTGTGTGTGTGAACAGCAGCCGGTGGTGTCGGTGATCGGTGACAGCAGGAGCTGTGGTGGTGCCAACAAGGACTTGTGTGGTATCGTTAAGACATAAACTGTGTTGTGTGAACTGTGGTCTGAGAATACCGGTTTAACGGACATGGGGAGATCCCGAAAGGGGGTGGAGTCCCAGAAGGGGGATGGTGACCCAAAGCGGGGTGGTAACCCAAAAAGGGGTGGAGTCCGGGAGGGGGCAGCAACACAAAGTGGGGTGGTGGTCAAGAAAGGGGCCAAGTTTGAAGGAATGACAGCACTGGGTGACTCAGTGGGTATGTCTGGAGTACCGCAGTGTGAGTGCATGTCATTTCCAGAATGTGGGATATTCTTTCCGAGTGGTGACCGGCCGCAAGTGTGTTCCGTGATGATACTCCGGGAAGGGATCTCGGGCCGGTGGGACTCAAAGAGTCAGGTGACGCTGGTAGGAAATCCTCTCACTCTCTGTCTGACTGAGAAAATGGTCCAGGTTCGCTGTGCACATGGGGTCACAGTGAAGTATGCGGTAGACAGAATAGTGATTGAGGGGCTCAGAGGCAGGGAGCACCAAGGGGGCAGTATACCATCTGACTTAGTGTATGCCTGGGAGTGGGGCCGGGACTGGATTAGGTTTGATGGCATGTCCCTGGAGGATAGAGACGTTGCTACTGTAGAGCTAGCAGACACTGAGACGCTGACGCCTCACAACGTGGACAGGCCAGACGTAGGGGCGACCGGAGAAAGAATGACGTCGGACAAACTTATGGACCAGACGTCACCTGAAGGGTACAACGGTGTGAGTGAGAAAGGTGTGAGAAGCAAAAAGAGCCGAGCTGACACACGGACAGAGAGTGTCCTGGGGGTTCACCATACGGGGTGGTGTGATGGTGACGTGTTGTTGCCAGTAGCCACCACTAGGACAGAATCTAGTGCTGTGCTGAATGAAATTCGGGACAGGACTGATGGTAACCTGGTCGAGAAGATAACGGAAGTTGAGATACAGTCAGAGGGTAACGGGGGGGTTCACTCAACTGACGGGACTAACCCAGGGGTAACCTTAGACGATATGATTAAAGAAGTAATGGTGCAACACATACTGGCCAAAAGAGAACTAGAGCAGGAGATACAGTTAATAAAAGAGACAGTGTGTTACGCTGTGGATGACGATAGCAAGAGTGGACCCTCTGGACCGTGACGCCGAACCCTCCCCGAGCGAGCGCACCAAGTGGACCGACTCCTATACAGGGACCATTAGGGAACAGACTCGGGGAGTTCAAGCGCCACGGCAGCCAGGACCAGGGGTCGGCTCAGGAGAGTGAGCAGAGGATGAGGAGCAGCGGAAGATCCGGAGAGGAAACAGGATTACCAGGGTCCAGAGGCGGAGGGAGGTGAAGAAGGACGGAGACGGATGGCGGGAACCAGGAAGAGGCAAACTGAAAAGGGAAGAAGACACAGAGGATTACCAGGAGGCACAGGCGGGAGAAACAGGGGTAAGCAGGAGGAAGAGGCGAAGACTCAAGGGCAACCAGAGTGGCGAGCTGCTAGCAAGCAGCTAGTAGCAGCGAGCGCGGCCTAGACAACAGAGAGGTAACTCAATAGTCAGGCGCCTCCACTAAGGGAGGGCGGCCTGAAATACCTGGTGGTGGCGTCTGATAGGTTGGTCCGGGTCAGGTCACGCAGGGCTGACGGCAGAGGCACAGTGCGCGCGGCTGAGGGAAGTGGAGGAGTGCGTCGGGACGCCAGCTGCCGGAAAGTGAGAGGAGCGGGGGCGCGCGTCCAGGCTGCGTCAGAGGAGGGAGTCGGGCCGGGAGCGGAGGCGGTGAGTATGGCAGCGGGGGCAGCGGAACGGGGAGCGGTGCTGACAGTACCCCCTCTCTTACACTCCCCTCCCCCGCTAAAAATCTCTTAAGAATGCGTGGAGCATTGATGTTCCCCTGCGGCTCCCAAGATCTCTCCTCGGCACCAAAACCCTTCCAATCGACCAGAAAAAAGGTTTTACCCCTAACCCTTTTCGAGGCCAGAATGTCTTTTACTTCAAAGACATCATCAGACAAGACAGGAAGAGGAGAGGGGTTCGGGGCCGGGTGGAACCGATTCAAGACAACTGGCTTAAGGAGAGAGACGTGGAAGGAGTTGGGGACCCGAAGCGACGCAGGCAAATCCAGTTTGTAAGATACGTTGTTAAGGCGTTTGAGAATCTTGAAAGGCCCAATGTAGCGCGGTCCCAGGTTGTAAGAAGGGAGCTTTAGCCTAATGTACTTGGCCGAAAGCCAAACTTGTTGACCCGGGAGGTAAGTTGAGGCATCCAAGCATCTTTTGTCAGCGTGCCTCTTCATGCGCTCCCCAGACTTCCTGAGAGCCTCCTTAGTCTCGGACCAGATCCTAGAGAACTCTTGTGTCAGGGAATCGGCTGCAGGCACACCGGAGGAAGCGGATATAGGTAGAGGGACACCGGGGTGCATGCCAAAGACCACGAAGAACGGAGACTTGGCTGATGACTTGCTGGGATGATTATTGTAGGAGAATTCTGCCCAGGGGAGTAGATCAACCCAGTTATCTTGATGAGCGTTAGACAACTGCCGTAAGTAGGACACTAGCACCTGATTAACGCGTTCTACTTGACCATTGGACTGGGGGTGGTACGCGGATGAAAAGTCCAATCTTACTTCCAGAAGTTTACACAAGGCCCGCCAAAATCGAGAGGTGAACTGTACACCTCGATCAGAAACAATATGCTGCGGAAAGCCGTGGAGGCGGAAGATGTGCTGGACAAAAATCTTCGCCAACTCTGGAGCAGAGGGCAGTGCCGGAAGAGGAATAAAATGGGCCATCTTGGAGAAGCGGTCGACCGCTACCAGGATAGTAGTAGATCCGGAAGAGTTAGGCAGATCCGTGATGAAATTCAAAGCTATATGTTGCCAAGGAACCGAGGGAATCGGGAGAGGAAGCAGAAGGCTGGAGGGTGGTCGCCTAGGGATCTTGACCTTGGCGCAAGAGGGACAGGAGGCCGTGAAGTCCGTCACATCCTGGCGGAGTGGGGGCCACCAATAAAAACGAGCGATGAGCTCCAACGTCTTTTTGACTCCGACATGTCCAGAAACTTTAGAGGAATGTCCCCAATGCAGTACCTTTTTCCTTTCAGAGTCAGGAACGTAGGTCTTGCCGGGAGGAGCAGTAATCAATCTCACAGGAGCCACTGTGATGATCTTAGCTGGATCGATAACGTGAGTTGGTTCCTCCACCAGACCAGGAGACTGCAGAGACCGGGACAATGCATCCGCCTTGACGTTCTTTGACCCGGGACGGAAACGCAATTCAAAATCGAACCGTCCGAAGAAGAGAGACCATCTGGCCTGCCGAGGGACAAGTCTCTGGGCTGACTGGAGATATGCAAGGTTTTTGTGGTCGGTAAAGATGGTAAACGGATGGACCGACCCCTCAAGAAGGTAGCGCCACTCCTCCAGTGCCAATTTTATGGCCAGCAGCTCGCGATCCCCGATGGCGTAGTTACATTCTGCCGGCGAGAAGGCCTTTGAAAAGAACCCGCAGGTAATCAGTCGGCCGGACGGGGACTTCTGAGAGAGCACTGCACCCGCTCCGGTGGAAGAGGCATCTACCTCCAGGATGAATGGCTTGTTAGCCTCGGGTCGATGTAGGACAGGTGCAGTCGCGAAGGCTTGTTTTAAACAGGAAAAGGCCTCTTCAGCCTCCGGAGGCCAGGACGAGGAGTTGACACCCTTGCGAGTGAGACTGGAAATGGGTTTGATGACGGATGAAAAATGTGGCACAAATTAACGATAATAGTTGGCAAAGCCGAGGAACCTTTGAATCGCCTTGACCCCCACTGGGCGGGGCCATCGAAGAATAGTCGACAGTTTTTCAGGATCCATCTCCAGCCCGGAATCCGAAACAATGTAGCCCAAGAAGGGCAAGGAAGACTGCTCAAAGAGACACTTCTCAAGCTTCGCGTAGAGGCGATTCTCCCGCAGACGTTGTAGAACCAGACGAACACTCCTCCTATGGGACGTCAGATCCGGGGAAAAAATAAGGATGTCGTCCAGATACACCACCACGCAGGAGTATATCAGGTCTTGGAAGATATCATTGACGAACTCCTGAAAGACCGCGGGAGCGTTGCAGAGACCGAAGGGCATAACCAGGTATTCGTAATGCCCGTCCAGGGTGTTAAAAGTGGTCTTCCATTCGTCACCAGGGCGAATGCGGATGAGGTTGTAAGCTTTGCGTAGATCCAACTTCGAGAAGATGCGGGCTCCCCGCAGCCGGTCAAAGAGTTCTGGGATGAGAGGCAAAGGATACTTATTCTTTACAGTAATGTCGTTCAGACCCAGGAAATCAATGCAAGGACGGAGAGAACCGTCTTTCTTCTTCACAAAGAAAAACCCGGCTCCGGCCGGGGAGGAAGACTTCCGTATGAAACCTCTGGCTAAATTCTCACGAATATACTCGGACATGGCCGTAGTCTCTGCTGGAGACAAGGGATAAATTCGCCCTCGGGGCGGGGTGGTCCCGGGCCGCAGGTCAATAGGGCAGTCATACGGGCGATGCGGGGGAAGCACCTCTGCTTCTTTCTTATCGAACACGTCAGAGAACGCCCAGTATGCGGCTGGTAGGGCCTCAGGACCCGAGGAGGCTGGAGGGGGATTGGCCGGGCGGACAGGCCCCAGGCACCTCTCTTGGCAAGGATGCCCCCAGCGGAGGACCTCACCGGAGCGCCAATCCAAGACAGGTTCATGTGTCCTAAGCCACGGAAGACCAAGCAGCAGAGCATGGGAAAGGTTGGGAAGAACGTAGAAAGCGATCCACTCCCGGTGCAAGGCCCCGATTTGCACACACACACCTCCTCTGTAACCAGGGACACGGATTCTTGTAGGGGTCTTCCATCTACTGAGGCGATGACGTGGCGTCTTCAGGGAAATCACGGGAATCCGGTACTTCTTCACCTCCTTCAACCTAATGAAGTTCCCCGCCGCGCCCGAGTCCACATAGGCCACCTCCGAACCACGTCTCTGACCAAAAACCAGCTGAACCGAAAGGGTAAGGGGATGAGAGGAGTGAGACACACCTAGGTCGGCCTCTCTTACCTGCCCTAGGTGGAGGAGTTTCCCAACCTCTCAGGACAGGAGCGTAGGAAGTGAGACGCGCTGCCACAATACAGGCACAAACCCTCCATCAGTCTCTCCTTAAGACGCTGTTCTGTCAACTTGACCCGATCCACCTGCATCGGCTCTGGCGCCGGACTGGAGGGCGCCCCAGGGGGACGTGGACTGGATGGCCTGTGACAAGAAGCAGATGGTCGAAGCGGTCTCCTATCTTTAGCAGTCTCCCGAGCGCGCTCCTGGAACCGGAGGTTGATTCGTGTGGCCAAAAAAATTAGATCCTCCAAGGAGGTCGAGGTACCTTGCCCTGCTAGTTCGTCTTTAATCTTGCCAGAGAGACCACGCCAGAAAGCCCCAACCAAAGCCTCGTTATTCCACCCCACCTCAGAGGCCAAGGTGCGGAACCGGATGGCGTACTGTCTGACCGTAAGAGTACCCTGGGTGAGGCAAAAAAGAGACTCCGTGGCGGAAGCCAACCGTCCGGGCTCGTCAAAGACTTTACGGAAAGTGTCTGTGAAGGTCTGGAGGCTGGAGACTATGGGATCATCCCGCTCCCACAGGGGATTCACCCAGGAGAGTGCCTCTCCCTCCAAATGGGAGACAATGAAGGCGACCTTGGCCCGGTCAGTGGGGTACTGTTGGGGCAGGAGTTCGAAGTGCAACCTGCACTGATTTAGGAAGCCTCTGCACAACTTTGGATCGCCGCCATACCAAGGCGGTCTACCAAGCCTGGGAGGCGGGGAAGGTACGGGATCAGAGCTGCGGAACGAATCGCGCCCGGCAGCCAACTGAAGGGAAAGCAGTCGATCGTCGACCGAAGCCATATAGGAGAGAATATGGGACTGGGTGTCCCGTTGTTGAACCAGCTCCTGCTGGAGGCTGGCCAGTTGGGAGGCATTACCAGGGTCAGCGGCCTGCAAGGCCGACAAGCGGGAATCCATGGTCTTCATGAAAGACATAAAACCAACTCCTTTTGGGCAGCAGCCCCGGCGGGGTCCATGGCCTGACTATACTGTTACGCTGCGGATGACGATAGCGAGAGTGGACCCTCTGGACCGTGACGCCGAACCCTCCCCGAGCGAGCGCACCAAGTGGACCGACCCCTATACAGGGACCGTTAGGGAACAGACTCGGGGAGTTCAAGCGCCACGGCAGCCAGGACCAGGGGTCGGCTCAGGAGAGTGAGCAGAGGATGAGGAGCAGCGGAAGATCCGGAGAGGAAACAGGATTACCAGGGTCCAGAGGCGGAGGGAGGTGAAGAAGGACGGAGGCGGATGGCGGGAACCAGGAAGAGGCAAACTGAAAAGGGAAGAAGACACAGAGGATTACTAGGAGGCACAGGCGGGAGAAACAGGGGTAAGCAGGAGGAAGAGGCGAAGACTCAAGGGCAACCAGAGTGGCGAGCTGCTAGCAAGCAGCTAGTAGCAGCGAGCGCGGCCTAGACAACAGAGAGGTAACTCAATAGTCAGGCGCCTCCACTAAGGGAGGGCGGCCTGAAATACCTGGTGGTGGCGTCTGATAGGTCAGGAGGCTGGTCCGGGTCAGGTCACGCAGGGCAGGCGGCTGACGGCAGAGGCGCGTGGGCTAACCCTCTGGCGCGTGCGCAGAGGCACAGTGCGCACGGCCGAGGGAAGTGGAGGAGTGCGTCGGGACGCCAGCTGCCGGAAAGTGAGAGGAGCGGGGGCGCGTGTCCAGGCTGCGTCAGAGGAGGGAGTCGGGCCGGGAGCGGAGGCGGCGAGTATGGCAGTGGGAGCGGGGGCAGCGGAACGGGGAGCGGTGCTGACACAGTGAAGGAACCGCTCGAACGAGAAAGTGTGATGAGACAAACGGCCGAGAACAGAGTGGAGGAGCTTGAGAAAGAAGTCCTTAAGCTCAGAGGTCACCTGTCAACGTGGCACAGTGTGAACAAGACCCATACAGAAGAAATGGAAGAACTCAGAGGAGTAGTTAAAAGTCTTCTGTGGGAGAAGTTGGATGAAGACTTACCGCGAGTGAGCGCAAGTGATCACAGGACAGAATGGCCAGTAGCCCTCGGGGCAAAGGGTCATGAAGGGACCAAGTCATGTGAACTTGATGAGTTAAGAACGGAAGAAGACAGTCACCCGCTTGGGTCAATGGCAGTGAGGGAAGGGTCCGTGGTAAAGCTAGAGCCTCCGGTCCAGGAGGAGAGCAAGACCACAACCTTCCAGTTTGTAGTTGATGTACCAGAGGACATGCAAGGGGCCTGTGCAGAGAAAGGTGTGCATGAGGCTTTCAAGGAGGCGGTCAAGGCGTGTGAGGTGCACTGGGCACCTGAGACTCGGCAGTTGGTGATAGTATCGGACAGAGAAGATACGTCTACCCGAGTAGCTGTCCTAAAGGAGATGCATCTACAATGTCTCTACACTAAACAACAGGTCAGGCAGAGTAATGTGAACGCTGCTCGACGCCTAGAGTTAGCAAGGGAGGCTATGGATCAGCTGGATTTGCCGAAAGAGGTGGTGCTGGTACCCAAAGCTCTGATTGGGAGAATCATTGGAAGATCCGGGAAGGTAATGCAAGACCTTGTGAATATCTCCGGTGTGGTGAGAGTGAGGATCCCTCCTGATGATGAAGACCAAGTATCCAGTGAAGTGGGTAGGATTCCCATCCTAGTGGTTGGCTCCGGGGAGAGCCTGAGAGACTTTCAGATGCTCTTGGAGTATCGAGTGAGGTACCTGCAAGAGATCGAGCCGTTGAGGCAGGACCGCTGGCGAATTAATAAAGAAGTACGGAATATCAGGTGGCGGCCGCCTGCAACCCAACCAGATGTAAGAACTCAAAGAGTTCCGCCAAGAAGTGACAGGGCAGATGGCCGAAGAATGTCAGCAAGTGGTAGTTCGACTAGCAGGATGACGTTGAGAGACCGTAGTTCCTGTGAGACCCTGAATTAATCAGACTCAGGCCAGACAGTAGGCCTGATTAGGACTGATGACCGTACCAACCGGGGGAGCTGGTTGGGGAATGGAATAAACAGAGAGGAAGGTGGTGACTGGACTGTGTCTGATGACGCACTGTAACTGGAGGGTCAAAGAGCAGGACCGATATTCTGACCGCTGGGGGCGGGGGAGGCTGTTATGAATGAGTCACTGGAGGAGGAGAAAACAAAAATACAAGCTAAGTCCAGAAAACCGGAGAGGTTGGTAGCTATCGGATTGCAGACCCCTGATCCTATTCACCACAACTAACAGTAGCCGTGGGGGGTTCCTACGGTGCCCTAGACCCCTCGTCACAGCTGGAGAACTACATAAGCCTAAAGAAAGAAAGGGGAAATCTAAACTGCCCCAGAGCAGACCCCAAAGCAATAGACAGCCCCCAATATGTATTGTCGGTGAAAAACAGATGAAAACACAAACACAGACAGAAAGACAGACTGAGCAAACGATGGGGCCCAACTAACTAGATAGGACAGGACAGAAAAGATGCTGGCTGCAATCTGCAAAAAACCCTACAAAAAAGTCCCAACCGTCTGATAGGAAAAAAAGTCCTGAAGTCGCTAGACTTCAAAATCACTATATCAGCACTCAGGTATATTCTGAAAACAGAGCAAAGAGATCAACTGATCAGAGACAAAAATGGAATTCAGCCAGTCCCAACCAGGACTGGCTGAATACAAACACTAAGGAAACCAGACAAAATCTTATGGAATAATAGCAGGGCAAAAAACTTAGCTTTTAGTAGACAGGAACTAAAACTGGATGCCAGAGCTCAGAGCAGAAAGGATCACCAGCAAACCCTGCAAGGCGTCGGCTGCCTTATATCCACTCAGAAATTCCAGATGTCCAATCACACTCCGCCTGTTCAGATGACAGGTTCTTCCCATCCCAATCAATTTCACTACCTCTCTTCACCAGCAGAGGGAGTTCATCAGACATCAACGGTGAAGGGGAAAATGAACTCACAACAGGAGGCCTAACGTAGAGAGGAGTCCGTATGACGGGTGGAAAAGGTTCTCTCGACCTGTAGGGCAAGGTGTGGTGAGTGCCCGGTCTCAAGAGCCTGATGTAATGTTGTGTGTTCAACCCCACAAGTTTGAACAGAGGGGCGAGGTATGTGGTGTAGTAACCACCACTATGTCCGCTAGGGGGCGCTGTGTGGAGGTTCCAAGGGAGAGGATGAGTGGCAGAATCCTGAAGGATGGTTGTGTATCTCAAAGGGGGTGGCTTTGAGATGGAGGCTAAGGTATGCGTATTGAACAGCAATGATGTTGCTGAGGTGTTGTTTAAAGTGTAAGGGAGAAGCCTCCAGGTAACTAAAGAGATGGGCGGGTTCTGGTTACCTACAAACCCACCCAGAGGTGTGTCTGAAAACGCCTGTAGTAAAAGACTATGTGAGGGTGTGAAGGACCTGTGATGAGGTCATAGTCACGTGACCCGGTAGGTGTGGCAATAGACCATATAATGTGGCCAGGGTAGGTCACATGTGGTGAATGCTGGGACCTGGTTGGTCCAGTGTGGAAGGTCCTGCAGAGATGGAGCTTCCTCCCAGACAGCACGTGTGAAGTGGCTGGGAGCAATGTGGATGTGTGCCTGAGAGTTCCCTGGAGGGAACGAATGTGTGCGGAATGCTGCAGCCGCATGAGGAACCCTGACGTGGGTGAGATCATTGTGAGGCTAAGTGAGCCTGCGTACTGGACATTGATAATAAGAGTGAAGCATTATAATGGACGCTATGCTGGTAATGCTATTAAGTGAACTTTCTGTTGCTGCTGTGGTTTTTGAGGAACTGCATGATTTGATGGAAAATCCGTGCCGGACCTGGTTTTTGTTCGCTGCAAGTGAGAATCCCCTAAGTAAATGACAGCGCTACCTCACACATGCTTCAAACATAAAGATACCAAATGTAAATTTTTGGTGAAGAATCAACAACAAGTGGAACACAATTGTGAAGTTGAACGAAATTTATTGGTTATTTTAAATTTTTATTGAAATTCAAAAACTGAAAAGTGGGGTGTGCAATATTATTCGGCCCCTTTACTTTCAGTGCAGCAAACTCACTCCAGAAGTTCATTGTGGATCTCTGAATGATCCAATGTTGTCCTAAATGACTAATGATGATAAATATAATCCACCTGTATGTAATCAAGTCTCCGTATAAATGCACCTGCTCTGTGATAGTCTCAGGGTTTTGTTTGAGCATCATGAAGACCAAGGAACACAACAGGCAGGTTCGTGATACGGTTATGGAGAAGTTTAAAGCTGGATTTGGATACAAAATGATTTCCAAAACTTTAAACATCTCAAGGAGCACTGTGCAAGTGATCATATTGAAATGAAAGGAGTATCATACTACTGCAAATCTACCAAGACCCAGCCGTCCCTCTAAACTTTCATCCCAAACATGGAGAAGACTGATCAGAGATGCAGCCAAGAGGCCCATGATCACTCTGGATGAACTGCAGAGATCTACAGATGAGGTGGGACAGTCTATCCATAGCACAACAATCAGTCGTACACTGCACAAATCTGGCCTTTATGGAAGAGTGGCAAGAAGAAAGCCATTTCTCAAAGATAACCATAAAAAGTGTTGTTTAAAGTTTGCAACAAGCCACCTGGGAGACACACCAAACATGTGGAAGAAGGTGCTCTGGTCAGATGAAACCCAAGTCAAACCTTTTGGCAACAATGCAAAACGATTTGTTTAGTGTAAAGGCAACACAACTCATCACCCTGAATGCACCATCCCCACTGTCAAACATGGTGGTGGCAGCATCATGGTTTGGGCCTGCTTTTCTTCAGCAGGGACAGGAAAGATGGTTAAAATTGTACCCAGCCTTTGTTTTGGCTTAAAAAAATCTAATTCTGCACTGTGTGAATCTGGCCTTATTCATGCTCATATTATTTATACAAAGCTGTATCCCAAGTTGAATTTTTAAAATTATTTGCCTTAGCTTGCTTTTAGAAACATCTTTATATAGATAATCTCTTGAAATAGTCTGTTCGTTTCCATAAACTATGGATGTCTGGATTGTGAGGACCTGATCTGAGTAGACTTCTATATTTTTTTTTTTTTTACTGAACAATAAGTTTGACCATATTATAGAAACATTGCTTTAAATTATGGCTTGCCACGTGCTGTTTAATGCCCCATTGTGATGAATATTTGAGAATAATTGCACATACACATGTACACAATGATGAGAGATTAATGTACAATAGGGATTAATCACCTTTGGTAGAACTCCAAACTTAACTACTAAAATTCCACTGTCGCATTCCTGGTCTTCAGCCTCTGAGCTCTTCACCATATCTATAAAAGTCAAGAATGTATTGACATCTTTAGCTATTTTGGTACACAAGGGAAAACAAAACTATATTAAATCCTTTTCACATTATGCTCATTGGTTTGTCAGGAGTATCATAGGTTTTTATGATCTAAACATGAAAAAAAGAGGCTCTAACATCTAGGCAGAATCTGTAAACTTCTTTTTACTGTATAGCTTAGCACAGGCTGCTACTCTATCCAATACCATAAAGATATTTGTTTCCCACCCCCATATTTTTCAATAGGGAGGTGGAAGTAATTCAACATGCCTGACCCTTGTTTCTTGTGAGATTTGCTGCCAGGGGAGAGTTGGGTCTCCAAAATCAGCTAAAGTTCATCTAGGTTAAAGAGTTGCCCCATGATGTCACCTTATCATGTGGCCACAGAATTGGTGATCAGTGTCTGATAGCAAGAGATAAGAGACCTATGGGCCCCGAGTATATTTAAATGAGCGGGGCGGTGGCGGCTGTGGACGAGTGGAGCAGCAACGGCCGCGGGTGGTTGCGGGCAGGCCGCAACCACGGACTGGAGTGAGGCGGCAACGGCCGCCGGTGGCTGCAGGCAGGCCGCAGCCGCGAGCTGGAGCGAGGCTGCAATGGCCGCGGGTGGCTGCGGGGCAGCCGCGGACTGGAGTGAAGCAGCAACGGCCGTGGGTGGCTGCGGGCAGGCCGCAGCCATGGGCTGGAGCGAGGCGGCAACGGCTGCGGGTGGCGGGGAAGCGGCGGTCTTCTGTCGGTCGGCTTGGGGACGTCTCCCTGCAGTCCACCGAGAGTCTCCCTTCTGTCGCTGTCCTGTTTGGTTACTGCTGGAGGCTCTGGCTCCCAGGCGTCCCCACGGTCTCCTGCTCCTTCTCTCCCATTATGCTGGCTCACCTTGACTGGCGTTCCCCGCCCCTTTTATATAGGCTCCTCCCCCAACAGTCTGGGAAGTCTCAGCGGTCAGTCCCCTAACTCTGCTCCCCGGAAACAGACCCCCTAGGAACCTAGATGACGGTCCGTTTGGTTCCGGCTCGGACACTCGGCGGGGGCCCCTCCTCCTACACTCCCCCATCCTGTATGCTCGCCAGTCCTCGGACGAGGGCTTTGGTGGGCTCGGGTTGCCCTTCTGAGGCAAAAGTTCTTGTTGCCATACGAACTGGTCCTGTTCGTAAAGTTCTGGGTGTTTGCCAGCTGTTGACCGCTCAGAGCTTCTTGGTTTGACTGTGCTGGGGCTTTCTGGGGTGGTGGCAGGTGGTGGGCAGGTCGACTCTGGCGGCCTGACTGGACCTGCTGAGATATTACTCCTTGGAGGGCCCGCTTGTGTCGCTGGGTCTTCTTCTTTGTCATCTGGGTCCCAGACTGTTGGCAGCAGTTCGGGGACCTGAGGAGGAAGCTCGGGTTGCATGGGATCGATGGATGTATAGGGCCGCAACATATTACAGTGCACAGTACGAGTGGGAAGGGCCCTGTTGTTTTCAGGTTGTATCTCGTACACAGGCCCGTCGGAGCTTAGTCGGCGCAATACTCGGTAAGGACTTGCTTCCCACCGAGGTTCTAACTTGTTCTGGGGGCGCTGGTCTAGTATGAGTACTCGATCCCCAGTCTGGAGGTCGGCAGGCGGAGGCAGAGTCCCCCCTGGGTGTTCCAGGTCCTGGAGTTTTGTATGGATGATTCGGTTGAGGGTTTGTAGCCGCTGTTGGTGGTTTCAGACCCATGATGACACCCCGATCCAGGGTTGGGGTTCCTCCGCGTTCAGTTCCACCTCTGTGATCCCTCTGCCTTCCCGCCCAAACAGCAGCGAGTAGGGGGTATAGCCGGTAACCCGGTGCATCCGGTTGTTATAAACCCACACTAGATCACGATCATACTCAGGCCAGCGGGCCTTCCGGTCACTCTCCAGGGTCCGCAACATTTGAATTAGTGTCCGATTAAATAGTTTGCAGGCCCCGTTTCCCTGCGGTTGGTACGGCGTGGTCCGGGATTTATTGATACCATAGAGACGATGTAATTCTTCCATGACTTTTCCCAGGAAGCACGCTCCCTGGTCTGAATGTATCCGTTGGGGGCAGCCATACACTTGGATAAAGTTCTTACAGATTGCACAGGCGGCCGACTCCGCAGTTTGATCTCGGGTGGGGGTTACCACGGCAAATTTGGTGAAATGATCCACCATGACGAGACAATTTTCATACCCCTGGTATGCGGGGCCAATGGTCAAGTAGTCCACCATCAAGAGCTCGAGGGGTGCTGATGTCACTATCGTCTGTACCGGGGCCTGTTGCACGGGTTGTTTAGCCAGCTCGCATAGGCGGCAGGCCCGGCAAGCTTCTTCCACAGTAGCGTGCAGACACGGAAGGTAAACTATTTGCTGCAGCCATTGCAAGGTCTTTTGAGCTCCGAAGTGAGCCCCCTTTTCGTGGGCTTCTCGAGCAAGTTCATTGAGTTGGGCCCCGGGCACAACTACTTGCAGACGTCGCCCGTGATATTGCCTTCCGATACAATAGTCCTTTCTTGATGACAAGTTTCTCCCATTGGCGTAAAATTAGCAACCTATCCTGAGTCAAGGTCTGTCTTTCGGAGTCGGTAGGTAGTCTGCCGGTGGTCACCCATCGTCTTCTTGCTGCTGTTGGATCCATCCATCACGTGATTGTTCCTGCATACCCATTGGGGGTCCTAGATTGGATTCGTCCTGAGTAGCAGCCGTGAGCACGGCGGCGGTGAGGGCGAACGGCGTCTCTTCCCCTTCTAATTCGTCGTCTCGTCTCTTCCCCGGAGTTGCATGCCGGATCCTGGAGAGGGCGTCAGCGTGCACATTTTCTGCTCACCTTTTATAAATGATCTTATAGTTGAACTTGGCCATCTGGGCCACCTATCGCTGCTCCAGAGCCCCTAGTTTGGCATTTTCAAGGTGGGCCAGCGGGTTGTTGTCGGTTCGCACCACCACCTCGGAGCCCGCCAGGTACTCTGCGAACCACTCCGTCATGGCCCACACTACCGCGAGGAGCTCAAGCTTAAAAGAGCTGTAATTGTCAGGGTTACGTTCGGAGTCATGAAGTGATTGGCTACCGTAAGCGATCACTCTCTCCCAGCTGTCTTGGACTTGTGACAATACAGCCCCTAGCCCGTGGAGGCTCCCGTCAGTGTGCATTATGAACGGTTGCGAGAAATCCGCATAAGCTAACAACGGGGCACCAGAGAGTGCAGCCTCAAGGTCTTGGAAGGCTTCCTCGTGCGGTTGTTGCCACTGGATTTTCCATCCATTCGCCCTGGCAGGAGCCCCCTTTAGCAGGTCCTGCAGGGCTCGGCGTGCAAAATTCTTTACGAAATGATGGTAGTATCCGGCCAACCCCAGGAAGGACCCCACGTCTTTTACCGTCTCGGGGGTAGGCCATCCCTGGATGGCGACAACCTTTTCCAGGGACGGTCTAACGCTCTCGGCAGAAACAATATGCCCCAGATATTCGATCTGGATGCGAAACAAGTAGCATTTCTGGGGTTTTACCTTCAACCCGTACTTCTGCAGCCGGCCGAGCACTTTCCCCAACCGCCGCAGATGGTCCTCAAACGTGGCGGCATAGATGATGATATCGTCCAGATATATCAGCGTGGCCTCGAAGTTGAGATCTCCCAGACACCGCTCCATCAGCTGCTGAAAGGTCCCCGGGGTGTTGGCCAGCCCGAACGGCATCCGATTAAATTCAAACAGTCCCATGGGAAGAATGAACGCCGTCTTGGCCCTGTCTTCTTCTGACATCGGCACCTGCCAGTACCCGCTGGCCAGATCTAACGTCGAGAAGTACGTCGCCTTCCCCAAGGCAGATAGGGATTCTTCTATATGGGGCAGCGGGTACGAATCTTTGATGGTGCAGGCGTTCAGCTTCCGATAGTCCACACAGAACCGCAGGGTGCCATCCTTTTTGCGAACCAACACGATGGGAGCTGCCCAGGGGCTCTGGCTTTCTCGAATGCCCCCCTTCCGCAGCATTTGGCTCAATAAAGTTTTCACCTCCTGGTATAGCTGTGGAGGAATTTGCCGATATCGTTCTCAAATGGGGGCCGTTCCTGCTGTGGGAATTCCATGCGTGATGGCTGTGGTGCATCCAAAATCATCCTCGTGCCTGGCGAATATCTCGTGGTACTGTCCTAGTAATGTTTCCACCTGGAGAAGTTGGGCTGGAGTCAGGCCAGAGAGTTCAGCCCGCATTCTTTCCAGGATGTTTCGGCCCTTTTCCTGGGTCGAGGACTCGGCAGTCTGCAGGGTTCGGATAGTCACTGCCCAAGGGTCCTCGGGTTGCACCCTTACTTGGACCGCAGAGGCTGGCAGCACTTCTTGCAAAGGCCTCACCAACTTGGCCATCTCGACCCGGGGCTTTAAGACAATGTCTTTGTCTTCTAGGTTGACGCAACGCACCAGGACGGTCCCTCTATGCACAGTGGTCAGGGAGCGGGCCACCAGTATGCCAGGATGTAGGCGTTCTGAGTAGCACGGCTCCATCTGCATCTCCATGCCCTCCAAAGGTACCGGGGCCCGAATAGGCAGGGCCACCACTGTCTGCCCGGGGGGGCACGAGCAGGGGAGCCGCTGGCACGATTACTTTGCCCAGTGCCTCACCCTACTGGCAGTCCTTGAGTACTCGCGCCTCTCGCACCAACTGCTGGAAGACCCACCCTTGGGGCGTGCGGGAACCCCACTGTTTCAGGGTCTCTTGCGTGGGGTCATTGAGAAGTAAATTGTCGAACTCCCGCAGTATGTTCATACCCAGGGTGACTGGATGTTTGTAATTGGGTTCCACTTGGGTCAGGACCACTCCCCGGCGGCCGAGGGATTTGCCACATAGCGTCATCTGCATCCAAACCACTCCGGCGACAGGGACCGGTAGTTGATTGGCGGCTACCAGTCTTATCATGGACCCCCACTGGGGTCTCGCTGCCTCGGGAAAATGCTGCCGAAAGTAAGTTGCAGGCATGGTCGTTTACTTGCGACCCCATGTCCACTAGGCACCGTACAGCACGGCCCTTAACCTCTGCCCATACCACAGGACACTTTGCGACCAGATCTTCGGGACTTCCACCACCCCATGTTGTGGCTTCTGGCTCAGAGCGGCGTCCCCCAGCCCGGAGCCCACACCGCGGACACTCTCGTGCGAAGTGGCCCAGCTCCCCGCACTCATA
Source organism: Dendrobates tinctorius (assembly GCF_039654945.1). Lineage (NCBI taxonomy): Eukaryota > Metazoa > Chordata > Amphibia > Anura > Dendrobatidae > Dendrobates > Dendrobates tinctorius. The sequence continues at coordinate 26,356,459 of NW_027361737.1, read as the reverse complement.
ACTCCAGGGTTGCGAGGGCCGGCTGCGCCGGGCATTGCGAGGCCTCCAGGGCCCTGGATTGGAACTAGGCCTCCCAGTCATGACCTCGGTCCTTCTTTTCACTTTGGCCAACTCGCCCCTGATGTTCTTTCATCTCTTCTATCCATTGGGGCTCCCCGACAACGTTCACAGAGGCCTCCCACACTCCGGACCTTCCCCGTGGGGACCGTCAATCCCTGCTACTGCTCTCGAGCACGAGCCTGACTCCCCACCTCAGAGAAAGTCATACGTGGGTTCACTCGGACCTGCTCCCATACTGCCTGCTTTATCAAAGGGTCCCGGAGTCCAGTCACTAACAGGTCGCGTAGGGTAATGTCGATGGGTCCTACCCCTACGCTGTCCTTCCACTCGATGGCCGTGTATAACTCCTGGAGGACATTCTTATACTGGGTGATGGTCTCTCCCTCTCCCTGCATACGACTGAACAACCGGGTCCTCAACTCTCCCACATTTGTTGGATCTCCATGGGTCTCTTTCAGAATCCTCAAGACCCTAGCAAAGGTGTTGCGGTGTCCCGGGGGCCTCAACATTACTGAATCCCGGGCCTCCCCCTCTAATGCCATGAGAGCTACCTCGGCTTCCAGGTCAGGGGTCATTGGATGCATTCAGAAGAGCCCTCGCATCCTCTCTGTCCAACTCCACAGCATGGTGTTGGAGCCGGAAAACCTAGGCAGGTTGCTTAGCATAGCCCCCAAAGAGATGCTGGAGCGGAGGCCCTCGTTATTTGCGGAGTCTACAGCCCCGCTCTGATCTGGGGTGCCGTTGTTCGCGCTCGGAGACTGCATCCTGCTGACTATGCCAAATGTGGTCATGGCAGGTATGCGGGATGCAGTGACGAGACGCGAGATGGATTAAACTTTAGGTAGAAACTTTTACAGATAGATGTAGGGCTATCCTAAGCAACCAAACAAAATAACAGCAATTGTGCTTGCAGGGACCAAATACAAGAAAACACTGATTATGAGAACACGACTACTCCGGCAAAGGCCGGTCACTACAGGGCCGTGGTATGGCCGACTAAGGCTCCTTAGTTATTATGTGTCACTTAGCCGTCCTGACCTCCCTCTGTGTATCGTTCGGTGGTGCTCCGGCGTTGCAGCCGCTGAGCCCAGCCGCTGAGGATCTGGCGTAGTCTTCGGGCGTTCCAACACCCAGACGAAGCAGGGGCACAACAGGCCCTAGAAGATTTCTTTGGCAGAATGTCCCCCCAGCGGAGGTAGCGGGATACCGCCTGGGAGTGGGAGAGTGGAGGCAGCAGCCCCCGGACAGGGGAGGGCAGCGGTGGTGCTGAGTGGCGGTTGGTAGGCCACCGGTGCAGCCAGCGGCTGCACTAGGGGACCCGCGGAGGGTGACGGCCCGGCCCCTACCACGGACTGGAGCGGGGCGGTGGCGGCTGCGGGCGGCAGTGGACAAGCCGCGGATGGGAGTGGAGCGGCAACGGCTGCGGGCAGGCCGCAGCCGTGGACAGAAGTGAGGTGGCAACGGCCATGGGTGGCTGCGGGCAGGCCGCAGCCGCGGACTGGGGTGAGGCGGCGACGGCCGCGGGTGGCGGGGAAGCGGCCGTCTTCTGTCGGTCGGCTTGGCGCCATCTCCCTGTGGTCCACTGAGTCTCCGTTCTGTCGCTATCCTCCTTTCTGGTTACTGCTGGAGGCTCTTGCTCCCGGCTGTCCCCACAGTATCCTGCTCCTTCTCTCCCGTTCTGCTCACTCACACTGACTGGCGTTCCCCGCCCATTTTATATAGGCTCCTCCTCCAACAGTCCTTGAAGTCTCAGCGGTCCATCCCCTAACTCTGCTGCCCGGAAATAGACCCCCTAGGAACCTAGATGACGATCCCCTTGGTTCCGACCCGGACACTCGGCGGGGGCCCCTCCTCCTACAAACACACTGCAAATTGTAAAAATAATGGAAATAGACTTTGAATAATATTACACTATGAAGTAAATAATGACATCTTGCATTACAACTTCTTTAGTGAGTGGCTACTTTATTAGAGACACCTGCTCCTTCAAGATTGAGGTTTCCCTGTATGGGACTGAGACACATGATGCAGGATTTAATTGCAGCAAGGATCATACCTACCCATATAAATGTAGGCTATCAACCCAGGAGAAAATTCACATTAGGTTAGGTTCCCAGCAAAGAGAATCGCCATATTGTGGCTGGTGGGCATACATGAATTGGCCAATTTATGTTCTACGTATCTTTGTTTTTTTTCTTTTTTCCACAGCAGTAATGCAAATCTAATTTCATGTTTGCCTGCTATAGCGCTACAGAGTCCTACTTTATTTGTTAGTTTAGATGGAGGCGGCTACTCTTAGTATGCACCTGTACACACCTATTTTTTGGTTGAAAATGACTGTAAGTCTTTGATATTTCTATACAAAGGTGGAACTTGTCTTAACATGAGTTAGCTATACCAGCAGATGACCAGTTGACGCAGCGTTGTAAGGGTTCGCTTACACAATTAGATTGTCGTTTAAACAATGTGATCGTAGATCACGACCAGCAAGTGATGTCAGATCAGACAAGTGTTTATACAAGACGAGAATCGTGAATGAAATAGTTGAATAGTGATCATTCTTTCTGCCCTTCTAATTGTTGAATGAGAGACCAATTTCCATTTACATTACACTGCCTTCAAAATTTGAACAAGAATTTTTTCGCTCCTTTAAACGATTTCATGCATGAAATACGCGTTTTTGGACACATCGTTCAATCGCTCAACCCATTCACATTACTCAATTATCATGAACGATGGATAAGTCGTTGATGTAAGGACTGACGGATTATCGTACAGTGTGAATGGGCTTTATGCGAAACAAAAGTAAGACTCCAAGCAAAAAAATTGGATCCCTGAGCTATGGAAAAAACATTGCCTGGTCAGATGAATCCAGATTTCCATTGCACCATACTCTATTATTTTGCTCCCTGGAAACCAAATACTAAGAGGCTTTATTAAAGGATTATAGGAGACATAAATGACTTACTTTCTAGACAGCACGAGTGGAATTCTATGTAGAACTTGGTGTGACTCTTGGTGTAGAGCGTCGCCTTGCAGTTAAGCAGCTCAATGTATCCTTGTACATCAGATTCACCTGGATCTGAGAAGCAAGCAAGAGTGAAACACCACTACTATGATCAAAAATGCAACCCTGTTAACACAGTCCAAAAAAAGTGCTACTAGTACAGTGTCCAAGAAGACATGCAAGTTTTATTATTGTTATGCCTGAGCCAGGAAGAGAGTTTATAGGACGTATATGAGAGGTTTAAGGCTATGTACACTTTTGTACATTTTTTGTTGCTCATTTGTTCCCTAAATGCAAAGCTAGGGAGTTTTTCAAACAGTGTTCATTAAAGTGAATCTGTTACCAGGTTTTTGCTATGTAATTCGAGAGCAGCATAATGGAGAGGCAGAGACCGTGATTGCAGCGATGTGTCACTTACTGGGCTGCTTGATTTAGTTTTTATAAAATTACTGTTTTTTTCAGTAGGAGATTATCGCTATAAGACTAGTAAACCTGCTTCCAGGTAGTCCAACCACATCCCCAGCACTGATTGGCAACTTTCTGCCTATGTACAGTGTACAGTGAATCAATGACAGGGGAGGGGTTGTACAGAGCTCAATCTACAGAGAACTGATAGATCTGCAGCAGATAAGACTGTTTCTAATAAAAACTGCAGCTAAGTACCGTATATACTCGAATATAAGCCGAGATTTTCAGCCCAAAAAATTGGGCTGAAAGTCCCCCTCTCGTCTTATATTCGAGTCATATACAAAGGGGGTCAGAGGGGGAGGGGGGGCGGGGGTGTCAGGTCATACTTACCCGTCCTGACGCTGTGTCTTGAAGCCCCCAGCTTCTCCCCGTGCTCTCTCTTCCTGCCTTCAGCGGTCACGTGGTGCCGCTCATTAAAACTCATGAATATGCGCATATTCCTGAGTTTTAATGAGCTGTACCACATGACCGCTGAAGGCAGGAAGAGAGAGCGCGGAGAAGCTGGGGCCTCAAGACACAGCGTCAGGACGGGTAAGTATAGCGATACTCACCTGTCCTGCGTCCATGGCTGCTTGCTGCTGTCTGTCATCGGTCAGTGACTTCAGACAGCAGAGGGCGCGGTGACGTGGTTAGTGCGCGCCGCGCCCCCTGCAGTCTGAACGTCACTGACTGATGACGTGGCAGATAGCGGTGAGCAGCCATGGACGCAGGACACGTGAGTATCTCAGGTGCCAGCAGTGACACCGGCACCTGACACCCAGCGACGGAGAGGTGAGTATGTCTTTTTTTTTTATTTTTACATGCAGCAGCAGCAGCATGGGGGCAGCATATGGGGGAACAATCTATGGAGCTTCTTCTGGGGTCAGCATATGGGGGAATAATCTGGAGCTTCTTCTGGGGTCAGCATATGGGGGAACAATCTATGGAGCTTCTTATGGGGGGCAGCATATGGGGGAACAATCTATGGAGCTTCTTATGGGGGGCAGCATATGGGGGAACAATCTATGGAGCTTCTTATGGGGACACCATATGGGGGAATAATCTATGGAGCATTTCCCACCCTAGACTTATACTCGAGTCAATGAGTTCTCCCTGTTTTTTTTTGACAAAATTAGGGGGGGTCGGCTTATACTCAGGTCGGCTTATACTCGAGTATATACGGTAAATGAGGCATCCCTGGGATCAGAGTCTCTAATCCTACTTCATACTGTTCTTAGATGGGTTAGCAAAAATCTGGTAACAGATTCCCATTAAACATGTTCTATCATATTGCTTATGCAGTGTCTAGAAGTCCTATATCTGAGTATTTTTATTTTTCAAGAATGTTACAATGAGGACTTGCTCCTGGTTCTGACACTGTCTTTGTTCCCCCCACTTCTGTCAGTATTAGGACTACACAGATCTCCATAGAATTTAGAACACAGAAAATATCTCAAGGAGTGCAGAGAAAACGGGCTACAGAAAAGGAGATGAGCCATAATTGGGAAGTCGGTGGAGGATGAAAGCTAATATACGAGCTATATGAACTAATGAATATGTGGTGCCCCTGAGGGTCCAGTCGCCACAGAGGTACTGCACCTCATCCAGAGGTGTGGTATCCCACCCTCAGGTAAGGAGGGAGCACCAGCCAGGACTCTAACACTTGCACCCAACACACACCAGTTCAATCAGGGCATCTGGGTGTACCCTGCAGGAGGATGGCCTCATCCCAGGCTGGCTAGGAAAGGCTGTTGGTAGGAAAGTGGGGAAAGGTAGAGAAGGGGCACAGCTTGGTGAGTGGTGTGAGAGGTGACAACCAATCAGTGACAGTTAGTGGGAGGAGTTAGTGGTGAGGTAAAAAGATTGTTCTGGAACGATCCAGTCAGTCAGTGGCGGATCAGTGGAGGGGCAGGACGGACGTAGGAAGAGCAAGGGTCCGAGAGGCGTGAGGAACATCTGAAAGAAGCTCCTGAACAGAGAAGGGGTACTTGGGGCACGGGAAGTGTGGAAGCCACCCGTGGTGCCCGTATCCAGTACTGGAGGGACCAGGCCGCAGTGGGGGAGCTGGCCCCTGAGACTAGTGGAGAACTACAAGGCTCAGCTAGCAAACCGGAGGCTGAGGTGACTTCAAGTACCTCAGTCACATTCACAACTATTCCTTGAAAAGATAGCCATAGAGGATCCCGGGGCCTTACTCACATCGCCCGACAAAGTCCGCGGCTGCTGGCTTAGGGAAACTGGTTGTGAAGGCGCGAAGTAAAAGAAGTGACAATCAGCGCAGTGAGACGGCCAGAGGAAAGGCAAACATAAAAGGGAGTCTTGGTGGAGTGTTTCCTGACCTGCCTGGGAGTTGGCTGGACCCCTCACCCAAAGGACAATGTACCAAGCGGGCACTAGTGCACAACCGTGAGTAAAACTCTGAAACTTCACCCAGCCGTGTCCCTCGTGTCATTTGAGTCTCGCCTGCCCTACACCGCACGCACCACCACAGTCACCAACTTAACCGTTAAAATCTTGGCTGCCCCGGGACAAAAGCTCTGCCTGTGGAGAGCTATAACAACTCAGCTGCATCATCAGTCCTGGAGGATCTGTTCTGCCGCGCTGGTCACTTCTGACTGGAAACCACAGGTGGCGTCACGACTTCATTTCCCTACCATTTTCTCAATTACCATCATCTTCTTCATTTATCATCTTTTACTGGATGCCCAGGGCCACGGACCGGGTCACTGCCACCGTGACACATCCCCTTTAAGAACCTGACCGGCAGGGTACCGAGTAACCCACGGCCCTGCGGGGCGCTCCAAATCCTGCAGCAGCCTGGTTACACACAGAGCTCACTTCCAGCCTATATTACTGGGAGAGGCTTTCCAACAAGAGAAAAATCTGAAACATGAATCCGTCTACAAACTACTATCATGAGGTCTCGAATGAAGAAACAAAGATTACAGACGGTAACTTAGTGCAATTTTATTATGTAAAGTTAACCACTAATAAATGTGAAAATTAGATCCATGGTGTCTTTAGTCTTTAAAGAAGAGAAATTTATTATTATTCCCGGTTTGAGTGTTTGCACCAGTAAAAGATTGGAGTAGTAGAGTGGCTTAGTGATTGGCATAATTGCTTTGCATTGCTGAGGTCTTGGGTTTGAATCTAACCATCAGCGTGGAGTTTATAAGTTTTTTCCTTGTTTCTGTGGCTTTTGTCTGTGTTTTCCTTCCACACTCCTAAAATTGATGTGCATGTCGAAAATTTGGAAACTAGATTGTGAGCACCATTGAGGTCAGCACTGATATGAATAGTGACAATCTCTGTACACTGTGGCAGAATATGTTGGCACAATATCGGCAATGCGAACTAAATATATTATTAAGTCACTAGGGACAGTGAGTAATATCTGTGCACCCTTGCTATCCCAGCTACCTGGATTACTTCTGATGGCAAAGATGCCGGGGCCATGTGCCTTGCTGAGCTCCTAAATCAACCCTTATCTGTCCTTTCCACCACCCAGTGAAGTGGGGAGTTGTAGTGTATAAGAATACACAAACCAGACTACAAGGGAAGACGTACAGGGATAAATGAAAATACCAATCATACAAATATGCACTCACAAATGTACTGACAATCAATGATGTGGGTGGGGTTAGAATAGAACTCATCATTCAGAAAACTGGTAAATCTTCAGCAGATAAAACAGTGATTTTATCAAAACTGCAGCAAGGAACCAAGATTGTGATACTTCTCTGGAATCAGGGTATCTGCCCCTACCTAGGATGGGGTAGCAAAAACCTGGTAACACATTCCATTTAACTAGTTACCAGCAGTAGTACAGTCTTATTAAAATAATTTCCCACAGAAAATAAAAAGAACACTGACATGTCCTGACACCACAATAAATCATATTTGATAACCCAAAGTTTCCTTACTGTTTTTTGAGACGAACTGGGAAGTTACGCCAACTTGGAAAGTAGCAAATACAGGTGAGTGATCACTGGTAGTTATATCTTCAGTGCATCCTTCAGACAAAAACATATGCAGAGAAGTTACGGATATGCAAAGCACAAAACAGCTCTGCTACCTACATCACGTGCTGTATAAATCTAGCTGAGAAGTATTTAAAGGGAATCTGTTAGCCCACACTTACGGTATGAAACAAGCCCAAAATCTGGTAGGTAGAGTTCAGCAAATTATTTTCTAGGGTCCCGATGTAGCGGCCATATAAGTAGTCCATATCCCGCAGATAGGAGATCTTCAAACATCTTCCTACCTGCTAGCGTTCCTGGCACCTCTTCTGATTAGTAGACCAGGTACAGCAACATGCTTCTGTCATGCCTCAATGATGACGGTGCGCCAGGACTATGAATCAGAAGGGTCCCTGGGGAATCTGGATCAGAGTCCTACAAATTGATTTGCTCATCTCTTCATGCCCCTTTAAAAATCGCTCCTTAGGTGTTCTAATCGCTTCCTCCGTTTTACAGAAACTGAATTTCAATCAAATATGCTAATTAAGGTGCTCAGTGCACCCTCTGTGTGGCCGAGAGGCTCAGTGCACCATTCCGCTCACTAGTTTTCTATGCTCCAACCTTCCTCCCAGGTTAGTGACAGTGATGGATTGCCTGAATTTTCTGTACAGACAGTGGTTGCTCTACACAAGCCAGGACTGTCAATCAGCAGTGTGGGAGGTGGGACATGCAAATCAGGGCGCGGAATCGTGCACTGAGCCTCTTGGCCACCCCAAGGGTGCTCCTAGCAACCTAATTAACACAGTGTCGGACTGGGGTGCCAAGGGCCCACCAGTAACATCAGCTCCAGGGCCTCCCTCTCATCTACATGCAAATATGACTTTATCTTCATTCAAAAAAAAATCTATGGCTATAAATTGGCGTGATTGTTGCTGCCATTGCCTATATATGGTGAATCTAGTGTATCGTGGCAAATACTGCTCATATAAGAGGGTGGTGGCTCACTCCTGCATGAGGGCCCACCGGAGAATTCTCCTGTTCTCCTGTGGGCCAGACCAAGCCTGAATTAACATATCTGATTAAACTTCAGTTTCTACAAGATGTAGACAGCGATTAGATCCCTAAATGATGTCAGTTTGGGCTGACATACACTCGTTTAAGTGTTATTTCTATCTTATAAATCACTTTTTGATTTGTGATTATCAGAAAAATTTTAATGAGGCCCAAAGGATTACAGTATTAATTTAGCATTGATCCAAAGATTTCCCTATTTACTTGCCTTGGAAAGCACTAATGTCAAAGAAAAAAAATAGTGAAGGGGCCACAGCCCTAAACCAAAACTGCAGCACTAGCCACTTCATTCACAGGATTGATAGAAGGTGTAAAGCTCAAATCGCCTCTAATAACAAAATGATGGCCTATCCTAGCACTAGGCCATCACACAAGTGTATATATAAACAAAATCGGCCGATATTCAACCAAAAAAACATGAGTTTCACCAGTATGGTCATCCATATGGCATCTGTTTTTATACATCAGCAAAATTTACAGGAACGAATACAGTTTCCTGTATTAAGAATTGCAATGTATCTGTATAATTGGATACAACATGTATGAACTGGGTTTTTTTCTGCACTCATAGGCTTGAATAGGCAAGTCTCATCTGATACTAGGAAGAGAATAGTTCATGCTGTTTTGTTTGTTTTTTACATTTGATCCATGTGAATAAATGGTCATCTGAACATAGGACCTACTGAGTAACGTTGGTCCGAGTGGTGTCAGTTTTTTTCCATGGGCAACACTAAGACTGACAATATCGTAGTGTGAAATGAGCCTATAAGATGGGAATAAGTTAAAGGAGATTTCAGGGCTCTAGACAAATTTCTGCTGTCACTCAATGTGACTACAGATTGCGGAATAGTGGCAGTGTGCAATGCATACACTGTCATGATTTCCCTGCATTACCAGTGCAAGTGGGTACTGCAGACATGTGATCACAAGTACGGTACCTGTATAGTTATGGTTATGTGCCAACTAGATTTTCTTGCGCTTCTTTCAATACACTGTAAGGAGGGAATGACAATTGACAATCTAATCCATACAGACCGTAACTATGCAAATCGCAAACTTGCGGTCACATGACCTCCCCCCAACTTTGCTAATACAGGGGAATCATGACAGTGTCACAATATGTCAATGAGCAGTCGCATAGAGCAACAGAGCAGATTTTTCTAGAGGCTGGAAAACCTCTATGATGGAAGTATCCTGTACCAAGACTTTATCTAGCATAAAAACACTTTTTATAGACTTCTACTAATCTGTTCTTTCATTTTATTAAGCCACCGTTGTTACTGTACTGTTACATGTACTAAAATGTGCATGCTTTTAAAAAAACTAAAAAATCATCAATGCTGACATAGCGGAAAAAACAGTTATATAATACTACACAGGTGCATCAGACGGATTCACACGGCCGTGTTGTATATCAATGGATGCTGCCAATATTCCTAAGAAAGCAAATGCAATGTACATTTCTGTGTTTCAGTCTTATACAGTCATGGCCTAAAGTTTGGCCACCCTCAGACAGTTCTCTCCTCCTCTTTCTGTTCTCCATGCTTAGTAGGGTACATACAGACACACAATGTAAAGATGGAGTCAACTTTTCCCCTTTCAGGTGTGATTTTCATATTGCCCACACCTGTTACTTGCCACAGGTGAGTTTGAGAGAGCATCACATGGGTGAAACAAAGTTGTTTACCCACATTTATGGAAAACAATTTTGTCTGGACCATTTTGGGGGTTTTGTGTGAAATTATGTCCAAATTGTCTTTTTTTCTCTTTTTTTGTGTTGCTCCAATACACACAAAGAATATAAACATGTATTACAATGTGTAATTGCAATAACTTTCTGGGAGAAATACTTAATTTTCTGGAACAATTTCAAGGGTGCCAACACTTTCAGCCATGACTGTACATGTATCTTGCAAAATTCAGGTAAAATATAAGTACGTACCATATGATTGACATACAACATGCATCTGAGGGTAGGATTTCCATAGCACCCTATCACACCAAGAAGGTAAATTGTATTTTATCTAAAAAAAAAAAGAAGAAAAGATACATGTGATAAACCAATGGTGATCCATTGCGTCGAGGAGGACTCATTGGAGCCAAAGCGCCCTGGTTTAATGTACTGACAGCAGCATCTAGATACAGTGCGTTACATTTTGCCTTCCACCTTTATCCTCATAATTTGTGTTGGTTAACGAAGAATAACCTCAGAAAATTTTTAATATGTAATGTTAAATTACACTTTTCTAGCAAATGCAGCACATTTATTGTGTATCATGTCCTTCACTTGCAGTCACTGTATCTGTTGTGTCTGTAAATTGACCATTAATGACAATATTATTATAATCTACCATTATTCTTCATGAATATAACCCCTATGTGCCGATTACTTACTCCTGTTGCTTTCTGCTTTGTGTAGCAATAACGCTCTCTTGCTCCTCGCTCATAGCGGTACGTTGGGGGAAATGTGATCTCTTCTTCATCTGCAATGAGTGATAGATCTCTTAACATATTGGACATATATACTCTAACTTAAACATGCTTCCCACTATGCAATATCTCTATTTTCTTCTGGGCATTGGTTTGTCCTACTTTCTAATACAGAGGTATTACATGTTCTCCTCCTGCTTATTCGCGCAGCCTTCCTAATAAATTGCACGGCTCTCGCGTTCTCAGTATAAGGGTTGATAAAGGAGCGTGTGACCGGACCTGTCCATCAATCACCCCAACTAAAGAAACTGCTTTACCATTTGGGGTGTTTTTCAATTAGATGAGACTGTTGGACAGGTCGGGGGATTCAAACCTTTTGTTCTTAGAGGAGATACGTAGTTTCCAGTTGCCTCCTGCAGTAGCCCTTTGCTCTGCACATGGGCTGTCAATCAAGCCATATAAGGTGGGATAAAGGTGTGGAAAGGTTAATTTGACTCTGCAGCATCTCCACCCCCTTGACTAAATAGCACTAATTAGTATACTATCTGAGCGGTCATGAAGCTTAATTTTTGATATTTTTGCTAAAACGACACATTGACTTGGGATAAGATGTAAAGAGATCTCTCGTGATGCTTGCACTTTGAGTAATAAGGGTACTGGGTCAGATTTGTCACCGATTGCGTGCGGGAAGTATAGAGCGGGCTCAGGAGCTGAACCTGCTTGGTACTGAACTGATGCTGACTGTGTTGCATCTACCTCTAATTGCAGTGACCAGAGCAATTTCTGATCACTGATGTTTAACCATTTAAATGTTGTTGTAAATCACTGACAGCGGCATCAAAATTGTGCATCGTTCATTGGACTCTCTGCAATGCAATGCAGCGAGCCGATTAAGTTTTTTTGGGGGCTGGACTCAATTTGAATGTGTCGTAAGTGAACTAAAAATCTAAGGCTAGTTTCACACTAGCGCTTTTGATCGCAACGACGGCCTGCGCACGGCCGCCGCTAAGCCCCGCCCCCTGCCGCTCCTCCACCGGTAGCTCCGCCTACCGGCGCATGACGCTGCATGCGTCCTGCGTCCCCTATCTTTATCACTGGGGGCGCAGGCCATGCGCGCAGTATGCGTTTGGCGGCACATGCGTCCTTTTGACGGTGCGCCGACCTGCGCCAAACGCAACCTGCTGCAGTTTGGTTGCTCTCAGCGCACCGTCAAAAAGGCGCATGCGCCGCCAAACGTATACTGCGCACGGCCTGCGCCCCCAGTGATAAAGATAGGGGACGCAGGACGCATGCAGCGTCAAGCGCCGGTAGGCGGAGCTACCGTTCAGATATTTTTTACCTAAGATATACATATTTTTTCAATTTTTTTTTCTAAAATGTTGTGCTGCCTTCATTTTTTTGAATTATATATATGTATATAAACGATCTATAATATAGATAGATGGATAGATGATAGATCTCTTATGTATGGACAGCTTTATCTTAGTGTGTTTTTTAATTTCTGACAAAAGAACCAATTTGCTCCTTATTTTAAGTTGTCTTTTGTAGTTTAGTTAGTGTTCTGATTTTTTTTCCCCTCAGTGTGCCTTTTCCAGAGGTTTTGAACAAATTCAAGAGATTTTAGACAGATTCATAAAATGCAACTTTTTAAAAATAATTTCAGTCTCCCCGAGGGATTTTATTTCAGCTCATTTTTTGCCAAATTTTGTGAAACATGCAACTTTTTACACTGAAGAGTTGCAAAACCAGTTGAATACAGAAAAATAAATTGTAGGCTCTGCGCCATTTTGAAGAAAACCATTATTCAAAAAAGAAAAGTGTCTTGAAAAAAAATTCTACAAATTCGCAACTAGGGTCTATGACGGACACAGAGGAGGGTTGACCACTAGTGATGACCAAATATGTTTGCATAAGGTCTTATCTGAGTTTGCTCGGGTGCTGAGTGTCTTCGGCATGCTCGAAAAATATGTTTGAGTCCCTGCGGATGCTTGCCTCGTGTCTGTTCGACAGCCGCAACACATTCAGGGATTACCTGTTTGATAGGCAATCCCTGCGCGAGACATGCAACAGCATTTCGAGGTCACTCGGTTAGCAGACGAGCATGCTCGGATAACACCTATTCAAACACGTTCGTTCATAAATATTGACCGCTTGAAATCAGAAGCCGAATCTGTAACTACGTGAAATGGGGGTTGTCTTTAAATTTAGAAGATTGCCTGAGATTACTTACTGAAGTGGAGAAAGACTTGACTTTCCTTACGTTCCATATTTAATTGGTCATTGGGCAGAAGTTCTTGGTGTTGCTGTAGTTTGATCTTGTGAATGATATTTTCTGCCTCCTATTAATTACACAGACAAAATAGAACTAAATTGGTCTGCTAATATATAAATCATGTACTAAGCCTCTATATCCAACAAGTACACAAAACACAGTGTTACAGTAACTTAATGGCTTGTGGACTAATATAATGATTCCAGATTCAGAGCTGGGGCAGATCTGGCTGCCATTATCTATACCGCTTACACTGTTCGGTAGTTGAACACGATAATTAAGATCGCCGAGCCAAAAAAGATGAGTAAATCGATGTGAGATGTTGAAAGGGCTCAGCTTCTTGTCACCCAGGACCAGGAAACGCAGGATGTTAAAGTAATTCTGCTTTCTCCTAATTGAGAGAAAACAACAGATGGACGGATTATGATAGCATCCTGTCTCTCCACAGATACCAGCTCCATTAAATGTGACATGCACTGCATTATATAGAAAACTAGGAAAAATATATATTTAAAAAAAACACATTTACGGCGCCTAATAGACCAGCGTAAATTTGATTCAGTAGGTGGGGTTCCATCTAATATGTTTATACCAAGGGGTCATAATGAGTGCTCCCCAATTAAAACCAGACAATCAGCTGAGCCAAGATATATTGCATTGCCCACCTCTCTGCTGCCCTGACTTTTCAAAAATAGGTCAATAAAGGGACTGTTAGCACAGAATGACTGTTCAAACAAAGTACAGGCGCTCGGTGCAACCTTGGTGTTGCCAAATATTTAAGTGCACCTTCCCACCTACTTGTTTTCCCTCTATTTTCACCCTCCACTCTCTTCTTTGACTGACAGCTGTAACACTATTGCCAGTACCCCCATTTTCCCGGGATGTAGGGACGCTAGCATATTCACTGCTCCGGCCCCATGGTGTGGTCCCCCCTTCTGCTGGCATGTCATCTGCATGTGCACACCACACTTCCTGGCAGCATGCCTAGTGGGCACGCATGTGCTCCCACGTTCTTAACAGGGCAGCACGTGCACATAATAAAATGCCCCCTAGTCAATGGCTGTGAGGCCTTTAGTATCAGAGTACACCTGCGAGGTGGCTCCCAGCCAATAGCTGGGAGGCATCTTGTATAAAAGACTCACCCCCCTGACACGAAGCTAGAGCGAAACGCGCGTCGGGGACCTGCGCCTTACAAGGTTGTATGTGTTTTCTGTATGCACTCTGCACTTTATGGTCAGCAGACATGTATGGTCATAGTCTGGTGGTGTAGATTACTACATCAGAGTCAGCTGGTAGTTCATTCTACATAGAAGTCTTACTCTATATATTACACAGGTCAACGAAAAAAATTTTTTTTTCTGGTGTCCAAAATATTTTAATGAATTTGGGGTATTTTTGGGGTGCTGATTCTGAATATGTCATCAGTTTTGCCAGATTGGCTCAAGTTTTTGAGATTTTTGGTATCTTATTTATAGCACTTGTTGGTAAATGCGACGCATCTTCTCATTAATTTCTTTGGATTAGTACTTGAACTGAGCAGTTCTCAATATAGTTTTGTGTTAATTAGTGTTCTAAAAGTTTGTTCATAGCTTGATTTTTGCACTAACTTTATGTTGTTGTCTGTTTTCCAGTGAAAAGCATGAACTCATCATGAAGAAGTTGTCTTAACGATCCAGACTCATTCTGTTACATTTGTGGTGAATATACACTGCCAAAACATAGAAGAAACATAACAGACTTCGTAAAAAAAGTGTATTTTGCCTATTTTGGGGTTATGCTTGGGGACCAAGACAAGTTTTGGGCACCACACATAGTGTGCAAAGCATGTATCGAATTATTACGAAAATGGAGCAAAGGACAAAGAAAAAGCTTCAAATTTGGTGTTCCAATGGTGTGGAGAGAGCCAAAAAATCATCATGATGACTGTTATTTCTGTGCAGTGCAAGTGCAAGGATTCAATAAGCATAAGAAACGAAAATGGGAGTAACATGGAATCTGCAAGAAGGCCTGTCCCTCATTGTGAAGATGTGCCTGTACCTGTGTTTACCATAAATAACAGTCATCATGATGATTTTTTGGCTCTCTCCACACCATTGGAACACCAAATTTGAAGCTTTTTCTTTGTCCTTTGCTCCATTTTCGTAATAATTCGATACATGCTTTGCACACTATGTGTGGTGCCCAAAACTTGTCTTGGTCCCCAAGCATAACCCCAAAATAGGCAAAATACACTTTTTTTACGAAGTCTGTTATGTTTCTTCTATGTTTTGGCAGTGTGTATTCACCACAAATGTAACAGAATGAGTCTGGATCGTTAAGACAACTTCTTCTTGATGAGTTCATGCTTTTCACTGGAAAACAGACAACAACATAAAGTTAGTGCAAAAATCAAGCTATGAACAAACTTTTAGAACACTAATTAACACAAAACTATATTGAGAACTGCTCAGTTCAAGTACTAATCCAAAGAAATTAATGAGATGATGCGTCGCATTTACCAACAAGTGCTATAAATAAGATACCAAAAATCTCAAAAACTTGAGCCAATCTGGCAAAACTGATGACATATTCAGAATCAGCACCCCAAAAATACCCTAAATTCGATGAAATATCTTTGGCACCAAAAATGCTGTTGACCAGTGTTATAGACTCTATATTGGACCTCTGCCTGCACACTGTTGCACTTTGCAAGGTATATATATATATAACAATATATATATTGTTCGCAGCACGGTGGCTCAGTGGTTAGCGCTGCAGCCTTGCAGCGCTGGAGTCCTGGATTCGAATCCCACCAAGGACAACATCTGCAAGGAGTTTGTATGTTCTCCCTGTGTTTGCGTGGGTTTCCTCCGGGCACTCCGGTTTCCTCCCACATTCTAAAGACATACTGATAGGGAATTTAGATTGTGAGCCCCATCGGGGACAGTGATGAAAATGTGTGTAAAGCGCTGCGGAATATGTTAGCGCTATATAATAATAAAGATTATTATTATTATTATTATATATGTTAACTTTTTTGATTTGAGCACTGGTCTTCTATTATGAGGGACTATATGTTATCTACAAATATGCACGCTGCACTTTTCAGCATTAAAAGCCACCCGTGACTATCTTTTGACTGATATGATAGTATAATTTAACTGGGCCATTGCTAACTATACTGGATAATTCCTCACTCAGGCTATACTGCATACATTTTGGTAGTACCAGAACACATTTTACTGGTAACTATATCTTTCCTGTATAGGATATTTTCTTGGTACCATATGTCTGTGTTATAGCACCTTTCTGCAGATGTATTTTTTCTATCTTCATGCTTGCAGAGTGACTTTTAGATAAACACAATTTGAAGCAATTTATATATACTTTTTTCAGTCACTGTACTGTTAGATGAGTTTATATCTTTATACTGAATGCTCTTTCTTGGTGTTTGTCTGCCATGTGGCAGTGAATATATACGTACATTCTCCTTGTAAGGCTGCATTGGACATGTATCTCCTTTTAAAGTGTTTTTATGTTTTTGGCATAGTGCATTAATAAAGGCTATTTATTTTATGGCATAACTTCCTTTGTCGTGTTGGATATATTGTTGCATAGAAGTGCCATTTATTTAGGCCCAGTCCTTTTGGATATATAATATATATTAGTGTGCAGTTTCTCATACTAGTGAGTTGGAAGGTCGCCTGGTCATGTGCGGCCAGTCTGCTGAACTCGCACCCATGCTCTGTTTGCAGACAGAGTCCTGAACCCGAACCCCTGGACCGTGTGTGGCAAGTGTCCTGAACCCGAACCCTTGGTACATGTGCGGCCAGCGGCCTGAATCCGAACCCATGCCCTGTTTGCGGCCAGAGGTTTGAACCTGAACCCCTGGTCTGTATGCGGCCAGTGTCTTGAACCCGAAACCCTGGTCCGTGTGCGGCCAGTGTCCTGAACCTGAAACCCTGGTCGGTGTGTGGCCAGTGTCCTGAACCCAAACCCTTGGTACATGTGCGGCCAGTGTCCTAAACCCAAACCCCTGGTCTGTGTGCGGCCAGAGTCCTGAACGCAAAACCCTTGTCTGTATGCAGCCAGTGCCTTGAACCCGAACCCTGGGTCCATAAGCAGCTAGTTCCTGAACCTGCACCCCTGGTCGGTGTGTGGCCAAATCTTGAACCTGCTCCCCTGGTCCATGTCCAGCCAGTGCCTGAACCTGCTCCCCTGGTCAGTGTGGGCATCCAGTCCCTGAACCTGCTCCCCTGCTTCGTGGGCAGCCAGTGCCTGAGACCTTGTCCACTGGTCCATTTCTATCCGGCCTTCTAGAACTAGTCTACAAATCAGCCAAGTCTGAACGTAACCTGAATCCATGTCAGTAGTTGTTCTGTAGAGGTGCCAGAACTTACTAGTCTGAACAGAGCCCTAGTCCTTAATCAGTGTCAGTGAACCTGACTCCTGGGATCGGCAGCTATAGTACCGGGATCTGCCTAGGAGTGGTAACTGGCGGCTACTCGCAGCCTATTCTGTCTCCACCATCAGGAGCTCCAGTGAACACCAGGTAGCCGCTTAGCTACGCCCCTCCTGGGCAGGCCCGGTCCTGTGGTACAGATGGTCCACGAACCACGTGCACCCCTGTTGGGGGTAACAGTTTGCTTCGGCCATGGACCCCACTCATCACCAGTCCTCCCTGCGCTCGGAACTGTCACCAGCTGAGCTACCAGCGGGAGAGCCAGGAAAAAAGTTTGGACCATCTGCAGACTCTCGATGCCTGACTGGAAGCCCTGACATCAGTTGTGCCAGCCCAAGTTATATGATCTTCCACTGGCTAATCTAGGTGTGAAGTTTAGAGACTGCAATTCATATAATTGTGCTTGTCTATATAAAGACACCGCTCAGCTCAAATTGCACTCAGATACCATAGAGATTCAAAAGGACCTCTAGGTCTGTTAGTAGAAAATGATGGACGTATGTTTTAACATAGGCAACTACAAATACAAATGTATGGATGTATCTACATAGAAGAAGTAATTGGTACCTGAGTTTCTTTTCACTCCCTGAAGTAAGGTGACTGTTAATGAAACCAAATGATGTCCCATTGAACATAAATGAGGCCCCAACTGCTCCTTTATTACCTATGTACAAGAATATATGACATAAATTAATAGAATTAGGGTGTGTGCACACGTTGCGGATTTGTCTGTGGATCCGCAGCGGATTAGGCCCTGCGCATCCGCAGCAGTTTTCCGTGGGATGTACAGTACCATGTTATCCTATGGAAAACAAAAACCGCTGTGCACATGCTGCGGAAAATTCCACACGGAAATGCAGCAGTTTATTTTCCGCAGCAAGTCAATTCTTTTTGTGGATTCTGCAGCGTTTTCACACCTATTCAATTCTAGGAATCCGTAGGTGTAAAAACGCAGGCGAAATCCGCTATATATCTGCAGTAAATCCACAGGTAAAACGCTGGCATTTTTACCTGCGGAGTCTGCAGATTCCAAGCGGAAAAATCTGCAGACGAATCCGCAACATGTGCACATACCCTTAAGCTGCCCATACACTTTAGCTTTTTCTCCCTTCTCCCCCCTATATATGCTGGGCTAAGGTTGCAATTTTTTAAAGGAATGAAGGACTTAATTCCTGTTAGACTCCATCAACAGCTTTTTCCCATAAGAGCAAATGATTGGGCATGGTGAAATATACATGCCTGATCCTTCTTTACCCCAACATATACCATGGAGGGAGAGATGGGACACTCCTATGCACATTAGAAAGTTGGCCAATCTCAGCTACATTGACGGGTCTGCCAGACGTTCGTTTAATGTACATGGAGACATTTACAGTATTAGGCCGGGGTCGGACGTGCGAGAAACTTACATGAGTCTCGCAAGTCAATAACCGGCACTGCCTTCAGCACTCGGACCGGAGCGTTGAGCTGCATGTATTTCTATGCAGCTGACCGCACCGGTCCTGAGTGTCTGCGGCAGTGCCGGTTATTGACGTGCGAGACTTGTGTGAGTTTCTCGCACGTCTGACCCCGGCCTTAGAGTACATATCAGACCCTACATGCGGAATACAACGCACATTCGCTCTCGTTTCTTACCCAGTGTATTGGCAATTCCTGTTTTCACACTGTTTGTGCAAATATGGCTGATTCGGTGGGAATGTTCTTGCTTTGCCAGGATAACAATTCGTATATTCCAGAGTGTTTGAATTGTAATCTAAGTAGCAATGATAATTGCATTATCTCACAGTGCAATATATTTCATGTAGTCATCAGTTCGATGGCCGATATATTTACCAGTTTATATTCAGCATTGGTGATCTCATTTAGGGAGCGAAGCAATATTTCCACCCATTCTTTTTCATTCAGAGGATCTTCCTGGGTTCCAATCACATATATATCATGTTCTATGTAGTCAGCCGTCTCGTCGCGTGTCTTGCCTTGCCCTTTGCAGAGGAACCAGGAGGTAATTTTCTTTGGTGGAGGAGCATCTCCTGTTATAAGTGTCACAACATGTAAGTATTTAATAACCTAGGTACAGCCAATTCAGTATATGCGATAAAGATCATAACTCACCCATATTCCACGTCCCTGTGAAGATAGTCAACATGTCAGGTTCTAGCTGATCAGAATGTTTGTTTTTCATCTGCTGGAGAAGTTGGCAGAAGCCTTCCCTTTTCTATATGGCAGCAGAAAGGTTAATTATGTTATCAAAAGTTGTTCACATACTGGACAGTTGTAATAGTTACTAGACAAAAAGATAAAATGCTGGTAAAAAATAGTTCCTACACATTGCGATCCGATTAAGCATCTGTGAGATGAGCTGGAAAAACAAGTCTCATCCTTTAAAAGGGTTGTCTGGCAAATTGGGTACAAGTGTGAAGTCACTCTGTGTGATTGCAGACTTGTGAATCTTCACAGTGCTTACAGTACACGCGGTCAGGATCCTCCGCCGGGAGCTGGCAGGCACCTAACTGCAAATATGTGATTTACATACATGCGGTCACATGCCGACTAGACATGCAGTGCCTTGCTGAATACAAGTGAATTAAGTAAGGCCAGATTCGTCTAGTCGGAATGTGCCTGGTAGTAGGCAAATTGCTCTCGACACTGGCAAATCCTGACAGCATGCACTGTGAGTGCTGTGAGGATTCAAAAGTCACATAGAGTACCTGCAGACTTGTTCACCAAGGTCGAAAAACCTCTTTAAGGTCCCAACTTATAGGATTTAAAGGATCTGCTGCTATTGGGCCAATACAAATGTCTTGTAGAGCCCCTGACTAAATGGATCAGAGCTGTACTGGTATTGTAAGAGGGGGCCAGGACGGTCGTCGCAGCTGAGGACACTGAGGCTCTGGTGTCCTGACCTCCTCCCACAGAAATACCTTCAGCATCTACCGGTGTACCTATTCTTGCTGCTGGTCCATGGTCAGGGATTCCACTGCGGTGCGACCCAGCTCCTGCACACTTGTTTCCAGTGCATGAAGATGAAATAACGGACACAGATACCGGTTCTGATGCTAAATCAACGCTTTTACTTTCTTCTTCAACGGTCCCGGACACATCAGTTACATCACAGTCCACACAGCATACCTCCTGCTCTTTCCCTTTCTAACTTTCTTCACCCTCACATACATTATGGGGTAGTAGCACCCTTGCCGGTACTGCAGCTTCACTACTGTAGGACCTCAGTACATAGGGGATCCCACTCATCTGTTTCACCCCGGACTTGCCAGCTTCAGCCCTATTGAGGATCTGCCACATCATGAACATTCTGCACCCTGCATGACTTTTGGACCATGTTTCCTTCTCCGTTCCTGCTGCTGACGTGAACTGTAACTTCCCCGTGTGCTCCGGTCTTATCCAGCACCCGTCTGACTGTGCCCGTGCTTCTTCACTTAAACAACGTTGCATAGCTGCTATGTTGTCCTGGGCTTAGAGCCCTTGTGGACCTGTCGGACGTGTGCACCTTCTGACTAATTCTTACAACCTACACTTGCTTAACCCATAGCAGCTCCTCCTACAGTTAACTATGTGTTTGTTCTTACTAAACCATCTAGAAACTTCCTACAGCTATACCTGTCAAGGAACCACTAGTATACCCCATGTCACGGGGCAGTAGGGGGAAAACAGGAGACGTGGAACCAGGGCCCCTGAACTGCCTCTCAGACTAAGGGGGAGCCCTGACTTTCCTTAACTTGGGGGTACACTTAATGGTAGTGAGGCCCAAGTCCCCGACCTGTCCCTATCTCCTGTTTAGCCCAACCCCCTCCCCAGGAGGTGAGACAGGGAATAAAGTAAACTGCACCAAAACCCAAGGAAAAGGCAATACAGACACCTCGGGGTTAAATAAAGTAAAATACAAGACTTAGCTTGCTCTGCTGCAATGCTCCAGGACAGCAGAGTTAGCCACTTGAGAACAGCATGCAACTAAAGCACCACAGAACTCTGTCAGCTCCTGAACTCCAGCTTGGTTGGTCTCCAAAGAGGAACAATATCACCAACAGCTAGCTGGTGCACCTGGTGAGCTTAAATAGGAAGGTGGGAGTGGTTTCCACCTGCATAGATAATTAATCACAACACAGGGGGTAACCCACCAGCAGACTAAAGTTGCAGTGACACCAGCGGCCAAACATGGATCGTGACACCCCCATCTAGTGGCCCATTCCAGTATTACACTTACCCATATCTATGAACTCTAAACTATAAGTCTCCTCCTCTAATGTTCCCAAAGGAAGCACTATCTTAGGCTGGGTTCACATTGCGCTAGGGGGCAATGCGCTGACGGATCCATTAGGCCTGTTTCACACTTCCGTTTTTGGTCATCAGTCAAAATCCGCCAATTTTATAAAAAACGGATCCGCCAAAAAAGGGGCGGATCCGTTTTTTTCGCCCATTGATTTGCATCAGTGGCGGATTTTGACTGATGGTCGTCCGTTGGGTCTGTTTTTTGACGAATCCATGAGAATTTTAGCGGCTCCCGGGCGCACCAGACGTATACTGCAACGTTTTTTTTGGTTGACGGTCCGCTATTTTTAACTGCGCATGCCCGAAAGGTGAAAGCCGGGAGCAGTTTTAACCCTGAAATGCCGTCCCGGGAGCCGCTAAAATTCTCTCTCTCTCCCGATCTCACCTGAGCTCCCTCGATTCCAATCACGTCCTCAAGATTGCCGGGAGATCGCGACCATGAAGATTGCCGCGAGATCGCGGCCATGAAGATTGCTGCGATGATCGCCGCGAGATCGCAGCCATGAGAATAGCCGCGAAGTCGCAGCCGACCATGAGATATTGCGGCGATGCGCAATGCCGCGAGATCGCGGCGAACTTCCAGCCCGCGGTCCCTTTAAATCACGCCGCTTTACATCTTCCACGGATCCGTACTGTAACGTGGTCCGCTGTCATCCGTAGGTCACGAAAAGGAGACGGATCAGTTGTTTGGAACCTTTTGGCGGATTTCAACTGACCGCCGCCGACGGAGGTATGAAACAGGCCTTACATAGCGGCACTAACGCTATGTAATGGACCCGTTAATGCCGCCATTGCCCGGAATGAATGTAGCGCATCCCAACGCATGCCAAGATCGGCATACATTAGCAACTATGCTTTAATTCATGACGCACCCTCGAACGCTGCTTGCAGCGTTTTTGGGTGCGTTGGCAGTAACGCATAGCGAACGGACCCGTTTGCTGTACATAGAACTGTATGGGCTAACGCTAGATAGCGCATGGTACCTGAGCGCTACCTAGCGTTAAAGCATACTGTTAGAGCTAGGTCACAAAAGATGTCAAAAATGACATCAGCGTTAACTGATCCGTTAAACGGATGCACTAACACAATGTGAACCTAGCCTTGCCCTAATCTGTACAGAAATACAATACAAAAGACGTAATAAAGCATAATATCTTACAGTATATACAGTATGGTAACACATCATGTGGCATTACCAATAAAACAGTCTACACAGCCATGTAGCAGTCGGACTGGCCCACGGAGAACCGGAGGATTCTCCGGTGGGCCCTGGCATCTGGTGGGCCCTGGCACCTGCTGGCATACAGGGCCAGCAGTTGCCTAGGGCCCCCGCTGCTCCAGGGGCCCCCAGCCAGTGGTGTGTCGCACACCATGCAGCTGCTATGGGGGCCCCTTCCAGTGGAGCAGCAGCGGGTGTCAGGAGGCAGGAGACCCTGTCCCCGCTGCTAAAGAGAAATGAATATTCACTGCGAAGCAGTGAATATCATTTCACAGTCTCCACCCCCAGAGGCCCCGCCCCCAGCCCAGTAAGCTGCTCTGCATCTATAAATCAGGGCCGGCGCCGCCCTCAGTCCTCTCTGCTCCTGGCTCACAGCCAGTGCGCGATGACGTCACTACATCGCGCACCCGCTGTGTGTCTGGCAGAGGGGGCAGCTCCTGACACTGAAGCCGGGATCAGCGTGGGAGCGAGGAGGAGAGGTGAGTATTGTGTTTTGTTGTTTTTTTTATATCTCTCTCGCTCTCTCTATTTGTCTCTCTCTATCTATCTATCTATCTATCTATCTCTATATATCTCTCTATCTCTCTTATATCTATCTTTCTATCTCTATCTATTCTCTATATCTATCTATCTCTATATCTATCTATTATCTATATCTATCTATTTCTATATCTATCTCTATCTATCGCTCTATCTTTATATCTATCTTTCTACCTCTACATCTATCTCTATATCTATCTATCTATCTCTATATCTTTCTATATATATCTCTATATCTATCTATTATGTCTATCTATCTATCTCTATATCTATCTATCTTACTCTATCTATCTCTATATCTATTATCTCTATATTTATTATCTATCTAGCTACCATCTATATATATCTATCTTTATCTATATATATCTCTATCTAATATCTATATCTATCTATCTCTATACCTATCTATTTATCTATCCGTTATCTATCTCTATATCTTTTCTCTGTATCTATCTATCTCTATATCTCTCGCTATCTATCGCTCTATCTCTATATCTATATCTCTCTATATCTATCTTTATATCTATATCTATATATCTATCTCTATCTATCTCTATCTCTATTTCTCTCTATATCTATCTCTATATCTTATATCTCTCTCTATAGCTATCTATCTATATATCTCTATCTATCTCTATATCTATCTCTCTGTATATCTATCGCTCTATCTCTATATCTATCTTTCTCTATCTATTTATCTCTATATCTTTTCTCTGTATCTATCTCTCTCTATATCTATATCTATCTATCTCTATATCTATTATCTCTATATCTATATATATTTCTCTCTATATCTCTCTCTATATCTATCTATTTATCTCTATCTCTATATCTATCTCTCTGTATATCTATCTCTATCTATCTATCGCTCTATCTCTATATCTTTCTATCTCTACATCTATCTCTATATCTATCTTTCTATCTATCTCTATATCTATCTATATCTATCTATTATGTCTATCTATCTAGCTATCTCTATTATCTATATCTACCTATCTCTATATCTTTCTATCTTACTCTATCTCTATATCTATCTGTTATCTCTAGATTTATTATCTATCTATCTCTATCTATTATCTATATCTATATCTATCTATTATGTCTATCTATCTAGCTATCTCTATTATCTATATCTACCTATCTCTATATCTTTCTATCTTACTCTATCTCTATATCTATCTGTTATCTCTATATTTATTATCTATCTATCTCTATCTATTATCTATATCTATATCTATCTCTCTATCTATTTATCGATCTCTGTATCTATCTCTCTATATCTATCTCTCTCTCCATCTACAGCTCTCTCTATCTCTATCTATCTTTATATCTATATCTATCTATCTCTATATCTATCTATTATCTCTATATCTATCTACCTATCTATCTCTATATCTATCTCTATATCTGTTTCTCTCTATATCTATCTCTATATCTCTCTCTCTATAGCTATCTATATATTATCTCTATATCTATCTATATATTATCTCTATATCTATCTATCTATCTATCTCTATATCTATCTATCTCTATATCTATCTCTATATCCATATCTATCTCTATATCTATCTTTCTATCTAACACTATATCTCTATATCTATCTCTATATCTCATTATCTATCTATCTCTATCTCTCTTTATCTATCTATCTAATGATCTATCTCTATATCTATTATATCTATCTATTATCTCTATTATCTATATCTATCTATCCATCTATCTATCTAGCTATCTCTATCTATCTCTATATCTCTCTCTATATCTATCTATCTTTCTAACTCTATATCTATCTATCTCTATACATATCTCTATATCTAGCTATTATCTCTATATCTATCTCTATATCTATCTTTCTATATCTATCTGTCTCTATATCTATCTCTATATCTATCTATCTATCTCTATATCTATTATCTCCTATATCTATCTCTATATATATCTCTATATCTATTTTTATTTATAGCCATCTATCTATATATATTTATCTCTATATCTATCTATAAAATTCAAGATTCAAAGAAGCTTTATTGGCAGGACTAAATACACATTAGTTTTGCCAAAGCAGGTGTACAGAAGGGAATTGGGATAGGGACTGTAGGGATGTTGGGAAGGGGCTGTATATATGTCTATATTATTATTATATCTGTATATCTCTATCTATTATCTATCTCTATCTATTATCTATCTCTATCTATATATCTATCTATAGCTATCTATCTCTATATCTATCTATACATTATCTATTTTCTATCTACCTATCGATCTATCTATCTATATTTCTTTCTATATCTATCTTTATATCTATCTCTATCTATCTCTATGAATCTTTCTATCTATATCTATCCATTATCTACTTTCTATCCATTATCTACTATCTATCTCTATATCTATCTATTTCTACATCTATATTTCTATCTATATCTATCTAACTCTATATCTATATATCTATATAGCATTATACCCTATGAGGGGGTGCATTATACCCTATGAGGGGGTGCATTATACCCTATGAGGGGGTGCATTATTCCCTATGAGGGGGGCAGTATTATACCCTATGAGGGGGCAGCATTATACCCTATGAGGAGGCAGCATTATACCCTATGAGGAGGCAGCATTATACCCTATGAGGAGGCAGCATTATACCCTATGAGGGGGGCAGCATTATTCCCTATGAGGGGGGGGCTGCATTATTCCCTATGAGGGGGGCAGTATTATACCCTATGAGGGGGGCAGTATTATACCCTATGAGGGGGGCAGTATTATACCCTATGAGGGGGCAGCATTATACCCTATGAGGGGGTGCATTATTCCCTATGAGGGGGGCAGTATTATACCCTATGGGGGGGCAGTATTATACCCTATGAGGGGGGCAGCATTATACCCTATGAGGGGGCAGCATTATACCCTATGAGGGGGTGCATTATTCCCTATGAGGGGGGCAGCATTATACCCTATGAGGGGGTGCATTATACCCTATGAGGGGGTGCATTATACCCTATGAGGGGGTGCATTATTCCCTATGAGGGGGTGCATTATTCCCTATGAGGGGGGTAGTATTATACCCTATGAGGGGGGCAGTATTATATTCTATGAGATGGCTGCATTATATTCTATGAGATGGCTGCATTATACTATGTGAGGGGGCTGCTTTATATTCTATGAGGGGGCTACAACAACTCCTGCTACATAATTAAGACATGTACAACCTTATATTATACCCGGATATTAGCGTGTTTTACCGCATAATTGGTGGTCTGGTATTTAACTCTATGCAGCTACATAGTGGGCCCCAAGAATGATTTTCTCTGGTGGGCCCAAGGTGTTCCAGTCCGACGCTGGCAGTATATTTACATTAAAGCTCTTAAAGGGGAGGAGGCAATAAAGGGATGTTCTATCCCAATCCCCTACAGTATCTCAAGATATATCTAAACAATTTTAGTTAGGTGATTTTAATGATAGAGCTGAACTGTGTATATTAAGGTCTCTGGTTTGTAATTCTAGTTGATTACATAATCCAATATTCTTGAGGAAATTAGAGATGGAAAAAAGATTAAGAAGAGTACAAGTAATCAGTAATGCGAGAAGCAGTGTAATAGGAGAGGCAGTGGACAATGCTTGCCAGGTATGGATTTTGGCCAGCGTACCTCTGTTCTGTGCTCGTGTTCTCCTGCAGTAACAATAATCCTAATAATTGAGGGAAGGCAAGCGCTAGAGAGCTGCTAAATACTTTATTTTGTAAGTCCAAGTAAAATCATTGAATTCCCAACATAGATGAAAAAAACACCATTACTGGACTGATGTGTTTCAGACCTGTAGCTCCTTACTCTTAGCATTTTAATGACATACAATAGCCAAGTAAGGTAATACAATTAATAAAATACTGAATTCTCTATGTTTTGTTGCCAGTAGGGTCTTTATTCCTAGTCCTTTAAATGCCTCACAAAATTGTTTTCAGTCCCACACAAGTGGTCTCTCCAGTTTCCAATTCAATGGTACTGAAAGAGTTAGTTAACCAGCAGCGGAGAGGTCAGGAGGAGTGTTCTTTTTAGCAAGAAGAGTTGTGGACTCTTATGTAAAATACTACATTTCCATAAAGACTCAATTATACATTAAAGGGAATCAGTCACCAGGTTTTTACTACCTAGTCTGAGAGCAGCATATTATAGAGACAGAGACCCTGATGTCAGCGATGTATCACTAACTGGGCTGCTTGCTGTAGTTTTGATACAATCACTGTTTTATCAGCAGGAGATTATCATTAGAAAACCTGCTGCCATGTATAGTCCACCATATTCATAAGCTCTGTATAACTCTGCCCCCATTACTGACGTACAGTGTACACATTGGTGGTCGGGGTGGGGACTCAGAATTCAGAGAACTGGTAGATCGGCATCAGATAAAATAGTGATTTTATGAAATCAACAACAAGCAGCCTAGTAAGTGACACACTGCTAGAATCAGTTTCTCGGCCCCTACATTATGGGGTAGCAAACACTTAATTCCCTTTAAACTGTATTTTAAATTATTATTTGATATAAAAACTATATTTTTCATGTTTTGACCTTCTCTTTTGCCAACATATTGTATTGGTTCTATTGATTTAATTGGTTTGTGAGATTACCATAATTAACAACACAGGAGTGGTGGAGGATCTATAGTACAGAACCTATGGATCTATAGTATAGGATATATGGATCTATAGTATAGGATCTATACTCAAGGAGTGTCTTATTACTGAACTGATGATTAAGAAAGGGATCCTTAATGTATATTTCTAATGCTTTATCAATCTAGATGTGTTAACCTTTTGTCAACCATGAACTCTGACACCATGCGTCATTTGATCATTAGGCACCGTTTTTTTGAATGTAGCATGTATTTATACCCTGCAAGCATATTATCTCTTCATATTGTATGTGGTATTTCCTGATGAAGGGGTCACCCCGAAACGCGTTGAATAAACCACTTGAATCCTTCAATAACTCCTGGAATTAATCTATTGCTGTAGCGTGGAGATAATCTACATTTCCTACAAAGCTTATTACATAGGATATGAGTAAAGGGGGTTTTACACATAGCGATATTGCTATAACGTCACCGATTTTGTGACGCAGCAGCGATATTGCTAGCGATATCGCTATGTGTGATACTTACCTCCGACCTGCTCCCCCGCTGTCCATCGCTGATCGCGCGAGAATGTCCGGCTCCATTTCTCGTCGTCAGCTTCCTGCTGGGGCTTCCTGCTGTGACGACGAGCGACGCGTGGAGGCGGGCGGGAGGACGTCAGGATCACTGTGTGTGAAAGGTGAGTATCGTGCGCTGCTTCGCTGCTGCATCGCTGTGAGGTCTGCCTGTGTGACAGCTCACTAGCGATCATTTAGTGATGCACCAGCGATCCTGACCGGGTCGGATCGCTGGTCGGATCGCTGGTGCATCGCTAAATGTAAAAGGGCCTTAAGGCCGGGATCACACATGCGAGAAACTCGGACGAGTCTCACATCTTAATACCCGGCACTGCCATCGGCACTCAGCACCGGAGCGTGTGGCTGCACAGAAATACATGCTGCCGGGTATTAAGATGCAAGACTCGTCCGAGTTTCTCGCATGTGTGATCCCAGCCTAAGGCTCATACAGGTCTGAAATAAGTGATGTTCTTTGGCATTAAAGGTAACCTGTCACAAATCACAGGCGCAATGGCAGCCAGGTATGACACCCTACTGTAGGTATAGATGTGACTAGTCCGGCGTGGCCCACCTGCTTCTCAACATAGCGCTCTAGTTGATTGGCATGTCTCTCTTATGTGTGTTCGTGGAGACTAGTCTCGTCTCTCTAGGGATGACTCGTCCAGGGATGACTCACCAAACTATGTTTTCTATGAAACACTGCAGGAAAACATACCTGGCTACAATGATGCAGCCGGGCTGTGTATCATGCTGCCTGCGGCTCTGGGAGGATGAATATAGACAGGTTTCCTTTAATGTTGTAGTTTTGATATTTCTACTTGGCCTCATTAGACGTTGCTATCTTTTAGAAGCCGTCTGCTCTTCTCTCTTTCACGGTTACAAGTGGACAAGGAATACCGGGACTGACATTAAGAAATAGATGCTGCCGAATCACATATATTACTGTGAAAGAAGATAATGCTCAGATGCATTTATGCGGCATGATTATTGGGAACAAGCGTTTCTATGATTGTTTCCCGATATTTGGACAGAGTGCACAGGCTGCCAATCACCTGTCAAATGAGAAAACGCTCGTCCGTCGGGTGAAATGAGTTTCATCATTGTTCCCGGCAGCACATCATCTTATGCAGTACAGGTTGTAGTATCTGCTAACGACAGACAGGAAAGTGGATCTCTAGAGTAAATCTACATACTCAGGACTTCGTAGAGTTCTCATACCTTAGAATCAGCAAAGATATATTCTTTACGTTGTATCTTTTCCTTTTCAGTCTCCAGCACAATTGTCAATTTATTTGGAAATTTCTGGGACTTAATTAGTTGTAGAACTGGGGAGATAAGCAAAGAAGAAGTCAGGAATCAGCATCAATTTGTAGAAACATCAGTCATCCCAGTCATGGCAAAAATTCTAGAAAATGTTTTCCACTTTATCTTCGTATTAAGTCCCTGATTCATCAAAATCGGTGATTTTTATGCCAGTTTTGATGAGGTTGCGTGGTGGAGTCAGATGCTCTTTATTCACAAAGAGGTGCACACCCAGAAATCTCACTCCAATCAGACGAACTGTATCGTCACGACCCATGTCCCACCCCAACGGGGCAAACTGGCTTTAAAACGCCAAGAATCCAAAAATTGTGGCACAAGACCAAATTGCACATAAAATGTGTGACTTTCAATGATTTTACACCACTTTTCGGGGCATAAAAGCTTTGTTGAACTGGGGCCATAGAGTTGTATACACAGAATAAAAGTACCGAATTCTAACACAGTATGAACAGAGCCTAAGAGAAAGCCCCCCCCAAAATGCTGCAGTCTACTAATTTATTACTCCAAATTGCTTTTTTATTTTTATTTTATATTAATGTTTATTACTTTTATATAATTTATTGACAGACGTATTCGTTACAGAACAGAAGGGTTAAAAAAAACCATACTCTTCTTGCTGGTGTAAAATTTTTCATCTGGCCCATCTTTTGCTTTCTTGATGATAAGTTTTCCAGTTTCAACATCAACTTTCAGATGAGTCTTTTGAGATATGCCTAAAGAATCCACTTTTACCTATGAGAACATATAATATTTTAGTAGATCTATGAACTATTTAAAAAAAAAAAGGTTTAAAGAAAATGGCACAAATTGGAGAAAACAATGCTGCACATTTTTTTTTAACTCACTACATGATGTGTCACTTTCTCAAATATCCACAGTTTATGTGAACTGGTTATATGTAGGTTTTTTAACCAAGGGTAAATGCCACTGTATTCCTGAATCTGCTGTTGTTTTTCTTTTGTTCCTGCACCTCTCCATCCCAGAGATATGGCCCCTTCCTCCTTGCCTATAAATCTCATCTTATTAGCCAACTGGGCATGGTCCTCTAGAAGACTGCCATATAGGAGACTTAAAAAACCACACCCACTTGGCTAGAAAGAGTAGATTTACATACAGGAAAGAAAGGGCCACATCTTGATAATGGAGAGACACAGGAACCAAATAAATCAACTTCATATTCAGGAAGTCATGGAATCATGGAATCATAAAAATCACAAGATGGATAGACATCCATGCATGTACTGACAGTAATTCTGATGCTGCATTCATGTACTGATGGTGGTTCTGGCGCTGCACTCATGTGCTGACAGTGGTTCTGATAAGGTACATATGTAGCAATCCAAAATGTGCTTCATGGCTATGTTAAAACTTAAAATCCTCAGAAGTTAGAGTTTTGAGTTTATGAGGAGGATTTGATGAGATTCTGCTTAGAGTCGGCTCTAAAAGAGCAGTGTCAGTCAGAGGATGTTCAATACGATTTTTGGAGCAGGCACAAGCAGAATTTCTCAAAATCATCCTCAAAAACTCAAAACTTGGTTCTGGTGGTGAATTAATGTCCTGATGGAGGTTCTGTTGATGTATTCATGTAAGCAACCGTTACATTTTTTGCGGCCCTCTGGATTGGTTCAGTATGTTGTTGCAGCCATTAGACCAAAAAATGTTGTGCACCAGTCTACAAAATCCATCAGAAGGCATTTGCATGAAATTGGGCTACGAGCCAGACATCCAGCTACAGATGTCCCGATCATTATGAGCTCGTATATACCAAACATGTCTAGGTTCTTGTGTTATTTAAGTGGTGAAAAAAAAATTCAAAGTTTGTAAAAAAAAAAAAAAGTTGCTGTTTTCCGAGACCCGTAGCGTCTCTATTTTTTAGGATCTGGGGCTGGGTGAGGGCTTATTTTTTTATGCGCCGATCTGATGTTTTTATTGATGCCATTTTGGTGTGGATAGGATCTTTTGATTGCCTGCTATTCCATTTATTGCAATGTTGCAGCGAGCAAAAAAAACGTAATTCTGGCGTTTTAACTTTTTTTCTTGTTACGTCGTTTACCAATCGAATTAATTCTTTTTATATATTGCTAGATCAGGTGATTCTGAACGCAGCAATACCAAATATGTGTATTTTAATTTTTTTTTAAATTGTTTTATTTTGAATGGGGCGAATGGGGGGTGATTTGAACTTATATAATTTTAAAAACATTTTTTTTTACTCTTTTTACTTGTTTCAATAGTCTCCATGAGGGACTAGAAGCTTCAATCATCCGATCACTTGTGCAGCCGTGCTGTGTATAGCAGAAATGTTCTCTTGCTATGCGCGCTGACCGCTGAGACAACCACAGGGGTCTGCTGCAGACCCCGGGTTGTCATGCCAACCCATAGGTGGCCCATGGTCATGTGACACGGGTGCCGATGGGCAGGATTGGTGACAATTCCGACGCCTGCATGTTAAATGCCACTGTCAGAGATTGACAGTGGCATTTAAGATGTTAACAGCCGCAGGTGGATCGCGATACCACCCACGACTATTAGAGGTACCTGACAGCTGATTAGTTCAGCAGTCATGTGCCGGAAAAGGTGCGCGCTCCGGTGCCAGCACCAAACAGGGGAATGCGTCCAATGTTCGATATATCCTTTATTGAACGTTAAGGAGTTAAAGTGCGTCCACTTTTGAGTTCCATTGGAAAGTTTACATTGGTATATAATCTCTATATGTATCAGTATCTCATACTGCTTAAAGGGAATCTTGTCAGCAGATTTTATTTTTTAATCTAAGAACAGCATAATATAGGGCAAGAGAGCCTGATTCTAGGGATGTGTCATTTATTAGGCAATGTGCAATAGTTTCAATACAATCAATGTTTTATCTGCAGGAAAGTATCACTGCCTGACTAGGTCTCACGTGCACGGCAGTCAAGCTAATCGGTGTAACTCCGCCCCTAGCATTGGTTGACAACTTGCTGACAATGCACAGTGCACATATAAATTTGCTCTCAGATTACATAGCATCTAACTTCTTTTGGTCTGATGACAAGTTCCAGTTTGTGCACATTCTTATCCAGAACGGCATTTACAATTGTCATGACGTTTAGGCTGAAATTACAGTACAGTAGCTTTTGCAGTAGGTATCTTAGCGTGTTCTGAATTAAGAAAAAATGACTTTGGTAAAATGTATCCATTAATACACTGGAGGAGCGTTATTGCCTGGAAATGATGTAATAGGGCAGTGGCCCTGCTATGGGGAATTGTGTAATAGCAGCAGAAAGATTGATGATTGCGATCCGACTCTTAGGGTGTGTGCACACGCTGCGGATTCTGCTGCGGTTCCACAGCGGATTTTGGCCGCTGCGGGTCCACAGCAGTTTTTGCTGCGGTGTACAGTACCATTATTCCCTATGGGAATAAAAAAACCGCAGTGCAGACGGTGCGGATTTTTCCGCGCGGTTTTGAAACCGCAGAAAGAATTGACATGTCAATCTCCATCTCCATTGTGGAGATGATAAACCGCAGGGCAAAACCGCAGAGCAATCCGCAGGTCTTTTGACCTGCAGATTTACCTGCGGATTTTACAAAATCCGCGCTGCCAAATCCGCACTGCAATCCGCAGCGTGTGCACATACCCTTAGATTGGAGAATCTCTGGAGAATTGGTCTCCCTGAGGTCAGTGATTGTTTCGTGATGTTGGTCTACTAGGCATTGCTTCCACCTAGCCAGAATCCTACTCCACACTGATGAGGGGCAACACCCTGAAACAGCTGTCTGTGGATGGATACCTGGCCTTGCTATTTCCCTTGTCATATCTGTAAACTCGTAAAGAGCTGGATATTGACTTAAAGGGCCACTTAATATGGTGGTAATGGTGGTTTCCGAAAGGAGCCACTCCTTGGCTGGGTCCTTCCCTGTAGGAAGATCTGGCTAGTCCCGTGTTTGAGACTCTTAGGCCGGGGTCACACTAACCGACGCAAAATACGGTCCCTAGTTTACAGGCATAATACGGATGAATGACCCCTAAATAGTGATCCGTATGTCATCCGTAAGCAAGGTGTGGTCGTGTATTTTGCGCATGTCAGCATCCGTATGTAATCCGTATGTCATCCGTATGCTGAGATTTTCTCGCCGGCTTGCAAAATGGACATATAATGGAGCCCTATGACAGGGTTTATAACACAAACGAAAGAATATAGACACATAGAATATATATATATATATATATATATATATATATATACATATAAACACACATGTCATTGAGACACATATATATTTATATGTCACAGAGTTCTTCATAGCAGAATAGCCGCTAATTCACTTGCCGGCTTTTGTCATATCATTCCCCAACCCGACATGAAATGACACATGGTTTACATACAGTAAACCATTTCATTTCATGTTTTTTTTGTATGCCCACACATTTTTTTACAACGAATTAACTCCTTAAATTAACACCTACACCTCCCAAATTTTACACCTCAGCCCTCATCTAATTACTAATGAAAGACATACAAAAAAAACATGAAATGAAATGGTTTACTGTATGTAAACCATGTGTCATTTCATGTCGGGTTGGGGAATGATATGACAAAAGCCGGCAAGTGAATTAGCGGCTATTCTGCTATGAAGAACTCTGTGACATATAAATATATATGTGTCTCAATGACATGTGTGTTTATATATATACAGTGGGGAAAAAAAGTATTTAGTCAGTCAGCAATAGTGCAAGTTCCACCACTTAAAAAGATGAGAGGCGTCTGTAATTTACATCATAGGTAGACCTCAACTATGGGAGACAAACTGAGAAAAAAAAATCCAGAAAATCACATTGTCTGTTTTTTTTTCATTTTATTTGCATATTATGGTGGAAAATAAGTATTTGGTCAGAAACAAAATTTCATCTCAATACTTTGTGATATATCCTTTGTTGGCAATGACAGAGGTCAAACGTTTTCTGTAAGTCTTCACAAGGTTGCCACACACTGTTGTTGGTATGTTGGCCCATTCCTCCATGCAGATCTCCTCTAGAGCAGTGATGTTTTTGGCTTTTCGCTTGGCAACACGGACTTTCAACTCCCTCCAAAGGTTTTCTATAGGGTTGAGATCTGGAGACTGGCTAGGCCACTCCAGGACCTTGAAATGCTTCTTACGAAGCCACTCCTTCGTTGCCCTGGCGGTGTGCTTTGGATCATTGTCATGTTGAAAGACCCAGCCACGTTTCATCTTCAATGCCCTTGCTGATGGAAGGAGGTTTGCACTCAAAATCTCACGATACATGGCCCCATTCATTCTTTCATGTACCCGGATCAGTCGTCCTGGCCCCTTTGCAGTGAAACAGCCCCAAAGCATGATGTTTCCACCACAATGCTTTACAGTAGGTATGGTGTTTGATGGATGCAACTCAGTATTCTTTTTCCTCCAAACACGACAAGTTGTGTTTCTACCAAACAGTTCCAGTTTGGTTTCATCAGACCATAGGACATTCTCCCAAAACTCCTCTGGATCATCCAAATGCTCTCTAGCAAACTTCAGACGGGCCCGGACATGTACAGGCTTAAGCATTGGGACACGTCTGGCACTGCAGGATCTGAGTCCATGGTGGCGTAGTGTGTTACTTATGGTAGGCCTTGTTACATTGGTCCCAGCTCTCTGCAGTTCATTCACTAGGTCCCCCCGCGTGGTTCTGGGATTTTTGTTCACCGTTCTTGTGATCATTCTGACCCCACGGGGTGGGATTTTGCGTGGAGCACCAGATCGAGGGAGATTATCAGTGGTCTTGTATGTCTTCCATTTTCTAATTATTGCTCCCACAGTTGATTTCTTCACTCCAGGCTGGTTGGCTATTGCAGATTCAGTCTTCCCAGCCTGGTGCAGTGCTACAATTTTGTTTCTGGTGTCCTTTGACAGCTCTTTGGTCTTCACCATAGTGGAGTTTGGAGTCAGACTGTTTGAGGGTGTGCACAGGTGTCTTTTTAGACTGATAACAAGTTTAAACAGGTGCCATTACTACAGGTAATGAGTGGAGGAAAGAGGAGACTCTTAAAGAAGAAGTTACAGGTCTGTGAGAGCCAGAAATCTTGATTGCTTGTTTCTGACCAAATACTTATTTTCCACCATAATATGCAAATAAAATGAAAAAAAAAACAGACAATGTGATTTTCTGGATTTTTTTTTCTCAGTTTGTCTCCCATAGTTGAGGTCTACCTATGATGTAAATTACAGACGCCTCTCATCTTTTTAAGTGGTGGAACTTGCACTATTGCTGACTGACTAAATACTTTTTTTCCCCACTGTATATATATATATATATATATATATATATGTATTCTATGTGTATATATCTATTCTTTCTATCTTTATTAAACCTGTCAGTGTGAGTTTACTGTATAGCGCACTGAATTGCCGGCTTTTCTAAAGGACACCGGGTGCGTATTTCTCGCAAGTCACATGTGTGGTCCGTGTGTAATCCGTATTTTTTGCACACCCATAGACTGCATTGGCGTATTACGGCCGTAGAACGCTCACAATCGCAGCATGCTGCGATTGGCACGGACCGTAGAATACAGACAAGAAATATACGGCTGTTGGGAGCTGCCCCATAGAGAATCATTGGTCCGTGTGTAATGTGTGCTTTTAACGCCTCTCACTCGTCCATATTCCTCTCTAGTGTGACCCCGGCCTTAAATGAGGCTCCGCGGACTTTATTTGCATATTAGATTGGAGAATAGAAATACCACCATAAAAACATTAAGAAACTCTGAGCTGGATGAAATAATTACCTCAAATATTATGGGGGGTATGAGCGATCTCCGGTGTTTCACTGCAGCCCCTTCCATTAAGACTGTTTTTACCTGAAATAAGAATTAAAGAAATGACAAAACTGCATCTGTATTCGGATTTAGTGCTACGAAATTAACTTCTCAAAATATCTTATAAAATCGCCTAAATCCGATTGTGCAAACATGCAAAAGAGCGAAAGAAAGATAAAAATGCAAGAATAAAAAATATATCGGCAAGAAACATTTTAAATGCACCTAACTGATGATGATGAGGAGATATTGTAGGATGGGTACCAAATTACTGTAACTAAAGCAGTAAGGAACAAGGCACGCTGTAGCCGAGCCTCGCTGTGTGGGCGGTGTCTGGTCGGATTATACGTAGGCCGATATCAGCCCAGGATGATGGTGACTCTATTAGGAGTTACACTTATGGGATATGTGGAATGACTTCCTTCATTGAGACCTAAAACAATATATTTGATAGCCCTTATTAGGAAACATGTTATGCGATTTTTGACAGCTGATGTCCCCAAATAATAGGGATGAGCGAGCATGCTCGTGTGCTAACCGAGTGTCTCCGTCGTGCTTGAAAAATATGTTCGAGTCCCCGCGGCTCCATGTCTCGCAGCTGTTAGACAGCGGCAACCCATGCAGGAATTGCCTGTTTGTTAGGCAATCGATGCATACGTCTAATAGCCGTGGGGTCTCAAACACGCCGAAGACACTCAGCACATGAGCATGCTCAGATTACACCTTACCCAAGCACGTTCGCTCATCATCAATCACTAGTACAGATCTATCTTGAAGATCACCAAAACTAATCGGCAAAGAATACGGCACAGACGATCTCATTCTCAGCACAGACTACCTCGAGTCGCAAGTTGCTGTATTGTGCACTATAAGACACCGTATTTTTCCCTTGATTCTCTTGATAAATGGTTGAAGGTATAGCATGAGCCCATTGTACACCTAATACAATCAGGATCCCTAATATGACCTTTTGCATGAGGCCTACTAAAGGCTACATGGTCATACATGCCATAGAGACACTCAGATATTAAAGACTGACCGTCACTTCCTAACAGAAAAACAAGCGTGAACAGGTAAAAGCTAAAAATGAAGATACTTAGCGCTTAAATTGGTCAATTCATGCTCAAAGTATCTTCATTTAACTCTTTTTCTAGAGCAGAAATGCAATTCCAATTTGATAGATTTCATGTTTGCATGATATAGCGTTACAGAGCGCAGCTTTAATTTCACAGAGACAGTCAAGTCAATTGATTCATGTGTATGGAGTGAGATCTGAAGCTTTTCTTGCTTCTCTTCCTCAGATTGCCTCTCCTATGTTATTGTGTATGTATTGCTAAATGATAATGTTTATGATAAACGTCTGCGGTACTGTTACATAGAAATATGTATTATCGCTCAGAGCCACGTGTGTACGGAGCGGAGCCACCTGTGTACGAGGTGTACGGAGCGGAGCCGCGTGTGTACGAGGTGTACGGAGCGAAGCCACGTGTGTACGAGGTGTATGGAGCGGAGCGACGTGTGTGCGAGGTGTACGGAGCGGAGCCGCGCGTGTACGAGGTGTACGGAGCGAAGCCGCGTGTGTACGAGGTGTACGGAGCGGAGCGACGTGTGTACGAGGTGTATGGAGCGAAGCCAAGTGTGTACGAGGTGTAAGGAGCGGAGCCGCGCGTGTACGAGGTGTAAGGAGCGGAGCCGTGCGTGTACGAGGTGTACGGAGCGGAGCCACGTGTGTACGAGGTGTACGGAGCGGAGCCGTGCGTGTACGAGGTGTACGGAGCGGAGCGACGTGTGTACGGGGTGTACCGAGCGGAGCGACGTGTGTACGAGGTGTACGGAGCGGAGCGACGTGTGTACGAGGTGTACGGAGCGGAGCGACGTGTGTACGGAGCGGAGCCGTGTGTACGAGGTGTATGGAGCCATGTGTGTACGAGGTGTAAGGAGCGGAGCCACGTGTGTACGAGGTGTACGGAGCGGAGCCGCGTGTGTACGAGGTGTAAGGAGCGGAGCCACGTGTGTACGAGGTGTAGAGAGCAGAGCCGCGTGTGTACGAGGTGCACAGAGCAGAGCCGCATGTTTATGAGGTGTACGGAGCCACGTGTGTACGAGGTGTACAGAGCGGAGCCACGTGTGCGTACGAGGTGCACAGAGCGGAGCCACGTGTGCGTACGAGGTGTACGGAGCGGAGCCGCGTGTACGAGGTGTATGGAGCCACGTGTGTACGAGGTGTAAGGAGCGGAGCCACGTGTGTACGAGGTGTATGGAGCGGAGCCACGTGTGTACTAGGTGTACAGAGCAGAGCCACGTGTGTACGAGGTGTACAGAGCAGAGCCGCATGTGTACGAGGTGCACAGAGCAGAGCCGCATGTTTATGAGGTGTACGGAGCCACGTGTGTACGAGGTGTACAGAGCGGAGCCACGTGTTTACGAGGTGTACGGAGCAGAGCGGTGCGTGTACGAGGTGTACAGAGCAGAGCCGCGCGTTTACAAGGTGTACAGAGCCACGTGTGTATGAGGTGTACAGAGAAGAGCCACGTTTGTACAGGGCGTACAGAGCAGAGCCACGTGTGTACGAGGTGTATGGAGCCATGTGTGTATGAGGTGTACAGAGCGAAGCCACGTGTGTACGAGGTGTACGGAGCAGAGCCGTGTGTATGAGGTGTACGGAGCGAAGCCACGTGTGTACGAGGTGTATGGAGCGGAGCGACGTGTGTACGAGGTGTACGGAGCAGAGCCGTGTGTACGAGGTGTACGTAGCGGAGCCGCGTGTGTACGAGGTGTACGGAGCGAAGCCACGTGTGTGCGAGGTGTACGGAGCGGAGCGACGTGTGTGCGAGGTGTACGGAGCGGAGCGACGCGTGTACGAGGTGTATGGAGCGAAGCCACGTGTGTACGAGGTGTAAGGAGCGGAGCCGTGCGTGTACGAGGTGTAAGGAGCGGAGCCGTGCGTGTACGAGGTGTACGGAGCGGAGCCACGTGTGTACGAGGTGTACGGAGCAGAGCCGTGTGTACGAGGTGTACGGAGCCACCTGTGTACGAGGTGTAAGGAGCGGAGCCACCTGTGTACGGAGCGGAGCGACGTGTGTACGAGGTGTACGGAGCGGAGCGACGTGTGTACGAGGTGTACGGAGCAGAGCCGTGTGTACGAGGTGTACGGAGCGGAGCGACGTGTGTACGGGGTGTAGGGAGCGGAGCGACGTATGTACGAGGTGTACGGAGCGGAGCCACGTGTGTACGAGGTGTACGGAGCGGAGCCACGTGTGTACGAGGTGTACGGAGTGGAGCCGCGTGTGTACGAGGTGTATGGAGCCATGTGTGTATGAGGTGTACAGAGCGAAGCCACGTGTGTACGAGGTGTACGGAGCGAAGCCGCGTGTGTACGAGGTGTACGGAGCGGAGCCACGTGTGTACGAGATGTAGAGAGCAGAGCCACATGTGTACGAGGTGTAGAGAGCAGAGCCACGTGTGTACGAGGTGTAGAGAGCAGAGCCGCGTGTGTACGAGGTGTAGAGAGCAGAGCCGCGTGTGTACGAGGTGTATGGAGCCACGTATGTATGAGGTGTAAGGAGCGGAGCCACATGTGTACGAGGTGTACAGAGCGGAGCCACGTGTGTACAGAGCGGAGCCGCGTGTGTACGAGGTGTACGGAGCGGAGCCGCGTGTATACGAGGTGTATGGAGCCACGTGTGTATGAGGTGTAAGGAGCGGAGCCACGTGTGTACGATGTGTATGGAGCGGAGCCACGTGTGTACGAGGTGTACAGAGCAGAGCCACGTGTGTACGAGGTGTACAGAGCAGAGCCGCGTGTGTACGAGGTGTACGGAGCGGAGCCGCGTGTATACGAGGTGTATGGAGCCACGTGTGTATGAGGTGTAAGGAGCGGAGCCACGTGTGTACGATGTGTATGGAGCGGAGCCACGTGTGTACGAGGTGTACAGAGCAGAGCCACGTGTGTACGAGGTGTACAGAGCAGAGCCACGTGTGTACGAGGTGTACAGAGCAGAGCCGCGTATGTACGAGGTGCACAGAGCAGAGCCGCATGTTTATGAGGTGTACGGAGCCACGTGTGTATGAGGTGTACGGAGCCACCTGTGTACGAGGTGTAAGGAGCGGAGCCACCTGTGTACGGAGCGGAGCGACGTATGTACGAGGTGTACGGAGCGGAGCGACGTGTGTACGAGGTGTAAGGAGCGGAG
Source organism: Dendrobates tinctorius (assembly GCF_039654945.1). Classification (NCBI taxonomy): domain Eukaryota; kingdom Metazoa; phylum Chordata; class Amphibia; order Anura; family Dendrobatidae; genus Dendrobates; species Dendrobates tinctorius. The sequence continues at coordinate 26,315,230 of NW_027361737.1, read as the reverse complement.
CCACCTGTGTACGAGGTGTACGGAGCGGAGCGACGTGTGTACGAGGTGTACGGAGCGGAGCCACCTGTGTACGAGGTGTACGGAGAGGAGCCACGTGTGTACGAGGTGTACGGAGCAGAGCCGTGTGTACGAGGTGTACGGAGCAGAGCCGTGTGTACGAGGTGTAAGGAGCGGAGCCACCTGTGTACGGAGCGGAGCGACGTGTGTACGAGGTGTACGGAGCGGAGCGACGTGTGTACGAGGTGTAAGGAGCGGAGCCACCTGTGTACGAGGTGTACGGAGCGGAGCCACGTGTGTACGAGGTGTACGGAGCGGAGCCACGTGTGTACGAGGTGTAAGGAGCGGAGCCACGTGTGTACGAGGTGTACAGAGCGGAGCCACGTGTGTACGAGGTGTACGGAGCGGAGCCACGTGTGTATGAGGTGTACGCAGTGGAGCCGCGTGTGTACGAGGTGTACGGAGCGGAGCCGCGTGTGTACGAGGTGTATGGAGCCACGTGTGTATGAGGTGTAAGGAGCGGAGCCACATGTGTACGAGGTGTACAGAGCGGAGCCACGTGTGTACAGAGCGGAGCCGCGTGTGTACGAGGTGTACGGAGCGGAGTCGCGTGTATACGAGGTGTATGGAGCCACGTGTGTATGAGGTGTAAGGAGCGGAGCCACGTGTGTACGATGTGTATGGAGCGGAGCCACGTGTGTACGAGGTGTACAGAGCAGAGCCACGTGTGTACGAGGTGTACAGAGCAGAGCCGCGTGTGTACGAGGTGCACAGAGCAGAGCCGCATGTTTATGAGGTGTACGGAGCCACGTGTGTACGAGGTGTACAGAGCGGAGCGACGTGTGTATGAGGTGTACGGAGCCACCTGTGTACGAGGTGTAAGGAGCGGAGCCACCTGTGTACGGAGCGGAGCGACGTATGTACGAGGTGTACGGAGCGGAGCGACGTGTGTACGAGGTGTAAGGAGCGGAGCCACCTGTGTACGAGGTGTACGGAGCGGAGCGACGTGTGTACGAGGTGTACGGAGCGGAGCGGAGCGACGTGTGTACGAGGTGTGCGGAGCGACGTGTGTACGAGGTGTACGGAGCGGAGCCACATGTGTACGAGGTGTACGGAGCAGAGCCGTGTGTACGAGGTGTACAGAGCGGAGCCACGTGTGTGCGAGGTGTACAGAGCGGAGCCACGTGTGTACGAGGTGTACAGAGCGGAGCCGCGTGTGTACGAGGTGTACGGAGCGGAGCCGCGTGTACGAGGTGTATGGAGCCACGTGTGTACGAGGTGTAAGGAGCGGAGCCACGTGTGTACGATGTGTACAGAGCAGAGCCACGTGTGTACGAGGTGTACAGAGCAGAGCCACGTGTGTACGAGGTGCACAGACCAGAGCCGCATGCTTATGAGGTGTACGGAGCCACGTGTGTACGAGGTGTACAGAGTGGAGCCACGTGTTTACGAGGTGTACGGAGCAGAGCGGTGCGTGTACGAGGTGTACAGAGCAGAGCCGCGCGTTTACGAGGTGTACAGAGCCACGTGTGTATGAGGTGTACAGAGAAGAGCCACGTTTGTACAGGGCGTACAGAGCAGAGCCACGTGTGTACGATGTGTATGGAGCCATGTGTGTATGAGGTGTACAGAGAAGAGCCACGTTTGTACAGGGCGTATGGAGCGGAGCCGCGCGTGTACGAGGTGTATGGAGTGGAGCCGCAGGTGTGCGGAGCCGTGCGTGTATGAGGTGTACGGAGCAGATTCATGTATGTACTTGGTGTACGGAGTGGAGCCGTGCGTGTGTGAGGTGTACGGAGCAGATTCGTGTGTGTATGGGGTATGCGAAGCGGAGCCGTGTGTATACGGAGTGTAGCCATATGTGTACGGGATGTTAGGAGTGGAGCCAAGTGTGTACGAGGCATACAAAGCGGGCTTTTCCCACGGACATAGGAGTACACAGCGGAGCCCCGAGGAGCACTTTAAAACCCGCACATGACGGTCCACTGGAAGTGATGTGCTGGAAGCTGACCGGAAATGAGGTAATTTCATGAGGAGATTGTGACGGAACCAGGAATGCAGATCCATCACCATGTCCTCCTCCGACAGCAGGATCGCCTTGGAATCGGGGATGCCGGCCATGTGAGCGTATCATGATATGTCCTGCACCAGGAGGCTCAGGTGGGCATTACAATGGGAGCCGGGCTGCTATAGTATCTTTATAGAATCTTTCTTTCTCTCTGTTTCTTTCTCATTCTGTTTTGTCTTTCCCTCTCTTTTTCTTTCTCTCTGTTCTTTCATTCCCCTTTCTTTCGCTCTCTGTTCTTTCTTTCCCCTCTTTCTTTCTCTCTCTCTGTTCTTCCTTTCGCTTTCTCTCTGTTCTTCCTTTCTATCTGTTCTCTCTCTGTTCTTTCTTTCCCCTCTTTCTTTCTCTCTCACTGTTCTTTCTCTGTCTAATTTTTATTTTTTTCTTTCTCTCTCTGTTCTTTCTTGCCCCTCTTTCTTTCTTTCTATTTCTTTCCCCTCTTTCTTTCTTTTCTTTCTTTCTCTCTTTCTTTACTTCCTTCTTTCTTTCTCTGTTCTTTCTTTCTTTCCCCTCTTTTTCTCTGTTCTTTCTTTCCCCTTTTTCGCTCTCTGTTCTTTCTTTCCCCTCTTTTTTTCTCTCTCTCTGTTCTTCCTTTCTCTTTCTCTCTCTGTTCTTTCTTTCTCTCTGTTCTTTTTTCAGTCCCCTCTTTCTTTCTTTCTTTCTTTTTCTCTGTTCGTTCTTTCCTTCCCCTCTTTCTTTCTCTCTGTTCTTTCTTTTTTCCCCTTTCTTTCTCTCTCTGTTCTTTCTTTCCCTCTCTTTCTTTCTCTCTCTCTGTTCTTTCTTTCTCTCTCTAATCTTTCTTTTTTCTTTCTCTCTCTGTTCTTTCTTTCCCCTCTTTCTTTCTTTCTTTCTTTCTTTTTCTTTCCCCTCTTTCTTTCTCTCTGTTCTCTCTTTCTTTCTTTACTTCTTTCCTTCTTTCTTTCTCTCTGTTCTTTCTTTCCCCTTTTTCTCTCTGTTCTTTCTTTCGCTCTCTGTTCCTTCTTCCCCTCTTTCTTTTTCTCTCTCTGTTCTTTCTATCTGTTCTCTCTCTGTTCTTTCTTTCCCCTCTTTATTTCTTTCCCCTTTTTCTTTTTCTCTATCTGTTTTTTTTCTGTCCCCTCTTTCTTTCTCTCTGTGTTCTTTCTTTCTCTTTCTTTTTCTCTGTTCTTTCTTTATTTCCCCTCTTTATTTTTCTATGTTCTTTCTTTCTTCCCCCTTTCTTTCTCTCTCTCTCTGTTCTTTCTTTCTCTCCCTGTTCTTTCTTTCACCTTTCTTTCTCTCTGTTCTTTCGCTCTCTGTTCTTTCTTTCCCCTCTTTCTTTCTCTCTGTTCTTTCTTTCCCCTTTCTCTCTCTAATCTTTCTTTTTTTCTTTCTCTCTCTGTTCTTTCTTTCCCCTCTTTTTCTTTCTCTCTGTTTTTTCTCTTTCTTTCTTTACTTATTTCTTTCTTTCCCCTCTTTCTTTCTCTTTTCTTTCTTTCTTTCCCCTCTTTCTTTTGCTCTCCCTCTGTTCTTTTTTTCTGTCCCCTCTTTCTCTCTCTGTTCTTTCTTTCCCCTTTTTATTTTGCTCTCTCTGTTCTTTCTTTTTTCTTTCCCCTCTTTCTTTCTCTCTGTTCTTTCTTTCCCCTTTTTCTCTCTCTGTTCTTTCTTTCGCTCTCTGTTCCTTCTTCCCCTCTTTCTTTTTCTCTCTCTGTTCTTTCTTTCTCTCTCTGTTCTTTCTATCTGTTCTCTCTCTTTATTTCTTTCCCCTTTTTCTTTTTCTCTATCTGTTTTTTTTTCTGTCCCCTCTTTCTTTCTCTCTGTGTTCTTTCTTTCTTTTTCTTTTTCTCTGTTCTTTCTTTATTTCCCCTCTTTATTTTTCTATGTTCTTTCTTTCTTCCCCCTTTCTTTCTCTCTCTCTCTGTTCTTTCTTTCTCTCCCTGTTCTTTCTTTCACCTTTCTTTCTCTCTGTTCTTTCGCTCTGTTCTTTCTTTCCCCTCTTTCTTTCTCTCTGTTCTTTCTTTCCCCTTTTTCTCTCTCTGTTCTTTCTCTCTCTGTTCTTTCTTTCTCTCTCTAATCTTTCTTTTTTCTTTCTGTTCTCTCTCTCTGCTTTCTTTCCCTTCTTTCTTTCCCCTCTTTATTTCTCTACTTCTTTCTTTCTCTCTGTTCTTTCCCCTCTTTATTTCTCTCTCTGTTCTTTCTTTCTTTCCCCTCTTTCTTTTGCTCTCCCTCTGTTCTTTTATCTGTCCCCTTTTTCTTTTGCTCTGTTCTTTCTTTCCCCTCTTTCTTTCTCTTTCGGTTCTTCCTTTCTCTTTCTCTCTCTGTTCTTTCTTTCCCCTTTTTCTTTCTTTCTCTCTCTGTTCTTTTTTCTGTCCCCTCTATTTCTCTGTGTTCTTTTTTCTTTCTCTTTCTTTTTCTCTGTTCTTTATTTCCCTCTTTACTTTTCTGTTCTCTCTTTCTTTCCCCTTTCTTTCGCTCTCTGTTCTTTCACTCTCTGCTCTTTCTTTCGCTCTCTGCTCTTTCTCTCTCTGTTCTTTCTTTCCCCTCTTTCTTTTTCTCTCTGTTTTTTCTTCTTTCTCTCTCTGTTCTTTCTTCTCTCTGTTCTTTCTCTCGCTGTTTCTTTCTCTCTCTCCTTTCTTTCTCTCTCTGTGTTCTTTTTTTTCTCTCTCTCTGTTTTCTTTCTTTCTTTTCCTTAGTACCAGTCAGTGTGCCCACAGTACCAGCCACTGTGCCCTCAGTACCAGTCAGTATGATCAGCAGGGCTAAATAGGTGCTGTTGGGAGTGGACATGGGTGTGACTAGTTGTAAAATGGGTGCGGTCGGGGGGCGTGGCCTAAAATTTGCAGTGGCGTGCTACGCGCCACATGCTTTGTCCCTCTTTCCCTTCTTCAAAAGTTGAAGTATGTTTCTTTCATGGTATAAAAAGTAGAAATGTGCCTTCAGGAGCAAAATCATCTTCATGCATGACAATGCACCATCTCATGCTGCAAACAATACCTCTGAGTCATTGGCTGTTATGGGCATAAAAGGAGATAAACTCATGGTGTGGCCACCATCTTCCCCTGACCTCAACCCTATAGAGAACCTTTGGAGTATCATCAAGCAAAAGATCTATGAGGGTGGGAGGCAGTTCACATCAAAACAGCAACTCTGGGAGGCTATTCTGACTTCATGCAAAGAAATACAAGCAGAAACTCTCCAAAAACTCACAAGTTCAATGGATGCAAGAATTGTGAAGGTGATATCAAAGAAAGGTTCTTATGTTAACTTGTCACGTGGCCTGTTAGAATGTTTTGGAGTTAAATAGCTTTTTTGTTCAGTGAATGTAACCTCCTAATGCTGCAATTTCCACAAATGAGTATTTTCAGTTCTTTAAAACATATCAAATGTTTAGAAATTCTACTGTGCCTAATAATTTGGAACAACGCAATTTGAGTTTTTATTCATTTTGGAGATTATACTGTTATCATTGGGAGATTTCTTCAATAAAATTTGATGTATAAGCTAATGGGTGATGACTTATTAGGCTGACTGTCATTTGCACCGACCACTTAGGAAAATCGGAGAAAAATATCATTTGCATAATAATTTGGAACATGGTGTATAGGAGCAATATTTATGTGCACAGTATGTGGCAGCATTCTACAATAAATGCCAGTGATATGTGTGTATACACTAGATGAATGTATTATTTATGTGTATCGTATACCTCAGTATTATTCATACATCTGTTTTATGGAGGATTGTTTGTGTATATATTTTTAGTATATGGCTGCATTATTTATGTCTTATACGACCATGTGTACATTCTAGTGATGTAAACACAATTGTAAAAAGGTTTTGTCATAAATGATGGGGTCAGGAGGGAGACCCAAGCAACTTCTACATCAGGGCCCAACCAAGAGCAACCAGGGGAAAAAAAATCTGTATTTGCAATACTAGGATTCATGGGTAATAATAATAAAAATCATCAGCAAATTATGATATGGCAAAAAATACGACTGCAGAACATAGGGAGAAAAGACCTGAAAACTGATAATATGAGATGGGATCACAGATTAGGGTTTCACAAAAATGCTAACACTGCAGCTTTTATCCAGGGGACTGAAGAGGGTAACGGGGTGAAAGTGACAGCAGTTGGTGTATTCACAGTGGTATATGTGGACACATAAAACATGGTAATGAGCCCCATATGGGGGACATAAATCTTTCTATCATTACAGCAGTCTGCAGCCCCCTGTTTCCCCAGCTGAAGGCTCTCTGTAAATGTTCAGGAACCTATTTAATATAAAAAAAAATCCATCTTGTATCTCTGATTACATGTATGATGTATTCTGTCCAAAGGGAAGGGCTGCAAAAATGTAGAGGCTCAAAGAGTAAAGCTGAGCTTTTTAAAGGGAATCTGTCACCAAATTTTTGCTAGCTCATCTGAGAGCAGCATAATGTAGGGGCAGAGACCCTGATTCCAGTGATGTGTCACTTACTTTACTGGTTTCTGCAGTTTTGATAAAATCATATCTGCTGCATATCTACCAGATCTATTTGCGCTAGCTCTGTATAACCCCGCCCACAGCACTGATTGGCAGCTCTCTGTATAAATTGTGCATAGGCAGAAAGCTGCCAATCGGTGGTGGGGGTGTGGTTGGATTACATGGAGGCAGGTTTAACACTAGTCCTCTAGTGATAATCTCCTGCTGATGAAAACTACACTAAGCAGCCCATTAAGTGACACATCGCTGGAATCAGGATCTCTACCTCTACATCATGCCACTCTCAGATTAAGTAGCAAAAACCTGGTGACAGATTTCCGTTAAGATAAAGTTGTCGGGGAAAATAAGGGTCTGGACGTTTAAACTTTTGTTCTCCAGGAGATAGGCAGAGCTGTATGTTAGCGACTCTCTTTAGTCTCCCCATTAAACATATAATTTGCGTAAAAATTCTTGAGCATGGGAACGTTGGGACAGATGTCTGTTGGAGAAATGAGTATTTGGCCAACACACATTGCATGTGTATGGCACACAGTAAAACTGGCTATAGAAAGAAGGAAGCTCCCACTTACTCTTAAAGAGCAGAAATGTGAATTCAGAAACTGACAAAGGGATGACAGAGTCATTTAGATTACACCACGGACACAAGAGATGAAAGGGGTGCAATCAAAAGTGTTCAACCACCAGGTTTATTAGCAAAGTTTATAAACTTTCTGCTGTTTGAAATAAACCAATCAAAAAAAGAACAATTTAACAATTTAAAAATCTCAACAGAACTAATATAACAAGTGGTTTATCCAAATTCAACAGACAATGCCACTTGTAATGACTACTAAAGTCTTCCAGCTCACTAACATTTTTGGTGGTCATGAGAATGGTCCAAGATAGGAGGATAGTTCATAGTTCAATGCCTTGCTCAAACAGGCTGTATGTCACTGTTTCAATAAAATCAGTGTTTTATCAGCAACAGATTATCACTACTGGAATAGGTGTCTCATGCCCTCTAGTGAACTGCTCAATGTAACCCAATCCACACCACTAATTAGCAGATTTGTGTTAATGCCGAGTGCACACAGAAAGCTGCCAAACAGTGGTATGGGTGGGTTTATATAGAGCTCAGCATTCTGAGCACTGCTAGATCTGCAGCGGAGAAAAGCAGGGATTGTATCAAAATAACAGCATGTAGACCAGCAAGTGACACAGCCCCTACATCATACTGCTCACAGATTTTATAGCAGAAATCTAGTGACAGATTTCCTTTAATCCCTTGAAGTTATGATTATAATATATATATAAATATATATATATATAAAATGTCTGTGTGTTTTATAGTGACAGGGACATGTCGGTAAGACTTGCACAACAGAGATGAGAACTATTATAGAAATAATTTCTGAATGGTATGGTTACAGATTGGACATTTTAAGAACAGTTGTGTTGCTTAGCAATCAGTCGGTGATTAAGCTCTGCAGAATGTAGCGAGAAATGAATGCTCCATATTATGTCTCACTGCTTTACATGTCATCTCTGGTTATAGCTTATTTTAGGTGTCATTTCTGCTTCTTCTTGGGTTGTACGGTCATACCTTCTCCTCAAGGCTGGACACCATGGATGTCAGCTGGTTGAGTTTACTCATCATGCTACTCGTGCTCGAATCACCAGGAAGCTGTAAAGATCACACATAATACTAGTTACTCATAGATCAAGGCCATACTAACAATACCGCATGCAAACTGCTATATCTACCGCTAATGTGGAGGCACCTCAAGCTACGCTAGTAGAAGGAGATCACTGGGGCTAGAACAGGGCAATAGACAGTATAATTAGTCTGTTCCGACATGTAAACAGCTTATATACTGTATTATAATCACGCTCCCTAAGGAAGGAGTTACCCTCTGAAACGCGCGTCGGGGTGGGCCGGTATACCACCTACAAGTCATCTGCAATTTCACCGCTGCATTCTGCATAGGTATTTACACCTTTCTATGTATTAACGCTGTGATTCAGTTTTGTGATTCTGGGATGCAACCGGTGTAATTGGATTTATTGCCTTTAATGGTACCTCATCTTATTTTGGGGATATTTTGTAGCATAATTCCATTATGATATATTAATATTATTATTTTTTACATATCAATGGTGGCTTTTACCGGCTCTTATAAGGATGCTGTTTGGATTTGTACATTTTACCCTTTCCATGCCTTATCCTGATTTTTTGCTAATAAAATTTTTCTGATATTTGTACTTTTTCGGTCCACATGTCTGTGCTAGTTTGTATATATTTACTGTACTAATTTAAGATCAGAGGCTTTGGGCAATGATTCTGTTTTCTCATCCAGTCCTAAATTTCCTGACCTCGGAGGAATAACTTATTGCCACTCCACAAAGGTCATGACAACTGAGAACCTTACATGACCAGTTATTCCCCAAGCATCAAAATAGGAAGCCAAAAACGGTGGAATAATTTTAATTCAGTGCCGTATTCTGGATCTCTGTAATGGTACCTGTTATACCACACCACACACATGGCATCAACCAACACTCATTGCAAGGGATTTTATGTTGCATCGACATAAAAGGGTATGTTAGGCCATAGGTTTCTTTGTGGACTTTTCAGGCTGAAAAATCAGTGTAAAAAATTCTTTAAAATGCCTTTTGGCATGGGGATCTGCTTGGTGCCTTTGTGTGTTTTTCATCATTGACAAAACATGACAATATTTGGCCGGTACATGAGTGGGACACTATCCATCAGCAGTTATTGCAGTGTGGACTGAGAGAACTTTTTCTCCAGCTCTGCTCCCTCTCTGCTCACTTCTTGTCTTACCTGCTGATCCAACCTGGCAACCAGACAAGTTTTTTTTTGGATTAAAGGGGTTGCACACTGTCAGGAATGGAAAGGTGGCCACTAGAAATGAGTGGATCTTTTGAAATTCAAATTCGCTGGCTTGGTCAAATTTGCAAAAAAATATGTAAAAATAGCTGCACAAATCTTGACAATGGAAAGGTTGAAAGGGCACAAAAAATACAAGTAGGGGAGAAGAGAGAGGAAAAAATACTGCTGACTCTAAGAGCTTACAATCTACAGAAAAGAGAAAAGACCTTGCTGGCCATAAAAGCTTACACTTTACATTAAAGAGAGAAGACCCCGCTGACCATAAGAGATTACACTCTATAGGAGAGAGGGGACTCCGCTGAGCATAAGAGCTTACACTCTATTGGAGACAGAGGACCCCGCTGACCATAAGAGATTACACTATACAGGAGAGAGAGGACACTGCTGTCCGTAAGAGATTACACTGTACAGGAGAGAGAGAGAGAGAGAGAGACACACTGCTGACCATAAGAGCTTACACACTATATGAGACAAAGAGGACCCCGCTGACCATAAGAGCTTACACTCTACAGAAAAGAGAGAGGACCCCACTTATCATAAGAGCTTACACTCTACAGGAGAGAGAGAGAGGACCCCGCTATCTATAAGAGCTTACACTATATAAGAGACAGGGGACTCTGCTGACCATAAGAGCTTACACTCTACAAAAGAGACAGAGGACCCTAGTACTGACCAAAGAGTTTATACCAGTGTATCCCAAACTCCAGTCCTCACGGACCCCAACATGTCATGTTTTCAGGATTTCCTTAGTATTTCACAGGTGATGGAAGTATCATCAAGGCATCAGGAATTCTCTCACATGTGTAACACTATGGAAAACCTGAAAACATGACCTGTTGGGGGCCGTGAGGACTGGAGTTTGGGAACCAATGGTTTATACTCTACAGAAAAGAGAGAGAGAGGACCCTGCTGACCATAAAAGCTTACACTTTATAGGAGAGAGGGGACTCTGCTGACCATAAGAGTTTACACTCTAATGGAGACAGAGAGGACCCCGCTGACCATAAGAGATTACACTCTAATGCAGACAGAGAGGACCTCGCTGACCATAATAGCTTACACTTTACAGGAGAGAGAGGACCCCGCTGATCATAAGAGATTACACTCTATAGGAGTGAGAGAGAGGACTCTGCTGACTATAAGAGCTTACACTCTATAGGAGAGAGAGAGGACCCCGCTGACCATAAGCACTTTCTGACTGCAGAAGAGAGAGGACCCTGCTGACCATAAGAGCTTACACTTTATAGGAGAGAGGGGACTCCGCTGACCATAAGAGTTTACACTCTATTGGAGACAGAGAGGACCCCGCTGACCATAAGAGATTACACTCTACAGGAGAGAGAGGACCCAGCTGACCATAATAGCTTACACTTTACATGAGAGAGAGAGAGGACCCCGCGGATCATTAGAGATTACACTCTATAGGAGCGAGAGAGAGAGGACTCTGCTGACTATAAGAGCTTACACTCTATAGGAGAGAGCGAGGACCCCGCTGACCATAAGCACTTACTGACTGCAGAAGAGAGAGGACTCTGCTGACCATAAGAGCTTACACTTTATAGGAGAGAGAGGACACCCGTGACCATAAGAGCTTACAGTCTACAGAAAAGAGAGAGGACCCTACTGACCATAAGTGTTTACACTCTATTCGAGAGAGACAGAGGTAATTCCTGACCATAAGAGCCTACGCTCTATAGGAGAGAGAGAGAGGACCCCGCTGACAATAAGAGTGTACACTCCATGGGAGAGAGAGAGAGAAAGGACTCTGATGACCATAAGAGCTTACACTCTATAGGAGAGAGAGAGGACCCCGCTGACAATAAGAGCTTACATACTGCAGGAGAGAGAGAGAGAGACTTACCCAGTGACTCTGGAGATGGAAAATGACTGCCACACAAACTGTGCTCCACTGGGAAATGCTAATCTGTGATGGCCCTGGTACTGACCACCACTGTACAAGGTATGAGAATCTGCTAGATGTCATAGCTGCAGGGTATTGTGGGTAGGCCTGTGCAGCAACAAAGACATTAGCCCACTCTCTGATGCTTCAGCAGTGTGGGAAATGGTGATGAGGACATTTTTGCGTGATACCGTTAGTTTCAGGAAATTCAGATCGATCCGCTCATCTCTAGTGGCTGCACATTCGCTATTAATTTGTATGTGATCCCTAAAAACTGCATAAGTGCACATCCTACTGACATGCAATTAATGTCCCAAATGAGAACCCATAACCAACTTTTCATTTCCCTGTTTTAAAGCCTCATCACTTTCATGATTTCTTTTCATTGTCATTGGATAAATACACATTTGCAAATCTATGGCCTGAAAACCAATCGGAGAGGTGGATCCCATTATATTCAGCCATGTCAATCCTCTGAGAGCTGATCTATCCAAACTCGAGGAAGAATGGTACCTCTTATGTACACTGATCATATGTAGCAATCTATCAGGAGAGGCGAGAGTTTTGTGCTGCTGGGCTCAGCTCATAGAGGATTGCCTAGACCAGATACAATCGTACCCATCGCTCATCTATGAGCCATTTAAAAAAATGATAACGAACTGAAACTTCATGATAAAGAACCTCAATACAGATAGTGGTGTAACTTCATGGTTCAAATGCAAAATCTCCAACAAGGCCCCCGACTATCACTGATCTTCTCATAGTCAAAGTGACTTTTGGGCCTCTTTTGGCTCCAAGGTGTGAGACCGATTGCGACCCCTGCACCATTACGCTTCTGAACGCAGGTTCTGTCACACCCGCTTTTTAAGTAGATTAAAGTTTACATTTTGCTCAGCGTGTGATGGCGCTGACATCAGCAGTGATTTAACTTTTCCTATTACTATGAGTGAAGGAGGTGTGATGCTGGGTCTTGCACCATACACACTATGTTAAACTTACGGGGGAGCGCTGCCTGAATCCGGGGGAGAACTGGGGTTCAAATGCGCTCTGCAGGGATTCCAGCGCCGGCAGTGTACGGGTGATTTCACTAAGAGAACAATAGAAGTGTCAGACATTAGACCAATATACTGAAGATCGAGGTTCAGGTGAAAAATAGTAGTGAAAAGGTGACATCATAGCTCCTTGACTTATTACACGAAGGTGAGAGTATGTGACAGGGCCTTAAGGAAGGACTATAAATCAGCCATAACTGGCAATAGGTGATTAACTCATAGGCCCAGGGGTAGAAATATTCCTTCCATGGATGGCAGAGGACAGACGACTTACGGAAAAATAATCATTTTGGGCTGTTCAATGGGTGTGAGACATGGAGATGCTGGTAGATGAAACGAGCACGCTGTGTATGAGATGCATCACACAATGACATGAATTCTAGGAAGGGAAAGGGGCAAAAAGAAATTGAAGAAGGAGAAGAGATGCTGCACTTCCCCTTACCTCAGACAGCTGCCACCAAACTCGTCTGCCGCTGCCCCCTCCTTTCCATACCTTTTCTTTGTGCTGTGATGCTTGGCTGTCTTCCCTCTGCGCGCAGTACAGTAAGAAGGAGGGGACAGCAGGGAGGCAGACACCCAAGTAAGAGGAAGATTTCATTTGCAAGAAAGATATTCTTACATGTACAAGAGCTCTCCTTATCCCATGGCCCTACATTATGTCGCAGAGGAAGGCAGCGTATCAGTAACTGCTCTGACAGACACTCCTGTAAAGCATCTCTACAATGGCAGGATGAGCCACTGAAGGGCGAGTCTGTCCCAGATGTGCAGAGATAGCGAGGGGAGGAGGCGAGAACTAAGGAAAGCTAGCAGAAATCTCCAGTCTTATGTTCTCTGTCATTGCCGTGTATGTATCAGTGTAGAATCTGCACTGAAGAGTTAAAACCACAAAATAGACATTGGCAAGTAAGAGAATATATACCCGTCTACCGGTCAGGGCACTAGAAAGTTGGTTTTAGCTTCTTACCTTTCCGACTTATTCTATTGTCAAGTTACGAATGCACAATTTATTACAAATATAGAAGAAGGCCTGACATAGACGATTTTCTGTTTTGCTTGTTTTTGCATTCCCATTATTTGTACCAAAACTTATCGTTTCTATTTGCACGCAGGTGGTGCATGTGGTTCGTGGACCCACTGTGCCATGGACCGGACCTACCCTGAAGGGGTGTGACTAAGCAGCTACCTTGGTGTTCGCTGGAGCCTCTAGTGGTGAAATCAGGCTTGTGGTAGCTGCCAGGTACCACTCCAGGGCAATGTCAGCCAGTAGCAGCTGACCACGAGTTGTCTCAGCTGTTAATCCAGATTCCTAGACAGGATAGAATGGCAAGTTCAAACTGTGCAGACAGAATGGCCTCTTAGGCAGGTTCAGACTGTGCAGACAGGACGGACACAGCAACAGGTTCAGACTGTGCTGTCTCCCGATAGTAGACGGGATGGCCACAGGGACAGGTTTGGACTGTGCCAATAGCAGGGTCACAGGGACAGGGTCAGATTGCGCAATCTCTGGACAGCAGACGGGATGGCCATAGGGACAGGCTCGGTCTGTGCCGACAATTTTACAGAGACAGTTTTAGACTGTGCAGAAAATTACATTGTATGATTTTTACATAATTAATTTTTATTGCATGAAATAAGTATTTGATACAATAGAAAAACAGAACTTAATATTTGCAAATAATCTTTGTTTACAATTACAGAGATCAGAAGTTTCCTGTAGTTCTTGACCAAGTTGCACACATGGCAGCAGGGATTTTAGCCCAGTCCTCCATACAGATCTTCTCCAGATCTTTCAGATTTCAGGGCAACATTGAGTTTCAGTTCCCTTCAAAGATTTTCTATTGGTTTCAGGTCTGGAGACTGGCTACGCCACTCCAGGACCTTGAAATGCCTCTTATGGAGCTACTCCTTAGTTACCCTAGCTGTGTGTTTCGGGTCATTGTCATACTAGAAAACCTAGACAATACCCACTTTCAATGCTTTTTCTGAGGGAAGGAGGTTGTTGGCCAAAATCTCATGATACATGACCCCATCCATCTGTGGGGAGGAGGACTCCCAGACAGTGAATGGGCAGGTACCCAGGGGACCGCCATCAGGGTTCCTGAGGGAACGATACTGGGAGGGCAGTAAAAGGAAAGACTTGACTGAAGTTGTCAGGGAAACGGGAAGGGGCAAGTTTAAAGGGAGCAGGGGGCGCACTGAAGTGGCAGTTGACAGAGAGCCGGACAACAGACAGGGAGCCGTGTGAGACAGAGAGAACCGAGGGAGCGGACGGTGTGTTCTGGAGAGACCGACAGGGGCCTGTGAAAGGAAAGCTGCGGACTCACCGACACGTGAGACTTGAGAGCCGGTCACCGGCGGCCGCTCCCCTCATACGGTCGCATACAGCCGCCCCCGCTGTTTCCCGCCCTGTTGTGGCAAGTCCACGACCTCTACGGACCGCTGCGACGACACACCATTCCTTTACAGCGGTCAGGACACTGCCTCCCTGCCTTCTCCCTCAGCTGCGGCCCTGTCATCACTGGGCCCAGGAGGCCCCACCTCGCTACAGGCGGCAGGAGAGGCCCCCGTCCGGTTTGCTAAGGGGCCCCAAGCAGAGGTTGGTGAACGGTTATATTTAGAGACTGCGTCATAACTCCGCGGTGGGACGAGAGCCGCAAGGAGACGCCTGTTGCGCCCCACCGGCATTGTTTCATCAGGGCCTGTTGTGCCCCACTGGCATAGTTTCTTCAGGGCCTGTTGCGCCCCACCGGCATCGTTTCTTCAGGGCCTGTTGTGCCCCACCGGCATTGTTTCTTCAGGGCCTGTTGTGCCCCACCAGCATTGTTTCTTCAGGGCCTGTTGCGCCCCACTGGCATCGTTTCTTCAGGGCCTGTTGTGCCCCACTGGCATAGTTTCTTCAGGGCCTGCTGCACCCCACCGACATCATTTCTTCAGGGTCTGTTGCGCCCCATCGGCATTGTTTCTTCAGGGCCTGTTGCGCCCCACCGGTATCGTCTCTTCAGGGCCTGTCGAGCCCAGTTCCGTCCCGGAATATCAAGGCAGCCGCATCAGCGACCCCTACGCGGCCACGCTTGTGATCCTAACAGACCCCCTGGAAGGATAAGTTTAATATAGGAGATAAGGACTCGTAGTTTGGTCATACGTGGCCTATAGCACCGGGGCAAACCGGGTTAATCGCATTACAATAAGGTAGTGTTGTTAGGATTGTTGAGTCCCTGCGTGGACTAGTTTGTTGTTAACACTTTTTGTTTGCTCAATATAGCCCCAGCGGCTACAGTTTTATAAAAGTTTATTCCACAAACCACACTCAGTCTCGTGTCTCGTCACTGCATCCTGCGAACCTGCTGAACCCTACACATCCTCCCTTCAATACGGTGCAGTTATCCTGTCCCCTTTGAGGAAAAGCACCCCCAAAGTATGATGTTTGCGCCAACATGATTCACGGTTGGGACAGTGTACTTGGCAGTGTACTTGGGGATTGTACTCATCCTTTTTCTTCCTCCAAACACGGTGAGTGGAGTTGATACCAAAAAGTTCTATTTTGGTCTCATCTGACCACATGACCTTCTTCCATACATCTTATGGATCATCCAGATGGTTACTGGCAAACCTCAAATGGGCCTCGACATGTGCAGGTATGAACACTGTGACCTTGCGTGCACTGCAAGATTTTAATCCATGAAGGTGTATTGTGTTACTAACTGTAATGTTTGAGACTTTGGTCCCAGCTCTCTTCAGGTCATTGAGCAGCAGTTTAGTTCTGGGGTGCTTCCTGACCCTTCTCAGAATCATCCGTTCCACACGAGGCGAGATCTTGCACGGAGCTATAGATCGAGAAAGATTGACAGTCATCTTGTGTTTCTTCCATTTTCTAATAATTGCTCCAACAGTTGCTGCCTTCTCACCAAGTTCCTTGCATACTGTCCTGTAGCCCATCTCCGCCTTGTGCAGGTCTACAATTTTGTCCCTGATGTCCTTAGATAGCTCTTTGGTCTTGGACATGGTGGAGAGGTTGAAGAATGATTGACTGAGTGTGTAGACAGGTGTCTCTTATACAGGTAACAAGTTCAAACAGGCTCAATTAATAAAGGTAATGAGTGAAGAATAAAAGGGCTTCTTAAAGAAAAACAAACAGATCTGTGGGATCCAGAATTCTTGCTGTTTGATAGATGACCAAATACTTATTTCATGCAATAAAATGCAATTAAATAATTTAAAAATCATTCAATATGATTTTCTACTTTTTTTATTTTTAGATTCTGTCTCTCACAGTTGAAGTGCACCTACGATAAAAATTACAGACCTTCACATTCTTTTTATGTG
Source organism: Dendrobates tinctorius (assembly GCF_039654945.1). Classification (NCBI taxonomy): domain Eukaryota; kingdom Metazoa; phylum Chordata; class Amphibia; order Anura; family Dendrobatidae; genus Dendrobates; species Dendrobates tinctorius. The sequence goes on along the minus strand of NW_027361737.1, from coordinate 26,298,558 downwards.
GGTGTAGTGTGAACATAAAAATTAATATTTTGAGTCCATATTGAAATACACAGAATGCATTCAAACCATGACAAAGCTGCATTACTGTTCATACATTTACAGAAAGACAATGTTCATAATGACAGAATCTGTTTACTCCCATTGTCTGAAGGTTTTTACCTCACAAATAGTCCTATGTTTAGTGTTTGTTATTGTAAAACATGGAGATTTATTTAACCTCTGTTTGCTGTTGATTTATATGATTCTTGGGAGATTTTGAGTTGTGTGGGCTTATTGCCCCCATTGTCTGATGTTTGCTTGTATCTCTGCTCCATCTTATCCCAAAGGCTGGCCATTGGAGGGCAAAGGTGAACCAGATTTACCACATAGTGCAAATCACTTTATAAGGCCAGAGAATAGAGATGGGCGAACCCAAACAGTAAAGTTCGGCGTCCGTACCGAACACCTACTGTTCGGGCACGGACACGGAACATGGACTTCACACTTCACCAGGAAGTCCGTGTTACTGTTCGGGTTCGGATGCCCGAACACTGGGTGTTTGTCACGCTGTCATATGCATGATAGCGCGGCAAATACCGCTTCTGATCGGTGAAATCATCCCCGCTGATCAGAGAGACACGATTCCCACGCTGTCAAAAGACAGCGTGAACACTCAGCTGTGATCAGAGGTATAAAGTTTACCTCCGGTCACTGGTGTCAGCTGATGGGACTACTCGTCCCATCACCTGACACCTGCTGCCGTTAATTACAGTGAGAGCAGGAGCGGCGGATTGGAGTGTTCATCAGCCGCTCCTGCACTGTAAATAAATAATTAAAAAAAAAAACTGTGTGGGTTCCGTTGTATTTTTGCTAACCAGCCAGTCAAAACTCACAGCTGGGGGCTGCAACCCTCACCTGTTAGGTTCAGCAAGGCTAGTTATCAAGAATAGAGTGGTCCCTATGCTGTTTTTTTATTTAAATAATAAAAAAATGGATTAGGGTCCCCTCCATTTTTGACAACCAGCCTTGCTAAAGCAGACAGCTAGGGGCTGGTATTCTCAGGCTGGTAAGTGGCCATGGATATTGGCCCCGCTATCCTAAAAATAGCAGCCTGCAGGTGCCCAGAAAAGACACATATATTAGATGCACCAATTCTGGCACTTTGCCCGGCTCTTCCCACTTGCCCTGTGGCAGTGGCAAGTGGGGTAATATTTGAGGGGTTGATGTCACCTTTGTATTGTCAGGTGACATCAAGCCCCGAGATAAGTAATGGAGATGCGTCAATAAAACGCCCCCATTACTAATCCCATAGTCACATTGTAAGAAAGCACAGACACCCAGAAAAAAATCCTTTAATTGAAAGATTGACACAAACTCCTATAATAATCTTAATTAAACCATACTTACGACCTCGCTTAATTCCACCGAAGCCCTCAATCTCTTGTAATAAAACTAAAATAAAAAACAACAATATACCATACCTGTCCTTCATTCTGTCCCACGTCATAATCCATGTCTGTGGGATAAAGTTTTCAACCTGGATGCTGCCACGATGCGATCGTCCAGGCTGAGAACCACTGGTGACTGAGCAGCTGCGAGCGCGGCCTCAGTGACTGGTGGTGACGTCATCGAGGTTACGTCCGGTCACTGAGGCTCCGTTTCCAGCCTGGCTGAACTGCAGTGACATCGGTGAGATCCCCGCTAGCACCGTGAGAAAAAAATCACTGTAAAGCGCGGAGGTGGATCGCTGAAGTTTTGGGGATGTGTGAGCTATAAATGCACAGGAAACTTGGTCAAAGTTGAAGGAAAAATGAATTCAGCATGTTATCAGCAAATACTGGAGGCAAATTTGCAATCATCAGCCCAGAAGCTGCGCATGGGACGTACTTGGATGTTCCAACATGACAACAATTCAAAACACAAGGCCAAGTTGACCTGGCACTGGCTACAGCAGAAACAAAGTGAAGGTTCTGGAGTGGCCATCTCAGTCTCCTGACCTCAAGATCATTGAGCCACTGGGGAGATCTCAAGCGTGCAGTTCATGCTAGATAGCCCAGGAATTTACAGGAACTGAAGGCTTTTTGCAAAGAAGAGTGGGCAGCTTTACCATCTGAGAAAATAAAGAACCTCATCCACATCTACCATAAAAGACTTCAAGCTGTCATTGATGTTAGAGGGGGCAATACACAGTATTAAGAAATGGGGTGTGTAAACTTTTGATCAGGGTTACTTGGATGTTTTGGGTTGTCATTATGATTTAAAAAGAGAAAACACAGTAGTTTGACAATAAATGGCTTCACCCAGTCACTAACCATGAGTGGAGAAAAATTTTTGGTGTTATCATTCATATTCTCTGAAAAAAAGTCCAAGAAAGCAAAAATTCTGCCGAGGTATGTAAACTTTTGAGCACAACTGTATATAACATATATATATATTTTTCTTTTTTTGCGTAAACTACAAAGTAAATGTGTCAACTTTAACTTTAGGCCTTTTAGAGATCATTTAATCTTCAACTTGCTAAACTGTTCACAATAACAGTAATTTTGACCAGGGGTGCCTACACTTTTACATGCCACTGCAACACAAATGGATGTCTTACCCCTGTGATCATCAGCAATAAGTAAAATGTGAGGGCAGCCCTGTTCTGTCCTTTTGGGGGTATTCTGCTGTGGGACCCCACATGGGTTGTCCTGTTTTATCCCTTCTTACCTCTCAGAGACTGAGAAAATAACAAACCGAGCTGTTACTCACCTTCTACAAGTCCAGTGCTGCCTCTCTGTCACTGACTTTGTTTTTATTGATTAGCTGCAGTGGTGACATCATTTTTACAGTCCTCCTGGGCTCAGTGGTTCCTGTCATTTACATCAAGTTTGCCACTGAACTCAGTGATTGGATGCAGCGATTCTGAGCACTATAGAGGTGGCGTCACCGCTGCAGCTGATCAACAAAGATCGGAGGAGCAGCAGCGGAAGTCATTGCTCTACTTGGGGAGGGTGAGTAAAAGGTCAGTGTATTATTTTATCAGTCTCTGCGCCTGTTGCGTAGAAGAAGTTACAGCAGGTTAACCCCTTTAAGAATGTTAACTTTTTAAAGTTTAATCCTAGAAGACACTCAACAGTGACAGATGAGGGCGATTCAGGATTGTTTCTTTTTTTGAGAGCATTAAAGTAAATGCATTGATTTTGGATTGAAAGTGAAAAGTACAAAGCCCATATGTACTTTGGGCTTCAGTTTTTAAACTAGAAGGGAGTCCATATAATTATCTTTCCTTTTACCTGTAAAGCCCTGTGCAGAGAGTCATCAGGAGCTTTTTGAACTGAGGGAGGTTCTGACATCCATTGCGCACCATCTCACAATCGCTGGTGACTTGAAGACCCAAATACTGACGAATTGCCTGTAAGTGTTCCTCGGGTATGCTGTAACAGAAATAGAGTTTTGTTAAAAATACATTTTTGTAACTATTGTAGTTATATAGCAAACCAACATAAAAATACTAAGATTATGTATAGAAAACATATTTGCATAGTGAGCTCAATAGATGCCTATACACAGGGCAGCCATCAGGGCATTACTGCCCTTACTGGCTTATGGGGCCTGATGGGCAGAGGGGGCCCGCAGCAGGCCCCCTCTCCTCTGCTTCCTGGGCCCCAGTGGCAGGTTTCTGCCGGCTCAGTAATTGCCCGTGCGTCTGAGTTTACCAGCTGCCAGCCAATCACAAGCCAGCAGCTGATGTCAGCGGGCACGTCACCAGGGTATGATGTCACTGTCACACGCTGGAACGACGCTGCGCATCTCAGATGTATCTAGTCAAGGACTTGGCCAGGTAAGGAGAACCTTTTTTTTTTTTTTTTTGCAAAGCTGCGGTATGAGACTGCATTATACCCCTATGGGGGAGCATTATATTCCTATGGGGGAGCATTATACTATGGGGGTGCATTATACCGCTATGGTAGAGCATAATATTGTGGTGCATTATATCCCTATGGGGCTGCATTATACCCCTATGGGAGAGCATCATATTATGGGGGTGCATTGTATACCCATATGGGGGTGCATCATACACCTATGGGGGTACATTATACCCCTATGCGGGAGCTTTATATTATGAGGGTGCATTATACCCCTATGGGGCTGCATTATATTATGGGGGTGCATTATACAATGGGGGTGCATTATACACTTATGGGGCTGCATTATACCCCTAAGGGGGTGCAATATATTATGGGGGTGCATTATACCCCTATAGGGGTGCATGATACCCATATGGGAATGTATTATACCGCTATGGGGGTGCATTATACCGCTATGGGGGTGCATTATACTGCTATGGGGGCGCATGATACCCTTGTGGGGCTGCATCATTATTCTCTGTATGTGTTATTATTCGGTCACTGTGGTGGTAATGTGTGATCTGGTCATGGTGTGGCAGTATTTGTCCCTTGTATGTCATATAATTAATTTTTAAAATTGAAAAATAAATAAAAATATACCTAAAATTGTATTGAATGTTTTAACAAATGTTTAATAAGTTACAGTATAGTAGGGCCCGGCCAAAAGAGTCTACCTTGTCGTAGTGGCAGATTAAAAAATCTTTTGGCCAAAACAATAGCTCTGTACTGTACTTTAATAGCTATGTACTGTATATGATCTGGTGATGGGAATGTGGATGGTTCGAGGGGTGGAGGTGGGCTAGGGTGGAGCCTGGGCCAAGGTCTCAAAGGGAGCCCAAAATATTTTGCCAGTATGGGGCCCCGAAATTCCTATTGGCAGCCCTGCCTATACAACATTTGTGTGACGCTTCAGAAAATAAAAGCATATATTTTCCCTTAACACATAATTAAAAACAGATAATGGACATACAAATTCAGATGCATGAAATACAGCTAGGTGAGCAATGAGACTATGTAAGGGTATGACAGGGACTGTCATATGCCTCTCCCCCTGAAAATCACTTTTGTAAAAATTATGTTTAAAAATGTGTTTTTTTTTGTATTTTCATAGCCATGTAAAATGTAAAATGCACAGAACCTGATGGATGCTAATGCATGCACTTCTTCTAATGTACAGTGAATAGGGAAAACAGAGATACCGTATATACTCGAGTATAAGCCGACCCGAGTCGAGCTTGCAAAAAAAGAAGACTGAGAAGAGTCTTAATAGATGTCTACAAATATCTCAAGGGCTGTCACATTGTAGAAGGATCATCTATATTCTCATTTGCACAAGGAAAGACTAGAAGCAATGGGATGAAACTGAATGGGAGGAGACAGATTAGATATTAGAAAAAACTTTTTGACAGTTAGGGTGATCAATGAGTGGAACAGGCTGCCACGAGAGGTGGTGAGTTCTCCTTCCATGGAAGTCTTCAAACAGAGGCTGGACAGACATCTGACTGGGATGATTTAGTAAATCCTGCTTTGAGTAGAGGGTTGCACCAGATGACCCAGGAGGTCCCCTCCAACTCTACCATTCTATGATTCTATGAGTATAAGCTGAGGCACCTAATTTTGCCACAGAAAACTGGGTAAACTTATTGACTCAAGTATAAGCCGGGTATGCATTGTCCCCTCATCCCTGTTCTGGTATGCGTGGCTCCCCCCATCCCTGTCCTGGTATGCGTGGCTCCCCTGTCACTGTCCTGGTATGTATGGCTCCCCCCATCCTTTCCTGGTATGCGTATCTCCCCCTGTCGCTGTTCTGGTATGTTTGGCTCCCCCGTCAAGTCCTGGTATGTGTGGCTCCCCCATCCTGTCACGGTATGTGTGGCTCCCTCCCCTGTCCTGTCCTGATATGCATGGCTCCCTCTGTCGCTGTGTTGGTATGCGTGGCTTCCCCGCCCTGTCCTGGTATGCGTGGCTCCCCCGTCCTGTCCTAGTATGCGTGGTTCCCCCCATCCTGTCCTGGTATGCGTGGCTCCCCTGTCCTGTCCTGGTATGTGTGGCTCCCCCGTCCTTTCCTGGTATGCGTGCTTCCTATTACAAAAAGAAAACATCCTACTCTCATTAAGGTAATGAATATCCGCTCCACGCCTATGGGAGTGGAGACGCAAGCATATTCATTACCTTAATGAGCTGTGCCATGTGATCGCTCAGTACAGGAGGAGCTGCAGGAAGCCGGCACCAACAAGATGCTGCGAGGGCGCCGGGACCAACAAGATGCTACGAGGGCACGCTGGAGGGTAAGTAGGATCGGATGTCTTCTGGAAGCTCTTTTTCACACAAGGCCCTGTAGGTTTGAATTTCTTTTTCCCTTAATAATAAAGACCTTCACTTAAAACCTACATTTTGGGTTTACTTGTGTTATCTTTGTCTAATATTTAAATTTGTTTGGTGATTTGAAACATTTAACTGTGACAAACATGCAAAGGAATAGGAAGGGAGCAAACACTTTCACACAACTGTAGCTCATATAATCTGAAGAAGAGGAATTAGAAAAACTCGCTATACATATAATACATAAAGCATTCTCTGGAAATAATTAAGGCTACTCTACACACTGGGACTGAAAAGTGACTGTGCTTTCCTCATGCATAGTCAGTCACTTACCTGGCGCCCTTCATTTGCCTCCCTTTGCTCCCTCCGCTCAGATTGGAGTCCCGTCCCTACTGCTTCTAGTTTATCTACTATAGTGGCATCGAGTGACTTCTGTTAATCCTCAACATATTAGGATGTATTTTTCCTATCAAAATATCTTAAAGCCGTCTACCTGCGCGTGTCCATGTCTTGCATCCTCTGTAACAATGTGTCGGACAGCAGCACGGAGTTAATTCCAGCATCGGCTTTTTCTGTAGCCAAAGGATATTCTTTCATTTCTGTTGATGCCAATGTAGAAACAAAGTTTCTTGGAGGTACATTTGGAGGCGCTGGCTCTGTGATCAATGATATACCAAGTAGAGCAATGGTTAGTGTCAAGGGATTTGCATCATCAAACAATAAAATCCATGGACATATTACTCAGATGTCAAGCAAGGTGACTGCTAAGTCCCGGTGTCCATTATAATATAAACTGCAGTGTTTTCCAATACTTCACTACATACAGTACATTACATCTGCCCACTATATTGTGTATTCTTCTACAAATGCGGTAAGTTTACGCTCAGCTCACAGTCTGAGAACGTGTGGAAGGTGAGTTGTTTCTTCTTTCACCTGGTGTTAGTGCTGCAGGCATTGTTACTGTGGTGCTGTGCTTGTTGGGTGATGTGGCCTGGCACTATGGAGGCTCAGCATTGCAGCATGGGTGCTGTGGGGCACCAGGTTGTGCACTATCAAAGAGACGATGATTGGAACATGGCACCACTCCTTCAAGGTTATGGATCCACTAAGTAGTTTGCTGTGACGAAATTTACAAGTTTTGGCCAAAACAAAAAAAAACAAACTTTTTTTTTGCTAAAATGTCCTTTACATTTTTTATTTTCACTAATTGTAATAGGAAAAAATGGATCTCAAAATTCGTTGCTGTTTCTTCCTAACACAGTGATATCCCAGATGTGATGGAAAACTATCATTTTGGCTCATAATGGGGCTTGGAAGCGAAGGTACACAAAAGCAGAAACCTCTAAAAGGTGGCATTATTTTGGAAACTAAACCCCATGGGGAGTCCATTTACGGGTGTGTCTAGATGGGAACCCTTTGCATAAGTTCTTAGTGTGAAGCAATAATTGTGAACCAAGTCTTAAGGCCCCGTTACACATAACGATATCCCAGCGATCCCACCAATGATCCGACATGGATGGGATCGCTGGGACATCGTTAGACAGCCCCTCCAGCGATCAGGACCAGCGAGCAAGCTAGTTTCCAATGTAAACAGCGGGTATCTAAGAGCCGCGCGGCTCTTGGATACCCGCTATTTACCCCAGATGCCAACATGCACGCTGGTATCCAACGTAAACATTGGGTAACTAAGAGCTGCGTGGCTCTTAGTTACCCGATGTTTACGTTGGATACCAGCGTCGCTGATTGCTGGTCTCTCACTGCCACACGCAGCGATGCATGCTGGCCAGCGGGAGCCCAACGATAAAAAAATGGCCCAGGATGATCGTGCACGATCAGCGATACCCGGCAGGGGGGCCAGTCGCTGATCCCCGTCACACACAACGATATCGCTGGAGAGATCGCTGATGCGTCACAAAATCAGCTATCTCGCTAGCGATCACGCTGTGTGTGACGGGGTCCCTATTCTGATTTTTGGGAGGCTGAAAGAACAAATATTAGTTCAAAAATTGTCTGAACTCAAAATTTGCTGGAATCATTATCGGATGTGTAAGGGGATGGTGGCTTTATCCTTTTAAACCCCCATGTTACAGTAATATCTGTATGTGATGTCGTTGTTCCGTCATGTTGCTGCTATTTGCACAATGTGTACATATGTTCATGCTACCTCGCCATGTAAAGTATAGGGACAGTACAGTATGGGGAGTGGCTACTAGATGAGGGCATCTAGGGCTCTACTGTAGTGATAAGAACATAAGAGTTAACTGTAGGAGGGGTCACTAAGTTAATAGAGACAGGGCTTCCTGGTTGGAGGTAGTGGGGTGAGTACGCCCGGTGTGCTTGGGTGACCTTTGGCCCGGGCATGATAGATACCCCGCAACGTTGGCAAGAAGACAGTGCCCAGGCATCCAGATAGTGGGGAGAAGCAGCATCATCTCCCCGAGCAGCAGCAGAAGCACACATCACAAGTGTAAGCAGGTAGTTGGTGCTACAAATATAGTCAGAGGAGCTGACAGGAACATTTCTTAAGAGAATTGTCACAGCAAAATCAAGCGGGTGGATGTTCAGCATGTGACAGTACTTAGCACGGGCAGACGCCTTTCTAGCTGGGGCGAAACAGCGAAAGGAACTCCCAAGAGAAGCCAGGGAACATACCGGTGAAGCGTACAGAGCGGTACGACCCATTGTAGAACCGTGTGACAGGACAAGCAGGAAAAGAAAGGAAGAGTTAAAGGGAATCTGTCACCCCTTTTTTGAGATATCATATAATCATATCATTCAATTGTGTGTCACATAAGGATTCTCTTAGTACTTTTGCTTCCCCCTGACCCCGCACCTTTCATGCATAAATACCTTGTTTATATCGGTTCAGATGTATGTAAACTGCCGCTGTCCGGTCCGCTGGGCGGGGCTTATTCACCTGCACCCCCTCCCTGTCTTGCGCTACGCATTTCTTCTTGTGTAGAGCAAGACAGGGAGGGGGGAGCAGTTGAATAATTATATGATATCTCAAAAAAGGGGTGACAGATTCCCTTTAATATGTGATTTAAAGGCTGCTATTAACACTGTGCTGGATTTGGATGTTCTGAGAAGTTTGGATATTAAAGTGTTACATTTCAAGTTGATTTTTGACTGTGCATCTGATCATTCATCAAAGGAGCCTTACAGTCCCCAGTGTGAGGAGGCATGTATGCTCCACAGGAATCGGAGTGTGTCTGTGAAGGGAGGCCAGGGCTCTGGTGCTGCAGTAACCTCGGTCATGACTACAGTCCTGGTCGACCTTTACAGATGCCATGTCCCCTTTGGAGAGCCCCTGGTGTTCCTTAAAAAGTTTATAACATTGAACCATGAAAGTAAAAACATCATATTTTCCCCACAAAAATGTTTTTTAGCCCAAAATTCAGCATTTTAATAATGGTAACAGGAGAAATTGCACCACACAATATGTTGTGCAATTTCTCCTGAGTACGCTGAAACCCCATATGTTGGGGTAAACTACTTTTGAGGCACAGTGCAAAGCTCAGAAGACAAGAAGTGGTATATTGGAGTTCAGATTTTGCTGGAATGGTTTGATGGTGCATTGTCATATTGGCAGAGCCCATGAGGTGCCGAACAACAGAAACCCCCCATTTGTGAACTCATTTTACAAACTAACCCCCCCATGAATTCATCTAGGGGTGCAGTGATCATATTGATGTGGGGAAGGTGACTTGACGGACAGACGTGACTGGCAATAGGAGGGGACGGTTTGTATACCAGAGACGGAGATTGACAGGACGGAAGGGTGACAGCTGAGAAAGGTAGACAGGACGGTGTAGTACCAAGAAATGACCACAAGATGGCAGGGGAGAGTAGTTGAGGACTGAACATCAGGTTATGGCTCAAGATACACTTAGTCATGGGGGGCGGGGAGATAGGAACCAAGAAAGGGAATTCCCCAGTGAGAGAGGAGATAAATAGGACTGAGAGGGGTTCCAGACAGGCTAGTCCCGGGAGGAGCTCAGCAAAGGAAGAAGCAGGACAGGAGACGGAGACCGCTGAGGAGCTCGACCAGGGGACAGACAGAGAAGAGACAGTCAGGGGGTGGCCCTGACCCGATGGACCGCAGGATACACGAGGCCCCGGGGGTACTGATTGGACGACGACCTCGGGCAGGTAAAGCCCTGGCGGTAGATTGGTCTAGGACAGCCCCAGCGAGAGATCTGCGAAGGACGTTACTGCGACTGGAGCAAAGGTGCAGGTACCCGGGCCTGGAGACAGAGTAGGTTAAAGAAGCTGCGGTGCGTGGTTTGTGGTCGTCAAGAGGACGACGAATAAAATCTGGAACTGTTACAAGTGAAATCTGTCTCTGTCTCGTCTTTGCCTCGTCTGGTAAGCAGTGGTCCACTCCCCCCAAGCCCGGCCCCTACCACATTGACACCACCTGTGTCTCAAAGATTTTGAATCCATTGAGCGGTGAATAAAGAATACATGACATTTTTATCACTAAAATGTTCTTTTAGTCCCAAGTTTGTATTTTTTCTAAGGGCTAATAGGAAAATGTTTTACTGCAAACTGATCTTGATAAAGACCTTACATCGAAACGCATAGATCGGTGTTTCCATGCAGTGTTGCCAGACATTATGTGCCTGAAAATATTTTAATGCCATTTTGACAATAAATATTTGATTTTAACCGTCACCCGACATTGCTGGATCCTTCCATTTTTTGTACTGATGTTTCCTTAAGCTCACTTGAATCCGTGCAGGGCGTTGGCTGATGGTGAGACAAGCTGCACATAGCAGAAAGGTGAGCTGACTTCAACCTTTTTTTTTTACTGCAAACTGCGGTCCAATTTTTCCTGAGTGATCCAATACCCTACGTGTAACCAGGAAATACTTTTTAGGCAAAGTGCAAAGCTCAGAAGGGAAGGCGCACCATAATACTGGTTTTACTGTTATGGTTTATGGGTGCCATGACCCACTGCGAGAGCCCCTGATTTGCCAGAACAGAAGAACCCCCATAAATGACCCCATTTTGCAAACTACATCTTTCAACAGATTTATCTAGGGATGCAGTCATCATATTGACACCACGAGTGTGCCACAGAGTTTTATACCATTGTGCAGTGAAAAAAAAAATGCATTTTTTTACATTTTTACTGCTAAAGTTTGGTCTTATGAGAAAATGGAAAGGGTCTTAGGAGCGCAGGAAAGAGACTTAGACAAGAGATGGGTTTAAACCACAACGCATTTCGACGGAGGATCAGTCTTCATCAGGTGGAAGTTTCACCTGATGAAGATGGATCCTCCGTCGAAACGAGTTGTGGTTTAAACCCATCCCTTGTCTGAGTCTCTTTCCTGCGCTCCTAAGACCATTTCCATTTTCTCATTGCTCCTATCCTCCATTGGAGGTTTTCGGCTGGAGCTGCGGTGGAGACCTGACATCCTTGTCTGCCCCAGGATTGCTTCCTAAGCGCTCCTTTATGACCGCTTATCACTGACTCTTAAAGTTTGGTTTTAGGCCTATATTTTACATTTTCACACAAGAAGTCGGCAAAAATGGCACCACAATTTGTCCCACAATACCCCATTTCTGGCTGTACAGCACTGCTTAGCCACTCGGCAAGACTTGGGAGAAACGGAGCGCTATTTACCTCCTGTAGTGCAGATTTTCTCAGAATTATTTGCGAACTCCATATACAGAGCCCCTAAATGCTAGAAGAACAGAAATCCTGCCTCAAGTGACCCCATTTTGGAAACTATACACCTTTCGGAATTTATCTACAGGTATAGTGACGATTTTGACTCCATGTGTGTTTTTCAGAAACAAGCATCAGTGGATGTTGCTGAGTAAAAATTTCAAACTGCCATTGTAGAGACCAGTACGCTGTAGTGACCAGTACCTCATAATGACTAGTACGTTATACCCAGCCCATGCTTCTAGAGACACGCATCAGTAAATTAGGCTGACTCTCATCGTTTCAGAGATGCCAGACATGTGGAAACTATATGTGGTTTAGGCACACTGTGAGGCTTAGAAGGGAGGGGGGTATTTGGATTTGGGAGCTCAGAATTTGCTGAATTTCTTTTGGAGTGTGTGGGGAGCAATTTTGCTTTTCCAGAACCTTTGTACTACCAGTAACATGGAAACCCCTATATTTCCATTAACAGATGACAGATCAGAGTGGGGTCTTGCTTTTTTGTAGATTGAGTTGAAGCTTTTATTAGGAACATTTTACATAACATTTGGGATCACATTTATCCTGCACTCTACACTGAGCACTTACATTGGGGTTTCCATCTAAATCTGAGTGATGTGATTTAGATGAAACCCCTGAGGGATCCATTCACTATAATGAGGCAGCAGAGTTACTCTGGACTCCGTCTGGCCTCTGTTTAGCAGTGTCCCTTTCAGAAGTGCACAAAACTGTGGCTGACTGCACTTTTAAGCACACCTAAAAAGAGGGACACCACCAGATCATAGACCGGACGGCGTTCACATTGCCTCCATCTTCCTCTTTATAAGGAATCTTACGATGGGGGTTCTGTTTGAATCATGTATTTCAGAGATTTCCATTGGTGTAAATGCTCAGCGTAGAGCGTAGGATGAATGTGAGCCGAGCCTTACTGCGATCTATGGGAGGCAGAATGAACAAATCAACAGAAGGTGAAGAATTGGTTTTATTTATTTTATTTATTTTTTATGCCATTCCTCGTGAGGTATAAATGATTAGGAAACTTTATTCTTCGGGTCGGTGTTATAACAGCGATACCAGATTTATATCTTTTTTTATGTTTGGCTACTATCACACACTAAAAGAAGCTTTCAGTTGCAAAAACTAGTTTTTGCATCACCATATTTTGGGAGCTATAATTTTTCCATATTTTTGCCAACAGAGTCATATGAGGGCTTGTTTTTTGTGGGACAAGTTAGATGTTTTCATGGGTACCATTTTCGGGCACATGACTGTTATGATTGAGTCACCGTAGGAGGCAAAAACAGAAATGCTAGCTAAGTCCTGAAAACCAGAGAAGTTGGCAACTATCAGATTGCAGACCCCTGAACCTATCAACACAACTAGCAGTAGCCGTGGGGGGTTCCTACGATGACCTAGACCTCTCGATCACAGCCGGAGAGATACATAGGCCTAAAGAAGGAAAGGGGAAATCTAACTGCCCCAGAGCAGACCCCAAAGCAATAGGCAGCCCCCCACATATAATGACGGTGAAGCAAGATGAAAACACTTACACAGACAGAAAGACAGGCTGAGCAAAGACGGGGCCCAAAAACTACCTAGATAGGAACGGATAGGAAGGCTGCTGTCTGCAATCTGCCAAAACCCTATCAGAGACAAAAGCCAACAAGCTGATATAAAAAATGGCCCTGAAGCAACTAAGCTTCAAAAACTAAATCAGCACTCAGGTACCTTCAGAAGACAGAGCTCACGGAACACTGCACACTCTAGCAGGGAGTGGCAGAATCCAAAAAGCAAGAAAAACAAAAACAAATCTTAGATGCAAAAAGGCAAACAGAAAACTTAGCTTTAGGAGAGCAGGAATCAGACTGGTGTCCAAGAGTCCACAGAGAAATCACCCGCAGGGCAGAAAGGGCGTGGGCTGCCTTAAATCCAGTCAGTGACTCCACTCAGCCAATCGTCTTCATTAGTCCCAGGTGTCTGATAATCAGACTCACTACCTTCCTTCACTAGAATAGGGAGTTCACCAGGCCTCAGTGACGGAGGGGAAAATGAACTCACAACAAATGACATTTTATGATCGTTTTCTATTCTGATTTTTGGGAGGCAGAATGAACAAAAGCCAGCAATAGTTTTTTTTTATGTCATTCGGGTTAGGGCATATGCATTACCATGTAACGTCCCGAGTCTATATTCTAATGTGGAATCTGAAATCTTGGATGTCTACGTTTGAAGTACAGTATTCAGATGTACGGAACATCTTGTTCTCCGGGATCCATCTTTGTGCTTGCGACGCCATTTTGCTGTTTACGAGTTAAATTTTGTAACTTAACTAGATGAAAGTTCACGGCTGTTATGAAACCAGACTGTTCCAGCTTGTACAAGATATGATATATGAGATGAGACCCTAAAAGAATGTGCTGTTGTTCTATATTCTACGTCACGCAGCTAGGGACATATTCTGATTTTCTTGCAATACTATTGGCTTAAATGTATTACAATTCTATTGGTAGCTGTATACTTTGCATAATTAAGCAGAATGCTATGTAATGTGAGATTCAGTAAAGGGGCTCAGTGATCTGCCTGGATCCTCCCGTAGAGAGACCCCCATCTCCGTGTGGTCATTCCCAGTTGCTAGCAATGCCCTGTGAACTAATTTGGAAATCACTGGATCAACCATGAAGGGTTAATTTAGCCCTACCTCAACAGTTTTGGTGCCCAATGTGCGGCCCCCGAACAGGGACGCCTCTGCCCCCGGTGGACAACAAGACAAAGGACCCTCGGAGCGGACACAGGTGCTGGAAAATTGGGACTGATCACCCCCCCACGACAACCACGGTAAGTTGGCAGTTATCCTGTTCAGACTGACCGTTGGTGTGGTTTTCCTGTGCTTGTTGCTGCAAAGAGGATCTGAGGTTTGTCCTCATGGTGGGGTGATTCATGGGTGGAATCATATAGAGGTGCAGTCCCGTTGGGGGCCCAGTGCTCGAACCGTACCTCATAAGGGACGGACACCCCGGATTGACCAGTGATTGTGGCTCTCTTTATAGTCAAAATATCCTGAATTCCTGATCATTGTTAGTAATCAGGCGTGGTCATGTGATCGAAGATGGGTAGGATACGTAACTCAGGTATATATAGATATATATATAACCAGAGGTGTCCGGAGGGATAGTCTGAGACGCCCTCCTCTTTTCACTGAGTACCGCGAATTTTGGGCTTCCCAGAGGGGGTTGACCTGGTGGAACAAACTGAGATGGCCGCTCCAGTATTGTGCACAACTAAAGGATATTTAGCTCTAAATGAAAGAATCTGTGGAAGGAAAAGAAGAATTTTGTGGCTTGGCACATGAATTGTGTGACGAAGATGTTAGGAAGAACAGAGAAAGTGAATTCTGATTGTTTCTGTTACTGCTATGTTGAAGAAGGAAAAATTGTCTATTATTATGCCAAGGACTGGATGTATTGTGGTTCAAGAAAGTGACTGTGGTGTGAGGAAGTGATTGATTAAGAAGGAACTAAGATTGATACTAGTGTGTCAGGCAGGCAAATAGTTAAAAGTGATGATTTGAAAAAAGAGGTCTCCCTGCTAGATGATAATTGTACAAGGAGACCGGGAGACGCTGACGGTACCTATTATCATCCGCCGCTAGCCTCAGTCCCTGCTATGTCTAATATTGCTAGTGGTTATGAGTATCCACCCCCTTCCATTTACCAGATCCAGAGGAAAAAAAAAGGTTTTCAGAGGAAGTGAATTCTGATTGTTTCTGTTACTGCTATGTTGAAGAAGGAAAAATTGTCTATTATTATGGCAAGGACTGGATGTTTTGTGGTTCAAGCAAGTGACTGTGGTGTGAGGAAGTGATTAAAAGAAGGAACTGAGATTAATGATACTAATGTGTTAGGCAGACGAAGAGTTAAAAGTGGTGATTTGAAAGAAGAGGTCTCCCTGCTAGATGACAATGGTACAAGGAGACCGAGAGTCGCAGCCCCCACCTTTGCTGCCAGCCTCAATCCCCATTCACCCGATCCAGAGGAAAAAAAAAGTTTTCAGAAGAATTTAACCCGTCTGTTCAGCGTACAGAGAAAAAAAACAAGAGCAAATAGCAGTCTCTAGCCCCCACCGCAGCTGCGAGCACACAGTGTGCCCTTCAGCCCACACAGCAAACTCTCGCCCCCCCAGACTTCAGCTACTGGTAAACCTGCTCCTCAGCCCCTCCCTGCTAATGCTGGCGCTGTGCCAGACTCGAACACTTTCAGAGATTGTCATTCCCCTGCTATTTTAATCGGAGTAGATGGTAGACCCAATTAATATACTTTTATAAACCCTATTTCTGTGGGACCTTTTCCCAAGGTTGCTGTTCAATTCGTAATCTCTCCGATATGTCCAGTAAATTTACTAGGGGCAGATTTATTATCACAGTTCCGCTCCGGAATACAATTCCAAGATGATGGTCAGATGGCTCTTACGTTATGAAGACAGTGAGGAAATCTGTATTTTGCATGCCCTTCCTACAATTATGATGGCCCTGATAGGCCCAGATCCACCTCCAATATTGCCTGAGGATCAATGACTCACCCCATACCTCTCAGAGATACTATCTTATCTCTGGTCAAAAGGGCCAAATGATATAGGGAAAATGCCTGTAGAACCAGTAAAAGTGTTTCTCAAACCTGGTGCCTAATCCTCATACTCTTTTGTCGCAAATACCCCAGGATGCTGCTTGGTTTACAGTTATTGATCTTACCAACGCCTTTAGCATTCCATTCTATTTGCATTCACTTATCAGGGACGACAGTTAATATGGACAGTTATATCACAAGGGGCCCAAAACAGTCCCAACCAGTTTGCAAAAAAATATGAGCAGGTGTCTTTTGCCATTTCTGCCATTGCTAGCCTCCTTAAGTATCTGTCAGCACTGAATTGTCGGGTTTCGGCCTCGAGACTTCAGTTCTGCCTTGGTCAAGTGATATTCTTGGGTCACTGTCTCCTTCAGGGTGCCAGACACCTCACAGAAGAAAGAAAAATAGCTGTCAGCTCCCTTCCTTTCCAAAAAGATGAAACTGAACTCCAGCGTTTTCCTATGCACCTATTTTTGTCAGTGGATACCGGATGCATCCCGCATAATGCAACCCCTTTACAACGCCTTGAAAGACGATATAATGAACTAGAAGGAAAGATGGCAGTGATGAGGATTACCTCCAACATGATTGTTCCCAACTTCTGACTGAAGAAACAGCTACTCCACCAAATGCCAGTGAGAATCCGCTCCCAAATCCTGATCTGGTGTTATACACGGATGGTTCAAGATATGCTGATGAGTTTGGTAGATTCCACTCGGGATATGCTGTTACCACAGAGGACACTGTAGTGCACGCAGCTGCACTCCCGCCCTCACAGTCAGCACAAGAAGCAGAACTCCAGGCTCCGTCTACTGCATGTACTTTGGCCAAGAACAGACGGGCTAATATATACATGGACTCACGGTATGCATTTGGTATTGCTCATGATTTTGGGGCTCTATGGGCCAATCGAGGGTTTATTACTACTGCCGGAACCCCAGTGAAAAATGCTGAAGCTGTTAAAACCCTCATGGACTCAATTAAATTACCTACTCAGGTGGCCATTATCAAAGTTAAGGCACACGGTCCTAGGAACAGTCCACAGACTGTTGGCAACGCATTTGCGGATATGCAAGCAAAAGCCGCCGCTCTTTTACCTGTTGAACCAACCATACCAACTATGGTGACCACACGCTCTCAGCGTAAACAATTACAAGAAGCATTGACCCTACAAGAACCTGATGATCTACAACAGACTGAAGTTTGCTGTCGGACCCCGCGAGACCGCTTAATGACGATGCAGAGAATGTCTCCAAAGGAAGAGGTGAAGCAATGGAAGACTGATGGGGCACGAATGGATAATGGTCTCTGGAAAAAGGACCAACTTGTGTGTCTCCCTAAGCGGATGTACCCTGCTATTGCCACATGGGCACATGGGCCTACACATCGAGGAAAGAATCAGGCCCTTGCACTGGTGCAAAAATTCTACTGGGCCCCGGTTCTCCAGTTGGCCGGAAGCATTCCCTGTTACCAACATGACTGCAAAAACCACAGCGAAGAAACTGGTGATGGAAGTTATATGCAGATATGGGGTTCCAGAAGTTGTTGAAAGTGACCAAGGTCCGGCCTTTTCTTCTCATGTGTACCAAGAAGTTTTGACAATGCTTGCATCCACTGTAGCCCTCCATACTCCGTACCACCCACAATCCAGTGGGAAAGTTGAGAGGTTGAATGGCACACTGAAGGGACAATTGACCAAAATGATGCAGGAGACTACGGCTCCATGGCCAGAGCTCCTACCCATTGTACTATACCATATTCGTACTACCCCTATTGTAAAATATGGCCTGTCCCCATATGAGATATTGTTTGGTGCTAGGCCCCCAGTTGCAAATTTCCAGCCTCAGCAGTTATCAGAAGAAACTGACCGTGCTGTTCAATGTGTTGTTCAGCTTAGCAAGATTTTTTACTAACACCCATGTTCTAGTTTCCTCTTCTTTTCCAGATTCAGCAGAAACCGACACCTGCTATAACCTGAAGCCTGGTGATTTGGTAGTCGTGAAAAGGCATGTCAGGAAGCACGGACTAGAACCCTTGTATGACGGTCCCTATGAAGTCCTCCTCATCACCCAACAAGTCAATAGCAAATGAAGGGGCATAATGTTTTGGTTTTCCGCATTTTCCATATTATTATTGGTAGTACATACAGCTTTGAAATTAAGCTTAAATTAAAAGGTGGGTGAGGGACGGGAGTAGGCCTGCTGTGTTGGGAGCCGTGATACCTCATGCAACAGCTCAAACTGCTTTTCTGCTCAGCCACACTCAGGTGGAACCAATATCAGCTTCGTAAACTACTATTGTGAGAAACATTTAAGGATAGTAACACAGGTAATTGACTGAAAGTAAGTGCAGACCTGGTGTTCTAGGAGCCCTACTGCTACATGAATGGCCAGTTTTAGACAAAGTGGGGTTCTGGGCAAAAGTTTAAAGTGGGGTCCAAATACTCACATATTGCACCATCACACAGAAACATCACATCACAGAAACATTTAGGCTTTTTTACATGCGCTGTGTTCAGGCTGTTAAACCAGTGTGATTTAGGATATTGAATGATGTGCACAGAACAATCACTAGTATATCAATCTGTCCCCATACAGTATCATGTTATCAGCAGCACATCTGCAGTTTTCACCAGGCAATGTGCTGCTAAGAACACTGATTTCTGTTTTGGCATAAACAATACAATCAGTCGATGAATAATCTGCATTTTGCTTGTTTAGTATAATATACCCCATAGTCCTCCATATAGTAAAATGTGCCCCACAACCCTCCATATTCTTTATTACACTCTTCATAGTCCTCCGTATAGTATAATGCATCCCACAATCCTCCATATAGTATAATGCATCCCATAGTCCTTCACATTGTATAATGCACCCCATAATCCTTCATATAGTATAATGCATTCCCCACAGTCCTCGATACAGTATAATGCAGGTCCCATATAATACACATAGTATAATGCACTCCCCATGGTCCTTGATATAGAGTATTATACAGCCCCTATATAGTATAATGCAACCCAGGGCTGCCACTAGGAGTTTCGGGGCCCCATACTGGCAACATTTTTGGGGTCCCATTGAGACTCTGCCCAGGCTCCACCCCAGCCCCACCTCCATCCCTTGAACTGTCCACAGTCCCACCGCCCTCTCTTGGAAAAACTCCATTTCTGCCCCACGTCCTCACCAATCAAACTGTAACAGTTCCCATCACCAGATTACATACATAGCCAGCAGCTTTTGTTTTCGCCAAACATTTTTTAATCCGCCACCACAACAAGGTCGACTCTTTTGGCTGAGCCCTACTCTACTTTATCCTTTTAATCAGTTGTTAACATATCCAATACAATTTTGGTATATTTTAATTTATTTTTCAATGTTTAAAATGACCAATAATATCACATAAAAGGGACAAATACCACTGCACCATGACCAGACAACATATTATCACAACACAGTGACCTATAATACCACATACAAGGATCAAATACCGCCACACCATGTCCAGACCACATATTACCACCACACAGTGACCGAATAATAGCACATATAAGGTACAAATACCGCCACACCATGACCAGATCACTTATTACCACTAAAGTGACTAAATAATACTGCATACAAGGAATAAATACCACCACACCATGATCAGATCACATATTACCACCACAGTGACTGAATAATACCACATACAAGGAATAAATACAGCCACACCATATATTACCACCACATAGTGACCAAAACACTACAACACTGATTATTAATAAAAAAAACCCACAATGCATATATCACCATAAGTACCATTATACACAGGAGATCTGTACTTAGCATGTAGTGTCTGTGTACAGATAATACAATGATCACTGACATTATACACAGGAGCTCTGTATATAATGTCAGTGTACAGGTAATACAGTGTTCACTGGTGACATTGTACACAGGAGCAATTTGACAACAATAGGCCCAGACCTGTCAGTCACCTGTCACTAAATTAACAATCAGTATTTATTTGCTGACATAATGTGGCTGAACCACAGAATTAGCACAAAAGATGTTTTTAGTGCAATGTTTTGTGCTATTTGTGTGGTCCAGCCACCATCTAAAACATTTAGATGCTGAAATATGGACTGGTGGCTGGACCACACAATTAGCACAAAACATTTAGATGCTGAAATATGGACTGGTGGCTGGACCACACAATTAGCACAAAGGATTTAGATGCTGAAATATGGACTGGTGGCTGGACCACAGAATTAACACAAAGGATTTACTGTAGATGCTGAAATGCAGACTGGTGGATGGACCACACAATTAGCACAAAAGATTTACCGTATTTTTCGGACTATAAGACGCACTTTTTCCCAAAAAATTTTATGGAGAAAATGGGGGTGCATCTTATAGTTGGAATATACTTACAAATACTGTGGCGGTAGCAGGAGTCGGGCAATTCTGCGGTGGTCCCAGTCCAACGCTGCCGGGTGATGATCACACTCCCTTCCCAGGCTGGTGCAGCAGGTGCAGGGGGACGATATCTCGCTGCCGAGATCTCAATCTGAGCATGCGCCGCCCCCGGTGGCTATTTTCCCGGAGGCCGCCGCATTGCAGCAATGGATATGTGGGGCCTCCGGGCTTTCACAAGATGCCGGCAGAGCCCCCCGCACCACAGAACACCACCGTCGAACCTGGGACCCCGCTCCACCAGCGCTGCTGCTCCCCCCTGGGTAAGCTGAATTCGGACTGTAAGACGGACCCCCATTTGACACATTAATTTTTTCTCCTATTTTCCTTCTGAAAATCTGAGGTGCGTCTTATGGTCTGGTGTGTTGTATAGTCCGAAAAATATAGTATATTCTGAAATATGGATGGGTGGATGAACCACACAATTAGCACAAAGGATTTAGATGCTGAAATGTGGACTGGTGGCTGGACCACACAATTAGCACAAAGGATTTAGATGCTGAAATGTGGACTGGTGGCTGGAGCTCACAATGAGCACAAAGGATTTATATGCTGAAGTGGAACTTGTGGTTGCACCACAGAAATAGCACTCCAGATTTATTTGCTGGAAGGTTGATTTGACATAGGATACTTTCTCTCTGAACTAGCTGAGAACAAACCACCTAGCTATCTGACTACTTTCAGCAGCAGTAGCCTCACTACACTGTTACAGTCAAATTCAAATTCAAAGAAGCTTTATTGGCAGGACTAAATACACATTAGTTTTGCCAAAGCAAGTGTACAAATGGGAATAGGGATAGGGACTGTAGGGATGTTGGGTAGGGGCTGTAGGAAAGGTGGATGGGGGCAGATCCAGGATGGGGCTATAGAAGTCCATGGCATAGGGAAGGTGGATGGGGGGGAAGGGGCAGATCCATTATGGGGCTATAGAAGTCCATGGCATAGGAAAGGTGGATGGGGGGATGGGGCAGATCCAGGGTGGGGCTATAGAAGTCCATGGCATAGGGAAGGTGGATGGGGGGCATGAGGCAGATCCAGGGTGGGGGCCATAGAAGTCCATGGCGTATCATAGTCACAAAATGGCGCTGAAGCCACACGTCCGCTTTTTATATAGAGCGGGACATGTGACTTTGGCAGCCAATGGCACAAGCCCTTGTGTCTGGATGTTCTGCGCCCTGATTGGCTACTGGAATCTCCACACATTGAGTTAATTTAAAAATAAAAAAATAACAATCTGCCACTACTCCTACCTCTCCCCTCATGGAACACGTTCCCCCTGCTTTGATTGAATTTTGCCGATTTTGAGGAAAATGCTCGGGAATCTGAACATGAATCCGAATGTGCAATGTTCATACTGATTTGAGATTGGCAAACGTTTATCGAAAAAGTTTGCGCATCTCTACTTTTCATCACTTTTTAGTACATTTTTTGAGTGGGAGAATGCGTGTCAGCAAAAAACTATATTTTTGCCTTTTTTTTCATTTATCTTTGTTAATGTGTTCACTAGAGATGAGCAGATCGCATAGCATAGGATTGAGTTAGAGTTGAATTTCTTGAGATTTGCGGTTCCACACAAATTCTAAAGCTTTTATATTCCATTCATGATTTGCAAAAAAAAAAATTGCACTGCACCATTTCCCACCCTGCTGAAAAATCAATTATTGGGCTAATTTTATTAAGCGCCACACTAAACAAAATTAACTAGAAAAAAATAGCCCGTGCTGTCCTCCCCATAATGCTCTGTAGCTGTGGTTTACTGTTTAAATTCAGAACCTTGGTCATTAGAGATCAGCGGTTCCCAGTCAGGCACAGGACTGGCAGCTTGTACGGCAGAGTGAGTTTCCATCTCTCAATTCCACTGATTAAGTGGAATATACATATCATTCTTTCTGTCCCCCCCCTTTCCAGTACTGAGATCCACACAAATACATTTAAGTTCAGTCAAGTTTTTTGGGTAAAATTTGCCAAAGCCGACAAATTAGAATTTCAAGAGATCCACTTATCTCTAGTGATCACTGTATAGGAGAGGACGAAGCCCTGGGACAGCACAGTCTGTGGAAGCCGGCATGATGAGGTTTTGGAGGGAGGAGGGGCAATTGATAATAAGGAGGAGGTTTGTATAAGGGCATTTATAGGGCAGTTTTGGGGAGGAGTTCCTCAATTTACGGCTCTCTGAGTCACACAACAAGTCTTGTGCATCCTCCCTTTTGTTTGTTTAGTTCATCATGGGGAATTTGTTAAATATGGGTCACAGTGGCTAGTGGCGTGTCGTAGTTTCCTTGAAGTTGGATTTAAATTGGTATGGGAGAACATAAGGACATGAATCCCTCAGTTATAAG
This sequence comes from Dendrobates tinctorius, assembly GCF_039654945.1. Classification (NCBI taxonomy): domain Eukaryota; kingdom Metazoa; phylum Chordata; class Amphibia; order Anura; family Dendrobatidae; genus Dendrobates; species Dendrobates tinctorius. Next base: position 26,275,275 of record NW_027361737.1, on the reverse strand, counting down.
TTGGTTTAGTTGGCCTGGTGATTGGTGGAGTTTTTGGCAAAGGAATGTCGGATTGCGGGTTACCCGTTATTTGTTAAAGAATCCTTTGGGTTCTTGGTGCTCCTGAGCCTGTGGGTTGTGGCTGGGCGTAATCGTGTTTTACTATGGTGTTTTGGGTCACCAGATCTTGTAGCTTCAAGGACCAGTTACAACACTTTACAAGTGGTTTCATAAATGTTTGTATTGATTATAATAAAGGCGACTATGGCTATGGCCAATATTATCCAAACCCTTTGTGTCTGTGTTTATTTTGGGAAAAGACGGTTTGGTTGATAAGAGTGGGTGGTACCACACTAAGAAGATAGGTGTGGATATGTGGACAATACCAGCGTCAGGGATAAATAGTGTGACAGTTTTATAGTTTGGGTTGTTCTGGACATGTTGATACCCATTATGTGTACATTTTTGTTACCACATAAAAGTTAGTGTTTTTAATGTTAAAATAGTTTTCTGAAATGTTTGTGGTTTTTTTTTCTCATTTTTACACATTTTTTTTTTACCTAGTTCCGCAATGACACTTAAACATTTTGCAGTTTGATTGCTGGACAAGTGAAGTGCAATACTTCTGTATTGCAGTGCATTAGACCTGTCAGTGTAAGGCAAACATAGCTGACAAACCTCCAGCCCTAACTTGGCCTTAGTTGGCTGTAGTAACCAGTGGCACCCTGCGATTGCTTGTGCAGACGTGTTGATATGGTTAGAGAGAAGCCCTCACCCTCTGTAAACCATCTAGATGATGCAGCTAGTGACAGGGGCAATGAGGGTAAACAGGCATGATTGGCTGTTTACCAATCATGGCGAGTGCAGCCAAGTTTCAGCTATACATCAGCTGCATTTTTTGCCTATCAGGGGGCTCTACAGTGGCATAAAAAGGCAGCGCTAAGGAATGAGGCCCCTGATTAACTGATGTAGAAAAGACGCCTTGGCAGTCATTAATGGGTTAAAAGGTTTTCCCGTAAATAACACTTATTACCAGTCTACAGGATAGGATAACAGATACATGTATTATGACTGGGGGCTGTAACTTATGTGCAATTGGAAAAGTAGTGTTCATGTTTGACCATTGTTACGTTAACTTCTATGAAACTGAAGAAGGACGCACAAAGAAGTGAATGGCGCTATGGCACAATTACCTACAAAGTCGAGCAGTGTAGTAAAGCTGCACTAATATGTTCCAGTATTTAGTTTTAATTAGCTGTAAATATTGAAGTACGGTAATATATTCAACTTTTGAGAAATTCAATATGTCTATTTAGCAGAGTTTCCAAAGTACAATTTTGTAACTTTTGCAGACTGACAGGAAATGGACAGCTCAGTGTATTGCATTATTCAAAAAAAATTGAAGAAAAGCCCATTGGACAGTAAGTAGAATAAAAAGCAATTAATTCCTGACTATAAGGGGAAATATAAAAAAAAAATAGTGTTTTTTAGTCCATAGATAACTCTGCATTGGTACCACTATATGGGCGAAGCTATGCAGACATGTTCAATAAACGTTGTGGCCATTCTATGCGGCGTCTGAGTCACATACAAGACATTAATTCATTATTCATTATGGTTGTACATTTTCTTGTCCTTCAGTCATCATGTCGCTGCTAGTATTCCCGGCAGTATTGCTGGAGCTCTGCTGTTCACATCTACAAGCTGTTAAATAGATTTCATCTGCCAACTAATGCACATGGCTTTTGCTTAGAGAAAACTCTGAGAATAATGGCTACCTCAATACCAAACATGCTGACAAAACGTAACTGGGGTTACACAATCCATTAGGAAACCAGTAAGGACTCATTCACACATGTATAGAAAAAAGTTTTATCAATCTGTTAAATGCACTGAATTTCTTATCCAGTTCAAGACCAGGCCATTTACCCCCATTCCTGACTAGGCACATATTTGTGTCTTTTCATACATGCAGTTTAAAGGGCTCTAAATAGTTTACTCTTTTCGATAATTAAATATTTTGGTCTCTTTTTGTCATGTTTCATTTTTATGCCATTTTCACACTCTTACCAAGATCGGATGAAATCAGTGATATCAATAAAGGCAATATGGATGTGCTCTTTCCTTTTTTTTTTTTTTTTTTAACAACTAAAGACAACTAAAATAAAAATAAATGTAAAATTTGTTTCCCTTTTCTAACAATTATTTTTTATGTATCAGACACTTTTTCTTCACATTTCATTTTTTTTTTACAAGCTTATTGTTTATTTATTTCTGTTTTATTTTACATATTGTGCCCATTGAAATGTCATAAAAGACCTTTGGTGGGCTTTTCAAAATTTTCATACTTTTTTTCAGTCTTATATTTCCTGTAACTGGGGTCTCCTAGGACCCAGCAGCTCTCCCCCTTACACCTAGTGATCACATGACCACTGGGTCCAGGGTTAATGCTTCCTATTACGCTATAAGCAACAATTGTTCAGCACTCTCTATACAGTGATAGAGAAGGCAGAGAAGGTAATAAACCATGTCTGCCTTCCCTATAGGGAGTCTGGCTGTGTCTGAGAGCCGGATCCCCACTTCTGCTGCTGCACGATTGCGTGCCAGTGCAGAATAGAACACAGACCGCCTGGATATTTAAAGTCTATGGGCCATCCAAAAGTAGTTAAAGGGGTTTTCCCACAAATAAGTTCATTTTAAAATTGATTTTAATCAATACATCTTGGAATAATAATAATTTCCACAACTGGATGTGTTTAGAGAAAATGTTCCTGTGCTGAGATAATCCTATAAATGTGCCTCTGGTGTGTCCTGTGTAATGGCTGTGTCTGACTGTAGCGGGACAAGGTCTGATCATACCACAGCTCCTGGGCAGGGGAGGAAGCAAAAGAGAGGATACAGACAGGACAGTATGGGATTCTTTTTGTGAGACAAAGCATTTCTCTGCCTGTTTTTTTTTTAAATGTTTTACCTCAAAGAAAGAATTATTTGCCATCCAGTGTTGTAATGTCTGTTTATTTTTTATACTAAGACTATCTCTGACCAGAATGGGATCAGTTTAGAGCAGACCAAACAGCATGCATGAAAGTCCCCGATACTGCACGACAGTGAGCGTAGGTGTTCTTTGATCAGAAAGCATGGTAACTCAGCACACCCATCTTTAAATGTCTGAGATGTAGAAAGGACACTGGGTTAGATTTATGGCTGACAAGTCATGAGCTCCAGATTTTGCAGCGTCCACTGCTCTAATCTCCTCTGAGACTTTGACTGTAAATCTGGTGACATCTTCAAAACCAAATCAAAGGTCATAAGGATGCACACATCCACTCGCCTATTCTAGCATAAGGTTTGAACAGATTTTGATATTTCTTCTAATGTCTTACCCTGATCTTCATCTGGTTCTTCCGGTCCTTCTTCTTCTTGAAGTACAGGGTTCTGTAGATTAGTGACTAGTCCTACATTTTCCTTTCTGTAAAAGTCAATCAGCTCCTGTAGGTTTGTGAAAAAGCGCATGGGAACTCCTTCAGATGCCTGCATAGAAATATTCATATTAGTTCCTTTTTCAATCCACAGAAATAGAATAGTTATAGAAAGTATTGCTGAGCATACAAAGGAAAGCATAATACCGCAATATAAAAATGGAAACTATAGTAATAGCATGCATAGCAAAATATGTACAAGCTAAAAAGACATATATAGGTGCTTCTCACAAAATTAGAATCTCATCAAAAAGTTAATTTATTTCAGTTCTTCAATACAAAAAGTGAAACTCCTATATTATATAGAGTCATTACACGCAGAGTGATCTATGTTTATTTCTGTTAATGTTGATGATTATGGCTTACAGCCAATGAAAACCCAAAAGTCATTATCTCAGTAAATTAGAATACTTTATAACACCAGCTTGAAAAATGATTTTAAAATCTGAAATGTTGGCCTACTGAAATGTATGTTCAGTAAATGCACTCAATATTTGGTCGGGGCTCCTTTGGCATCAATTACTGCATCAATGCGGTGTGGCATGGAGGCGATCAGCCTGTGGCACTGCTGAGGTGTTATGGAAGCCCAGGTTGCTTCGATAGCAGCCTTCAGCTCGTCTGCATTGTTGGGTCTGGTGTCTCTCATCTTCCTCTTAACAATACCCCATAGTTTCTCTATGGGGTTAAGGTCAGGTGAGTTTGCTCGGCAATCAAGCACAGTGATTCTGTTGTTTTTAAACCAGGTATTGGTACTTTTGGCAGTGTGGACAGGTGACAAGTCCTGCTGGAGAATGAAATTTCCATCTCCAAAAAGCTTGTCAGGAGAGGGAAGCATGAAGAGCTCTAAAATTTCCTGGTAGACAGCTGTGCTGACTTTGGTCTTGATAAAACACACTGGACCTACACCAGCAGATGACATGGCTCCTCAAACCATCACTGACTGTGGATACTTCACACTAGACCTCAAGCAGCTTGGATTGTGTTCCTCTTCACTCTTCCTCCAGACTCTGGGACCTTGGATTTTCAAGGTCTAGTGTGAAGTTACATGTTGTGGGGTTACATGTTGTCTTTGAACCCAGAACTGCAAAGCAGCAATGCTAACCACTGAGCCACTGTGCTGCTCAATAGTAATAGAAATTGCTTAGCAGTCACTGGGGTCTGAAAATGTCCATGGAACCATTTCAAACTGGGGTTACATGGCCAGTTTGGTTTATTATTTTACTTACTTATAAAACATCTTTATAGTGCACAGAACTTTGAGTTCATTGCAACTCATAATTTTATAAATGTCAAATTAAAGGTAATCTTTCACCAGATTTTACAATATAACCTGCATGCACTATTAGATTGATATCTTCCACCTGATCTGTACGGTACATAGTTTGACAATCCTTTTTTTAATGGCTGGGAAACCTTTTTGACGTTTAGGCTGGAGTCACACACAACAAATAAAAAAATCGGTCCCATTTTAACGGTCCGAAATCGCACAAAGGTATCTTAACTAGTGATCCGTTTTTGATGCGATTTTTCTTCATTGATGCGATTTTAATTGCATGTAAGGATCCGTTTGACATCCGTCTGGCGAGATTTCCTCGCAGGATAGCTAAATGGACATATAATGGAGCCCAATGACAGGTTTACCCACACAAAGAATGAATAGATCTAGACACATTAAATACATATATATATATATATATATATATATATATTTTGTACATGTCATAGAGACACATTTATACATATATTTCAAATTCATACAGTTCATCATAGCAGAATAGCCGCAGAAACATTTGCCGGCTTATCCAGATTATCCAGATCTGGGTTATCCAGATTTGTCATGAAAATCTACAGTGACTCTAGGTGACTGCAGATTTCTGAATTCCCACCACATGCGCACTGTATGCTGTCAGGATTCTCCCGTGCTGAAGGCAAGAGTGGACGGTAATGTAACTGCAAGCATGCAATCTTTCACATTTTGCAGAAAGATGTGTCCGACCTCACTGAATTCACTTATATTGAGTGAGGCCACTCTTGTCTAGTTGGCACATGACTGCATGTATGAAAATCCCAGGTTGCATGACTTCCTACTCTCACCGCCACATCCGAGACCAGTCACTGTGGACGACTTGCATCTCTGTGTACACTCCAGGTTGCCAGTCCTCACTCTGGCCCTGACACACCTGAGACTCACTAAGCACTCACTCAGATTAAGGCTATGTGCACACGCTGCGGATTCACCCGCGGATTTGTATATGACCTGCGGTTTTACCTGCGGATTGGCCAGCGGTTTTCCCCTGTGGTTTGCCACCTGGAGAAGTGACATGTCAATTGTTTCTGCGGATTCAAAACCACAACTTTTCCGCAGTTGAAAATCCGCAGCATGTGTACAGCAGATTGTAAGTCACATAGACTTACATTGTACTGTACAATGTCTGCAGAACTGCTGCAGATCCGCAGAGGCCAAATCCACAGCAAAAACCGCAGCGTGTGCACATAGCCTTACACAGACCTCACTAACCCTTTCCTGAAGGGCTTTTATCACAGCAACCTGTGGCTTTCAGCCACATGGAAAATCTGGGTCCGGAATGGAACAAACTGCACAAACTACTATCCTGCAGTCTGCTTCAAACACAACATTCAGAGCCGATTTTCTGTACCTCTGCCTTGGACATTAGCATGTCCAAGACTAACACTTATTTTCAGTTTGCATTGCAGTCACAGCTACACCCATGACTGCCATGCACACCTATGGCCTTCATACACCTCCATGCAGATCTTGGGGAGACTACACAGCAACCCCTACCTGTGACATCGGTCACTGCTTCCCCATTGCAATCCCAGCTATGCCTGTGACAGCTGTAGCCTCAATACACCTTCATGCATATCCTGGGGAGAACACACAGCACCCCCTAGCTGTAACAGAGGGCATACCGTAAAGTCCAGTACATTACATCCACGGAACATCACAGGCACTAACAGTAAGTTCCAATAGCAGATACTTCATAGCCCACGGCTTTAATCACTTTACAGACACTGCACCCACCAGTCCTCCTCTGACTAGTTCCCGGGAGTGTCCGTGCGCGTATCAATGTCCCTACTCGCACAGCATACACGACATTAATTCGCAGTCTCTAATCACGCTGGACCCCACTTTGTCCAGTTACTGTGGGTGACGGCACAGATCATAGAAACCCCTTTTATCTGGAGTTACCTTACAGGAGCTCTTGCTCCACACACTGACTCCTGTCAGTCCTCTCTCCTGGGGCAAGCTGCCATACTGGGATCACCGTCCTTGTGACCAGGGCACTCTCGACAGTGCAGATCCGCAGAAGGAATGGTGCTTCCCCAATGCAGTGCCATCACAGACTCTGCACATACGGCCTCTCCGTGTGCTCTTCAGGAAGTCCACTCCTTGGACCTTCAAACACACAGGCCTTCAGGTCCATGGCCTCACTATGTGCTATCGGGAATCCGACCCTACTCCCAGGATCTTCCAACACAGGCCATCCAAGATCTTACATTCTGACCATTCAGGTCCATACACTCTGACCATGTGACCCAACCAGCTGTAGTCACCCCCACACGTGGGCGGTGTATGTGTGGTTAGTCAGTCCCGCCCAGCTCTCCAACTAACCCTGTAAGACCCCCTAGTAATTAAACAAACAAAACAAGGCTCATAGGACTAAGGTCCCAGAGCAACATTACTGGCTTACAGTGGAGAGGATCTCCTCTGCAACACGTCACTGTTTCACTGTCACAGTTACGCCTCCATGCGTATCCTGAGGAGCACATACAGCGCCCTCTAGCTGTAACAGGGGTCATTGCCTCACACGTGCAACACCATGATTTCTTTGTTGCATGACACATCGCATTGTATTGCGCCCAGGGCCATCTCTCCTGACTCTCCCATACAAATGAATCTTCAACTTGGCCAAGAAATCATTTATTTTCAATAGGTGGATTAGAGAAAGTCGCTGTCAGACACCCTGGCAATAGCCTACCTCCTAACCAGTAGGTTCAGGCGTTTAAATATGTGACGAACAGCCCACGGCCGTTCGTCCACTTACGGGCGACACCAACGGGGGTCCCGCTGCCACCAAAACGCGATGGACAGCGGACCCTGTGTCACCACTATGTCACAATCCCACCACTGACACCGGTGTATCAGCGGACGGAGGGACGTGACACAATGCCGGCACACGGCTATCACAGGCGCAGGAGGGCTTATCTTAGTTATCCCACCACTGGCACCATGTGACAAAAATATCCAGCAAGCTAATCTCGCTCTACAATTTGCCGCAGGGGGAGTTTAATTTGGATGCCCCACCACTGCTATCAATCTTCCAAGTACTGCGGGGATTTGTGTATATCCCACTTTCTCAGTTCCACCTTGGAACTCGCAGCTCTCCGGCGCCCCCCTTACCCTCAGGTCAGTCAGGGAACTGCACCTAGGATAATTGGTCGCCGGACGGGCTGCCTGTTGTGAACCGGCAATTAGGCTTCTGCAGTAAGGGAATTATCAATGCTGTGGCCGCAGACCCTTATTCAGCAATATAAGACCCTTCTGTACTGCCAGCAAGCCGTAATAGCCGTACACAACGCGCTGCCACCAGTCACGGTTACTTAATTCACAGTGTTAAATTAAGAGGGTCCGTGGCAAACCCCTTGAATTAGTAGCGATTATCTATCAAAGGCGTATAGTTCGAGTCTTAGAGCATAGAGACAGATCTAAATAATTATTTCATTTATTTTCCGAAAGAGGACAGTGATTACAGATAAAAGTTGCTATAAAATTGAGACATAAAATATGTACAGTACAGGTATAAAATAAAAGTGGAGAAAACAAAGAGATTACACTCACAGTTCCATATTGTTCCTTAGGCAGACCATGTGGCTTTAAGGTGGGTGGAGGCGGAGCTGCACTTCTCCGCTCATCTGAGTTCTTGTCAGCACGGACTCTGCAGCTGTTCTGAGCTGGTTTGCCCAGGGAAGGCCTTATAGGCTTTGCTGTGTGACATCACGGAGAGATGCATTCTGGGTTGATCCCTCCTCTCTCATCCGAGTTATGTTTTGGCTACAAAACTTAGATTAGCTATAACTTTATGGGAGAAGCTGGTATGGACTCATCAGTGGTATCATGTTTCCCAGCGTAATGAGCCTATCAAGAAAACATCAAACATCTATGCGATATGACCATCCATTTGGGCGCAAATCCTATCTCATGTTCTGGACAGGGTAGAACTTCGAAACATACGCGGTCTCGAAGCTGGGACCGCTCAGGTTACAAAAATATGATTTTCATATCTCTACTTGGTACGGTTTTCGCAGGGCAGGCTCTTAAAGTTTTATTTCAAACAAAGACCTTTTTCCCGCATTTTTCTTTCAGCTGAGAGAAGCCAAATGGTGTGAGGAAGATGGTCTAGCTAATTAACATTCCTGCTCTTCCAGAGGAAGTGGCAGGGTTGGTAAAACCTGGGGGGAAGGAATTCCTACTACCGACAGTTTACAATGTCCTAGGATGGAGGATTTGTTAGCACATTGCAACAGAAAACATATCTTGCAGATATTGTACATCACACCTCCCCCCTTAAGAGGGCGCTAAGGAGGCATTACCTCTCGTAATCGGCCATGCGCACCTCAGCGGGTTCGCCCCGGCGGGACAACCCATCGGCATTGCCGTTTTCACTGCCCTTCCTGTGTTTTACAGTAAAATCGTACTGTTGAAGGGCAAGGCTCCAGCGGAGCAATCTTCCATTGGTTCCGGACACTGTGTGCAACCAGCTCAGAGGGTTGTGGTCGGTTACCACCGTGAACCGTCACCGTGATATCAGGTTTCACAGAGCCTGGAGAGTCAGGAGATAACTAGGAGGGGTGGGGTTTTCTGATAAGTGGGCAAGGAGAGAGAAGTGAAACTAATTACTGTGTGCCTGTCAGATCTATTGCGCCTGACGGAGGGTTAATTATTGTATTGTTAGCGTTGTTACTTATGACTTGTGTTTTGAAACTGTTAAACTGTAAAGCGCTGCGGAATATGTTGGCGCTATATAAATAAAGATTATTATTATTATTATTATTATTTAAATTCAAACTCGACTCTAATCTCCCCTGACATCATGTGTCAGAAAGAAACAACATATGGTTGGTTGATCTTGTTGAAACTGACAGGCTCTGACATCTTTAATCTAATGTGAATCGAGGCTTATAGACTGGAAATCAGTGCTGGGCAGAGAGAGTGTTCTTCATACTTATGATATTTTAGAGCATCTATGTGTCAGAAGATTAATTTGGATGCATTTCCCATTGAAAATGCTTTTATACAACTGTTGCATTATTCTCCGTTAATTGCTTGTAGCTGTGTACATTCTCATTCATTTGTGTGCATGTTCAGCTTATGTACATGATAATGCATAGAACAATATTTCTTGTATGTTTGTCTTCTATTCTTGTCATATCCCTTGTTGATACACTTTAACCACAATGAGTTCTGCACACTTTTTTTTATTTATTATTATTATTATTTATTGTTATAGCGCCATTTATTCCATGGCGCTTTACATGTGAGGAGGGGTATACATAAAAACAAGTACAATAATCTTAAACAATACAAGTCATAACTGGTACAGGAGGAGAGAGGACCCTGCCCGCGAGGGCTCACAATCTTCAAGGGATGGGTGATAATACAGTAGGCGAGGGTAGAGCTGGTCGTGCAGCGGTTTGGTCGATCGGTGGTTACTGCAGGTTAAGGGCTTGTCGGAAGAAGTGGGTCTTCAGGCTCTTTTTGAAGGTTTCGATGGTAGGTGAGAGTCTGATATGTTGTGGTAGAGAGTTCCAGAGTAGGGGTGATGCGCGAGAGAAATCTTGTATGCGATTGTGGGAAGAGGAGATAAGAGGGGAGTAGAGAAGGAGATCTTGTGAGGATCGGAGGTTGCGTGCAGGAAAGTACCGGGAGACGAGGTCACAGATGTATGGAGGAGACAAGTTGTGGATGGCTTTGTATGTCATGGTTAGGGTTTTGTAATGGAGTCTCTGGGCAATTGGGAGCCAGTGAAGGGATTGACAGAGGGGAGAAGCTGGGGAATAGCGGGGGGACAGGTGGATTAGTCGGGCAGCAGAGTTTAGAATAGATTGGAGGGGTGCGAGAGTGTTTGAGGGGAGGCCACAGAGCATGAGGTTGCAGTAGTCAAGGCGAGAGATGATGAGGGCATGGACTAGGGTTTTTGCAGATTCTTGGGCGAGGAATGAACGGATGCGTGAAATATTTTTGAGTTGAAGTCGGCAGGAAGTGGAAAGGGTTTGGATATGTGGTTTGAAGGAGAGATCAGCGTCAAGGATTACTCCGAGGCAGCGAGCTTGTGGGACTGGGGAGAGTGGGCAGTCATTTACTGTAATTGATAGGTTCGTAGGGGGGGTCACGTGAGATGGGGGAAAGATGATGAATTCTGTTTTGTTCATGTTGAGTTTCAGATATCTAGTGGAGAAGAAGGATGAAATAGTGGACAGACATTGAGGCATTCTGGTTAGTAGGGAGGTGATATCTGGTCCAGAGATGTAGATCTGTGTGTCATCAGCATAAAGATGATACTGAAAGCCATGAGATTCTATGAGCTGTCCCAGGGCGAGGTGAGGAGGTGGTGTGTGAGTGGGAGACGCTGAATGTCCGGTCTGTTAGGTATGATGAGATCCAGGAGAGGGCCAAGTCTGTGATGCCGAGGGATGAGAGGGTCTGTAATAATAGGGAATGGTCCACTGTGTCAAAGGCAGCCGACAGGTCCAGGAGGAGGAGGACAGAGTAGTGTCGCTTGCTCTTGGCAGTTAAGAGGTCATTGGTGACCTTAGTAAGGGCAGTTTCAGTGGAGTGGTGTGACCGGAAGCCAGATTGTAAGCGGTCGAAGAGGGAGCAAGAAGAGAGATGGGAGGACAGTTCAAGGTAGACGTGTTGTTCCAGTAGCTTGGAGGCGTATGGGAGAAGTGATATAGGGCGATAGCTAGATACAGAGGATGGGTCAAGAGAGGGCTTTTTGAGGATAGGTGTGATGGAGGCATGTTTAAAGCTTGAGGGGAAAACACCAGTTGTTAGTGATAGGTTGAAGAGATGGGTTAGGGTTGGGATGAAGACTGTGGTGAGGTTTGGGATGAAGTGGGATGGGATCGGGTCGAGTGCACAGGTGGTGAGATGTGATCTTGAGAGTAGAGTGGAGAGTCGATCTTCTGTAATGGTGGAGAAGTTGGTTTTGAAGGTGGAGGGCTGGGAAGTCGGGAGGAAGGGCTCTGGGGGTTGTTGACCAAAACTGTCCCTGATGTTATCAATTTTCTGCTTGAAAAATGAGGCAAAGTCTTCAGCTGAGATGAGTGGGGAGGGAGGAGGTGCTGGGGGGCGGAGGAGAGAATTGAAGGTGTTGAATAACTGTTTAGGGTTGTGAGACAGGGAGGATATGAGAGATGAGAAGTAGGTTTGTTTAGCTGTGGCGAGTGTGGTCTTGAAAGTAGTGAGGGACTGTTTGAATGCGATGAAGTGCTCGTTGGAGTGGGATCTTTTCCATCTGCGCTCAGCAGCCCTGGAAGCTCGCCTCAGCTCTTTGGTCAGGCTGGTGTGCCAGGGCTGTCTGTTGATTTTGCGAGTTTTGGTATGTGTAAGTGGGGCAGCGGATTCCAAAGCTACAGCTATTTAACACCTATTCTTTTATGTACGTCACTAGTGTATTCTTCGTACAGGCTATATGGCAGTCCTGTCGTTGGCATACTGCCATTCAAATTGGTTTTAGAAATGACAGAAAATATATGAGATATTACTGTGTATCTACAATGACAGATAAAGCTTGTAGATGTTAGTGAATTAAAGTTGTGGTTTCAGGGTAAAGAAAAGTTCAGGAGTGTTTAAATACAAACAAGCAACACTTAAAATGAATAGGTTTACCAAGTGTGGATCTATATACATTAGGGCATTCCTAAAAATTTTTTAAAATATGCTAATGATTGGAAATACCTTTTATATAAAGGTATTTTCACACTCCCCTTGAAAAAGCACCTAGCGAAACGTGCGTCGGGGTACCGCCACCGCCTGAGGTAATGTAGGCAACACCTTTTCCTCCATTATTTATTTCAGCTTTCTCAATTTGTCATATATATTTTTTGGGGCTGGTATTTTCTCAGATTATTTCTGTTTACTTCTGCTCATTTAAGCTATATTTATTCTAGTCTATACAGTTGTGCATTTACACTTTGGGACTCATATATATCATGGAAGGCCGTTATTTTTGCTGATTGAGCCAGCTGTATATGGGTCGCCCTCCCAGGGCTGTGGGGTACTCGGTACCGGGCCGGTCTCTCAGAGGGGATTGTCACAGCAGCGGTGACCCGGTCCGTGGCCCTGGGCGCCCATGTAAAAGGGGCTGAGTTGGAATAAAGTTTATAAGTGATTTGTGATGACACCTGTGGTGTTAGGCAAGGGAGGTGTTAAGCCGACGCTGCAGACAGATCCTCTGGGACAGATGGTGTAGTGCAGCAATGATGTTGTAGCCCGCCACAGGTAGGGCTATTGGTCCCAGGGCAGTGTAGCGGAATGTTTAGGAAGAGGGTGCAGTATTTGGCACAGAGATGTAGCAGTGCTGAGGATGTTGCAAGAAGGAGGCAAGGACACAACAGGGTGCAATTTCTTTACTTTTACTTGGCAAACGCAGTCCAGGGTCCTAGTTACAGATGGCACAGGAGCAGGCTAGCCTGGAAGCAACTCAGGGATCTCTCTATCAGATGGGTTGTGTAGTCTCCTTCCTAGCACTGGCTTGAGGTACATCCAGTACAGTGTTACACTGAAGTTCCTCCTTCTTATCTTCTCTTAGAACTACCTCGTATGGCAGACAGATGTAGCCCTCTATCTCTCTTGGCTCACCCGTCACTGTTGTGCCTCCGAGTCTAAGTTGGGAATAGAGCATTTACAGCTTCCTATTCCTCTGGTTTCTGTTGCAGGACCTTCAGTATCCATACAACTGTGGAGACCAGGCTCCAGATCATGCACTGTCACTGGGAGGGAGCACTCTATCCTCGGCTCAACCTCCAGCTTCTCTCCACATGTCTACACTCTTTGCCCTCCTCACACTAACTCCTCATTTCCCTTCCTGGCCCTCAGAGAGCACTCCTCCCCCAATCCTGGTTCAGAGTTCCCTCTGCTGGCCTGGAGTGGGAACTGTGTTGCATCACATGGTTAACTGTTAGAGAGACCCTTCATTGCCTCCAAGCCTGACATCACCCTCCCTGGAGGAAGGCAATGCCACTGTGGCGACCATACTCCTGGGGGCGCCACATATGTATATTTGAGTGAGGGTTTTTTCCCACAGACCATTTAAACATTTTCCTATGGGCTTCTCTCGCATACTTTTTAGCCTACTTACTTTAATTAGGTGACCTTTTTGTGCATTGGGTCTCCATTTTCTGTAACTGTTTTTATGGTAATTTTATTATTGTTCCAATAAAATGTTGTCTTATTATACTTCTATGGCACATAGCTTCTCTCTTTTCCTTTGATTTATGCTTTTATATAAACCCAGGAGTACAGCGATATGTTACATGGCTGCAAAATGGAACCATACAACCAGGCAGCTGTGTTTTCAGTTTCAATTGGGGACAATCTAGCCATCCAGGAGACTAGACTCTTAAGCCCAGGTTCTTACACAGTAATGGCCCCAATACAGCATGTACAGAGGAGCATGCAGGTGAACCTATCAGAATGAATGGCAAAAATGTTCTCAGTCAGGTAAAGAAAGGTTATCTTTTTCTGCTCAGTCGCTATACTCCTCCGCTCGTCCTGTCAGCTTCAGTGAACAGAGGACTACACATTCCGAAAGATCCCTGAGAGGATGCTGGTGTCACCCGACATAAGTCAAGAGCAAATGTTTTTACGCAACCTATCCTACTTCGTCACAGCTGGGACGGCTGGGAAATAGTAATGGAGTTTGTATGTTCTTCCCGTGTTTGCGTGGATTCCTCTGAGTTCTCCTGTTACCTCCCACACTCCAAAAACCTACTGATAGGGAATCTAGATTGTGAGCCCTAATGGGGACAGCGATAATGTATGTAAAGCACTGTGGAATTAACCCTTTTAACCCCGAGCCTATTTTAACCTTCATGACCAGGCCAAATTTTACAATTCTGACCACTGTCACTTTATGAGGTTGTAAGGTTCGGCCAGGACAGTAGTCGTAGCTGAGGACATCTGAGCTTTAGTGTCCTGGCCTCCCCCCTCAGAAAAATAATGTCCACTGGTCAGCATACCTGTGTCTGCAGGTCTGGCTCCTTCTGGATCTTCCCTACGTCACGGGGGACACTCTCCAGGTGGATTTACATTAACTGAGACACAGTCCATTTGTACTTTAACAAGAACATCTTTACTGGGTTAGTTACACAGCAGATCCAAAGTCTTCACAGCTTTTACAACAGGCTTCGCAAAACAATATTCCTTTTCTTTCCCGGCGCTACTCTCATGGTCACAAGGCGCAGGCCAGGGTTGGACCGTCCCTGACAATTCCTCAGCATCATCTCTACACAGCTCTGCTACGGATATGCATCCTTTGCTCTGTTTCACCCCAGACGCAAGATCATTATTTCCCGGAGTCAGTAGACACTTGGAGAGCGACTTGCCCATCTGTGTTGTTCCCTGCACTTGCACCACGTCCTTTCTGTCCAAACTCAGTGCATCTGGAGCTTCCTCCAGCCATTTTGCCCAGGCCCTTAGATTATCTGCCCATGCGATGAGTTGCCACATACTGGAACCACTATTGGTTCCCCAACTGTGTCTGCCCGCTGCTGAGATGTCCTGATACTGTCGATGACTTGGCTATACTTCTTTAACCCCTTCATGACCCAGCCTATTTTGACCTTAATGACCTGGCCATTTTTTGCAATTCTGACCAGTGTCCTTTTATGAGGTAATAACTCTGGAACGCTTCAACGCATCCTAGCGATTCTGAGATTGTTTTTTCGTGACATATTGGGCTTCATGTTAGTGGTAAATTTAGATCGATAATTTTTGCGTTTATTTGTGAAAAAATCAGAAATTTGGTGAAAATTGTGAAAATTTTGCAATTTTCAAATTTTGAATTTTTATTCTGTTAAACTAGAAAGTTATGTGACACAAAATAGTTACTAAATAACATTTCCCACATGTCTACTTTACATCAGCACAATTTTGGATGCAAAATATTTTTTTGTTAGGAAGTTATAAGGGTTAAAAGTTGACCAGCGATTTCTCATTTTTACAACAAAATTTACAAAACCATTTTTTTTAGGGACCACCTCACATTTGAAGTTATTTTGAGGGGTCTATATGGTAGAAAATACCCAAAAGTGACACCATTCTAAAAACTGCACCCCTCAAGCTACTCAAAACTACATTCAAGAAGATTATTAACCCTTTAGGTGTTTCACAGGAACTAAAGCAACATGGAAGGAAAAAAAGGACATTTTAATTTTTCCAACAAAAATTTTCTTTCAGCATCAATTTTTTCATTTTTCACATGGGCAACAGGATAAAATGGATCCTAAAATTTGTTGGGCAATTTCCCCTGAGTACACCGATACCTCATATGTGGTCAAAAACCACTGTTTGGGCGCACGGCAGGGCTCAGAAGGGAAGGAGCGCCATTTGACTTTTTGAATGGAAAATATGCTGGAATATTTAGCGCTTGCCATGTCGCGTTTGGAGAGTCGCTGTGTGCCTAAACACTGGAGCTCCCCCACAAGTGACCCCATTTTGGAAACTAGACCCCCCAAGGAACTTATCTAGATGCATAGTGATCACTTTGAACCCCCAGGTGCTTCTCAAATTGATCCGTAAAAAAAAAATTAGTACTTTTTTTCACAAAAATTATCTTTTAGCCTCAGTTTTTTCATTTTCACATGGGCAACAGGATAAAATGGATCCTAAAATTTGTTGGGCAATTTCTCCTGAGTACACCGATACCTCATATGTGGTCATAAACCACTGTTTGGGTGCACGGCAGGGCCCGGAAGGGAAGGAGCGCCATTTGACTTTTTGAATGGAAAATTAGCTCCAATCGTTATCGGACACCATGTCGCGTTTGGAGAGCCCCTGTGTACCTAAACATTGGAGCTCCCCCACAAGTGACACAATTTTGGAACCTAGACCCCTTAAGGAACTTATCTAGATGTGTAGTGAGCACTTTGAACCCCCAAGTGCTTCACAAAAGTTTATAACATAGAGCAGTGAAAATAAAAAATCATTTTTTTTCCTCAAAAATGATTTTTTAGCACGCTATTTTTTATTTTCACAAGGGTAACAGGAGAAATTGAACCAAAAAAGTTGTTGTCCAGATTGTCCTGAGTACGCTGGTACCCCATATGTGGGGGGGGGGCACTGTTTGGGTGCACGGCAGGGCGCAGAAGGGAATGAGCGCCATTTGACTTTTTGAAATGAAAATTAGCTCCAATCGTTAGCGGACACCATGTCGTGTTTGGAGAGCCCCTGTGTGCCTAAACTTTGGAGCTCCCCCACAAATGACCCCATTTTGGAAACTAGACCCCCTAAGGAACTTATCTAGATGCATAGTGAGCACTTTGAACCCCCAGGTGATTCACAGAAGTTTATAATGCAGAGCAGTGAAAATAAAAAATCTTTTTTTTTCCCTAAAAAAATTTTTTTTAGTTGGCAATTTTTTATTTTCACAAGGGTACTAGGATAAATTGGACCCCAAAAGTTGTTGTCCAGTTTGTCCTGAGTACGCTGGTACCCCATATGTGGGGGGGAACCACTGTTTGGGCACACGTTGGGGCTCAGCAGGGAAGTAGTGACATTTTGAAATGCTGACTTTGATGGAATGGTCTGCAGGTGTCATGTTACATTTGCTGAGCCCCTGTGTGCCTAAACAGTAGAAACCCCCCACAAGTGACCCCATTTTGGAAACTAGACCCCCCAAGGAACTTATCTAGATGTGTGGTGAGCACCTTGAACCCCCAAGTGCTTCACAGAAGTTTATAATGCAGAGCCGTGAAAATAAAAAATCATTTTTTTTCCCTCAAAAAAAATGAATTTTAGCACGCAATTTTCTTTTCACAAGGGTAACAGGAGAAATTGGACCCCAAAAGTTGTTGTCCAGTTTGTCCTGAGTACGCTGATACCCCATATGTGGGGGATGACCACTGTATGGGCACACGTCAGGGCTCGGAAGGGAAGTAGTGACGTTTTGGTATGCAGACTTTGATGGAATGGTCTGCGGGCATCATGTTACATTTGCAGAGCCCTTGATGTACCTAAACTGTGGAAACCCCCCACAAGTGACCCCATTTTGGAAACTAGACCCCCCAAGGAACTTACCTAGATGTGTGGTGAGCACCTTGAACCCCGAAGAGCTTCACAGAAGATTGTAACGCAGAGCCATGAAAATAAAAAATCTTTTTTTTCCTCAAAAAATGAATTTTTAGCTCGCAATTTTTTATTTTCACAAGGGTAACAGGAGAAATTGGACCCCAAAAGTTGTTGTCCAGTTTGCCCTGAGTATGCTGATACCCCATATGTGGGGAGGGACCATTGTTTGGGCACATGTCGGGGCTCGGAAGGGAAGTAGTGACGTTTTGAAAAACCGACTTGATCGAATGGTCTGCGGGCATCATGTTACGTTTGCAGAGCCTCTGATGTGCCTAAACAGTGGAAACCCCCCACAAGTGACCCCATTTTCAAAACTAGACCACCAAGGAACTTATCTAGATGTGTGGTGAGCAGCACTTTGAACCCCCAAGTGCTTCACAGAAGTTTATAATGCAGAACCGTGAAAATAAAAAATCTTTTTTTACTCAAAAAATGATTTTTTAGCCCGCAATTTTTTATTTTCACAAGGGTAACAGGAGAAATTGGACCCCAAAAGTTGTTGTCCAGTTTGTCCTGAGTACGCTGGTACCCCATATGTGGGGGGGAACCATTGTTTGGGCACACGTCAAGGCTCGGAATGGAAGTAGTGACGTTTTGAAATGCAGACTTTGATGGAATAGTCTGCGGTCGTCATTATGTTTGCAGAGCCCCTGATGTGCCTAAACAGTGGAAACCCCCCACAAGTGACCCCATTTTGGAAACTAGACCTTCCAAGGAACATATGTAAGATGTGTTGTGAGCACTTTGAACCCCCAAGTGCTTCACAGAAGTTTATAATGCAGAGACGTGAAAATGAAAAAATCATTTTTTTCCACAAAAATAATTTTTTAGCCCCCAATTTTTTATTTTCCCAAGGGTAACACGAGAAATTAGTCCCCAAAAGTTGTTGCGCAATTTTTCCTGAGTACGCTGATACCTCATATGTTGGGGTAAACCACTGTCTGGGCACACGTCAGGGCTTGGAAGGGAGGGAACACCGTTTGACTTTTTGAACGCAAAATTGGCTGGAATCAATGGTTGCACCATGTCACGTTTGGCGACCCCCTGATGTGCCTAAACAGTGGAAACCCCTCAATTCTAACTCCAACCCTAACCCCAACACACCCCTAACCACAGCCCTAACCCTAACACATCCCTAACCACAAGCCTAACCCTAATTCCAACGCTAACCCTAATTCCAACCCTAACCCTCTTTCCAACCCTAACCCTCTTTCCAATCCTAACCCTAACCCTCTTTCCAACCCTAACCCTCTTTCCAACCCTAACCCTCTTTCCAACCCTAACCCTAACCCTCTTTCCAACCCTAACCCTAACCCTCTTTCCAAACCTAACCCTCTTTCCAACCCTAACCCTAACCCTCTTTCCAACCCTAACCCTCTTTCCAACCCTAACCCTAACCCTCTTTTCAACCCTAACCCTAACCCTCTTTTCAACCCTAACCCTAACCCTCTTTTCAACCCTAACCCTAACCCTCTTTTCAACCCTAACCCTAACCCTCTTTTCAACCCTAACCCTAACCCTAATGGAAAAATAAAAATATTTTCTTTATTTTATTAGTGGTGCCTACCTATGGGGGTGATAATCGGGGGGTTTATTTACTTTTTCTTTCATTTTGATCACTGTGAGAGTGATCAAAATGAAAGAATTGAATCTGCAGCCGGCAGATTCGGGCGGGCGCACTGCGCATGCGCCCGCCATTTTCTAGGATGGCGGCGCCCATGAACCGGACCCGCCGGACACCGGGAGCGACGGGGGGACTTAGAAGGTGCCGGGGGAGGTGAGATGGGGTAAGGGGGGGATCAGAAGCTGGCGGGGAGCGAAGGGAATGGGAGGGGGCAGATCATGACAGCGGCGGCAGATCGCCGCTGTCATTCAGTTGCGGGTGGGGGCGATCGCCGGTGGGGGGGGTGGAATCGGTGTCTCCAGCCATGTCCGATGCTACAGCAGCATCGGCCATGGCTGGATTGTAATATTTCATCAATTTTCATTGATGAAATATTACTATTGCTCTGATTGGCTGTTTCACTTTTAACAGCCAATCAGAGCGATCGTAGCCATGTGGGGGCGAAGCCACGCCCCCTGTGGCGATGAACAAAGCCCCCTGTATCTGCGGGTCGGGTGACCTTTCAGTGACCTAGGTCACCAGACCCGCAGGGGGGCTTTAAAGTCATGACGCCACATAGGCGTCATGGGTCGTTCTGGCACGACTTTTCATGACGCCTACGTGGCGTCAAAGGTCGTGAAGGGGTTAATGTTGCTAAGCTGATGTGGTGCCCGGCACCTATAGCCCATGTGGACAGTTCGGGCATCCCTCGCCCTCTGGCTTAACCTAACACTTACCCTGGCTTATTACACAGCAGCCCCTCCTATGTTTAACCATTTATTCTACTAATTCCTAAGTTACAACTGTACCCACTAGAATTCCCCCCATCTAGTGGCCAAAAGCGAGCACTACACTTTCCCTATAATTTACATTACTACAATATACAGTGTAAAGGAACATAGTATGATATGTGCATTTTACAGTGAATGGTAATACATGTAATCGTGTACCAGTACCATTACTTATAGGCGGTAATACATTTACTCATGTAGAACAAACATAGCAAGTATGACATGGACACATGGTATCAATTAATGCCTATAATTCACATTCTCCATGTGTCCATAGGGATTAGTAGAGCCTATCATCAATTACCTCATAGAGCCAAATCAAAAAACGATGATCAAAAGGCCAAATTATCAAATAATCAATACAAATTTTATTATGAAAAAATACTTTAAAATGCATAACACCAATAGGGGAACAGGGGAATAGAAAAGCAAACTTGCAAAATGCAGTTACACACACATGACGATGCACTCATCCAGGCATGGAATATACTTGTATAACATCTATATATATAATTGCCTTAAATTGTCTGTCATCCACTTCCATCTGGATGCCCCCAAATCCCACAATCCACCGCGCCGCCTCGGAAGTACGCCGACCGCCATTATGGAACACCCAAGTGATGCCGCTCAGATCCAGGCCGCCACTGCGATCCCGAATGCCGCTGCGATCCCGATCGCCACTGGGATCACACGAGAGGGGTTTAATGAAGGGGGTGTAATGAGAAGGATGCTGCCGCCGGACCTCCGCCAGGACCCACCGCCTGACTACACGCGCCAGATCCCGCCGCTGCCTGCCCACCCACCTCCGTGCAATCACAGCCAGCAGAAAAGACCACGGCTTGAGGCCTGTGCTGGAGATTGGGTGCGGCCACCCTCTACATTTTACAGTGAATGGTAATACACATAATCGTGTAGCAGTACCATTACTTATAGGCGGTAATACATTTACTCATGTAGCAATACCACAATATATCAACAATCATACGTAGAATTTACAAACATGCGGTACCGGGACCACCTGAGAAGGAAAGGGAAAGCAGTAACATTCTTCAATCCTCTTACCAGGTAATAACTCTGGAATGCTGCCACAGAGCCCACTGATTCTGAGATTATTTTTTGTGACATATTGTACTTGATGATAGCGGTAAAATGTTTTTGATATGTCTTGCATTTATTTGTGAAAAAAGCAGAAATTTAAATTATAATTTTCAAACTTTTAATCTTTATGCCCTTAAATCAGGGAGCTATGTCACACAAAATAGTTAATAAATAACATTTCCCACATGTCTACTTTACATCAGTACTATTTTTGAAACATAATTTTTTTTGTTATGAAGTTAGAAGGGTTAAAAGTTGACCATCGATTTCTCATTTTTCCAACAAAATTTACAAAACCATTTATTTTAGGAACTACATCACATTTGACGTAAATTTGAGGGGGTCTATATGACAGAATATATCCAAAAGTGACACCATTAAAAAAGCTGCACCCCTCAAGGTGCTCAAATCCACATTAAAAAAGGTGCTTCACAGGAACTGAACCAATGTGGAAAGGAAAAAATGAACATTTAACTTTTTTCACATAAATATTACTTTAGACCCACTTTTTTTATTTGTTGTGTAATTTCTCCTTAGTACGCCAATACCCAATATGTAGAGGAAAACTACTGTTTGGGTGCACGGCAAGGCTTGGAAGAGAGGGAGTGTCATTTGACATTTTGAATTCAAAATTTCCTGGAATCATTAGCGGACACCATGTTGCATTTGGAGAGCCCCTGATGTGCCTAAACAGTGGAAACACCCCACAAGTGACTCCATATTGGAAACTAGACCCTTCATGGAATGAATCTAGATGTGTGGTGAGCATCTTGAACCCACAGGTGCTTCACAGAATTTTACAACGTTGATCTGTGAAAATTAAAAAATATATATTTTTCCCACAAAAATGTTGCCTTAACCCCAATTTTTTTCATTTTTACAAGGATAGCAGAAAATGGACAGCAAAATTTGTTGCACAATTTCTCCTGAGTACACCGATACCCCATATGTGGTAATTTTGAGGCACAGTGCAAAGTTCAGAAGGGAAGAAGCGCTATATTGGAGTTCAGATTTTGCTGGACTGGTTTGAGGGTTCCATATCACGCTGGTAGAGGCCCTGAGGTGCCAGCAGAATCCCCCATAAGTGACCCCATTTTACAAACTACACTTCTCAATTAATTCGTGCAGTAATCATAACGACACCACAGGTGTGTTACATAATTTTATGTATTTGGACAGTGAAGAAAAAATAATTATACTTTTGCCACAGAATTAACATTTTCACATGGGAAAATGGGTAAGAATAGCACCAAAATATGTCACACAATTTCTGCTGAATGTAGAAATACCCCATATGTGGCCGTACAGTACTGTTTAGCCACATGACGAGAATTGGGAGGGACGGAGCTCTATTTGCCTCCTGGAGTGCAGATTTTCCTAGAATACTTTGCAGACTCCATATACAGAGACCCTAAGTGCTAGAAGAGCAGAATCCCCCTCTCAAATGACCCCATTTTTGAAATTATACCCCTTGGAATTCATCTATACAGTAGATGTAGTGCTGATTTGACTCCATGGGTGTTTTCCAGAAAAAAAACAGTAGTAGATGTTGCTAAGTGAAAATTGCAAACAACCATTGTGGTGCCCAGTATGTTGTCGTCACTAGTACGTTGTAGCGCCCAGTACTTTGTAGTGCCCAGTTCAGGCTTCTGGAGACATGCACCTGTAAATTAGGTGGACTCTCATTGCTACAGAAATGCCAAATGCGTGGACACTAAATGTGGTTTAGGGACACTGGGGCTCAGAAAGGAAGGGGGCATTTGGATTTTGGAGCGAAGAATTTTCTGAATTTCTTTTAGGGGGCTAGGAGCCACAGTGCTTTCCGGAGCCTTTGTACTACCAGTAACGTGGGAGCCCCTATATTTCCATTAACAGATGACGGACCTGAGTGGGGACTTCCTTATTTCTTGGATTGAATTGAAGCTTTTGTTGGGAACAGTTTGCGTAACATTTAGGATCGTGTTTATCCTGCGCTCTATGCTGAACACTTTCTTTGGGGTTTCCATCTAAATCTCTGAGTGACGTCATTCAGATGAAAACTCCGAGGGATCCATTCACTATAATGAGGCAGCAGAGTTACTCTGAACTCTGTCTGGCCTCTGTACAGTGGTGTCCTAGTTTTCAGAAGTGCACAAAACTGTGGCCGACGGCACTTATATGTATGCCTAAAAAGACGATCACCGCCAGATCACAGGTCAGACAGTGCCACAGTGCATCCATCTCCCTCATTATAGAGAATCTTCTGCTGGAGGTTCTGTCTGAATCATGGTATAAGTGATTAGACAACTTTATTCTTCGGGTCAGTGCGATTACAGTGATACCAGATTTATATTGGGTTTTATGATTGGCAGCTGTCACACACTAAAAGATGCTTTTGATTGCGAAAACAAGTTTTTGCATCCTCATATTTAGATATGGTATAAGGTATAAATTTTCCATATTTCAGCTGACAGAATCATGCGGTGGCTTTTTTGGGGTGGACAAGTTGACATTTTTATTGGTATCATTTTCGAGCACATCACATTTTTTGATCACTTTCTATTCTGATTTTTGGGAGGCAAATGAACAAAAAACAGCAATTCAGCAGTTGTTGTTTTGTGCTATTTTATGCCATTACGCATGTGGTAAGATTGATAAGGGAGCTTGATTCTTAGGTTCACTACAATTAAAGTGATACCATATATATCTATTATGTTTTGATGCTTTTAAACAATAAAAACTATTTTATAGAAAAAAATAATTATTTTTGCACATCTTTATTCTGAGAGCTATAACTTTTTTTTTATTTTTCAGCTCACAGTGCTGTATGGTGGCTTGTATTTGCGGGCCAAGATTTTTATTTACATTCATCTCTTTGATTGCATTTTATTCCACTTTTTGTTTGGTGGTATGATGATAAAGCATAGTTTTTGCATTGCTTTTAATTTTTTTATGGTGTTCATTGAAGGGGTTAACTAGTGGGAGAGTTTTATAGATCAGGTTGTTCTGGATGTGGCGATACCAAATATGTGTACTTTAATTGGAATAATATTTTTTACATTTTTTTTTTGTTCTTTATTTTATGATTTAAAAAAAATATATTTTCACAGTTTTTAATAACTTTTTTTAAACTTTTTTACAGGACGGGACCTCAATTTTCCCTGCCCTGATCATGATCCAATACTCTGAAATGTTTTTGCATTGCAGTGCACTAGATCTGTGCATAGCAGGCAGAGAGGAAGAGTGTACTGGGTTACCCCGCGGCGATCTTTCGGCCCAGGATCACCAGGGAGGCCATCGGCACAATGCAATTTCAATTGCGATGTGTTGATGGGAGCAGAGAGGGAGCTCCCTCTCTCTGCGATGCTCATCCATGACGCTGTCACTATTGACAGTGGTAACAGAGGTGTTAAACACCCGCGATCTGTGCTAGCACTGATCGTGGGAGTTGCTGCAGGTTGTCAGCTCTCATACAGAGCTGATACCTGCATTTGATCACGCTCAGCGTGAACCCATGCGATCGTGAAGCAGTATACGTATGGTGCTTTGCGGGAACGCAGATCCCACAGCGCCATACATATACAGCACATTTTGGCGATGGGGTTAATGGCTCTATATACAGTAAGTGAGTAAAATAAAAATAAATGGACGCTAACATATTTAAAATCCTGACAGTTCACTAAAGATTACCTTTTTGCAAAAATGTTGCTAATTAAAGATGTTTAGTAAAATGTGTAAAATTTAAATGTATTTTTTTTATTTTATTGAGTTTCTCAGAGAAACTCTTTAAGGGTACATACGTTGTACATTTGGAAGCCCAGGTACTGGGCCTGACTCTGCAGCTTGCAACCCTGAGACCCATTGACAATATGGAAAGTAGTTTGCTTCTCACTGAGCAGATGCTCACTAAGGTAGATGTGGGGGAAGACAGTAACATGCAGCGCACTTCTCATCAGCATGATAGCACATACCTGACAGCGCTTTCCTTCTCAATCGTGGCTTTTTTCACAGCTCCACATGTCTGAAGAAGGTCCATAATAGTGACCGAAACGTTACGCACATATTGAATGTACACCGTGGGGATTACTAAGCTGTGAATAAAAAGAATCTTCTATTTTTCTGCATTTGGGAGTGCCGGATTTTTTCCTCTATATTAGATTGGGACTGGTATCCTTCTCTGAGCACCCCT
Organism: Dendrobates tinctorius; assembly: GCF_039654945.1. Lineage (NCBI taxonomy): Eukaryota > Metazoa > Chordata > Amphibia > Anura > Dendrobatidae > Dendrobates > Dendrobates tinctorius. The sequence goes on along the minus strand of NW_027361737.1, from coordinate 26,249,783 downwards.
CAACTATATTTCGGAGTGACGTTTCTTTTTTCTCATACTGTAGGACAATTAGGCGGGATAAAGGGAAGGTTGCAGAAAGGCTACACATCAGCACCAATGACAAAATTACAAGTAGATGGAAAGTCCTTAAAAATAATGTTAGGGTATGTTCCCACGGTCAGGATTTGCTGCGGATTGAACGCTGAGTACAGCCGCAGCGCCGAATCTGCATGGTACAGATGTTACAACATAGTGAAGGTGATTTTATGAAATCTCATCTCCACTATGCATGCAGGGATGCCTCCGGCTTCCCTGCGTATACGTGTAAGGGGGTGAAGCACCAGAGGAGCCGAGAGGGAGTTGCCTTCCTGGGTCCGTGCCCGAAACCATCGAGCAGGTCTTTAGGTTCCCCGGGGGATGCTTTAGAGGATGGGACTGTCTCCAGGAACAGGAAGAGTGCAGGTCTGGGAGCGGGAGAATTGCATGGGCTTTCGGCAGAGCCGCGCAGGGACGGGAGCAGAGAGGATGCTGACACAGGAGGGCAGAGGAGACGGGTGCAGCGACGGAACACTGAGGGACCGCAGACACAGGCGGTGAGCACTGAGCACGAGACTGAGTACGAGAAGCTTGTCACTGCACCGCTTGGAGGGCTGGTCGCTCCCCTCCTTGTAGAGACTTTGTCACACTGACAGACCGCAAACCTTGACAAGACGCTCCCCTGCAGAGGAACTCTATCTTACCCTGAGACGCGTCCCTGTGACCAAGGAACATACCATAACGAGACACTGACCTGCCAAGAGAGACTGTCCCAGGCAGAGCCCCTGACTCTGGTGAGAGAACGCCGCCGTCGCTGCAGAGGGAAGGACTTTGAGCACAGGGGGATACCGCTATCCGCATACCCCTTGGGCTCCCACGTTAACCCCCCATATTCCAGTTGGACTATATCCAGGACCCCAGAGACAGAGGACATCAAGCACCGCTTGTGCCTCGGTGCCTACGTTGGAGAAGAGTGATCTCTGCAATCAAGATCTCGGAGAACTGATAAGATTCCTCCCATAATAGAATAACTTCTTGTTGTTTTGCACCCCTTATATTTCTTCTGTTCCCGATAAAACCTTTTACAGCATTTTCTCTGGTATACTTTATGTTTTACCTGTATTGCGCCTTGTAAATAAACCTCCCTTTTTACTGTTGGTCTGCCTGCTCCATGGTGACATATATCGCTCCTGCTCGTTATTACATACGCACATGCGGCGTGTCTTTCTAGACCACAGCATGTCTATTTATCTTGCGGAGACGCACGGTCTCTGCAACATAAATGTCATGATCCTGTGGTGAAGTTTGACCTGGAGCCTCGGGGGTTAACTCTACGGCCTCATTTTGGGCATGGGGATGGTTTTTATAGCCACTGTGAACCTCCATCCTGGTAAGTTATACTTTAGTCCTCGGCTTAGTTAAGTGACCCCTTTGCATTTGTGCTAGTGCTGTGTGCCTGCTTCTGTGTTTGATCTCTGGCTTTTGACCCGGTCTATCCCCGTTGTGTGTCTACTTGCTGATTCGGTTCTATCTGTTTGACTCTCTGGTGCCTGACCTCCGATGGCTCCCGGACTACTACTTGAAAATTCTTGGAGAACAGGAGAAGTCCCAGAAGACTGGAGAAGAGCAAATGTTGTTCCTATCTTCAAAAAGGGGAAGAAGGTGGACCCAGGCAACTATAGGCCGGTGAGTCTGACTTCTATACCAGGAAAGATCTTTGAACAAATTATTAAACAACATGTATGTAAGTACCTGGATAAGAATGAAGTGATTAAACAGAGTCAGCATGGGTTTGCAACTAATAAGTCAAGTCAGACTTAAGGCCCCGTTACATTTAGCAATGCACCAGCGATCCCGACCACGATATGACCTGGTCAGGATCGCTGGTGCATCGCTAAATGGTCGCTAGTGAGCTGCCAAACATGTGGACAGGTTTTCCAAGCAAGTTCACTTTATCCCTTTGGCATTTTTACCCTCAGCAGAGACTTTGTCCAGGTTGTTCGTGCAGCATGTGGTCCGATTGCATGGGGTACCCCTGAATGTTGTGTCTGACAGAGGTGTGCAGTTTGTGGCCAAGTTTTAGAGGGTGTTCTGTAAGAAATTGGGTATTTCTTTGTCGTTTTCTTCCGCATACCATCCGGAGAGTAATAGACAAACTGAACAAACCCAATCAATCCTTGGAACAGATTCTTAGGTGTCTGACCTCTTTTAGACAAGATATGACGCATTACCATTGGTTGAATTCGCCTTCAACAACCTAGTATGTCAGTCCACTAGTATGTCCCCATTCCTGGTCAATTATGGCTTTAGTCCTCAATTTGAGGAATTCTCATGGTTGGATTCCATTTGACTGGGGCGGAGGGGTCTGTTCAGCGGTTGAAGGATCTGTGGGCTGAGGTGCGGCGTAATATTTCCAGGGTCCAGGGGAGGTATAAGTTGTTTTCCAATAGAAAGAGAGCACCGGGTCACATGTTTCAGGTTGGGGAGAAGGTTTGGCTCTCTACTCGGAATATCAGTCTGAAGGTCTCTTCGGCCAAATTGGGTCCTAAATTCTTTGGGCCATACAAGATTACTGAGATAATCAATCCGGTAGCCTATAGGTTGCGCCTTCCAGCCTCATTCAAATTGTCCAATGTGTTTCATAGATCCCTGTTAAAACCGTTGGGGTCTGTCAAAGAGAGATCAGGGTCAGTGCCCCCTCCGGTGTTGGTGGGGGGGTCATGGCGAGTATGAGGTTGAGCACATCATTGATTCTCGGCTGGTGCGCTGCTCTTTACAGTACCTGGTGCACTTGAAGGGGTATGGGCCGGAGGATCGCTTGTGGGTTCCTGCTCGCTTAGTGCACACTGACCGTCTGGTTCGAGCTTTTCATGCCAGGCATCCGGGGAAACCTGGGGGTTCGGTGGCCCCCCGTTGAGAGGGGGGTAATGTCATGATCCTGTGGTGAAGTTTGACCTGGAGCCTCGGAGGTTAACTCTGTGGCCTTGTTTTGGGCATGGGGAGGGTTTTTATAGCCACTGTGGACCTCCATCCTCCTCAGTTATACTTTAGCCCTCGGCTTAGTTAAGAGACACCTGTGTATTTGTGCTAGTGTCATGTGCCTGCTTCTGTGTTTGATCTCTGGCTTTTGACCCGGTCCATCACCGTTGTGTGCTTGCTTGCTGATTCGGTTCTATCTGTTTTACTCTCTGGTGCCTGACCTCCGCTTGCTCCCCGACTACTCTACTGTCTTTCCCTCCGGTGTTTGTGGGTCGCCCTCGCACACCCAGGGCAGCGGGGTAACCGGTACCGGGCTGGTGTCAAGGTGGGAATGTGTCACAGCAGCGGTGACCCGGTCCGTGGCCCTGGGCGCCCAATATCAATGGCGGTGATGTTAATGGTGTTAAAGTTTATTAGAATAGTTCGTGACACCACCCGTGGTGTTTGGCAAGTAAGATGTTGAGCCAACGCTGCATGCAGATCCACTGGGACTGATGGTGTGGTGCAGCAAAGATGGTGTAGCTCCCCACAGGTGGAGCTGTAGTCCCAGGGCAGTGTAGGTGCAATGGCTGAGGAGAGGCGCAGGATGGTATAGATGCTGGTACGCAGGTGTAGCGGTGCAGGAATAACTGGAGGACACCCGGGTATGCGGTTCCAAAGCTTTACTCACTGTTTGCAGTTCACTCAACTGCCTGCCTCTGTACCGTGTTCTCCAGTTCAGGGCTCCAGCCAACCTCCAGGCAGGATAGGATTCTCCCTTCCACACTCCGCCAACATACTGAACGATTCCTCCAATGCGCCTTTAGGTGCGAAGCACTCCAGTACTTAGTTACCCTGGAATGCCTCTCTCTAGGTGTTCCTAGTCTTTACTTGTATGACAGACAGCTGTAGCCTGCTTCGGGGACTCCTCACTGCGTCCCGGCTCTCTATTCAGTTGCTGTTGTGTCCCAAGTCTATGATGGGAGCAAGGCGTTAGCGGCTCACTACTCCTCCGATGTCTGTTGCCGGACATAAAGATCCAATCAATCTCGGGGACCGGGCCCCGGCCTTTGCGCTCTCTGGACAGGAAGGGTTCTCTATCTTTCTTCAACCAGCTTCCCACCGTCCTTCAATTCTCATTCGTTCCGATCTGTTCTATCTCTCTTATGGAATCTGTAGTCTCCAGTGTACATCTCTTTCTCCTTCTCTTCCTTCCCTAGGAAGCTCGTTCCACTAAGACCAGTCCTCAGCCTCTCCTGACTGACTGCCTTCCTCCTCCTTGAGCTCCTCTCAGGCTGACCTGCTGTCAGCCTGCTCTCTCTCTCTCTCTCTCAGACCCTTGTCTGACTGACTTCCTTCTCTGGGACTCACCCCAGAATGACCTGAAATCCTACACCTTCCCTCTCTTTTATATCTAACTCCACCCGCCTCCCCAGCACCTTTCGTGTTACGAAGCCAGGGACCACAAAAGGCACCCTATGACCTTTCCAGCATAAAGCATGGATGTGTCCCTGCTGAACTATCCTGTGTGTGGGGTGCAGGTGTTGGAATGCGGAAAGGAGTTCCCAGCCTACCTGGATAGTGGGACACTACGCCTTAGGAGAAGGTGCAGTACCTCTGTGGCGACTGAGGCCTCAGGGTCGCCACATTTGCATTGATATCCTGACTTCTGGACCCTTGGCTCTGTTTAGGTCTTCCCTTATACTCTGCGCTCATTGGCTCATCTGCCCGTTCGGGTCGCCGGTCATTGTCAGCTCCGTCTCCTGTGCGGCCGCATTCTCAGTGGCTGCTCCCTCTGGGAGAGCCGCGGCTGGCTCCGCCTCAGCCTCCGCCCCCCGGCAGTCACGTGCCGTAGACCCTGCATGCTGACTGTCGCACCTGGACACGCTACTCCCCACACTGTGGGTAAGCCCCTGTATAACCACATACTCATCGGGACCAAGGCACTGGTCTGGTATAACAGTCCTGGGGATCCTGACAATAAATAGCGCTATTCTATGAATAGGATGCGGTGATTCCGCATGTGTTCATTGAACACATGCGGAATCACCGTGTATACAACAGTGGGCGGCGCTTTGGGCGGAGCGGGTATCCGCTGCCTCCAAAGCGCAGCAATTCCTGAATGTGGACACATACCCTTAGGCTATGTGCACACGGTGCGGATTCTGCTGCGGATCTGCAGCGTTTCAGGCTCTGCGGGTCCACAGCAGATTTGGGTGCGTTGTACAGTGCCATTGTTTTCAATGGTAAACTGAAAAACGCTGTGCACATGCTGCGGATTTTTCCACACGGATTTGCTGCAAATCCGCAGCATGTCAATTCTTTGTGCGGATTCTGCTGCAGTTTCACACCTTCTCCATTGTAGAGGTGTGAAACCGCAGGGCTAAACCGCAGGCTAATCCGCAGATAAACCGCAGGCTAATCCGCAGGTAAACCGGTCTTTTGACCTGAGAATTTACCTGCGTATTTCTCCAAATCCACGCGGAAAAATCCGCAGAACCAAAATCTACGTGTGCACATAGCCTAAGGGAATTAAGTCATAAACTTAAGGCAAGGACCTTGAAGGTAGTATTTCCAGAAATGCCCGTGCCACGTCAGAGAGGCAGCAGTAGCTTAGATCTCAGAATTTGGTGTAGGAAGGAGAGTTTTGGGATCCTGGAGAACTGGGCCAACTTCTCTGTTGACTACAGGCTCTACGTTAGGAAGCCCATTCATGTCTTTGAGTCCTTCAAAACAAACATTGACCCACACTCGGATGACATCCAAGTGCAGTCCAATTTTCACAGACTTGACATAATGGAGATGGTGGAAAAACTTTTTTTTCTCTCCACCTCCAAGAAAATCGGATCCCACTCTGATCGGATTGTGATTAGAATAACAACACCGATCTTCTTGGATGGAGAGAAAATGGTCTTCTGCACCTGCTCTAATGCTGAGTCTAATCTCCTGGTATGTCTACCATGACCTTGTGCTTTCTGTCCAAAATCTTCTTCCTACTCCTTGTTACTAAAGAGTTTACTAATGTTCCTGAAGGCAAGTGTGTCTAATACCTAATCCTTTTTTTAATGACACAAAATTATCCAAGCTTAGGCAACAAGAAGAACAGTATGTTAGCCACTTGGTGAGCATCAGAAGTTTTGATCACCTTGGACCTTTTTAATGTTAATTCATTAACGTAACATAAAAAATGTCAAATGTCACATCATAACAAAATAATGAAATTACTATTCATAACAAGTGATTTATTTTCCTGGATGTCTTGACTGTAATAGGTCCTACACCGGCACCTCATTTTCTAAACATTATGCAGGTCAATTTTTTCTATGGCTCATAGAAAATGGCAAATTATGTTCCAGTCATAGTAGGAGTTGTCTGGGGAAAATGATCAGTTTATTACAGTGTTTCCATTGTGGACTGTTGTAGGTTATAGAGGTGATATACACTGCCTCTAAATAATCACACAATATATAACTGATTATATGAAATGAACTTCCTTCTAGTTTCAGGTTGCATCATGTAAAACTTCACTTCCCCTTTTTATAATTCAGGATGTGAGGAGTAGTGGTTACATAAGGTGCTTTTTATTAGATCAGTCCACCAGCAAATGTTAGCGCATGTGGATGAGTTCTAAAAAAGATTTTTGTTCCAGACTATGGAGCAAGAGTTAACCCCTTCATACCCCAAACATGTTTTCACCTTCATGAACAGGTCAAATTTTACAATTCTGACCAATGTCACTTTATGTGGTAATAACTCTGGAACGCTTCAATGGATCCTACTGATTCTGAGACTGTTTTTTCGTGACATATTGTACTTTGTAATAGTGGTAAAATTTTTTCAATATGACTCGCGTTTATTTGTGAAAAAAACTGGAAATTTGGCAAAAATTTTGCAATTTTCAAATTTTTAATTTTTATGCCCATAAGAGTTATATCACATAAAATAGGAAATAAATAACATTTCCCACATGTCTACTTTACATCAGCATAATTCTTGAAACATGTTTTTTAAGAGTTAGTAAGTTTTTCCAACAAAATTAACAAAACCATTTTTTTAGGGACCACATTACAATTTAAGTTACTTTGGGAGGCCTATATGACAGAAAATACCCACATTTGTCACAATTATGAAAAATTCACCCCTCAAACTGCATTCAAGAAGTTTATTAATCCTTCAGGTGCTTTACAGGAACTGAAGCAATGTAGAAAGAAAAAATGAAGTTTACTTTTTTTTCAAATTTTTTTTTAGTTCCAACCCACATTTTTTTTATTTTTGCAAAGGCAACAGGAGTAAATTTGTTGTGCAATTTCTCCTGAGTACAGTGATACCCCACATGTGGGGGTAAACCACTGTTTGGACGCATGGCAGAGCTCAGAAGGGAAGGAGCACCATTTGACTTTTTGAATGCAAAATTGGCTGAAATCAAGAGCGGACGCCATGTTGCGTTTGGAGACCCTCTGAAACAGTGGAAACCCCAACAAGTGAACCCATTTTGGAAACTAGACCCCTCAAGGAACTTATCTAGATGTGTGATGGGAACCTTGAACCCCTAGGTGCTTGACAGAAATTTACAACGTAGAGCCGTGAAAATAAAAAACAACACATTTTTTCCACAAAAATGTTCTTTTAGCCCTAATTTTTTATTTTCACAAAGGTAACATGAAAAATGGCACCATGTATTTGTGTAATTTCTCCCAAGTATACCAATACCCCATATGTGGATGAAAATTACTTTTGAGGCACAGTGCAACGCTCAGAAAGGAAGAATCGCTATATTGGAGTTCAGATTATGCTGGAATGGTTTGAGGGTGCTCTGTCACATTGGCAGAGCCCCTGAGGGTGCCAAAACAAAAGGAACCCCTCATAAGAGACCTCATTTTAAAAACTACAGCCCCCAATGAATTCATCTATGGTGCAGTTAACATGTTGACACCACATGAGCCTCACAGAAATGTATACCATTGGGCAGTGAAGAATGAATAATTACATTTTTATTGCTAAAATGTTGTTTTAGCCCCACATTTTTAATTGTTATATAAGGACTAATAGGAAAAAATGGACCTCTGAGTTTGTTGTGTATTTTCTCCTGAGTATGCCAATGTTATCAGGAACTACATTTGAGGCACAGTGCAAAACTTGCATCATTTAGTGCAGATTTTACTGTTATGGTTTGCAGCTGAAATGACCCACTGGGAGAGCCCATGAGGTGCCAGAACATTAGAAACCCCCCCATAAGTGACCTCATTTTACAAACTACACCTCTCAATCAATTCATTTAAGGGTGCAGTGATCATATTGACACCATGGGTGTGCCACTGAATTTTATACCATTGGGCAGTGAAGAAAAAATAATGTTTTTACAACAAAAATTTTGTTTTAGCTCCAGATTTGACATTTTCACATGGAAAATTGGCTGTACAGTCCTGCTTATCCACACGGCGAGGACAGAGCGCTATTAGCATCCTGGAGCTCAAATTTTCCAAGAATAGTTTGCAGACTCCATATACAGAGCCCCTAAGTGCTGGAAGAGCAGAATCCCCCCTCAAGTGACCCCATGTTGTGCTCAGTATGGTGTAGTGCTCAGTATGTGTGGGCATTTAACATGTGGATGTTAAATGTGGGTTAGACACACCGTGGGGCTCAGAAGGGTGAGAGGCATTTGGATTTGGAAGTGCAGAATTTGCTGGCTTTCTTTTGGGGGTCTAGGAGCCATAGTGCTTTTCCAGAGCCTTTGTACTAGCAGTAACGTGGAAACCCCCTATATTTCCATTAACAGATGACGGACCTGAGTGGGGACTTGCTTTTTTTTGTGAACTGAGTTGAATTTTTTACTGGGAACATTTTACATAACATGTGGGATCACATTTATCCGGCGCTCTATGCTTAGCACTTATATTGGGGTTTCCATCCAAATCGACAAATGACCCGATTCATATGAAACCCCCAAAGGATCCCTTCACTATAACGTGTCCAGCAGAGTTACTCTGGACTCTGTCTGGCCCCTGTTCAGCAGTGTCCTTTTCAAAGGTGCACAAAACTGTGGCTGACGGTCACCGCCAGGTCAAAGGCTGGACGGCATCCACAGTGCCTCCATCTGCCTCTTTATTGGGATTCTGTCTAAACCGTGGATTTCAGAGATTTACACGAAAACAACAGTGTCAGCGCACAGCGTAGCGCGCAGGATAAATGTTAGCAGAGCCTTACTGTGATCTTTGGGAGGCAGAATGAACAAATCAAAAGTAGGTCAAGAATTGGTTTTATTTATTTTTTACGCTGTTCCTTGTGCAGTATAAGTAATTAGACAACTTTATTCTTCGGGTCGGTGCGATTACAGTGATACCAAATTCATATTGATTTTTTATGTCTGGCAGCTGTCACGCACTAAAAGACAATTTTTTTTGCAAAAACTTGCATTGCCATATTTTGAGAACTATAATTTTTCCATATTTCTGCCAACAGAGTCATATGAGTGCTTGTGTTTTGCGGGACGAGTTGACGTTTAACCATTTTCGGGCACATGATTCTTTTTGATCGCTTTCTATTCTAATTTTGGGGAGTCAGAATGGAAAAAAAGCAAGAAATTCAGGAATTGTTTTTTTAAAGTTTTTTTATGCCGTTCCGCATGTGGTTTTCGGGTAAGTACAATTACAGTGATAATACATATATATAATTTATGTTTTGGTGCTTTTACACAATAAAATCTATTTTATAGATAAAAGAATTATTTTTGCATCGCTTTATTCTGAGAGCTATAACTTTAATTTTTCCGCTGAGCTGAATGGTGGCTTGTTTTTTTGTGGGACAAGATGATGTTTTGAGTGATACCATTTTTATTTACAGTTGAAATCAGAAGTTTACATACACTACATAAAAAGACACATATCCATGTTTTTCTCAATATCTGACATGAAATCAGAATAAACCATTCTTAAATTATTAATATTTGCCAAATGCCAGAATAATGAAAGAGGGAATGTTTAAGGCATTTTTATTACTTACTGCAAAGTCAAAAGTTTACATACATTTTGTTAGTATTTGGTACCATTGCCCTTAAACTGAATGACTTAGGTCAAATGTTTGGGATATTCTTCCACAAGCTTCTCACAATAGTTGGTTGGAATTTGGGCCCATTTCCCCTGACAAAACTGGTGTAACTTATTCACGTTTGTAGGCCACCTTCAGGGCCGGCATCAGCACCCTGGCAAGTGTTTGGGCCCTGAGCAGGCGGGGGGCCAACTCACTGTCGGGAACACCGGCATGCTATGGAAGCCCTTTGCCTGTGCCAGTGTCGGCACCTGCTGCTTGCTCCGGGCCCCGGTACTTGCGGTACTCACCTGTCCCTGTTCCTGCACTGAGGAGTCTTTCATCCTCTGACTGTGATGTTCAGGTCAGAGGGCGCGATGACATCACTAGTGTGCCCCCTCGGGACACTGAGGAGTCTGGTGCAGAGTAGCGGCCAGCAAGGAGAAGTGAGTATTTCATTTTTTTATGTTTGGAGCAATATATGGGGCCAATTATATATGGAGTAGTATATATGGCCAATTATATTTGGAGCAGTATATGAGGCCAATTACATATGGAGCATCTTATGGCTCAAATTATAAATGGAGCATTATATGGGGCCAATCATATTTTGTATGGAGTATTATATGGGGCCCATTCTGTTTGGAGCAATATATGGTGTCCATCATATACTGGAACATTATATGGTGCCCATCATATCCTGTATGGAGCATTATATGGGGCTCGTTATATTGTATGGAGCATTATATGGGGCTCATTATTCTGTATGGAGAAATATATTTGCTCATTATTTTGTATGGAGCACTATGTGGTGCCCATAATACTGTATGGAGCACTATGTGGTGCCCGTAATACTGTATGGAGGACTATACAGGGTGGGCCATTTATATGGATACACCTGTGTGGGCCATTTATAAAGTTGGATCCAAATGTCCAACTTCAAAATGGCCACCATGGTAACCACCCATCCTGAAAAGTTTTCCCCCTCCCATATCCTAATGTGCCACAAACAGGAAGTGGATATCACCAGCCATTCCCATTTTATTTAGGGGTATCCATATACATGGCCCACCCAGGTGTATCTATATAAATGGTCCACCCTGTACTGTCTGGTTTCTGAGCTATTGGTGTCACTTATGTAACGTAAGAAGAAGTAGGTGAAATCTTTGGCATGGCACTATACCTATATTTCTCTGTTGTATGTGTGCATCATGAATTGTGGCATGTGTTAAAGGGCCCACTGAGACTCTTTTGCCCGGGGCCACGAAAACCTCGAGCTGGCGCAATATATGTGGGGTATTTATGTATGGAGCATCTACTTGGGACACCATTAACTCTTGTGCAGCAATATATGGGGGGTATTTATCCTTGGAGCATCTTGTTGGGCCACCCTTGTGCAGCATTTTATGGGGGTATTTATCTATGGAGCATCTTTTTGGACCACCATTAACCCTTGTGCAGCACCACCCTCGGCTTGTACATGAGCCAATAAGTTTTCCCAGTTTTTTGTGGCAAAATTAGGGGGGTCGGCTTATACACGGGTCGGCTTATACACGAGTATATACAGTAATAAACATGCATAAAAGTTGTCATCCAGACATGACAGTTGAATTTACTGCATGGTATGTTTTGTTTTTTTTTCTCTTAGATTCGGATTTCACAATTTGTTAGCGCAAATAAGAGATTTACAAAGCTACCGCAAATGCATCAGAATTCTGTCTCAATTTACACCCCAACCTGTCACACATGCCGCGCACTACATTATTTATAGGTTTCCAGCACTGTTTCCGTCTTATTCAACAATGGTGCATGACCATATATAAAGAGTTGTGGTTTGCCAGGAAAGGGAGTGGCTTGAAATGAAACAATATGCTTCAAAATGAAGCCAACTATCCAGGATGGTAAAGTTAAACCAAAGTTTTTAAATTGGCTCTCTGGTATTTTAACGTTGACAGTGTATCCTTAGAGCTTCTGCACACAACCTTAAAATATAGCACTCATCCCTACGTTAATCTATGGGGTCGTGCATATGTCCGATTTTTTTCTTCGAACCAAGTCGATCTGAGGACAAAAAAGTTCATCATATCAAACACGTATGAGATTATATGCCCCCCCAAGTCAAGTTTAGAAAACCATTTAGCTCCAACTAATTGATTAAAGATTTCCGGTATAAGGGGTAATGGATAGGGAATGCGAACCGTGATTTTATTAATCTCTCTATAGTTCAAGTATGGAAGGAACCCTATATCTGTTTTCTTAACATAGAAAACCCCCCATGGTGACTAAAAAGGTGGAATGCCCTATATCAGGGTTCCCCAACACCAGTCCTCAAGGCCCACCAACAGATCATGTTTTCAGGATTTCCTTTGTATTGCACAGGTGAAGCAATTATCATCTGAGCAATACTAAGGAAATCCTGAAAACATGATCTGCCGGTGGGCCTTGAGGACTGGAGTTGGGGAACCCTGCCCTATATGACCCTTGGCCAGACTTTTTTGTATATCCTCTTTCAAATCCTCCCTCCCAGGAATTGAGAGGCTAAACAAACGAGACTTTGGCATCTTAGCACCTGGTAAGAATCCAATAGCGCAATCATATGTCTCAGAGAACACATCATCAAAATCCTGAATGAATTCTGGAAGGTGAGACCTCAAAGAGTCCAAGGACTTTGTTAAACAACCTGAAAAACAAGAGTTGCCCCAAGACTTAACCTCCCGAGTATCCCAATTTAATAGTAGAATTGTGCTTAACTAACCAAGGTAAGCATAACATTACTTTTAAAAGTAAAGAAGGAAACACCATAAATGTAATGGATTCAGAGTGTAGTACGCTTACTTTCATACATATATCCTCGACATTGAAGATAACATGGCTTTGAGACAGAATTATAAATCACTGACAGTTGAATCGGAAGACTGAGAGTAGAGACAAGTGTTCTCGGGCATGCGCTGCCCGAGAACTGACATCAGGCTATTGCGCCTGCGCATTGTGGAGGCCCCAGATCCCGCCCCGCAGTGTGTTATGATGTATTCACACTGCGGGGCTGGGGCCTCCACAACACGCAGGCGCAGTAGCCTGATGTCGGTTCTCAGGCAGCGAGCACTGCGCATGCCCGAGAACACTTGTTATAGCGCAGGTACCGGGATTCAAATCAAGAGGAGGCAGCGACGCACAGGGATATCATGATGGACAGATCGTGGGCGGCGCCGAGGCATTGGACAGGCATGATGGACGGATGGTAGGCTGCTGATAGAGGGGGACACAACATACCTGTGGGACACATTACAGGTATGAGGAGCTAATTATAAAAGTCAATATTTTGGCATTACTGGGGGTCAGAAAAAGAAGAGCCACCTTCACAGAAAGCAGCCTTAGTACTGCTGAAGGTGGCTCTTTAACTGATAATTGCCCTGGGTAGGGTGACAGGTTCCCTTTAATAATTTTTGCCATAGCTGTATATATATCCTTTACCCTAGGCCCCATCCTGGTATATATATCCCTCATACTGACAGGCTCGGACTGGCCCACAGGGGAACAGGGGAATCCTCTGGTGGGCCCCTGTGCAGATCTGGGCCCCAACCTTACTGTATGGGCAGTACTTGTCATAATTCACTTGAATCACTCTGTACAGAAAAAAAGCAGCATCTCATCATTCATGAACCAAACTACCCAGTTTATTTTTATATAGAGATAAAGGTAAATTTGTGAACCAGGGTCATATAATATTTGTATGCAGGTGAAAAGTGGGCCCCCAAAGTCAATGTTACTAGTGGGCCCTTGGCACCCCAGTCCGACACTGCATACTGATATATATGTTCCCCATCCTGAGCCCTCCTGGTATATGTCCCCTATTCTGCCGCTACTCTTTAATGCATAGAAAAAAAAATCATTACACTCATCTTCCTTCCATTCCTCCTCCACCCGGTGTCATCTTCTGAAGCCTGCAGCTGTCTTTAGCGTGCAAATAATGGGAGCGCATGACTTCATTGCCTTGCATCCCCAGTCACATGCACGGTGACATCAGGTACTGGCCTCTGATTGACCCTCAACCCAGTAACATTTTCGATTTTTTTGGTCAATGGGGGTGTGTCGATAGATCGGACATTTAATGGTGTAACAATACCACAAATGTGTATTTTTATTTATTTTAATAGGGGGGAAGAGAGTGGTGATTTGAATTTTGAAATTTTTCAATTTTTTCATATTTTAAAAAACTTTTTTTTATTTTTCACTGTACTTGTTAGTTTCCTTAGGGGATTTGAACCAATGATCATTTGAATGATTGTGCTGCATAGAGCAATAGCACAGTTTGCTGTATAAAGGAAAAATCACAGTCTCCTGTGAACACCAGTCAGAAGTTAGTGTCCACAGCAGAACCGTCATGACAGACACGGGGGTCTTCAGCAGAACCCCGGGTGTCATGCCAATCATTGGCGCATCACGATCACATCACGGGGGCGTGGACTGGTGCATAGAATGACGTACATCCCTGCCAGTTACATGTAAATGCCCCTGTCAGAGAGTGAGAGCTGCATTTAACAGTTTAACAGCCGCAGGCACGCTGCCTGTTAGAGGCAGATGATGGACGAATATCACAGCCATCATCTGCTGGAAAAGATGCAGGCTCAGTTCCTGAGCCAACATCAAAGTCATGGAGCCGGTGTATGATGTAACTGTATGTTATATGTCAGTAAGGAGTTAAAGTAATGGGGTCCTAATGGCCATAGATGCAGGCGTCAATAAGGGAAAAGATAATTCAAGACAACCCTCCAACATGTCATAGATATGCAAAGGATACCTATAGCCTCTTCACAGCGAACTGGGTCTCTAGCACCACCTACTGGAAGTAACAATCTTAGATGTCAATAGTGATCATTTAAAGCAGAATCCTCCAACTCCCAGTCCTCAAGGCCCACCAACAGGTCATGTTTTCAGGATTTCCTTAGTATTGCTCAGGTGATATTTGCATCACCTGTCCGTGTCCAATACAAGGGAAATCCTGAAAACATGACCTGTTGGTGGGCCTTGAGGACCGGAGTTGGGGAACCCTGATTTAAAGATCCTTGCCTTATAACTTAAAGGAATTGTCTATTTCTGAGAAATTTTTACTTAAATGTAAGAAGTTCGAGCTAAAAATCAATTTTGCAATTTGATTTTATTAACAATTTGGCACCATTTTGTTTTTAAAAGCAACTTTGATGTGGTCTGTGGTGAGAAATCATCCGAGAGGAGCTCAGAAAAAGAAACTCCCCCCATCAGATTGTCAGGACAAGCTCACACTGACGGATTCTCAGTTGCAGCCAGCAATAGTCAGTGCAGCACAAAATCTAAAGATGGCAAATGATGCAAAATTTTGAATGACACCCAATTACAAAAAAACATTATTTTTAGCCCAAAATACATGCATTTATGTAAGAATACAAAATTGTCGCCATAGGTAGACAGCTCTTTCTCCAAAAGAAAACAACCTCCATTTACAGACAACTGTTTCAGGGTTCATGTAAAAGGATCGTGTTGGTGAAGGCTATGATCTCACATAGCCAGGAATTTGCAGAACATAGCAGCTATAGAGAAAGCTTTAGCATCGTTGAGCTCCACAGATATTCTGGCACTTTTTCTAGCAATTTCTACATACCGAATCTAGTTTAGCTCCTCTGTAATAAAATAGGGGTGTAAAATCCACAACTTGTGTCATTGTTGTAAAAATGACTTGTGTAATGTAGAACAAACTGTACATGTGAAACAAAAAAAGGGAAGTATCTAATCACTGTACCGTAGCCAGAATCCGTCTGCTAACTCCCACTGAAAGCCTTAGGCAAGCAGCACAGCCATGTTCTCCGAACCTTCTTACAAAAAGTCATATCTATAGCAAGGCCAGAAAAATGGCTCAGAATAACCGTGATGTTTTAAACCTCAGTCACACCAGAGTTTCCAGCTCTTTTTCACTTTCTTTATGGTTCATTGTTCATCTCTAAAATTAACATTAATAACTATTGTGGTTTTGAAAATGAGGAAGAAGTAAAGTCAGCGACGGTTGCTTTGTGTCGGTATTATTGGGTGCAGGACTCCACAGCGCCTGTGTCAGTTGGAAGATGACCCGAACAGCTCCTATTCTTGGCTCCCTTCCATGTGTTGTATGGGCACACACACACTGGACAAATAGCCATGTCAGTGTCTAATTATAAGCATAGGCATATACCCAAATAATAGTGCCATGCATTGCTGCATATAATGCTCCCATCACCGTATACTGCAAATAAAAAAATTGCACAGTTGTAGTAATCGCAGGTACACGGGATGCAGTGACGAGACGGGAGACGAGATGAACTTAAGATGTAACTTTTATATATATGTATACCTATAGGGCTATCCTGAGTAACCAACAAGCTAACAACAGTTATCCTCGCAGTGATCAAAACAAGAATACACTGGTAACACTATGGTAATAACAGGTACGCAGGATGCAGTAAGGAGACGCGAGACAGAAATGACTTTAAACATTAACTTTTATAGATAAATGCCATTAGGGCTACTGTTACGCAACCAACAGAATAACAGTAGTTGTCCTCGCAGGGAGCCAATACACATAAACAAGGATTGGGAGAACACGACTAATCCGGCAAAGACCGGTCACTATAGGGCCGCGGAATGGCCGACTACGGGTCCTTAGTCACTATGTATCACTTATCCGTCCTGACGTCCCTCGGCGTTCTGTTCCATGGTGTGTCTGCGCCACTGGGCCCAGCCGCTGAAGATCTGGCGTAGTCTTCGGGCGTTCCGACGCCCAGGAGGAGTAGGGGCACAACAGGCCCGTGGAGTGTTCTTTGGCGGGATGTCCCCCAGCGGAGGCAGCGGGATACCGCCTGGGAGTGGGAGAGTGGAGGCTGCAACTTCCTGACAGGGACTGGCAGCGGCGGTGATAAGTGGCGGTTGATAGGCCACAGGCACAGTCTGAGGCCGCACTGGAGGATCCGCAGCGGGCACAGGCCGAGTCTCTACCGCGGGCTGGAGCGAGGCGGTGGCAGCTGTGGGTGGCAAAGGAGGAGTCACCGCCATGGTCAGGAGTGAAGCGGCGGTGGCTGCGGGCAGCAGCGAGGAGGCTGCAGCCGCGAGCTGGAGTGAGGTGGCGTTGGCCGCGGACGGCTGCGAGTAGGCCGCAGCCGAGAGCTGGAGTGAGGCAGCAGTCTTCTTTTGCCGGTAAGCTCGGCGCCGTCTCCCTGCGGTCCACCGAGAGTCTCCCTCCTGACGCTGTCCTCCTCTCTGGAAGCTGCTCGTGGCTCTCGCTCTCTGGCCCTCCCCAAGTCTCCACCTCCTTCTCCCTCGCTCTGCTGACTCACACAGTCTGGCCCTCTCCGCCCCTTTCCCTGGACTCCTCCCCCAACTGCCCTGTCAGTCTCAGCAGTCCATCCCCTAGCTCTGCTCCCTGGAAGACGGTCCCCTCGGTTCCGGCCTGGGTACTCGGTGGAGGCCTCTCCTCCTACACTCCCCCATCCTGTATGCTTGCCAGTCCTCGGGCGAGGGTCTTGGTAGGCTCGGGTTGGCCTTTTGAGACAAAAGTTCCTGTTGCCATACGAACTGATCCTGTTCGTAGCGTTCGGGGGTTTGCCGGCTGTTGACCGCTCTGAGCGTCTTAGTTCGACTGTGGTGGAGCTTTCTGGGGTTGTGGCCGGTGGTGGACTGGCCAATTCTGGTGGGCTGGCGTGACTTGCTGAGATATTGTTCCTTGGATGGCCCACTTGTACCGCTGGGCTATTTTCTTTGTCATCTAGGTCCCAGACCGTGGGCATTGGTTCGGGGGCCTGAGGAGTGGGTTCAGGTTGCACGGGATCGTTGGATGTACAGGGCCGCAACATATTACGGTGCACAGTATGAGTGGGAAGTGCCCCGTCCCTTTCAGGTCGTATCTCGTACATAGGCCCATCGGGGCTTATTCGGCACAATACTCAGTAAGTACTCTCTTCCCACCGAGGTTCTAGCTTGTTCTGGGGGTGCTGGTCTAGTATGAGTACTCGATCCCCAGTCTGAAAGTCTGTGGGTGGAGGTAGAGTCCCCCCTGGGTGCTCTAGGTCCTGGAGTTTTGTCTGGACGATGTGGTGAATGGTCTGTAGCCAGTGTCGGTGGTTTCGGACAAATGATGACATGATGACACTCCAGACCAGGGTTGGGGTTCCTCCGGGTTTAGTTCTACCTCCGTGATCCCTTTGCCTTCTCGCCCGAATAGCTGTGAGTAGGGGGTATAGCCGGTAACTCGGTGCACCCGGTTGTTATAGACCCACACTAGTTCCGGGACATACTAAGGCCAGCGGGCCTACCGGTCACTCTCCAGGGTACGCAACATTTGAATTAGTGTCCGATTAAAGCGCTCACAGGCCCCGTTTCCCTGTGGGTGGTATGGTGTGGTCTGAGATTTATTGCTACCATAGAGACGATGTAGCTCCTCCATGACCTTCCCCAGGAAGCATGCTCCCTGATCTGAATGTATCCGTTGAGGGCAGCTGTACACTTGGATAAAGTTCTTGCAGATTACATAGGCGGCTGACTCCGCAGTTTGATCTCGGGTGGGGGTTACCACGGCAAATTTGGTGAAGTGATCCACCATGACGAGACAATGCTCAAACCCCTGGCATGCAGGGTCAATGGTCACATAGTCCACCGTCAAGAGCTCAAGGGGTGCTGATGTCACTATCGTTTGCACCGGGGCCCGTTGTGCGGGTGGTTTAGCTAGTTCGCATAGGCAGCAGGCCCGGCATGTTTCTTCCACAGCAGCATGCAAGCGCGGATGGTAAACTATCTGCTGGAACCATTGCAAGGTTTTCTGGACTCCGAAGTGAGCCCCCTTTTCGTGGGCTTCCCGTGCCAGTTCACTGAGTTGGGCTCTGAGCACGACTACCTGCCAAGTTGTTGCAGACGTCACCCGTGATACTGTCTTACGATACAACAGTCCTTTCTTGATGACTAGTTTCTCCCATTGGTGTAGCATCAGCAACATATCCTGAGATGAAGTCTGTCTCTGGGAATCGGTGGGTAGTCTGCCGGTGGTCACCCATCGGCGTAGGAGCCCAATTTCATCATCTTCTTGCTGCTGTTGGATCTATCTATCATGTGATTGCTCCAGCACACCCCTTGGGGGTCCTTCTTGCGAGACAGCCGTGAGCACAACTTCAGTGAGGGCATACGGTGTCTCTTCTCATCTCGACTTTTCCCTGGCGTTGTGTGCCGGATTCTGGAGAGGGCATCCGCGTGCACATTTTCTGCTCCTCTTTTGTAGATGATCTTGTAGTTGAACTTGGCCATCCGGGCCACCCATCGTTGCACCAGAGCCCCCAATTTGGCATTTTCCAGGTGGGCCAGCGGGTTGTTGTCGGTCCGCACCACCACTTGGAGCCCGCCAGGTACTCTTCGAACTGCTCCGTCATGGCCCACACTACTGCGAGGAGCTTGAGCTTAAAGGCGCTGTAATTGACAGGGTTTCGCTCGGAGTCATGAAGTGATCGGCTACCATGCGTGATCACTCTCTCCCGGCCGTCCTGAACTTGTGACAATACAGCTCCTTGCCAGTGGAGGCTCCTGTCAGTGTGTAGTATGAACGGTTGCGAGAAATCCGCATAAGCTAACACTGGGGTGTCATGATCCATATTGGATATGACAGAGAAAATGCACAAGTAACCTTTTTTTTTCCTGTGAGCTGTTTGCTCAGGGTTGGTTTTGCCCCCAGTGGCCATTAAGGGTTATTACACGGTGGTGTCTTTTTCCTAGTTTTGCTCCCCGGTGGTGGTGAGCGTCATTGCACTCTGTTTCTTTAGTTAAGTGCACATGATTAGATTGCAGGTGTGATTGCTGGCTCTGCTATAAAAGAGTCACAGGTGTTGCAATCAGCGTTGGTGATAGTCCTCAGTTACAAGCAAGCCTGGGTGAAGGATGGAGCTGAAGGAGAGTCCCGGGCAGCTCAGTGAGAGTCCTGGAGTGGCAGCTATGGTGTCTGCGAGGAGGGCTGGCATGGCTTGGTGGAGTTGCAGCTATGGTGTTAGCAAGGAGTTCTTGCATGGCTTGGTGGAGTGGCAGTTATGGTGTAGAGCTGCACTCATGATGCTGGACTCTGTTGCTGGAAAGCTGGACTCAAAATGCTGGACTCTTTTACTGGAAAGCTGGACTCATATGTTGGACTCTGTTTCTGGACAGCTGCACGCAGGTGGTGGACTCTGTTTGCTCCAACGCTGCACTATGGTGTTGGATCCAGTCGGAGGAAAAGATGCACGCAGGTGGTGGGCTCTGTTGCTGTGAGCGTAAGCAACAGAGCAAAGCTAAGTAGTGTTTCCCTGTTTTGTCTCTTTTCCTTATGTGTGTTTTAGTGCAGTGGTGGGATTAGTTTCCGCACCGGCCATTTCACTAGAAAGGGGTAGGTGGAGGGCGAGCTAGGGTTTAAAGGTATTCTGAGTGGCGCCCGGTGCGGAACTGGCCTAGGGAACGTTAGGAGTGTAGAGACACTGACTCAGGGGAGTGCAGGAGGTCGCCACTTCCCCGTTCCCTATCACAGGGCCACCATTGTTATTGTTACCCAGGTTTTCCCTTTTATTGTTTAAATTCGCCTTACTGGAGGCGGGTGTTATGATGGGTCACCGAGGAGGAAAAAAACAAAACACGCTAAGTCTCAGAAAACCAGAGAGGTTGGTAACTATGCAGACTGCAGAGCCCTGATCTTAACACACAACTAGAAGCAGTCGTGGAGCGTGCCTACGGTGGTCCTGGACGCCTCGTTACAACCAGAGAGCTAAATAAGCCTAAAGTAAGAAAAGAGGAAAACTAACTCCCCAGAGCAGACCTCAAAGGAAAGACAGCCCCCCACATGTATTGACGGTGAAGCAAGATGAAAACACAAACAAAGGCAGAAAAATAGGATGAGCAAACGATGGGGCCAAACTAACTTGAAAGGACAGGAAAGGAAAGATACTGTCTGCAATCTGCCAAAAAACCCTACCAAAAATAATGTCCAAGCTTCTGATAACAAAATTAACACTGAAGTCACTAGACTTCTCCCACTATATCAGCACTCTGGAATATTCTGAGACAGAGCAAAAAGAGGCCAATCTAATAAAGGACAAAAAGGCAAATTGGCAAATACAGATAAATAAGAGTGGAAATTCAGCACAGCCCAGCCGGGCTGGCTGACCACACAAAAACTGAGCTGACCAACAAGAGCAAGTGTGAACATTAGCAAAAAAACAAACTTAACTTCAGATGACTGGAGCAGAGCTGAAGTCGAAACTTGAGAAACAGACTGAATCACCAGCAACAGGATAGGGCGTTGGCTGTCTTATATCCAGTCTGACACTCCGGAGATCCAATCACTATCCTCCTCGTCAGATGGCAGACCATTACCAATTAAACTAACCTCACTACCTCCTGTCACTACCAGAGGGATAACGGAAGGAGAACTCCCAGCTGGTGGAGCAGAAAATGAGCTCATAACAGGCGGGGTTTCCAGACATACGTGTATTTCCGAAATTCGCCTGTTGGAGGCGGCGTATCCAGCTGCACGTTTTATTATTATTTAAATTCGTCCAACTGGAGGCAGTGTATCCAGGTTCACACGTGTCATCTAAATCCGCCCTGCTGGAGGCGCTGTGTCCAGCCACGCGTGACCGTGACATGGGGCACCCGAGAGCACAGCCTTAAGGTCTTGGAAGGCCTCTTCCTGCGGTTGTTGCCACTGGGTTTTCCGTCCATTCACCCCGGCAGGAGCCCCCTTTAGTAGGTCCTGCAGGGCTCGAGCCCGGCGTGCAAAATTCTTTACGAAACGACGATAGTATCCAGCCAGCCCCAGGAAGGCCCGCACGTCTTTTATCGTCTCGGGGGTAGGCCATCCCTGAATGGCAGCAACCTTTTCCAGGGGCGGTCTAACACCCTCGGCAGAGACGACATTCCCCAGATATTCAATCTGGGTGCGAAACAGGTGGAATTTCTGGGGCTTCACCTTCAACCCGTACTTCTGCAGCCGGCCGAGCACCTGCCCCAACTGCCGCAGGTGGTCCTCAAACGTGGCGGCATAGATGATTATGTCATCCAGGTATATCAGCGTGGCCTCGAAGTTGAGATCCCCCAGACACCACTGAAAGGTCCCCGGGGCATTGGCCATCCTGAACGGCATTCGATTGAACTCAAACAGTCCCATAGGAAGAATGAATGACGTCTTAGCCCTGTCTTCTTCCGACATCGGCACCTGCCAATACCCGCTGGCCAGATCTAACGTTGAAAAGTACTTCTCCTTCCCCAAGGAGGACAGGGATTCTTCTATACGAGGCAACGGGTACGAGTCTTTGATGGTACAGGCATTCAGCTTTCTATAGTCCACGCAGAACTGCAGGGTGCCATCCTTTTTGCGGACCAACACGATGGGAGCCGCCCAGGGGTTCTGGCTCTCTCGTATGACCCCCTTCCGCAGCATTCTACCTGGAGAAGTTGGGCGGGAGCCAGGACAGAGAGTTCAGCCCGCATTCTTTCCAGGATGTTTCGGCCCTTTTCCTGAGTCGAGGACTCGGCAGCCTGCAGAGTTCGAATAGTCACTGCCCAAGGGTCCTCGGATTGAACCTTCAATTGGACCATAGGGGCTGGCAGCACCTCTTCCAACGGCCTCACTAGCTAGGCCATCTCAACCCGGGGCCTTAAGATGATGTCTTGGTCTTCTAGGTTGACACAGCGCACCAGGACGGTCCCTCTCCGCACAGTGGCCAGGGAGCGGGCTACCAGTATGCCAGGAGGCAGGTGTTCCGAGTAGAATGGCTCCACCTGCATCTCCACGCCCTCCAGAGGCACCGGGGCCTGGATGGGCAGGGCCACCACTGTCTGCCCTCGTCCTCCTGGCAGTCCTGGAGAACTCGCGTCTCCAGCACCAACTGCTGGAAGACCTGCCCTTGGGCCGTGCGGGAACCCCACTGGTTCAGAGTCTCTTGCGTGGGGTCATTGAGGAGTAAATTGCTAAACTCCCGCAGGATGTTCTTGCCCAGGATAACTGGATGTTTGTCATTGGTTTCTCCATGAGTCAGGACCACTCCCCGGCGTCCGAGGGATTTTCCACACAGCGCCATCTGCACCCAAACCACCCCGGCGACATGGACCGGTAATTGATTGGCGGCCAGCAGTTTTAGCATGGGTCCCCACTGGGGTCTCACTGCCTCAGGGAAATGCTGCCGAAAGTAAGTTGCAGGCATGGTCGTAACTTGCGACCCCGTGTCCACTAGGCACCGTATGGCATGGCCCTCGACTTCTGCCCATACCACCGGAAACTTTGCGACCAGATCTTCGGGACTTCCACCACCCCATGTCGTGGCTTCTGGCTCCGAGTGGCATCCCCCCAGCCCGGAGCCCTCTAGTTTAACGGCGACTGGGGTGGGTGCCTCCCATGCCGCGGACACTCTCGTGCGAAGTGGCCCAGCTCCCCGCACTCATAGAACTGGGGTTGTGAGGGCTGGCCGCTCCGAGCATTGCGAGGCCCCCAGGGCCCAGGATTGAGACTAGGCCGCCCAGACGTGACCTCGGTTCTTCTCTTCACTTCGGCCAACTCACCCCTGATGTTCTTCAGCTCTTGTTTCATCTTTTCTATCCATTGGGGCTCTCCGACAGCAGTCACAGCGGCCTCCACACTCCGGACCTTCCCCACGGGTACCGTCATTCCCTGCTCCTGCTCTCGTGCAGGCGCCTGACTCCCCACCTCAGAGAAAGCTAAATGTGGGTTCTCTCAGACCTGCTCCCATAGTGCCTGCTTTATCAACGGGTCTCGGAGTCCAGTCACTAACAAGTCGCGTAGGGTAATGTCGATGGGTCCTACCCCTACACCGTCCTTCTGCTCAATGGCCGTGTATAACTCTTGGAGGACATTCAAATGCTGGGTAATAGTCTCCCCCTCTCCCTGCATTCGACTGAACAACCGGGTCCTCAACTCTCCCACATCTGTCGGATTCCCATGGGTCTCTTCCAGTATCCACAAGACCCGGGCCTCCCCTTCTAATGCCATGAGAGCTACCTCGGCTTCCAGGTCAGGGGTCATCGGATGCATTCAGAAGAGGCCTCGCATTCGCTCTGCCCAGCTCCACAACATGGTGTTGGAGCCTGAGAACCTGGGCAGGTTGTTTAGCATAGCCCCCAGAGAAATGCTGGACCGGCGTCCCTGGTTGCTTGCTGTGTCTATGGCCCCACTCTGGCCTGGGGAGCCACTGTCCGCGCTCGGAGACTGCATCCTGCCGACTATGCCAAATGTGGTAATAGCAAGTACGCAGGATGCAGTCACAAGACGCGAGACAGAAATGACTTTAAATGTTAACTTTTATAGATAAATGCCATTAGGGCTATTGTTACGCAGCCAACAGCCGCACTTGAGGATCCGCAGCGGGCACAGGCTGAGTCTCTACCGCAGACTGGAGCGGGGCGGTGGCAGCTGCGGGCGGCAAAGGAGGAGTCACCGCCATGGTCAGGAGTGAAGCGGTGGTGGCTGCGGGCAGCAGTGAGGAGGCCGCAGCCGCGAGCTGGAATGAGGCGGCGTTGGCTGCGGACGGCTGCGAGTAGGCCGCAGCCGAGATCTGGAGTGAGAAGGCAGTCTTCTTTTGTCGGTAAGCTCGGCGCCGTCTCCCTGCGGTCCACCGAGAGCCTCCCTCCTGTCGCTGTCCTCCTCTCTGGAAGCTGCTCGTGGCTCTCGCTCTCTGGCCCTCCCCAAGTCTCCACCTCCTTCTCCCTCGTTCTGCTGACTCACACAGTCTGGCCCTTGCCGCCCCTCTTCTCTGGACTCCTCCCCCAACTGCCCTATCAGTCTCAGCAGTTCATCCCCTAGCTCTGCTCCCTGGAAACAGATACCCCAGGAACCTGGAAGACGGTCCCCTCGGTTCCGGCCCGGGTACTCGGCGGAGGCCTCTCCTCCTACATCATGAACACAACTACCCAGTCAAGACTGGTCACTATAGGGCCGCGGTATGACCGACTACGGGTCCTGGGTATTAACTACAACGTGTCACTTATCCTCTCTGACGTCCGTCAGAGTGGTGGTCGGTGCTGCTTCGGCGTTTCAGCCGCCAGGCCCAGCCGACGAGGATCTGGCGGAGACTTCGGGCGTTCCTACGCCCAGGCGAAGCGGGGGCACAGCAGGCCCCTGAAGAGCTCCTCTGCGTTGCGCCTCCCAGTGGAGGCGGGACGGCGTTGCCCGGGGACCGGGGTGTGTAGGCCGCAGCCACAAGCTGGGGACGGGCAGCGGCGGCCGCGGGTAGGCGTGAACAGGCCGCAGCCGCGGGCTGGAGTCGGGCTGTGGTGGCCGCAAGCGGTAGCGGGCAGTCCGCAGCCGTAGGCTGGAGTGGAGCTCCGGCGGCCGCAGCCGCGGGCTGGAGTTGGGCGGTGGCGGCCGCGGGTGGCAGCGGGCAGGCCACAGCCACGGGCTGGAGTGGAGCTGCAGCGGGCAGCAGCGGGCAGACAGCAGCCGCGGGCTGATGTCGGGTGGTGGCGGCCGCGAGGAGCACGGTCGGGCAGTCAGTGTCTCTGCTGGATGGCTCGGTGACGTCTCTCTCCTGTCTGTGGTGAGTCTCTCTCCAGTCCCTCCAGTCGCTGCTCTCTTCTTCTTGCTCTGGCTCTCGCTCTGGCTCTCTGGTGCCCTCTAGCTTTCCTGCTCCTTCTCTTCTGCTCAGTCGAGTGCCCCCTGCTGGCGCCCTCAGCCCCTTTTATACTTGCTCCGCCCCCATCCCTTCTAGAACTTTCTCTGGTCCGTCCTCTAATTAGGTCACCCGGAAACAGTCCCCCTAGGCACCTTGGTGACAGTCCCCTTGGTTAGGGCCTGGCTACACAGCGGGGACACTTCCTCCTACACTGTGATCTAACAGATGTCAGATTTGAGGTGTACAGTTTTAGCAGAAAGTAAACCAACTTAGATCAAACAGTCTTGAAATTAAGCAGATTAGTTATCCAACAGTCATGAATACACAGTAATCCAGTGTGCATATACAGTGTATATATATATATATATATATATATATATATATATATATATATATATATACACAGTGTATATATATATATATATATATATATTCAAAGACAACACTTAAAGAGGTTAGCCAGGACTTTCGTTTCCTATGGGGCTAAAAACTTACAGTAGTGGCTAAAGCCCCCGTCACACAACGATCTCGCTAGCGAGATCGCTGCTGAGTCATTTTTGTGATAGCTGGTCTCCCGCTGGCCAGCACGCATCGCTGCGTGTGACAGGCGGGAGACCAGCAATCAGCGCGCTGGTAACTAAGGTAAACACAGGGTTTCTAAGCACCGGGCTGTGCTTAGAAACCCGATGTGTACCTTAGTTACCAGCGTGCTGATGCAGGGAGCTTGTAACCAAGGTACACATCTAATTTCTTGGGGTAGAGCATTCCAGAGGATTGGCGCAGCTTGGGAGAAGTCTTGGAGTCGGGAGAGGAAGGTATGGATTAGTGCAGAGGTTAGTCGAAAGTTGTTTGCAGAGCGCAGCGGTCAGTTAGGATGATAGACAGAAATAAGGGAGGAGATGTAGGGGGGTGCTGCACTGTGGAGAGCTTTGTGGGTGAGAACAAGTACTTTGAACTGGATCCTATAATGAATGGGCAGCCAATGTAAGGACTGGCGAAGAGTGGACATGTCCGAGTACCGATTAGCCAGATAGATGACCCTGGCTCAACACAAGCTAAGTCTCAGAAAACCAGAGAAGTTGGTAACTGTGCAGACTGCAGATCCCTGATTCTATCCACAGCAACTAGCAGCAGTCGTGGAGCGTTCCTAAGTTGGTCCTAGATACCTCGTCACAACCGGAGAGCTACATAAGCCTAAAGCAGGAAAAGAGGAAACCTAACTGCCCCAGAGCAGACCCCAAAGGAAAGACAGCCCCCCACATGTATTGAGGGTGAAACAAGATGAAAACACACACAAAGGCAGGAAAATAGGCTGAGCAAACGATGGGGCCTGAATAACTAGAAAAGACAGGAAAGAAAAGCCACTGTCTGCAATCTGCCAAAAACCCCACCAAAAATAATGTCCAACACAACTGATAGCAAAATTAACCCTGAAGTCACTAGACTTCTCCCACTATATCAGCACTCTGAAATATTCTGAGACAGAGCAAAAAGAGGCCAATCTAATAAGGGACAAAAAAAAGGCAAATTGGCAAATACAGATAAATAAGAGTGGAAATTTAGCACAGCCCAGCCGGGCTGGCTGACCACACAAAAAACTGAATTGACCAACAAGAGCAAGTGTGAACATTAGCAAAAACAAACTTAACTTGAGAAGACTGGAACAGAGCTGAGTGCAAGACCTGAGAAGCAGACTGAATCACCAGCAACAGGATAAGGCGTCGGCTGTCTTATATCCAGTCTAATACTCCAGAAATCCAATCGTTATCTTCCTCATCAGGTGGCAGATCACTACCAATTAAACCAACCTCACTACCTCCTGTCACCACCAGAGGGAGAACGGAAGGAGAACTCTCAACTGGTGGAGCAGAAAATGAGCTCATAACAGTACCCACCCCTTGAGGAGGGGTCACCGAACCCTCATCCATGCCACCAGGCCGATCAGGATGGGCCCGGTGAAAAGCACGAACCAATTTATTGGCATGAATATCAGAGGCAGAGACCCAAGAATTATCCTCCTGGCCATAACCCTTCCATTTGACCAAATACTGGAGTCTCCGTCTAACCAAACGAGAATCCAATATTTTCTCTACCTCATATTCCACATTGCCTTTAACCAATACAGGGTCAGGAGGTGCCGCCACAGGAACTACTGGCTCAACAAACCTCTTCAACAGTGATTTGTGAAATACGTTATGGATTTTGAACGTAACTGGAAGAGCCAATCGAAAAGAAACAGGATTAAGAATCTCCAAAATCCTATAAGGTCCAATAAATCTTGGCTTAAATTTTGGAGATGCAACCTCTTCATAGGAATATTCTTAGACGACAACCAAACCATATCACCCACTTTAATCCGGGGACCACTGGTCCTATGTCGGTTGGAAAAATGCTGGGCCTTTTCCTGAGAGAGTGACAATTTATCAACCACTTGGTCCCATATCTGCTGCATTCTCTCAACCACAGTGTCCACACCTGGGCAGGACGAAGATTCCACTTGCCCCGAAGAGAATCGAGGATGAAACCCAAAATTACAGAAAAAGGGTGACATCAAAGTGGCAGAACTAGCTTTATTGTTCAGCGCAAATTCGGCCAAGGGCAAAAATGAGACCCAATCATCTTGATCAGCAGATATAAAACATCTTAAATAAGACTCCAGGGTCTGGTTTGTTCTCTCAGTCTGCCCATTGGTCAGGGGATGAAACGCGGAGGAGAAGGATAACTGAATTCCCAGATTGGATCAAAAGGCTTTCCAGAATCTGGAAACTAACTGGACTCCTCTGTCGGACACAATGTTCTCAGGAATCCCATGTAACAGAACCACCTGTTGTAAAAACAAGGGCACCAACTCAGCGGAAGATGGCAATTTTGGGAGTGGTACAAGATGGACCATCTTCGAAAATCTATCACAAATTACCCAGATAACAGTCATTCTCTGAGAGACAGGAAGATCAGAAATAAAATCCATTGAGATATGGGTCCATGGCCTCTTGGACACCGGCAGGGGCATCAGCAACCCACTAGAACGAGAACAGGGTTTAGACCGAGAACAAGTCCCACAGGACTGTACAAAATTCCTGACATCACGAGATAAGGCAGGCCACCAAAACGACCAACTCTCCAAATCTCTGGTAGCAAAAATACCTGGATGACCAGCCAATGCGGAGCAATGGACTTCAGACATCACTCTCTTTCTCCACTGGTCAGGAACATACAATCTTCCCATAGGGCAACGCTCAGGTTTATCCTTCTGAAATTCTTCCAGGGCGCGTCTCAAATCGGGCGAAATGGCAGAAAGAACTACCCCCTCACCTAGGATAGTAGTAGGCTCAGTCACATTAAGAGAATCAGCAAAGAAACTCCTAGAAAGGGCGTCTGCCTTAACATTCTTAGTGCCCGGAAGAAAAGAGACCACAAAATTAAAACGCGTGAAAAACAAGGCCCATCTAGCCTGTCTAAGATTCAAGCGTTTGGCCGACTCCAGATAAGTCAGATTCTTGTGATCGGTGAGGACCACAAATTGATGTCTAGCTCCCTCCAACCAATGTCTCCACTCCTCAAATTCCCATTTCATGGCCAACAATTCCTGATTCCCCACGTCATAGTTGCGTTCAGATGGGGAGAACTTTCGAGAAAAGAAGGCACAGGGATTCATCTTAGAAGTCACAGGGTCTTTTTGGGACAAAACAGCTCCTGCACCAATCTCAGAAGCGTCTACCTCCACTTGAAATGGAAGTGAGACATCAGGTTGCCGTAAAACTGGAGCTGAAGTAAATCTCCGCTTAAGCTCCTGAAATGCTGAGACAGCCTCAGGAGACCAATTCAGCACATCAGCTCCCTTCTTGGTCAGATCAGTCAGCGGTTTGACAATACTAGAAAAATTACCTATAAATTTACGATAGAAATTAGCAAAACCCCAAAACTTCTGAAGATCCTTCAAAGAAGTAGGCTGAACCCAATCATAAATGGCCTGTACCTTGGCCGGGTCCATTTCAATAGTCGATGGAGATAAGATAAATCCCAAAAATGAAATCCTCTGTACACCAAAGAGACATTTCGATCCCTTAACAAACAGGGAATTCTCCCTCAAAATCCGGAACACAGTCCGGACATATTCCACATGGGAATCCCAATCACTAGAAAAGATCAAAATATCATCCAGATAGATGATCAAAAACTTATCCACAAAGTCTCGGAAAATATCATTCATAAAGGACTGGAAGACAGAAGGGGCATTAGAGAGCCCAAAAGGAATCACCAGGTACTCAAAATGTCCCTCCTGAGTATTAAACGCCGTCTTCCATTCATCCCCGTGCTTGATGCGAATAAAATTATATGCCCCCCTGAGGTCAAGCTTAGTAAACCAGCAGGCATACTTAACTCTGGAGAATAAATCAGACATCAGAGGTAGCGGGTACTGATATTTAACCGTCATCTTGTTAAGGGAACGATAATCAATACACGGTTTTAATGAATCATCTTTCTTGGCCACAAAAAAAAAACAGCGCCTAAAGGTGACGAGGATGGTCTAATATGACCCTTCTCCAACGACTCCTTAATATAGGATCGCATAGCATCATGTTCGGTTACAGATAAGTTGAAAAGCCGAACCTTGGGAAATTTACACCCAGGCAGCAACTCAATTGCACAGTCATAACTCCTATGAGGGGGCAAAGACGCAGACTTACTCTCACTAAATACATCAGAGAAATCAGCCAGATAATCAGGAATATCATGAGACTGAGGAGCGGTGGAGAACACAGGAGCGTCCCTAAGAACACACTGACAACCCCAACTCACCACAGACACAGATCTCCAATCCAAAAATGGGTTATGAGTTTGCAACTGGAGGAAATCCAGAACAATAGTATCATGCAAATTATGCAGCACTAAAAATTTACAATTCTCTTGGTGGTCTGGGGCAACTCGCATTATCACCTGGGTCCAAAACTGAGGTTTAGGCCAGGGTCACACTAACCGACGCAAAATACGGTCAGTATTTTACATGCGTAATACGGATGAATGGCCCCTAAACGGTGCTCCGTATGTCATCCGTAATCAAGGTGTGGTCGCGTATTTTGCGCATGTAAGCATCCGTGTGTAATCCGTATGGCATCTGTATGGCGAGATTTTCTCGCAGGCTTGCAAAATGGACATATAATGGATCCCTATGACAGGTTTTATAACACAAACCAAAGAATAGATATAGACACATAGAATACATATATATATGTATTCTATGTGTCTATATCTATTCTTTCGTTTCTTTATTAAACCTGTCAGTGTGAGTTTACTGTATAGCGCACTGAATTGCCGCCTTTGCTAAAAGACACCTGGTGTGTATTTCTCGCAAGTCACATGTGTGGTCCGTGTGTAATCCGTATTTTTTGCGCACCCATAGACTTGCATTGGCGTACTACGGCCGTAGTACGCTGACAATCGCAGCATGCTGCGATTGGCACGGAGCGTAGAATACGGATGAGAAATATACGGCTGGTGCGAGGGACCCCATAGAGAATCATTGGTCCGTGTCTAATGCGTGCTTTTAGCGCCTCTCACTCGGCCGTATTCCTCGCCAGTGTGACCCCGGCCTTATTCTCCGCCAAAGGAGTGGCATCAATACCCCTCAAAGGAATAGGTGTCTGCAGAGGTGTCATGGACAAACCACAACGTTTAGCAAAGTCCAAATCCATCAGATTCAGAGCTGCTCCTGAATCCACAAAAGCCTTAGTGGAAAACGTGGACAAGGAGCAGATCAGAGTAATTGCCAAAAGGAACTTAGGTTGTACACTGCCCACAGCAAATGTGTGTGCAAAACGTTTCTCTCGTTTAGGGCAGACAGAAATAGTATGAGAGGCGTCTCCACAGAAAAAACACAGCTTACTACGCCTTCTAAACTCCTGACATTGCACCCTAGACAAAACCCCATCACATTGCATAGGTTCAGACGTTTGTTCAAAAGGTGGCAGCGCCTCCCGTGTAGTTTTACGTTCCCGTAAACGCTGATCAACTTGAATGGCTAATGACATAGAGCCATCCAGACCAGAGGGAACACCATAACATCTTTTACGGTCTCTGATAAACCTTTCTGAAAGAGGGCTGCCAATGCACTATCATTCCATGTAGTAAGGACCGCCCACTTTTGGAATTTTTGACAGTATAACTCTGCAGGATCCTGACCCTGGTTTAATGCCAACAGGGTTCTCTCAGCTTGATCAATGGCATTTAGGTTCATCATACAACAACCCCAAGGCCTGAAAAAATGCGTCCACATTAGTCAGAATAGGATTTTCAGGTGTCAGAGAAAACGCCCATTCCTGGGGATCGCCGCGCAGCAAGGAGATGACAATTTTAACCTGCTGCACAGAGCTCCCCGATGAGTTAGGCTTCAAGGCAAAAAATAATTTACAATTATTCTTAAAATTCAGAAATTTAGACTGATCCCCAGAAAACACATCAGGAGTAGGGATCTTAGGTTCAGCAGCATGTGACTGAATGAGATAGGTGAAAATTCCCTGCATTTCAGCAGCAAGTTGCTCCACATGATCAGACAATTGCTTAATCTCCATTAGGAAAAATATCCTCCTACGGCCCCAGAAAAAAAAAAAAGAGGAAAAAAAAAATAAAAAATTCTGACACTTTTTTTTTTTAACAACTTTTTCCTGCTTTTGAGTACCCTAGAATCTGCGGTATGGCTGGTGATTGTTATGAATGGGTCACCGAGGAAAAAAAAAGCAACACAAGCTAAGTCTCAGAAAACCAGAGAAGTTGGTAACTGTGCAGACTGCAGATCCCTGATTCTAACCACAGCAACTAGCAGCAGTCGTGGAGCGTTCCTACATTGGTCCTAGATGCCTCGTCACACCCGGAGAGCTACATAAGCCTAAAGCAGGAAAAGAGGAAACCTAACTGCCCCAGAGCAGACCCCAAAGGAAAGACAGCCCCCCACATGTATTGACGGTGAAACAAGATGAAAACACACACAAAGGCAGGAAAATAGGCTGAGCAAACGATGGGGCCCGACCAACTAGAAAGGACAGGAAAGGAAAGCCACTGTCTGCAATCTGCCAAAAACCCTACCAAAAATAATGTCCAACACAACTGATAGCAAAATTAACCCTGAAGTCACTAGACTTCTCCTAAGATATCAGCACTCTGAAATATTCTGAGACAGAGCAAAAAGAGGCCAATCTAATAAAGGGACAAAAAAAAGGCAAATTGGCAAATACAGATAAATAAGAGTGGAAATTCAGCCCAGCCCAGCCGGGCTGGCTGACCACACAAAAAGCTGAATTGACCAACAAGATCAAGTGTGAACATTAGCAAAAACAAACTTAACTTGAGAAGACTGGTCCAAGACCTGAGAAGCAGACTGAATCACCAGCAACAGGATAAGGCGTCGGCTGTCTTATATCCAGTCTAATACTCCAGAAATCCAATCGTTATCTTCCTCATCAGGTGGCAGATCACTACCAATTAAACCAACCTCACTGCCTCCTGTCACCACCAGAGGGAGAATGGAAGGAGAACTCTCAACTGGTGGAGCAGAAAATCAGCTCATAACAATTAAGTATGGACTGGAGAGGGGATAGTCGAGTAACGGGGAGGCCAATTAATAGAGCGTTGCAGTAATCCAGGTGGGAGTGGATCAATGCTACAGTGAGGGTTTTTGTTGTTTCCATTGTGAGAAAAGGGTGGATTTTAGAGATGTTCTTTAGCGGTAAGTGGCAAGAGCGGGCAAGAGATTGTATATGGGATGTGAAGGAGAGATTCGTGTCAAACAAAACACCCAGACTGCGCGCCTGCTGCCGGGGTGTTATTGTGGTGCCACCTACAGAGAGGGAAATGTCAGATTTAGGAAGGTTAGTAGACGGCGGGAGCAGAAGAAGTTCAGTTTTGGAGAGGTTGAGTTTCAGATAGAGAGCGGACATGATGTTGGAGACTGCGGACAGACAGTCACTGGCGTTCTGTAGTACAGCGGGGGTAAGGTCAGGGAATGACGTCTATAGTTGTGTGTCATCAGCATAAAGATGATACTGAAAGCCAAATCTGCTGTAGGGATTCGCTCTGGTAGGTAATGGCAGGGCTGCAGTAACGAGGCAACACACAGGCTTAAAGTCCAATTTCAGTGGTTTAATGTCACGTTGCAAATAGCAGATTAACAGTAAGTAAGGAAAAACATAAATATACTCCAGCTTGGAGAACCACTGGTCCCAGACTCACCCCTTGCACGGGTTGGGCTTAACTAAGCGGCTGCCAGGTCCACGGCATCCACCAGGTGCCATTCCCAGGGTTGTTGAGAGTCTTGTTGCTATAGTCCTGCAGCACGGGGATCCTGTATACAAGTTCAGGCTAAGTCCAGCCAAGTTCCTGTAACTTCCAGACACACACTCACTATGTGCCAAACACCAACCTCCCTTACATAGCCCATAACCCCATCCTACAAGTGAGGTAAACATCACATGGGCTGATCACGTGACCATGACATCATCGCAGGTCCTGTCTTTAGGGAAAAACCCGGCCAAACATTAAACTGCTGGGAGAAATGTATCTCCCATCCAGTAAAACACCCTTTACTGTACCACACTGCGAATGGTCATAAAGATACCAAATGTAAATTTTTGGTGAAGAATCAACAACAAGTGGAACACAATTGTGAAGTTGAACGAAATTTATTGGTTATTTTACATTTTTGTAGGAAGTCAAAAACTGAAAAGTGGGACGTGCAATATTATTCGGCCCCTTTACTTTCAGTGCAGCAAACTCACTCCTGAAGTTCATTGTGGATCTCGGAATGATCAAATGTTGTCCTAAATGACTAATGATGATAAATATAATCCACCTATGTATAATCAAGTCTCCGTATAAATGCACCTGCTCTGTGATAGTCTCAGGGTTCTGTTTGAAGCACAGAGAGCATCATGAAGACCAAGGAACACAACAGGCAGGTCCGTGATACTGTTGTGGAAAGTTTAAAGCCGGATTTGGATCCAAAATGATTTCCAAAACTTTAAACATCCCAAGGACCACTGTGCAAGCGATCATATTGAAATGGAAGGAGTATCATACCACTGCAAATCTACCAAGAAGCGGCCGTCCCTCTAAACTTTCATCTCACACAAGGAGAAGACTGATCAGAGATGCAGCCAAGATGCCCATGATCACTCTGGATGAACTGCAGAGATCTACATCTGAGGTGGGACAGTCTGTCCATAGGACAACAATCAGTCGTACACTGCACAAATCTGGCCTTTATGGAAGAGTGGCAAGAAGAAAGCCATTTCTCTAAGATATCCATAAAAAGTGTTGTTTAAAGTTTGCAACAAGCCACCTGGGAGACACACCAAACATGTGGCAAGCCTTCTGGTTTACCAGGGAACAGAAAAAACTAGTCATGAGCTCTTCATCATAGCTCACAATCGTGGTTGTTAGACACTGCTGTTCCAAAACTGAAAGCAGAAGTAGGAGCACAAGGAGACGAGTTTACAAGAAAAGGAGTGCAAACTGCTGCAGCCTATAAGCTTATTTTTTTGGATTGAGAACACTTTAGTTTCAGAAAGGTTAATAATAATATAATTGCATAAGGCTAGCTTCAGATGGGCATAATATAACTGCAACAGTGATAGCAAGTGGTTCTACTGAACCAAGCCTAGATCAGAATTGGACCAATATGGTTGGTTGAAACTGGCCTGATTCTACTGACTGATGCTATTGATTCTACTGACTGATGCTATTGATCATAAGAAATAGTGGTTTGTCATTTCGCATGCCATTGTGAGAGAAGTTAAGGGTCATCTACAGCAGATCAGATGAAGGAATGGTCAGAAATGGAGAATTGTTGCCATAATTGGAGGATACTTGGATGTGAAATCCTATTAAAAGCTGATGAGTCACCAGATTTCACAAAAGAAACTGTATATATTATTAAATGGCTCAGTAGGGTCTCCACCTACCCAGCGTGACTGACATCTGCAGCTTGTACTGAGCAGTGTGAGATTTCAGCAGCTGCAGGGATGAAGCACACTGAGGAGCTGTCAATTTGGAAATTGAGTTTAAACTTTCAAAAAGTTTTATACAACCATTAGTAAAGGATTGGCTCAGTAAATGGCATCAGGTTATTAGGTCTAAGACATCAATCTAATATTGTATGCAGTTTGTATTGTAAAATTTGGTGACAGATCGACTTTAATATCAAACTCATAAAATTATGAGATGAAATGCCATCAACTACCAATTCAACAGTCCTTGAATATTACACATTTTCTGACCTCTCAAAAGTCTTGATCTCTTTTTAGGTAAGTATTTGTAATCCCCATATAATATTCATTCTGGAGCATCTTATGTTAGAACTCTGCTGTTCCTCTGTATTGCCCCCTGGCAATGTAGGACTGTGGCAATGACAGTATGTGTACAAACACTCTATTAATAAAAGGAAATGTAACACCCGTTGTTAATTAGTTAATCATTTAGGGCTTGCGCAGATACCCGTATTATCTGTAACATCGGATCGCACTTGGACCAATATTATTCTTCGGGGCCAGGTACATGTCTGATAAACAGCCACAACACATGGAGGGATTGCCTATCAAACAGGCAATTGCTGCATGTGTTGTGAAAGTTGAACAGCCACGAGACTTGCAGCCACGGGGACTTGAACATATTATTTGAGCACGCCGAAGACAATCGGTTAGCACACGAGTACGCTTGGATAGGACCTTATCCGAGCACATTCGTTCATCACTATAAACACAACATGCACGATTTGCATCTGATATTCGGATCGTACCCAGCCATACCAGTCAATGAGTGATAGGAAAACATGAGACTTCACTAGGATGACATCTGAGTGTAGTCTGAATCTCACAGATTGACAAAATGAAAAAGATGGAAAAATTTCATTTTCATCTTCTCCTCATCCAATAAAATCGGATCACACTATGATCACATTCTGATCAGAGTTTAGCATAATTGGCCATATTCTCCCAGATGAGAGAATCATAGACTGGTAGAGTTGGAAGGGACCTCCTGGGCCATCTGGTCCAACCCCCTGCTCAAAGCCGAATTCACTAAATCATCCCAGACAGATGTCTGTCCGGCCTCTGTGCGATGACTGAAGGACAACTCGGCCTGACCGGTAGAATAATAGCGGAATGTCACAATGCCGACATAGAAGGAATACAAATGTTTGCAGCAGTGGAGGCCCTTTTACAAACTTAGACTGTTTTGTTTTTCCTGCTTGGATAGTTCCATGTTGCACACCCCTACATTATGAGTGCATTCTAGCATGGTAGCATAAAGCCCACCATAACCCTTTAAATTACTGTCACTAAATAAATAAATACTCAGACACGTTATTTTTGGAATAAAAAATGGCCGTGGTGTTTTATTATTGGTAACTTTATAATTTAGAATAAATCACCATATTATTAAAATCATAAATAACCATAAAAATTCATAAATACCAAAACACATATACAAACCACAATCCACCCAACATAGTTGGGCGATTTTACCCCAACTAATAAAACAGCACGGCAAAAATAAGAAA
This sequence comes from Dendrobates tinctorius, assembly GCF_039654945.1. Taxonomy (NCBI): domain Eukaryota; kingdom Metazoa; phylum Chordata; class Amphibia; order Anura; family Dendrobatidae; genus Dendrobates; species Dendrobates tinctorius. The sequence continues at coordinate 26,212,613 of NW_027361737.1, read as the reverse complement.
CGTTAAAAAACATAATCTTAACAATGGGAGGGTGGGCGGGGGATTCTGCTTGCTTCACAACTGTCACTGACACAGTTGACTCACAGCTGGCTCCTTATAAAGGTAAGGCTCCTGTGCTTTTTCTTTCTCCACCAATAGCATAAATCAAAAATAGGCGCGCAACAGGCTGTCCAATCACACAGCCTGCTCGCGTTACTCACTGAGGGCAGATTAACCACAAAATTAATCTTCCATAGCTACACCATTAAACACAACGCAGCAGGCTGACCAATCACAGCAGCCTGCTCGTGTTACCACATGAAGGGCATTAACCCTTAAATGCCCACACTGACTTCAGCACTGCCAAATAGCACAAGCTATTAAACAAACCACATAAAATTAAACATTTTTGGGCCCATGCCACCATGTAATCACCATGCTATCCGCTGCTGGTGATTATACATGGTAGCATAAAGCCCACCATAACCCTTTAAATTACTGTCACTAAATAAATAAATACTCAGACACGTTATTTTTGGAATAAAAAATGGCCGTGGTGTTTTACTATTGGTAACTTTATAATTTAGAATAAATCACCATATTATTAAAATCATTAGTAACCATAAAAATTCATAAATACCAAAACACATATACAAACCACAATCCACCCAACATAGTTGGGCGATTTTACCCCAAACGGCCGAGTATTAAAAATACGAGGCCCCCCCAAACACCACAGCCATTTCTCAATCATATTCTGAATACCCACATTAAAAATGTCTAGACCCACATCAGAAAGATGCACACCATCCGATCTGTAAAGGCCAGCTGTGAAACCTTCTAAGTCAATATGGCGATATGAAAAATCACTCAAATTAATAGAAAATTTTGCCATTTCCCGATTTACCCGTTTCCTTATTTTTTCCAAAAAGGCAAACTGGGTACCACTCCAGGCCAATCTCGGAACAATTTCGGAGAAAATCAATGATGAATCAGGAAAAATGTTCTTTATTAAGGCAAAATCCCTGCGGAAATTAGCTAATAACTCCAATGTTTTAATCTTTCCTAAATCATTACCTCCAATATGAACAATTATGAGATCAGGATAAGGGTGAGTCAACAGCATGCTTTTTAAGCTGGCCACTAAATTTGAAAATTTCAGACCTCTTACACCATACCAAAAAACGTTAACCATGTCATACTTAAAAGATAGGTTCTCTGTGTAGCTTCTGCAAGCTGCTCTCCTCTGCGCCCAATGTATAAATTAGTGACCTACCAGCCAAATGACCATTGGGCCTAGAATTGGAGAGAAACAATATAAATTAATTATAATAAATTGGGACGGATATACAACTGATATCGGTTCGACGCCCATCTACCAATTTTACAGATACTTTTTCTATTAAGGCCTGCTCTTTCTGCCTCGGTTGCAGCCCCGATACGAAAGGAATGTGATGAAAAATTAGAGCTATCCAACTGTAATTTGACTATACATTTTTTAATATGGCATTAAACTGAAACTTAGTGGCAGGAGAACCATCTTCATGTAAAAATAACAAACCGGGAGTATCCCCCCGTAATGAAAGCCAGTTAAACAAATTAGTGACAGGGCATACAGACGAACCTTGTAAAGATCGCAACTTCAAAACACACCCCTTACCCAGCTGATCCATTTTAGACCTATTGATAAACAGTATAGCCCGAGCATCGGATAAACTAACATCATTTCTACACAAACCCGAGGTGTTGGACCGACTATGAGACAACAATTCGCTAATCCTAAGAGCTGCAAAGAAACAAATAACAAAAGCTGCCCGAAATAAACACAACTCAAAATTATTAAAACAAACTTCGTATAACACCGACCATAACCTCTCTAATAGATTTACAGATATAGGCCTGCGGCTATCAGGCACAGACCAACCTTTTTTACAACCTTTTAAAGCTTGTCGAACCGGAAAAAGGCTTAATAAAGACTCTTCGCCATACAATTTTAAGAAAAAAGAGACCCCACACAACGATTTATACAAAAAAGTGTAACGATAACCTAAACCTATGTAAAAATTCAAAAAACCAAGTGCTGTAGTAACATCACACTTATAAGGAAGCAGATTCCTGGCAACACAAAATTGATTCCATGTAAGCCAAGCAGCCGAGTATGCTCTCCATGTCCCTGGCGCAAGGGAGTTTCTAATAGATTCGAACACTAATTCAAAACTGCCTCCCATAATTGGGACGGGCAGACAGTCGGTAGGGGATCCATTTCTTTTGTACTTTTCTTGAAATCCTCTAACCGCTGAGAAGAGAGATGAAAAACAAAAGCATTACTGTACTCCGGGGAAAAACGAGCTTTCAACCAAATGTTCCACTTCAAAACACAAAAGGACTAATTTCCGTAAAACACTGCCTAAAAACCTGCATTTCACCGCCAATGTGTTTAAAGCAAAAACCAGACCTTGGCAACTAGATACGAACATAACCCTCCTATTCGCTAACTCCTCCCCCCAAATATGCAGTGAAACAAAAACTGTAAAGAGCTCCAAGAAAACCTGTTTGTCTAACAAACCTTGAGCAGACCAAGACGAGGGCCACGAAGAAAAACACCAATGCGTTTGAAAAGTTGTACCAAAACCAACCTCACTAGTTATCCCAGTAAACCACAATAAATCCTGAGACGATACAAAATCTTGCTGAATGCAACTAATGCCATTAAAACTTCGTAAAAATTAATCCCAAATTCTTAAATCCATTTTCATCTCCCACGAAATTCTGATATGTGACCCAGAACATCTAACACCTCTAGTTGCATCATACAAACGCCTAGAAAAGACCCTCCCCATTGGTAAAATTCTTAGTGCAAAGTTCAAACAACCCAACAGAGATTGAAGCTCTCGAAGGGTACATTTCTTTCTCACTAAAAAACCCGCAATACAATACCTCAACTTCACAATCTTTTGGCAAGGGACTCTCAATTCCATTTTTTCTGAGTCTAACACAATCCCTAAAAACTCAAGCTCTTTACAAGGGGCGACTGTTTTGTCATGGGCTAACGGGAGCCCAAACCATTCCATCAAACTCAAAAATTTATTCAATAACCTCAAACAATGACTCGGCCCACCCACAAACAAAAAATCATCCAGATAATGTAACACACCCCCTTCTAAAAACCCATCCTGAACCGCCCAATGCAAGAACGTGGAAAATGACTCAAAATAAAAACATGACAACGAAAATCCCATAGGGAGACACCTATCAAAATAGAACGAACCTTCAAAACAGAAACCCAAAGAATTAAAACCCAAAGGGTTAATTGGTAAAAGCCAAAAAGCAGACTTGATGTCTGATTTGGCCATGAAACAATCACGGCCAAACTTCCGCAACAAATCCACCACCTGATCAAATGACGTGTAATTCACCGAAGAAGCATTGGGATCAATAGCATCATTCAGTGAGCTACCTGTTGGATACGACAAGTGATGTATGATCCTAAAAGAATTAATCTCCTTCTCGGGTACAACTCCCAAAGGTGATATCCTAAAATTGGCAAATGGAGGAAATTCAAAAGGACCAGACACTCTTCCTAACAACAGTTCCTTTTCAATGTGTGCCCTGACTACCTCCCTGTGACAGTCTACTGATTTTAAGTTCTTTGTTACAGTACAACCTATACCTTCAAAAGAAGGCACAGGAAAACCCGACTGAAAACCTTTATGTACCAGCGCCGCTTTCAGCCTGTCTGGAAAACGGCCTAGCCAGGGAAGCATTCTTTCCAGGCTCACTGGAGTCTGAGCCTTTGAAAAACTGCTCCCTAAAACCAGATGGCTGTACTGTGGACTGACCATGCTTTTTAAAACATTTAAACAAGGGATGGGCCCCACCACAATACGAGCACTCGTGGTGAAAGCGACAGTTATTCTGCCACTTGCACGAGGACTCATTAAATGCAAAGCACACCCCCTTCTTCGCAATGACATTCACTTGCGGCCTATGGGGGTTCTGTCGCTGCGGTAGCATTAAATTCAGCCACAACCCGACATCTTTCCCACCCCACCTGACAGCAGGGTGAACAGCCAATTTTTGTCTGAAGGATTCGTCATAATTCAGCCAGGCTAAACCGCCGAAATTACGATAAGCCTCCAGAATACAGTCTTGGTGTTGAAACAAACCTGAACACAATTTTGGAAACTTTTCCCCTAAAACTGCCGCATAAATGAAGAAGGCCTGCAACCATGAATAAAATTATTTAAAATTTTTCTTTCTATCTGAATCCTCCTGTTTTCCCTCAGGCCTCTCCATTTTATGATGCAGTTCCCTAGCAACCGGTAACAGAGAAAAAATATCCACATACTCTTGTTTCCATATCTTCTCTTTAATGGAAGCACTGAGATGAAAGCCCAAAGGGGAAACATCACATGTCAGTGCTTCTTTTAAATGGGTCTCAGCCACCCCAGGGAACCTGTCCTGAATAGACAATTCAGCAGCAGGCGCCTGAGGTACGACCTGTCCCCAAGCAGATCAGACAAAGTCCTAAAGACAATGTCCTTAACACAATCACTACCCACAATAAGTGCTCCAGCATGGGGGCTCTCACCATGTCCTTCGTTCCTGGATCCATCCATCGCGTCGTGCAGGGGGTGCCGACCGCCACTTGCCTCGACGTCTTCTTCTGACTCCTCCGATGTGTTCCATACCTGTGTTGCCGCCGCCAAAACCCCAGCAGAGCTCTTTTGCAATGGGGCTGACGGCACGTGCAGGCCTGTGAGCGGCGCCGCATTCGCGCTGTGCCTGGCCACAGCAGCTGATGCGGCATACCCGGCGGAGACTTCCAGGATAATCGCCTGCCGGGCATTCTGTGAATCGTGTGCCGATGACGTGGCCAAGCCTCGTCGGCTTCGTGTGCGATCTCGCGATGTCACGATCCCTCCTCTCGCTGACACTCCTGCCTCTCGTGATGCTTCTGGCGCTTTCCTCCTGGAGCCGCGCCGACCGCAAGCAGACGCCGACCTCTTCCTCCCTCCACTGAACCGTTGGGAACAGGATTCAGGCGGTGAGTATACTTCGTTCTTCTTCTTCTTCTTTCGCAGGGACCTCCGGACATCTTCTCCATCCCCGGACTGCAGCAGCTCTTCCATGTGCGCAGAAACCTCAGCGGGAGCCGGAGCTGGAACCAGGGGTACTTCAGCGGCTTCATTCACCGGTGCCAGACACTTCTTCAAGCACTCCTCGCCGTCTGCTGCGCCGACCCGGGCCATCATCTGCTCCAGCAGGGACTCCATCTGGATTCTTCTTGCTTCACAACTGTCACTGACACAGTTGGCTCACAGCTGGCTCCTTATAAAGGTAAGGCTCCTGTGCTTTTTCTTTCTCCACCAATAGCATAAATCAAAAATAGGCGCGCAACAGGCTGTCCAATCACACAGCCTGCTCGCGTTACTCACTGAGGGCAGATTAACCCCAAAATTAATCTTCCATAGCTACACCATTAAACACAACGCAGCAGGCTGACCAATCACAGCAGCCTGCTCGTGTTACCACATGAAGGGCATTAACCCTTAAATGCCCACACTGACTTCAGCACTGCCAAATAGCACAAGCTATTAAACAAACCACATAAAATTAAACATTTTCGGGCCCATGCCACCATGTAATCACCATGCTATCCGCTGCTGGTGATTATACAAGTCAGTTCATACTACATTTTTTTTTCCGAAAGGAAATTATTTAAATTTAGATTAAAGCATTTAACACAAAGTCAGAATGGTGAGCCATTCTAGGAAATGTGCAGAGATTATTTAACACAGAGGCTTATAAATATACCGTATTTACTGACAATTCACATGGGTGACTCACAACCTGTAAAGATCAGTTCAACTTTGTTCGCAGCGAGATAAGCCGAGATCCTGGTAATGATATGTGGTAATGGTATCCTGTGTGCTGATCAGCCATATTTACTAAACAGCAGGGCTTCATGTAATGACACGTGACGTGAACAGAAGGCGCAGTACACAACAGGCACTACTACATCAACTGCAGTAATACATCCCAACATCATCATTTCGAGTTTGGAAGGTTTTGGATAAACAAATATTCCTGAATTATTCTTAGGTCCTCAGAATTTCAGCTGCACTAGACCAGTATTGTATCGGAGAGGTAATAAATGATCACAGAGTTACTCATAACACTAAGGCCATGTGCACACGCTGCGGATCCTGCTGTGGATTTGGCCTCTGCGGATCCGCAGCAGTCCTGCAGACAGTGTACAGTAGCATGTAAGTCTATGTGATTTACAATCCGCAGTGCACATGCTGCGTTTTTTTCACTGCGGAAAAGCTGCGGTTTTGAATCCGCAGAAAGAATTAACATGTCAATTCTTTCTGCGGATTCCGCTGCGGTTTGCCACCTATTCCATTGTCCAGGTGTCAAACCGCAGGGGAAAACCGCTGGCCAATCCGCAGGTAAAACCGCAGGTCATTTTACCTGCGGATCCGCAGCGTGTGCACATGGCCTTAAGGACGTGCCAGCCAACATCTAAACAAGATTTGAGACAAAATCAAATCACTGCATTCAAAATCTTCGTCATTCACCAGCAACTTTTCAATAAGCGCAACCCATATTGGCATGGACACTACAAAGGTGGGATCACTGGGATCAAGTGAATCATTTAATGAAGTTTGCGCAATGTGTTTCTCTGATAGCACACTGGATGATTGTATGTCACCTGCTGCTTGATTTTTCATTAAATTTTACAAACCAAGTGGGAAAAAGTGACCAATGATTGATCAGATGTACAGGATGACAATGTCAGTTAACATTCAGACAACAATCAGCGTCATTTAAAAGTGTTTCTTGAACAGGACGTTAAATAGGACCTGTCCCCTGCTGTAGATATGTACTTTATCTGGTAGAAATGTTGCCGTTCTCTAGAATGTGGCTTTGTTTTCCTTCTGGTCCTCCTCTTCTCCATTCCTGAGATATGGCCCCACCCTTCCCTATTTTGTAAATCTAGTCTTATTAGCCAACTGGGCGTGGTCCTCGAGATGACGCCCACTGGGAAGAGTTGAGGGCCACGCCCACTTGGTTTTCACAACTAGTTTTAAATACAGGAAGAAGATGGCCATATCTCAGGAATGGAGAGGCGTAGGAAAAAAATAAAAAATGATGCCAAAATCTGGAGAATAGAGGCATTTGCACCAAGTAATAAAAATATATGTACGTAAATAACACATATTCTGTTGTATGCTTACTGCGGGGTGTAAATGGTGGTACATGACAAAAGATACCGTGGTAGTGTATATGCAATGCCATTGGGTCAGACACCTGCCAAAACACATTATATCTGTTTTTCTAGAGAATTCTTTTAGGCCATTGTTATTTGAGAATAGAATTTGAAAAGGATTAGTGATGAGCGAGTATACTCGTTGCTCGGGTTTTTCCGAGCATGCTCGGGTGTCCTCTGAGTATTTTGGCGTGCTCGGAGATTTAGTTTGTGTCGCCACAGCTGCATGATTTGCGACTTGTAGACAGCCTGAATTCATGTGGGAATTCCCTAACAAACAGGCAGTCCACACGTGTACTCAGGCTGTCTAACAGTCTCAAATCATGCAGCTGAGACGACAAAATCTAAATCTCCGAGCACTCCAAAATACTCGGAGAACACCCGAGCATGCTCGGAAAAACCCAAGCAACGAGTATACTCACTCATCACTAATAAGGATTTTTACATATAAATAAATGTATGTAAATGTCTCTTACCTGCACTGTAAGCTGGTTCTCATTGTTCTGTAAAATCCTGTATGTATAGACGCACTTCTGGAATCTGAAATCACAAGTTGTACTGTCACACAATATCCATAGTATGGACCTCACTCAGTAATATCCTCACTCTATAGAGTTTCCTCTCATTTACTCTAGTACCTTGGAAGATACACAAGTCATTTTAACCCATCCGATCCTGGAGGCGTTCTTCAATATATTTGCTCTGCTGACTGACTGAACATTTAGATTTATGCTTGTTTCAGAACTTTCTATTCATGTGTGCTCAGATGTAGTAAACTGGAGAAATAAAAGATATAATGTTGATGGGTAGAATTTCGAAAATAGCTTTGCACCCTCCTTACTTTCCAGCAGGTGCTATGTATAACTTTTGTTTTACAATATTAACCCCTTAGTGACAGAGCCAATTTGGTACTTAAAGACCAAGCCAAGTTTTACAATTCTGACCACTGTCGCTTTATGGGGTTACAGCTCTGGAACGCTTCAACGGATCCCACTGATTCTGAGAGAGTTTTTCGGGACATATTGTACTTCATGTTAGGCCGGAGTCACACTAAATAAACCCAAGTTATATTGAAGAAATTTTACCACTAAGGCCGGGATCACACACAGCGAGATACGGCCGAGTCTCGCAGGTTAAAACCAAGCTCTGGCACCGGCACTCCGGAGCGGAGCGTGCAGCTCCACGTATTGCTGTGCGGCTGCAAGCTCCGCTCCGGTGCCAGAGCTTGGTTTTAACCTGCGAGACTCGGCCGTATCTCGCTGTGTGTGATCCCGGCCTTAGTGGTAAAATTTCTTCAATATAACTTGGGTTTATTTATGAAAAAAAACAGAAATTTGCCAAAAATTTAGAAAATTTAGCAATTTTCAAACTTTTAATTTTTGTACACTTAAATCAGAGAGTGGTATCACACAAAATAGTTAATAAATAACATTTCCCACATGCCTACTTTAGGCTGGTTTCACACTTACGTTTTTTTGCGCTGCTTTGGCTGGTTTCACATTTGCGTTTTTTAGCGCTGGAAAAAAACGCTAACCTGCGCATGCGTTTTTTCCCCTATATTTAACATGGGTGCGCATACCTGCGCGCTTGTAAGCGCATGTATGCGATTTTCATGCGCTGCGTTTTTTTGGGGTGTGCGATTGGATTTTCCAGACGCATCATGTTGCATTTTTTGGCCCTGCAAAAAAGCGCATGCGCACATATGCGCACGTTTTGCGCTAAAAATGGCCATTATAGCCTATGGATGCGCATATGTGCGCACTGGCATGCTCATGTAAGCGTTTTTTTGCATATGCGTTTTTTTTTTTAACCATGGAATTTAGGGGTTTGAGTTAGAGTTAGGGTTAGTTAAGGGGGTTTAGGGTTAGGGTTAGGGTCAGGGTCAGGGTTAGGGTTGGGTTTTGGGTCAGGGTTAGGGTTTAGTATGGTTTGGTTAAGGGTTAGGGTCAGGGTTAGGGTCAGGATTAGGGTTAAGTATGGTTTTGTTAAGGGTTAGGGTCAGGGTTAGGGTTAGGGTCAGGGTTAGGGTTAGGGTTAGGGTCAGGGTTAGGGTTAGGGTCAGGGTTAGGGTTAAGTATGGTTTTGTTAAGGATTAGGGTCAGGGTTAGGGTCAGGATTAGGGTTAAGTATGGTTTTGTTAAGGGTTAGGGTCAGGGTTAGGGTTAGGGTTAGGGTCAGGGTTAGGGTTAGGGTTAGGGTCAGGGTTAGGGTTAGGGTCAGGGTTAGGGTTAAGTATGGTTTTGTTAAGGATTAGGGTCAGGGTTAGGGTCAGGATTAGGGTTAAGTATGGTTTTGTTAAGGGTTAGGGTCAGGGTTAGGGTTAGGGTTAGGGTTAGGGTCAGGGTTAGGGTCAGGATTAGGGTTAGGGTTAGGGTTAGGGTTAGGGTTAGGGTCAGGGTCAGGGTCAGGGTTAGGGTTAAGTATGGTTTTGTTAAGGGTTAGGGTCAGGGTTAGGGTTAGGGTCAGGGTTAGGGTTAGGGTTAGGGTTAGGGTCAGGGTTAGGGTCAGGGTTAGGGTTAGGGTCAGGGTTAGGGTTAGGGTTAGGGTTAGTTAGGGTTTAGGGTTTGGGTTAGGGTTAAGTATGATTTGGTTAAGGGTTAGGGTCAGGGTTAGGGTTAGGGTTAGGGTCAGGGTTAGGGTTAGTAAAGTCATGGTTTGGGTAGTGTGAGGGGCCACCTAAAAATGTTGGAAAAAAACGCAAACGCGGTAAAAACGCAGTAAAAACGCATACAAACGCATAAAAACGCTGCGTTTTTTTCATGCATGCTCATAAAAATGCTTGAAAAAAACGCAGCAGTTGTATGCTTATGTATGCGTTTTTTCAATGCGTTTTTTTGCGGGAAAAACGCGCTGCAAAAAAAAGCAAGTGTGAAACTAGCCTTTTTAGTGCAAAACGCATGCGTTTTTTCCCCTATACTTTAACATGGGTGCGCATTTTTCAGTGTGCGCTCGGGCGCACAAAATGCATCCTGTTGCATTTTTTTTGCATCCGACTTGCCCCAAAAAAACGTATTCGCACGCAATGCGTTTTTTTTTTACAGCAAGACACCCATTAAAGTCTATGGGTGCGCATATGTGCGCATTGTAATGCGCACGTATGCACAAAAAAAGCATGCGTTTTTTAAAAAAATGCACCAAAACCCGCAAAAAAACACACACAAACGCATGATGCGTTTTTTTCATGCGTTTGTGTGCGCAAAAAACGCGCAGCAAAAAAACGCAAGTGTGAAAGTAGCCTTACATCAGCACACTTTTGGAAACATATTTTTTGTTAGGATGCTATAAGGGTTAAAAGTTGACCAGCGATTTCTCATTTTTAAAACAAAATTTACAAAACCATTTTTTAGGGACCACGACACATTTGAAATGAGTTTGGGGGATCAATATAACAGAAAATACCCAAAAGTGACAACATTCTAAAAACTGCACCCCTCAAGGTGTGCAAAACCACATTCAAGAAGTTTATTAACCCTTCAGGTGCTTCACAAGAACTAAAGCAACGTGGAGGGAAAAAATGAACATTCTACTTTTTTTCACAAAAAATTTACTTTGGAATCAATTTTTTTTATGTTCACAAAGGTATCAGGAGATAAAGGACAACAAAGTTTGTTGTGCAATTTCTCCTGAGTATGCCGAAACCCCGTATGTGGGGGAAAGCCACTCTTTGGGCGCATGGCAGGGCTCAGAAGGGAGGGAGCACAGTTTCACTTTTTGGAGCCAAAATTGGCTGGAATCAATGGTGGCACCATGATGCATTAGGAGACCCCCTGATGTACCTAAACAGTGGAACCCCCAATTCTAACTCCATCCCTAACCCTAACACACCCCTAACCCTAATCCCAACCATAACCCTCACCACAATCCTAACGCCAACACACCCCTAACCCTAATCCCAACCATAACCATAACCACAAACCTAACCATAACACAACCCTAACTTTAGCTCAACCCTAACCATAACCCTAGCCCCAACCCTAACTTTAGCCCAACCCTAACTTTAGCCCAACTCAAACCCTAATGGAAAAATTTAAATAAATACATTTGTTTCATTGTATTATTTTACCTAACTAAGGAGGTGAGAAAGGGGAGTTTGATTTACTATTTTTTTTTAATTTGATCACTGTGATAGGGTCTATCACTGTGATCAAAATGAACCAATAGGAAAAATTTCCTATTGTTGCCGGGTGCTGGCAGATCTTGGTGGACACACTGTGCCCGCCATTTTCTGCCAGGAAGAAGACGCCGGGGGCCGAGGGACTACACGGGGGGATGCAGGGACACCGGAGGTATGGGGGCGATCAGGGGACTCCATTTCTCTCTCCTCTAATGTACGATCACATCATAGGAGAGAGAAATTAAATGGGAAATCAAACTTTTTTTTTGCATTAATAACGGTGATTGCAACACTGAGGTCGATAAAAACCGACCCGAATCATGTTCTCTGGGGTCTTAGACTAGTCTCACACTTGCGTTAGAAGGCGCAGCGCACGACCGCTGTGCTGCTTCCCCCCCTGCCGCGCTGCCTCCGGTCAGCTCCTCCTATGGGCGCATGACGCTGCATGCGACCTGCATACCCTATCTTTAGCATTGAGTACACAATGCAACACGGTGCGTTTGGCGCACGTCGGCACACCGTTAAAAGGGCGCTTGCGCCGCCAAAAGTATACCAGCGCACGGCCTGCGCACCCAATGCTAAAGATAGGGTATGCAGGTCGCAAGCAGCATCATGCGCCCATAGGAGGAGCTGACCGGAGGTTGCGCGGCAGTGGGCAGAGCTGCACAGCGGCCGTGCGCTGTGCCTCCTAACATAAGTGTGAAACTAGCCTTAGCTACCCCGGGTAGCCGAGACGCTGGAGAAATTCCGACGCTGGGGGCACTATACACTTATTTCTCAGCACCATTAAAAAGCAGCGCTGAGGCATAAGTACCCTTAACTGCGGCCGTTAAAAGGCGTATGGGTGGTCGTTAAGGGATTAAAAAAAAAGGGGGTTGTCACATTTTAATAAGACCAGCTTATAATATTGGCTTTTTCTCACTGCAGGAGAAATGGCCAAATATATAATATACTGTATAATGATAATAATCTCTATTTATATAGCGCTAACATATTACGCAGCGCTTTACAGTTTTGCACACATTATTATTATATACCCAGACCAGTCTGAAATAGCAGGAGATGCTCTTACTTAGCAATCCTCTGTCTTCTAGAGCGTATCTATACAGCCTACTAATGCAGCTTATAAGAAGGAGATTTCTTTATGAAACAACCCCTTAAATCAATTAACCCCTTGGTGATATGTGCCATCACTAAATGGAGCAGACTCAGGAGATAAGCCTACTCTACATAGCAAGGGTGCTGGCTGTTATATACTGTTGGCATGCAAGAGTAAAACTGGCCATACACATTCAATGGCTGTCAGTCAAACAATACTTAAGCCAATCATGCAGTCGACAGCCATCTCAGCCGACTCTCCTGTACACAGGAGCTCTTGTTCAGTACAGCGCTCCTCTGTTTTCCATGAGAAAGCTGTCGACAGGCGCAATATCACTGAGAGAACAATGTGATTGCAAATCTGAAATCAGACATGCTCGATCAACAACTCCACTGAATATCAATCTGCCGGCGCCCCCATATACATTAGACTGTTGGCTGAATCCATCGATATAGGCAGGAATGGGCGACATTAGACTAATGCGTGTGGGGACCTTATTACCTGTGATTGAATTGTGACATCAGCATTGAAAGTAAACCAGGCAGCTTAAACATGTTACCCAATCCATGGCAGCATGTATCAGCCACTGGCTATATGATTTCATCCATATAGTTTTAAGTATAAAACGTTTCAGAGTTTAAAAAAAAAAACATAATTTAAAAGTCGCCAGGGACAGAGCCGCACAGGAAACTAGTGTGACAGGTGGGTACCCGGCGGATTCTCCCCATCCGCTGCCCTGGAGTGGTAGGTATCTGTCTATACACTCATGTGTGGAAAGACCTGTCACTCTAAAGTAGTAGGAGGGGAGAAGCCACCTGTCCGATTAGTCTTCAGCAGTTCATAGTTACAAATGTATGGTTCGTGGATCAGGCTTCATATATCAGCTGTTCCCTTTAAGTGGTAAGGAATTTGGGAGACAAAAAAGTGTCCAGTTGCTTTTGATCTCATGGCCCCCCCTTCACACAACATGATAGTGAGGTGCTGACAGGTTGTCACAGCAGCTTTGAGTCTACTGAAGGCCCTCATGTCTGCACATTCACAGCACCAGTATAGCAGTCTATTGTATAGGTGATCAGACTGTTACAGGTTCAAGATCTCTAAGGTGACAGATTGAAAATGTAAATATATATATCATATATATATATCTAACTAGCTGAAGAGCCCGGCGCTGCCTGGGCATAGTAACTAACTGTGGTTAGTTGTAGCAAATTATAATTATCCTCCATCCCATAGTCCCGTGCCCATATACCCATCACACATCCTCCATCCCATAGTCCCATGCCCATATACCCATCACACATCCTCCATCCCATAGTCCCATGCCCATATACCCATCATACATATCCGCCATCCCATAGTCCCATGCCCATATACCCATCATACATATCCTCCATCCCAAAGTCCAGTGCCCATATACCCATCACACATCCTCCATCCCATAGTCCCATGCCCATATACCCATCACACATCCTCCATCCCATAGTCCCATGCCCATATACCCATCATACATATTCTCCATCCCATAGTCCCATGCCCATATACCCATCATACATATTCGCCATCCCATAGTCGAGTGCCCATATATCCATCACACATCCTTCATCTCATAGTCCCATGCCCATATACCCATCATACATATTCTCCATCCCATAGTCCCATGCCCATATACCCATCATACATATCCGCCATCTCATAGTCCCGTGCCCATATACCCGTCATACATATCCTCCATCCCATAGTCCAATGCCCATATACCCATCACACATCCTCCATCCCATAGTCCCGTGCCCATATACATATCCACCATCCCATAGTCCCGTGCCCATATACCCGTCAAACATATCCTCCATCCCATAGTCCAGTGCCCATATACCCATCACACATCCTCCATCCCATAGTCAACCATTATGACATCATAATGAGCGGCGGCGGGGCTTGTGACCTATGATGACATCAGCATTGCCATGGCAATCGTTGTGACATCATGATGAGGGGCGGGGCTTCATACGCACACACTGCTTCCCCAGTATGCAAATAGGGACATTATGACATCACAATGGGGGCGGGGCTTGACACGCACACACTTTTTCCCCCAGTATGTAGATAGGGGCAAAATTGTTTGGTGAATTGGAACGTGCGGGGTTAAAATTTCGCCTCACAACATAGCTTAGGACGCTCTCGGGGTCCAGACGTGTGACTGTGCCAAATTTTGTGTCTGTAGCTGCGACGGTGCGGATGCCTATCCCGGACATACACACACACACACACACACACACACATACATACACACTTTGAGCTTTATATATTAGATATATAAAGCTCAAGTGTGTGTATGTATGTATGTATGTATGTATGTATGTATGTGTGTATGTGTGTGTGTGTATGTCCGGGATTGGCATCCGCACCGTCGCAGCTACAGTCACAAAGTTTGGCACAGTCGCACGTCTGGACCCCGAGAGTGTCCTACGCTATGTTGTGAGGCGAAATTTTAACCCCGCGCGTTCCAAGTCACCAAACAATTTTGCCCCTATCTACATAACGGGGAAAAAGTGTGTGTATCAAGCCCCGCCCCTCATTATGATGTCATAATGGTTGCCATGGCGACGCTGATGTCATCATAGGTTGCAAGCCCCGCCGCTCACTATGGTGTCATAATGGTTGACTATGGGATGGAGGATGTGTGATGGGTATATGGGCACTGGACTATATATGTATGACGGGTATATGGGCACGGGACTATGGGATGGAGAATGTGTGATGGGTATATGGGCACTGGACTATGGGGTGGAGGATATGTATGACGGGTATATGGGCACGGGACTATGGGATGGAGGATGTGTGATGGGTATATGGGCACTGGACTATGGGATGGAGGATCTCTATGACAGGTATATGGGCATGGGACTATGGGATGGCGGATATGTATGATGGGTATGTGGGCACGTGACTATGGGATGGAGGATATGTATGATGGGTATATGGGCATGGGACTATGAGATGAAGGATGTATGATGGGTATATGGGCACTCGACTATGGGATGGCAAATATGTATGATGGGTATATGGGCATGGGACTATGGGATGGAGGATGTGTGATGGGTGCATGGGCATGGGAATATGGGATGGAGGATGTGTAATGGGTATATGGGCACTCGACTATGGGATGGAGGATATGTATGATGGGTATATGGGCACGGGCCTATGGGATCGTAGATATGTATGATGGGTATATGGGCATGGGACTATGGGATGGAGGATGTGTGATGGGTATATGGGCATGGGACTATGGGATGGAGGATGTGTGATGGGTATATGGGCACTCGACTATGGGATGGAGGATATGGCCAAAAGTATTGACACCCCTGCAATTCTGTCAGATAATAGTTTCTTCCTGAAATTGATTGCAAACACAAATTCTTTGGTATTATTATCTTCATTTAATTTGTCTTAAATGAAAAAACACAAAAAGAATTGCCCTAAAGCCAAATTGGATATACTGTAATTCCACACCAAACATAAAAAAGAGGGTGGACAAAAGTATTGGCACTGTTCGAAAAATCATGTGATGCTTCTCTAATTTGTGTAATTAACAGCACCTGTAACTTACCTGTGGCACCTAACAGGTGTTGGCAATAACTAAATCACACTTGCAGCCAGTTGACATGGATTAAAGTTGACTCAACCTCTGTCCTGTGTCCTTGTGTGTACCACATTGAGCATGGAGAAAAGAAAGAAGACCAAAGAACTGTCTGAGGACTTGAGAAACCAAATTGTGAGGAAGCATGAGCAATCTCAAGGCTACAAGGCCATCTCCAAAGACCTGAATGTTCCTGTGTCTACCGTGCGCAGTGTCATCAAGAAGTTTAAAGCCCATGGTACTGTGGCTAACCTCCCTAGATGTGGACGTAAAAGAAAAATTGACAAGAGATTTCAACGCAAGATGGTGCGGATGTTGGATAAAGAACCTCGACTAACATCCAAACAAGTTCAAGCTGCCCTGCAGTCCGAGGGTACAACAGTGTCAACCCGTACTATCCGTCGGTGTCTGAATGAAAAGGGACTGTATGGTAGGAGACCCAGGAAGACCCCACTTCTTACCCCGAGACATAAAAAAGCCAGGCTGGAGTTTGCCAAAACTTATCTGAAAAAGCCTAAAAGGTTTTGGAAGAATGTTCTCTGGTCAGATGAGACAAAAGTAGAGCTTTTTGGGAAAAGGCATCAACATAGAGTTTACAGGAGAAAAAAAGAGGCATTCAAAGAAAAGAGCACGGTCCCTACAGTCAAACATGGCGGAGGTTCCCTGATGTTTTGGGGTTGCTTTGCTGCCTCTGGCACTGGACTGCTTGACCGTGTGCATGGCATTATGAAGTCTGAAGACTACCAACAAATTTTGCAGCATAATGTAGGGCCCAGTGTGAGAAAGCTGGGTCTCCCTCAGAGGTCATGCGTCTTCCAGCAGGACAATAACCCAAAACACATTTCAAAAAGCACTAGAAAATGGTTTGAGAGAAAGCACTGGAGACTTCTAAGGTGGCCAGCAATGAGTCCAGACCTGAATCCCATAGAACACCTGTGGAGAGATCTAAAAATGGCAGTTTGGAGAAGGCACCCTTCAAATATCAGGGACCTGGAGCAGTTTGCCAAAGAAGAATGGTCTAAAATTCCAGCAGAGCATTGTAAGAAACTCATTGATGGTTACCGGAAGCGGTTGGTCGCAGTTATTTTGGCTAAAGGTTGTGCAACCAAGTATTAGGCTGAGGGTGCCAATACTTTTGTCTGGCCCATTTTTGGAGTTTTGTGTGAAATGATCAATGTTTTGCTATTTGTTTCATTCTTTTTGTGTTTTTTCATTTAAGACAAATTAAATGAAGATAATAATACCAAAGAATCTGTGTTTGCAATCATTTTCAGGAAGAAACTGAGTATTATCTGACATAATTGCAGGGGTGTCAATACTTTTGTCCACAACTGTATATATATATATATATATATATTAAAGAAAAGGCTGTTAGGGTGGTACATTTGCAGCCCACTATAGTACCCCCAAGCAATATCGGGCAAAGCACAGGGTCAAAGACTATTTAAAGTTGGGCATAGTTCCCTCTGGCTTCCTTCTCATTCTCATCTAAAGGAAGTAAAACTGTTCTGCTTGTATGTTACTGCTTAGGAAATGTGTATGCCAGTGGGTTGTGATGTTAAATTAAAAGCCTGTTACAGCAGTTAATGTTAACTACACAGTCCTTAAAGATCTGGTACATAGGTAAAGCCCAGTGCATTCTAAGAACATCTAAGTGTAGACTGGTGTCTTGTTATCTGCATTATGCAGCTCAGGTGTCAATGAAAAGTAGCTGGTTGCTTTAGAGCCTACATACCCCGCTCTGAAGCAACTGGATCATTGACTCTGCCCTGCTACAGTTTCCCAATACTTCTCCAATGCTGTAGACACAAAACTGCCTCTGATATTAGCATGGTACAGAGAAGCCAAGGGAGAAGCGCAACCATGCCACTCATCTGAACTGTCAATCTTCGGGAGCATACCCCACCTTCCTCCTCCACCCCGGAAAATGGGAATTTGGTAAGAACAGGAGAAGTATTTTGGCATCAGAGGTGAAGATTATCCTACTTATGCACAAAACCATGCCACAAAATTCTGTGATAGGAATGCCAAGGCCAGGGGCTCCTTCCCTATTTCTAAAGCTGGGGCACCTTAGCTATCCATGCTCCCTGGATTATTTCTGATGGTGAAGACGCTGACATGTGCCTTGCTTAGCTCCTAAATCAGCCCTTATCTGTCCCCTCCTCAAGAAGGAGTTGTATTGTACAAGAATACACAAACCAGACTAACAAGGGAAGACGTACAGGGATAAAAGAAAATAGCAATCATACAAATATGCACTCACAAACAACACCAGGAAGAGAAAGAAAAAACAAATTGGAGAGGATGAGGATATGCACACAGACAAATCACCAATGCAACAGTCTTCAGAACAACACTCCAAACATCTCCTCAAACAACCAAAACCTCCAACTCCAGAACCAGGCAGTATGAAACCAACATTGGCAATCTTTAAATGCCAGAAGTGAGTATATATAGCAGAAGGGAGAGGCCAACACTGAATAGCTGAGACCATCAAAGCAGGAAAGCTCCAGGAGCCCACAACTGAAGAGATTAACCCCTGCAAGGCTAGCAGAAATGTGCACTGTTTAATATGATGGTGAAATGCTTCTAAACAGTGCAGGAGTATGTTAAATCAGGAACCGCGGTCTTCTGGCACCTCTCTGTAAACCTGTGACAATACCCCTCTTCTAAGAGGAACCTCCGGAATCTCAGGCCAGGTCTATCAGGGTGTGCGACGTGAAAAGTCTAGATTAACCTAACCACATGGACATCAGATACTTGTAGCCACATTCTCTCTTCTGGACCATAACCCTTACAGTGTTCCAGATACTGAAGAAACCGATGAACCAAATGAGAATCAATGATCTTAGCTATCTGAAATTCCCATCAACAATGACTGGGGATGGAGTTGGTAGTGATGGTTCAGAGGACACAACATATTTTTGGAATAGAGACTGGTGAAACACATTATGAATCCTAAAAGTGGATGGCAAAGGAAGGCGGAAAGCTGCTGGATTGATGACAGCAACAATCTTATAAGGTCCGATGAAACTGTGCTCCAATTTTCAAGAAGGAACCTTCAATTTAATTTTCCTCAAGGACAATTACACCAAATCACCAACATACTGTACATGTCCAGACCCACCAAGCATCTGCGATTAGCCTCACATTTATATTTGGACCCTATCCTCTTCAAATTATTCAGAACTCCATGACACATAGATGTAATAGAAGATGAAAACCATTCCTCTTCAGATATCCCTGAAGAATGATTCCTATTAAAAGAGCAGAACTGAGGATGAAACTCATATGCCCCAAAGAACTTACCAGTAGACTCATGACAATGGTTATTCACCACAAATTCAGCTAGAGGTTAGTAAATAACCCAATCCTCCTGATTCTCAGACACAAAACACCTATGATAAGTCTCAAAATTCTGGTTAACACGTTTAGTTTGCCCATTAGACTGTGGATGAAAAGCTGAAGGAAATGACAGATGGATCCCCAAACGAGCGCAAAATGCTTTCCAAAATTTGGAAACAAATTGCACCCCTTGGTCAGAAACAATATTGGTAGGAATCCCATGTAATTTCACAATTTCTTTGATAAGAATTTGTGCCAAGGTCTTGGCATTGAGTAAAGCGGGTAGCACAATTAATGAGACATCTTGCTGAATCTGTCCACAGTGATGACATCGACCGATAAATGAGTCCAAGGTCTACTGGGAATCGCCAATGGTTGGAGAGACTCAGATGAACTAGTATGAGGGGTCTTGGAACCTCACAAACACTGCAGTCTGCTCCTTACTCCTGAACATACTGGTGTACCCCAGACCACCAAAAAGCCAAGTAAGGAAATCTGTGGTGGCATTACTACCCAGATGTCCGGTACAGACAGTTTACCTAATGGACAGGCAGCAGGGGTATCCCACTGAGACTCTACCACCAATTTCTCAGGGTCAGAACATATAGATGCAATAACCACCCTTTTTGTAGTAGAGGAACAGGTTCACAATTATCTCCAACCCCAGGAAAACACCATATAAGGCATCTGCCTTAATGTTTTTATTCCCCGCCTATATGACCCTTTCCACCACAGAAAAAACACACTCCCCCTTTACGCCAAACTACAGCTGGACCAAAAGAATGAGTCGCCTCACCCAACTGCATGGGTTCCTCAGTTGACTCAGACCTAGGTTCCCTTGACCCCAGACCCCCAGCTAATTGGAGGGTTTCTTTATGTCTCTGGCATAGACAGTGGTACATATAAATAGCCAGAGACATGGCCACCTCAAGAGAAACCAGAGTCTCAAACAGAGAAAAGGCATTCTTTACCCTCACAGTTAGCCTTTGACAGAACTGGGTATGGAGTGCAGAATCATTCCACTAAGTATCTGTAGACAACATCTGAATCTCAGAGCAATATTCCTCCACTGATCGGTCTTGCTGCTGAAGCTGACGTAGTGTATACTCAGTCAAGGAGATACGGTCGGGGTCGTCGTCTATATGACCTAGAGCCTGAAAAAATTCTTCAACCTTCTGAAGTGACTGAGAGTCTGCTGGGAAAGAAAATGCCCAGGCTTGGGGGTGTCATGAATCATTAAGTGATTTGTGGCAGCTCTGGGAATTTAAATGTAGTTTCTTCCTTTGGTCCAACACAGGTTGGTATCAGTAGTTGTCCCATCCCTCGCTCCCTATCATTAGGGCCTTTATCTCTCTTTGTCATCCCATTGTATTCTATATGTTGTGCTGTTTTCTGGATATACCTGTGTTCGGACCTCACAGGAGGTCACCCTGAAGGAGAGAAATTATGATTCCCACTCGTTGATCCTCAGTTTCCTGAGGAGTGAGGACGTAATTGAAAGTAAAACAACAATCTTGTTTCACCCCCCAGAGAACCTGACAGGCAAAGCGATATTGGGCTCCACAAGGGGTTGCCTGGGAGTCGTGGTCCCTAAACCAGACGTTTTTGAGCACTGCAAAACAGCATTTGTAGGTCTGCCATTTCCATGCTGAGTTGCTGTAGTTGCCCTGCCAGAGCAGTCACTGGATCCATAATGGATTATAAAAAATGGTTTGGGTTAGTGTTAATGTAATGGCACTGTTGCAGGATATCCCAGGGCTTGGGGCTCCCTTTCTATCCCTAAAGCTAGGGGAACCCTAGCTATCACTGCTCCCTGGACTACTTCTGATGGTGAAGACGTCGGGGCCATGTGCATTGCTTAGCTCCTAAACCAGCCCTTATCTGTACCCTCCTCCACCCAGGTAAGTGGGGAGTTGTAGTGCATTAGAATACACAAACCAGACTAACAATGGAAGATGCAAAGGGATAAATGAAAATACTAATCATACAAATATGCACTCACAAACAACAGAGTGGAACACTGGGAAGTAAAGGAAGGAAAATCCAGATAGGAGAGGATGAGGATATGCACAAATACAAATCACCATGCAACAGTCTTCAGAACAACACTCCAAACGCCTCTTCAAACAACCAGCACCTCCAACTCCAGAACCAGGCAGTATGAAACTAACACTAGCATTTCCTGATTGCCAGAGATGAGTATATATAGAAGAAGGAAGTGGCTAATACTGAATAGCTGAACCATCAAAGCAGGAAGGCTCTAGGAGCTCTCAACTGAACAGATTAATCCCTGCACTGCTAGCAGAAACCTGCACTGTTTAATAAGGTGGAGAAGTGTTTTTAATTAGTGAAGGAGGACGTGAAATCAGACACCGTGGTCTGTAGTCTACCATTTACGCCTCATTTATGGGTCTTTATATCTGTGTAGAAGAAAAAATGATTGAATTTCTGTTTTTCTCCTGATTTTCATACAGTTTTCAGCCTGTCTCCATTTTACCATAAGGGTGACATTGTTTTTTTTTTGCATGAAAAAAGAGAAACAAACAAGTTTCCCAACTTCTTCTACCACTTAGACAATGAAAAAATGGACAGTACTCACATACAACATGAATAGGCAGGGCCGGCGTTTGGACCACGCAGACCAGGCAGATGCCTGGGGTCCGCACCTACAAGGGGGCCCCCTGCATCTGCAGTCCATTTATGAAGTGCCCAGAGGGTGTACAGCAGTGAATAATGCTGTGCATTGCTCTGAAGTCCCAGAGCATCTCTCGCAAAGCCCCTTGAGCCCCCCTGTCTCTTTCTCCCTGCAGTCAGGTTAAAAGTTGAGAGTGAGGGGGAGGGGCCGATTACAGCACAGTGACAGCCAGGAAGATGCCTGAAGCTCTGTATGTCTCCTCCTGAGTCCTGATCATGGCTGCTCCTAGCACTGTCGTGAGAATGGATATGCCTAAGTGAAGCCATAGAACCTGGTAAGAGCAGCAATAACAGGTCAGAGTGCAGTGATTTCCTCACTGTGGTCCGGAGCTCTGTGCTGATCGCTGCAGGATCAGGATTCACAGCCACATACAGCAGCGATCAGCATCAGCTCTGACCACAGTCACTAATCACTGCTTGTAACGTGACAGGACGACCTCCTGTCACTACTGTCTGGATGACACAAGACAGGGATATTGTCTGCTGAGTCAGGGGATTTATGATATGGAAATAAATGAATTCCCATGTGAAATAATAAGGGTAAACCATACATATATATAGTACAGGTGTGCATAGGAATCA
This sequence comes from Dendrobates tinctorius, assembly GCF_039654945.1. Classification (NCBI taxonomy): domain Eukaryota; kingdom Metazoa; phylum Chordata; class Amphibia; order Anura; family Dendrobatidae; genus Dendrobates; species Dendrobates tinctorius. Next base: position 26,189,887 of record NW_027361737.1, on the reverse strand, counting down.
GCGTTTTTGGAGCATTTTTTTGCAGCCAAAGCCTGCTCTCTTGGCAGTAAAAACACTGCTTTCAAAACACCCATTTTTTAGGGTATGTGCAGACGATCCGGAAATGGCAGCACTTTGGATGCAGTGGACATGTACTCCGTCTAAAGTAATGCCATCTGTTGAATGCAGGTGATTCTGCGTGTGGTCACTGAACCGTGCGGAATCACCACACCCAATACATCGTAGGGGTGAGATTTCTCTTGCGGAGACTCACATCTATGCAAGATAAATTGACATGCTGCGGTCTGGAGAGACGTGCTGCATGTCCGTCTCTGCAGGTGAAGTGCGGGCGTATGTGCATGCATAATGGACATGGAATTTCTAGAAATCCCCTCCACTATGCTGTAACATCTGGCCGCTGCTGGTTGGATGCTGCGGATGTACGCAGCATCAAGAGTTTACTGATTGTGGACACAGACCCTTAGAGCTTTTGCTGGGTTTTTTTGGATAGTATTAATTTTGTCTACAGTACATGTTTAATAAAGTTCGTTTTATTCACCAAAAACGCAGCGAAAAACAACGTTGCGACATTTGCAGCTTTTCTAAAACTTTTTCATTGCTTTCTATGGGTGAAAAAAATTGCTGAAAGAAGTGACACGCTGCGGATTTAAAAATTGCTGCAGTTGTGAAATTCAGTCAGGAGAAAATAAAAGGGTGTGTAGGAGATTCCTGAAAATCTCAGTCTTTGCTTGTGCTGTAAACTTCTTATTTGCAGAAGAAAAAGCTGCAGAAATTCTGCATATGAACATGGCCAAGAACGGCTTTTTAAAGTACTAGCAAAACATATCAGATTTCTGAAATCTCCTGCATGCGCTTGCTTTTTTTCTGACTGAATTTCAGAACTGTAGCGCTTTTTAAATCTGCAGTGTGTCACTTCTTTCAGTGTGTTTTCACCCGTAGAAAGCAATGAAAGAATATAAAAAAGAAAGCTGCAGATATTGCAACGGCATTTTTCACTGCAATTTTTTAAGTGGTTTTGGTGAATTAAACTATTAAGTGTCGTTTACATGTTCAGTATTTGGTCAGTATTTCACATCAGGATTTGTAATGCAGAAACAGCAGTGAACAATCAGAGGAAAACTATAGTAGAAACACGTCACCACTTCTGTATTTCTCACCCTCCTGGTTTTGACTTGCACATACTAATGTGAAATACTGACCGAATACTCAACGTGTGAACGTGGCCTTAAACATACTGTAGACAATGCAAACATCCTCACTTTAAAAAAAGCTGAAAAAAGTGTAAAGAACACCAGAAACAAGCTGAAAAACAGGTGTTTTGAAAGCAACATTTTTACTGCCAATAGAACAAGTTTTGGCTACTGAAAAAAATGCATGTGAACATAGCCATAGCGTTTCAGAGTAAGACTATCTGTGGTGTTACATAGGACTGCAGGTGATATCTACTATATTATCTGTTCTCAGAAAGTTATCACTGCTATCTATGGTGTTACGTAGGATGAGGTCACAGTCATGTGACTGGTCACGTGAGCCGGGGAGGGCTTCTGTTCTGGAGTGTGCTGTGCATAGAGGGAATTGTATGGCGATCGGTACACAGCCCCTTCTGAAATGACAGGTGGGCGTGGTGGCTGATTCGCAGTGCGGGAAAACTACAATCCTGACCGGGATAGCGAGTGGGAGTATCAAAATCGGGTCTGTCCCGCTGGATCCAGGACAGTTGGGAGCTCTGCTGTGTTATCTGCAGTGTTAAAAAAAAATTAAGAGGGGGTTGGGGGACAACTCTTTGTCTTGGGGCTTGGGCCCCCCAATCGTTTCTGACCCTAGCAACGCTCCTGTGTAATGCTAATAGTGGCAGACCCGTTGGCTGATATAAGGCCCCTGAATATGGGGGCCACAGTGCCAGCACAGGCCCCTCTGCCACCTGTATCCACATCCTGCTCATGTAATGTAACCTAAATGTGTGATTTTACAATGTTAGCATTTGGGGCCCCACTTTAAACTTTTGTCTAGGGCCCCACTTTGTCTAAAACCAGCCCTGTGAATAGGATTCCGGTGTTGTCATGAAATCATTGACCTGAATAACCATTTTTAATCTGCAAATTGGATAAAAAAGGGACAAGTCTTTGAGGTATTTGTGGTCTGCAAAAAAAAAAATGATACCTGAACATGCCCACAGACTCTAATGGAAAAACACGGATAAAACACGTGCGTGAAACAAAGACTTGTGAATGGGGTCTAACTTAAATTCATTGTAGTCTGGTTGGTGCCAAAACACAAATTTAGGAAAATGTAAATTTGTGAAATAATTTATATGAATAAAATAATAGCAGACATCTAGTTACCGAGGAATCATGTGATGTGGAAACCAAATATCACTGTCAGTTATCTCAGTGTAATGGTTAGTGAGAAATCTTTTGTCAATGAAAATATCTTTTATTCTTACCAAAAAAACTTTGTGATAACTTTCCCGGGTTTTCCAACAGTTTCATTATTACTAGCTTAACTGTTTTATATAAGGCATGTATAGATTTTTTATAGATACACATCCCTGAGACTTTCCATTCTGTCACGTCGTTAAGATTTCTATACTTTATATTATTTACAAATAATGAAAATTTCGAACCAAAATGTTCAAAGCAGCATCTTCCTCTTGGGTTGTCACCAAGCTTTCCTCAACTTTTGAAAGGGCCATTCTACTTCCTCTTCTATTAGCTTGATTTGCATTTTGCATTGACATGTAACAGATGGCTTGTAGTACATATATAGAAAAGCTGGAGACATGTAATGGTGGCATATTGGATTTCACCCAATTTTATTAAAATTCATTTCCCAAAGTTGATACAATCTGCAGTAATTTATACAAGTTGCAATTACCCAGTTCCTCATAATATGAGATTGAGAAATTACTAAACAGAACCATAGAAAAAACTATCCAATACATCCTTTTAACGTATGAAGATATATTCAAACATGGCAAATATTTGCAAAGATTCCTGCTGCTGTTCCATTCATCTACATGGGGCTTGAAGAATCATTGCACCTGCTACAGAGCAAACTCCATTCATATGTGTGGGCCAAATACTAAGGCTATGTGCACACGTTTAGTATTTGCAGCAGATTTTTTCAGCTGCAAAAACCAGCGTGTTGGCAGGAAAAACGCTGCATAAAAACACTAAAAGTTTTGAAAATACGTGTTGAAGTTTCAAATCTTCAAGGAATAAATAAGCAGCGTGTTCATGAGATTTTAGGAAGCTCATTCGCTTTGCTGGCACTGTAAAATACTGCTTGTTTCAGCGGCGAAAATGCGCAGTAAAAAACTGATGCCAAAAACGCAACATGTGAACAAGCCCAAGCTAGCAGAAATGTCTGCAACATGCGTTCTGCATATAAAAAAATACCCTAAAGTATTTATAGTTGCAACACTGGACAAATTCAGAAAACACGTCTTGGCGTTTCCAAGATAAGGGCAATATAACAATAATAGCAATAAGTAGCATGTCACTTACAGCACACAAAGAGCATATGCCCGGCACACAGATTCACTATCTCGCACAAGGAAACTGCCATCCTTGCCAGCCTGTGACAGCAGATCTTCAGCTTTGGAGCGAGTGATGTACCCATGGTACCAGCTTAAAGACATCTCAGGAAGTGTCAATGCAGAATTTCCATAGGTCTCCCCCTTGCTTGTCCTCTCTGCAGTCAGGATCAATTTCTGCACTTGTTCAGGAGTCCAAATGTTCTCCCTAAGTTCTCTTGTTCTCGGTGTGTTACATTGTTTCCTGTTTTAAACGCAGAGATGCAAAGGAAACAGTAACATGGGGACTTCCTTATTGTAACCACAGCTGAGAAGGGAGGGGGTGGCTGAAACGCATGACAAATTTGTACTATAGCACCAGGCAGCTGGATTTTACTAGGAGCAATTTTCTCAAATTGTAGTTATTTTTAATTCTGCGGGATGAATTTAGTAAATGAGATGGGAAGCTTTACACTGAAGCTGCCACCAGCAAACAGTCTTCTATGGATAAAACTGCGCAACAATATAGGAGTCATATGTCCTCATCCACATACTGCACATTTGGTTAGTATTTTTCATCAGTATTTCCATACCTCCCATCTTTTGAAGAAGGGAAAGAGGGACAAAGGCTGCGGCACACCCAGCGTGCCGTGGCAAATTGTAGGCCATGCCCCCCCGACCAAACCCATTTCACGACTAGTCACACCCATGTCCATGCCCCAACCGCACCCATTTAGCACTGCTGACCAGACTGACTGTTACCGAGGGAACAGTGGCTGGCATTATGGGCACAGTGGCTGGTACTGTGGGCACACTGACTGGTACTGAGGAAAAGAAAGAAAAAACAGAGAGAGAGAAAAAAACAGAGAGAAAGAAAGAAAGGAGACAGAGAGAGAAAGAACGAACAGAGAGAAAGAAAAAATGAACAGAGAGAGAGAGAAAGAAAGAAAGAACAGAGAGAGAGAAAGAAAGAACAGAGAGAGAGAAAGAAAGAACAGAGAGAGAGAAAGAAAGAACAGAGAGAAAGAAAGAGAGGAAAGAATGAAAGAACAGAGTGCAAAAGAAAGAACAGAGAGAGAAAAAAGAAAACAGAGAAAGAAAGAAAGGAGAGAAAAAGAAAGAAAGAACAGACAGAGAAAGAAAGAAAGAACAGACAGAGAAAGAAAGAAAAATAACAAAGAGAGTGAAAGGAAGAACAGAGAGAGAAAGAAAAAGGGGAAAGAAAGAACAGAGGGAAAGAAAGAACAGAGGGAAAGAAAGAGAGCAAAAGAAAGAAAGAAAGAACAGAGAGAAAGAAAGAATGAACAGAGCGAGAAGAAAGGAAGAACAGAGAGAGAGAAAGAATGAGGGGAAAGATAGAACAGAGAGAGAGAAAAAAGGGGAAAAAAGAAAGAACAGAGCAAGAAGAAAGGAAGAACAGAGAAAGAAAGAGGGGAAAGAAAGAACAGAAAGAGAGAAAAAAAGGGGAAGAAAGGAAGAACAGAGAGAAACAAAGAGGGGAAAGAAAGAACAGAGAGAGAGAAAGAAAGAGGGGAAAAAAGAAAGAACAGGGAGAGAAGGAAAGAACAGAGAGAGAGGGAAGGAAAGAAAGAACAGAGAGAAAGAAAGAAAGGGGAAAAAAGAAAGAACAGAGAAAGAAAGATGGGAAAGAAAGAACAGAGAGAGAGAAAGAAGGAAAGAAAGAACAGAGAGAAAGTGGAGAAAGAAATTACAGAGAGAAAGAAAAAACAGAGAAAGAACAGAGAGAGAAAGAAAGACGGGATAAAAAAAAGAATAGAGAGAGAAAGAGGGGAAAGAATGAAAGAATAGAGAGAGAGAAAGAAAGAAAAACAGAGAGAGAAAGAAAGAAAGAACAGAGAGAGAGAGAAAGAAAGAGGGGAAAAAAAGAAAGAACAGAGAGAGAAAGAAAGAACAGAGAGAGAGGGAAGGAAAGAAAGAACAGAGAGAAAGAAAGAAAGAAAGAAAGAAAGAAAGAAAGGGGAAAAAGGAAAGAACAGAGTTAGAGAAAGAAAGAGGAAAGAAAGAATAGAAAGAATGAAGGAAAGAAAGAACAGAGAAAGAAAGAGGAGAAAGAAAGAAAGAAAGAACAGAGAAAGAAAGAACAGAGAGAGAAAGAAAGAGGGGAGAGAAAAAAGAACAGAGGGAGAGAGAAAGAGGGGAAAGAAAGAACAGAGAGAAAGAAAGAGGGGAAAGAAAGAAAGAGAGATAAAAGAGAAGAGAGAAAGAAAAGAGAGAGAAAGAAAGAGGGGAAAAAAGAACAGAGAGAGAAAGAAAGAACAGAGAGAAAAATTAGAGAGGGAAAGAAAGAACACAGAGAGAGAAAGAAACAGAGAGAATGAAAGAAAGAACAGAGAAAGAAAGCAACAGCAAGAGAAAGAAAGATTAGAGAAGGAAAGAAAGAACAGAGAGAGAGAAAGAAACAGAGAGAAAGATTTTATGAAGATACTATAGCAGTCCGACTCCCATTGTAATGCTCACCCGAGCCTCCACCTATTCCAAGGCGATACCGCTGTCCGCACTGTCGGAGGAGGACACGGTGATGGATCTAAAGCATTCCCTGAAGTGCCTCCATGGTTCCGTCACAATTTCCTCCCGAAATTACCTCATTTCCAGTCAGCTTCCAGCACATCACTTCCGGTGGAACGTCACGTGCGAGCTTTAAAGTGCTCCTCAGGGCTTCACCGTGTACGCCTGTGTCCACGGGAAAAGTAAGCTCCCGTCTGGGACAGGGGGCAGACTGTCAAAATCAGGACTGTCCCGCTGGATCCAGGACGGTTGGGAGGTATGAATGCTCCTCACCATACACCTTGTACACGCACGGCTCTGCACACCTCATACACACACGGTTCTGCTTTGCATGTCTTGTACACACACGGCTCCGCTCCGTACACCTCGCACACACAGGGCTCCATTTTGTACACCACGTATACACACGGCTCCGCTCCGTACACCCCGTACACACATGGCTCTGTACACTTCATACACACAGGGCTCCATTCCGCACACCTCGTATACACACGGCTCCGCTACGTACACCCCGTACACACATGGCTCCGTACACTTCATATACACAGGGCTCCATTCCGCACACCTCATACACACACGGCTCCGCACACCTCGTACACACGCGGCTCCGCGCCGCACACCTCGTACGTATACGGCTCCGCTCCTCACACCTCGCACACACTCGGCTCCGCTCCGCACACCTCATACACACGCGACTCCGCTCCGCGCACCTCGTACACACGCAGCTCCACTCCGCACACCACATATACACGCGGCTCCGCTCTTCACACGAAGTACACACATGGCTCTGCTCCGTACACCTCGTACACACACGACTATGCTCCATACATCTTGTGCACACGTGGCTCTGCTCGGCACATCTCATACACACACGACTCCGCTCCGTACATCTTGTACACACACAGCTCTGCTCTGCACACCCCATACACACGCAGCTCCGCTCCGTACACATCGTACACACATCGCTCTACTACATCCACCCTGTATCCCCCTCCTGACACCACACAAACTTCCCCACATCCAGCACCTTGACAACCAGCACAGCAGAGTCCTGCATACACTGAGGCCCCTGATCATTTGACCCCTGACTCCTCCCCTCCTGTGACCTTATCACAGGTCCTGTGCACACAGAGCAGCCCAGTGACGTCATTGCTGGGATTTATCAGTGAGGGGCTGCAGTAGGTCTCTGGGAGGGCGAGGAATGGAAGGGGTCGGTGCATGGGGGGGTGTGGCGGCTCAGTGCAGTGCAGGAATAATAAGCTCCCGCCCAGGACAGCAGGGCAGGCAGTCATAATCGGGACTGTCCTGCTAGATCTGGGACGGTTGGGAGGCTTGGTATTTCTAAGCCAAAACTAGGAATGGATCCTAAACAGAGGGGGAATATATTAGAAAGATTCATGTTAACGTCTCTTTTTTGTATCCAATACTCATTTTGACTTACAAATACTAAAGCAAAATACTTAAAGGGTTTGACCATTACTTTTGTATTGCTTTCCCTAGGATATGCAATCAATATCTGGGAGTGCGAGACTCAGCACCCCATTGATCAGATGTTACCCATGTTGGCTGCAAGGTCTTGGATCCTGCAGGAAAACAGCAGCTCCATTAAAACTACAGTAGCCATGGCCAGGTACTATAGATCCCCTCTATATCCAAACTAATAGGGGGTAATTCTATAGTACCTGGCCGCGGCCACTAAAGAAATGACAGAGCTGCTGCGATCCAACAACATCCGAGAACTTCCTATCACCACCATGCCAAGTGTCGCACCCCCACTAATCAGATATTGTTGGCCTAGGTAGTGGAGAAACCCTTTAAAACAAAACTTTTTCCATCAACATACCCATATGGAAGCACTGCATTGCGCCAGTTACTGTGAGACAAGGTACAAGAAGAGATGGCAACAACAGCTGTGGTGGCATCAGAATATGGGACTACACAGACTAATTTTTGGGGATCTGTGGGGAACATCATACATTATAGGGGGCTGTATGAGCACTCTCATGCATTATTGGGGCCTGTGTAGAGACCTGCATATGTTATGGGAGGCTGTGTAGGGACCAGCACATGTTATTGAGGATTGTGTGAGGACCAACATATTTTATTGGTATCTGTGTGGGGAACACCATACTCCTTTCGGGGCTGTGTGGGGGCCATCATACATTATGGGGAGCTGTCTGGGGGACATCATATGTTATGGGGGCCGCATGGGGACCTTCATACAATACGGGGGGCTGTGTGGGGACCAGCATATGTTATGGCGGTCTGTGTGGGGAATATCATACAATATGGGGGTTGAGTTAGGGCTACCATATGTAAAAGGGGACTGTATAGGGAACAATATGCATTATGGGGGGGACCAGCATAGTCTGTGGGGTGTTGATATCATACTGTGTGGGTATAATTGGCTGTAGAGCTGTGGGTCTTTGGGGTATGTGGTGCAATCATAAGGTGCAGGAATGTGGAGACATTTTATGTTCACTATACTCTATGAGGTCAATGGAAGGAGATGAGAACACTAACTGGCCTCAGTAAGGGTAAAATAACCATGTCTTGAAAAGTTGGGCTGTAAACCCTTCTGTGACTGGGGACAGCATGGGCCTGAGTGCTTTCAAATGACAGTTCTGACATTTCAGTACCAGTCCATTCCTCTAGGATGCTATAGAAGGATTTTGAAGGAATTGAAGGGTGAAGGAGGATGTTATCAGAGACTTATTAATTAGGGGTGGGGAAGGAAGCTACAGAAGGACTTATAATGAATTAAGGGTGGGTAAGGAGGCTATACAGGGACTTATAATGAATTGGTGATGGCGAGAACCCTATTAGGGACTGTGAGAGGTTGACTCACTCAGCTGCTTTCCAAGGTACGCACAGCAATGCTTCTTGGGGTAAAACACCAGCTGGTTTATTGGGAAACAACATAAATCATAGCAGTGTTCAGCAAACTAAGTAGAGCCTTTCTGGTATTACAACAAACAAAAAAGATAACGTATAACAAAGTTCAACTGTCTGAGGGATTCGCCCACTCAGACCACCGCACTGGTGTACTGGAAACGTCCATCAGGCGTCAAGAAGGCCTTCTTCTCCTTGGCACTCTGAGACATCGGGATCTGCCTGTACCTCTTTGTCAGGTCTAGGGTTGTGATGTACCTCGCGGCCCAAGCCTCTCAATGAGTTCGTCCACGCAGGGCATCGGAAACGCATCAAAACTGGACACCTCATTGAGCCTGTGGTAGTTGTTACAAAATCGCCACTCACCATCGGGCTTCGGCACGAGGACGATGGGATTTGACCATCCACTTTTTAACTCCTCTTTCACACCGAGGTCTAGCATTCTCTTCACGTCCTTTTATATTATCTCCCAGCATGCTTCGGAGATTCTAAAGGGCTTGAGGTTCACTCTTACATGTGGCTCTATTAACGCGTTGTGTTCCACCACCTGTATATGCCCTGGCAACTCTGAGAGTAGGTCATGGTTCCGCTGCAGCAGTTCTTGACACTGTTGCTTCTGGGTCGGCATTAGTGTCTCAGCAATTGTGACCTCCTCCACTTTGGCTTCGGGGTGGGCCCCCAGGCAAGGAGCTTTCAGTGATTCCTGATCTCGCCATGGATTGAGCAAGATCATATGGTACACTAGGCGTGGCTTCCTGTGACCGCCAGGCTTGTGTACTTTGTAATTCACCTCACTGAGTTTTTCCACCACCTCTTATGGGCCTTGCCATTTGGCTAGGAATTTTCTCTCCGCTGTGGGGATAAGCACTAGCATGCAGTCCCCGGGCTTGAACTGCCTCAACCTTGCTGATCGATTATATACCCTTGCCTGGGCTTCCTGTGCCTGGAGAAGATGTTCCTTCACAATTGGCATCACGAGCACCATCCTCTTCTGCAACTGAGCGACATGCTCGATGACGCTCCAGTGCGTCATGACCTTGGCTACCTAGGTTTCCTTGGCAATGTCCTGGAGCCCTCGCGGATGTCGTCCATACAGGAGCTCGGACGGCAAGAACCCAGGGGAGGCTTGAGGGACTTCTCTGATGGAAAAAAGCAGAAATGGAAGCAGATAGTCCCAGTCTCAACCGTCCTTCTCATTGACCCTCTTGACCCTCTTATTGAAAAGCTCCACCAGGCCATCGGTCTGCAGATGGTAAACTGAGGTTCGCAGCTGGGCAATCTGGAGGACTCTACACAGCTCCCTCATCACTTTATTCATGAAGGGGGTTTCCTGGTCTGTCAAACTCTCCTTTTGGCAGGCCCGTCCTATCAAAGATATGGACCAGCTCCCAGGCTATACTCTTAGCCGAAGAGTTCCATAGTGGCACTGCTTCAGGGTACCGGGTCGCATAGTCCATGACCACTAGGATGTACTGATGGCCCCGTGCAGACTTAACTAGGGGACCTACTAGGTCCACGGCAATCCTCTCAAAGGGGACCTCTATCACCGGCAATGGGACTAAGCGACTTCGGAAGTGAGAAGTAGGAGCGGTTGTCTGACAGGTGGGGCAGAACCTACAATAATTTAGGATCTCCTGGTAATATTCTGTCCAATAGAGCCTCCTCACTACTCTCTCCTGAGTTTTCTCTATCCCCAAATATCCCCCCAAACATGCGAATGGGCCATGTCTAAAACCCTCCGCCAGTAGGGTCCCGGAACTAACAGCTGCTCCACTATCTCACCTCCCCTCACAATACAACAATTTGCCATTGACAGCAACCCCATTACATACAGTATTATTATCAAATGCCCTATCAAATTCACCCTTCAATGTAAGACCTCTAAGTTGAGTAGTCCCAAAGTACTCTTCAGGCACTTCCAACTTAGAGAAGATGGGCTCCTCTGTTATCATCTCATCTTCCTCTCCAGGGAGGACGCAAAGAGGAAACTACTCCATCTTTACTTTTGATGGAGTCTCTTCCAGGGGGACCTGGCTTTTGTCTGGAACACTCTGTTCATCCCCTATGCCACAAGTTCCTAAACAGTGAAAAATTCTGCCCCAGTATGACAGGATGTATTAAGTTTTTTACTACCCCAACCTCATGGGACTTACTACTACAGTCTATTTCCATGGTTACTCTAGCTACAAGTTAGTCCTTGGCATCTCCATGTATGCAACGGACGCCCGCAAACTTATTAGGGATCAACTGTTGGGGCAGTGTAGCGCTGATTAGGGCCACTAGACTGTCAGAGTCAAAAAGTCCAACAACCATTATCCCATTGATGACACAGTACACGACTTCGGCCCCTCTCTGGGTTGACAGTCCACACTGCAGGCCTGATAGGCATAATGGGAGCAGTGCCTGTCTAGGCTGCAGTCCATTGGTCCAGGGGACATATGACACTGGCCGACTACGTGTCCAGGATTGTGACAGCACCAACAGACCACATACTTAACAACAGCCTTATTAGACCTCTCAACGGGATTGTGACACCGCCCATTTGTGGCTCTAGCCACCCTCTATGGTGAGCGCGCCCCCCTTTGGGTATCCTAGTATGGAGAAGTGGCAATGTCTGCTTTCCCGAGGGATTTCTCAACAACCTGGTATCTCTCAACCAGGCTAACCAGGTCGTCCGCATTCCAAGGGTCGCTCTGGGCATCCCAGGTCTGTATTGGCATGGGAAGGGAGTGGATGAACCTGTCTATTACCACCCGTTCGACTATCTGGGCAGGAGAGGAAGTCTCCGGCTGCAACCACTTTTGGACTAAGTACAACCACGCAAACGTTTGCGGGCAAGGGGGTTTGCTGCAAGCATACGCCCAGCAGTGGACTCGCTGAGCTCTAACGGACATTGTAACTCCCAGGCATGCCAAGATTTCAGTTTTTAATTTGGCGTATTCTTTGGCATCCTGGAGGGCTAAATCATAATATGCTTTTTGATGTTCTCCCGACAAATAAGGCACCAGCACCTCCGCCTACTGCTCTGGTGGAAGTTACTCCCATTCAACCACCCTCTCAAAAAGGCTTCCACATCATCACCTGGGGTAATTTTTTGCATGGCTCGTCTTACCGTTTTTCGGACGTACGAGTTATGACCTGGAGTTGGGGAGGAGACGGCCAGCCTTCCATGAACCGCCTTTGCGAGCAGTCCCATTTGCTACGTTAGCGCCTCCTGCTGCTGTGCCAACAGTTTATTTGTCTCCTGTTGCATCATTTGCTGCTGTTGACTGGCGAGCTGGTGCTGCTGTTGGACCAGGACCAGATGCTTCACAAGTTACTCTATGCTGCCGAACGTCTCGTACTGGATGGAGGATTTTACCCAGGACATGCAGTTGTCTGCAGCCTCTATGCATGTTCCTGGAATGCTGCCCGCACTCAAAATACCTCGTGTAAGGGGTTGACTCACTCGGCTGCTTCCCAAGGTTGACACAGGAATGCTTCTTGTGGTAAAACACCTGCTGGTTTATTAGGGAACAGCATAAATCATAGCAGGGTTCAGCAAAGTAAACAGAGCCATTCAGGAATTACGGCAAAACAAAAAAGATAACTTATAACAAAGTCCAATTGTCTGAGGGATTTGCCCGCTCAGACTACCATGTGTCTTCAGCTCCACCTGGAGCCACTGTTTGGAGTCTTTCCTCTCCAAAAACAGCACACACTTCCTCTCAAGGTCTGCCATTTAAACCCAGACCATGTGACTGATCACATGACTGTGAAATCACACAGGTCCTGCAGGTGGAGATAGCTGGGCATCTTCCCACACTATAGATATTAGATATCCACCTAAAACAAGCCCATGTATGCAACTTTAATCAAACCTTCACAACACATAGTGTGCTGGAGGAAAATACTCTGGTTTTACATTACTGACGCCGTTATGCACAGTGACACGTCTCCCATCCAATATACCACGCCAGTGACCCTGTCACAGGACTTATAATGACTTGGAAGGTGGGGAGGACATTTTGCAGGGACTTATAATGAATAGGAGGCGTATGCTATCAGCGACTTATAATTAATTGACTGATGGGGAGAGTTCTATCAGGGACATATAATGAAGTAAGGAGTGGGAGAGGATGCTATACACAGGACAGGAACTTATAATGAATTTAGGGAAGAGATGACATGAAACAGGTACTTATAATGAATTATGGAAAGAGATAACACAGGACAAGGACTTAAAAAGAATTGCGGGAGTGTCATTGTGACTGATTAATTTATATTTATTGGACATCAAAATGTTTTCGCTTATTGGGGGACACAGTGCTGCTTAGTAGTGATGAGCGAGTATACTCGGGTTTTCCCGAGCATGCTTGGGGGTCCTCCGAGTATTTTGGCATGCTCGGAGATTTCGTTTCTGTCGAAGCAGCTGCATGATTTGCGACTGCTGGACAGGTTGAATACATGTGAGGAATGCCTGTTTGTTAGGAAATCTCCACATGTATTCAGGCTGTCTAGCAGCCGTAAATCATGCAGCTGAGGCGATGAAAAATAAATCTCTGAGCATGGCAAAATACTCGGAGGACCCCTGAGCAACGAGTGTACTCGCTCATCACTACTGCTTAGTGCTTATTAATTTATATTTTGAATGGTATGTAGCTAATTACATATTAATGGTGGGGTACGTTTGTATTCAGGGACACAGTGTGGAGATTTTTTTTTTATTTTACTCATTTATATAGTGCCATTAATTCCACAGCGCATTACAGACACTATTGGCACTGTCCCCAATGGGGCTCATAATCTAAATTCCCCATCAGTATGTCTTTGGAATGTTGGAGGAAACCGGAGGAAATCCACACAAACACGGGGAAAAACATACAAACTCCTTGCAGATCCTTGGTATGATTTGAACCCAGGAACCAGCGCAGCAAAGCTGCAGTGCTAACCACTGAGCCACCGTGTAGCCCTTTCATGAGACAAGTGTATGTTTCCAGACGGCGGCTGGAAATAAGCGCAGCTAGATGGAGGCCCCCCATGACTGCGCTGGGCAGGTCAGGGTTTTTTGTGAAAAATGAGGATGAATGAACTCGTGGAGATCAACATCCAACACTGCGGAGAAACCATCACATGTTTCTCAATGCAGTGATTCTAGGACAATGCCCCCACCCTTATGGGAAATATGTAAATATATGCAGAACACAAGCCGCGGAGACACCATCACATGTTTCTCAGCGCAAGCAACGACTAGCCAGGTCTTTCCCCGGAAGGGAACAACCACGGGAAGAGCAGTCTCCAATGAAGGAAACCACCTATGCCAAAACATGGTATCCATCCACAGACAGCTGTTTCGGGGTAGTGCCCCTCATCAGTGTGGAGTTTTTTGTGAAGACAGGGTGGACTTGGAGGGGATTGGTGGAGGCAGGATAAGGGAGGAGCGGAGGATGCTGGGGGGGAAAAGTGAGGGAGAACCACACTCTTGCACAGGAGGACACCGAGAGAAGACATCACTGACCTGGCTGGATGGAGTCTGTGGAGGCACTGGTCGGGAGGCTGCGGGACGTGGCGAGGTCCAGAAGGGGAGGATGGCTGGAAGAGCAGCTGTCTTCTTTGCTGGGTGAAGCCGGGACCCGGGAGAACGCGGGCAGGAGGAGAACGCGGCCCCCAGAGAGACTTTCTCCGGAGGTAGCCACGCGCGGCAGGCGCAGGCTCCGGCAGAGGCGTATCTAGGCTTCCTGGCACCCGGGGCAAGAATTTAGTTCGGCGCCCCGCAAGTACATATGCGACTTGCACTCTTAGCCATGTACCCACGAGCTGCTCTCCCTAATGCTCTCAATGTTCAGTAAAAAACTGAGAGAAGCAGGAAGAGAAGCTCGTTGTCAAGTATGAAAATTGCATATGAGTAAAGTGTCCGTGTGATGACTACTGGAACCTGCAGAGCTGAATCCTGACACTGCAGCTTCTGAATTCTCACAACGAATGCACTGCACACTTTTAGGATTCTCCCTTGCCGATGAACAGTCATGTCAGCACAAGTATGTGATTTATATATTTCTGGCCACATTCCGACTAGACGTGCCCGGCCTCGCTCTGTTCATTTTCATTGAGTGAGGCCACACACGTCTAGTCAGCATGTGACCGTATGTATGTAAATTACCGACATAAGAGAATCCTAACAGCGTTCAGTGAGCACTGTGAGAATTCAGAAGTCTGCAGTCACATAGAATGACTGCAGACTCAGCGCAAACCTGGAGAACCCCTTTAATGTTTCTAACAAATAAAAACATGACAATTAGTCAGTATCACAAATAACATTTACAACCAGGAACCTTATAGATGACGTCTCTGGAGTCGTTCTCCTTTTCTTCTTCTTGTCCAGACCCCATGATGAGTTTTCTCACCCACATCTCGTCTCTGCAGACTTTCATCTTCTCCGGTCTTCTGCAGCAAATCTCCACACGACGCCCTTAAAGATAAAAGTGTCATTATAATGCCCCTAAATACAAATGTCTGCAATATACTGTCGCCTCACACTATTCCCCTTCCTCCTCTAACATCCCTCTGTTCACCATACTGTCTCATCATATATTTACCCCCTCACTCTCTATACTGTCTGCTCACACATACCCCTGACTCCCTATACTGTGTCCACATACATTAACCCGTTCGCTCCCCATACTGTCTGCACCCAACCCCATACTGTTTCCTCATACATACTCTGTGTCCTCAAATCTCTCCACACACATTAAGTAACCCCCCATCCACAATCCAAATCCCTCACACACATTAAATAACCCCCCATCTCCACTCCAAATCCCCCCCACACATTATGTACCCCCCACTCCAAATCCCCCACACATTAACCCCATCCCCCACTCATTAACCCCCATCCCCACTCCAAATCCCCCCCACACATTATGTACCCCCCACTCCAAATCCCCCACACATTAACCCCCATCCCCACTCATTAACCCCCCACTCAATAACCCCCATCCCCACTCATTAACCCCCCACACATTAACCCACATCCCCACATTAACCCCCATCCCCACTCTTTAACCCCCCCACACAGTAACCCCCATCCCCACTCTTTAACCCCCCCACACAGTAACCCCCATCCCCACTCATTAACCCCCCACATTAACCCCCATCCCCACTCTTTAACCCCCATCCATTAACCTCATCTCCACTCATTAACCCCATCCCCACACATTAACCCCCCCCCCACAGTAACCCCCATCCCCACTCATTAACCCCCCCCACTCATTAACCCCCATCCATTAACCCCATCCCCACTCATTAACCCCACTACACACTAACCCCATCGCCACACATTAACACCCCCCCATCTTCGGTGGTTTCTTCAGCTCCACATTGGAGCACACTTACCACCAGCGCTGAGCGTTCACTGAGCACTCTGAGCGCCGGGGAGTGACGTCAGCAGCGTGATCACATGACATGTCACGCTGCTGACGTCACTCTGGCCCGGCGGTCAGAGCTGCAATTGTACTGCTGTCTATACAGACGCCAGTACAATTGCTCCCTGGGAGCCGGCACGCGCACCTTCTCTGCGCCAGCTGTCAGCTTGACAGCTGACACAGAGAACCGCCGACTCCCAGGCCAGGGGGGGCGGCAGAACGCAGCCACCAGGGAGGACACTGCGGACCGCTGCATTGCGGCCCGGACTGCGCCCCCTGCCGGCTGCGCCTGGGGCAACTGCCCCGGCTGCCCCCCCTAGATATGCCCCTGGGCTCCGGGGACCCTGTGGAGGCTGGGTGCAGCGGTGCAGCTCCCTCCCGCGGCACCACCTCCGGCAGGAACCAGAGCAGCCGGCCGGCAGGCGCAGGGAGGCGGCGGGTCACCGCTGTGCAGGGCGGCGGCAAGGGCCCGCTGCACACCCGGGAGAGGGGAAGTGGACGTACCTGCAGCGGTGACCGCGAGGAGGCCGGCGGCGGCCAGCCAAGATGTCGTCGTGGACGCTGGGAGCAGCGGCGCAGCTGGCACCCCTGGTGGCCATAGAGGGGGGCCAGCGAAGAAGACCACGAGGCAGAGGACTCCGGCGGGCAGGCAGCAGCAGTGGGATGCTCTGCTGCCAGGCCCTGGCACTTAGCAGCTGGCCGGGGAGCGGCGGGCAGCAGGGACGAGCTACCTGGCAGAGGACGTGGGTCGGACCAGGCTGGTCTGCCTGGGTCTCACGGGCGGACACGTTCGCGATCAAGGTTGCAGTCGGTGGAGCTGTGCGCTGCGGGCGCTCCGGTCCCCCCTGGTGATGAGAAGGCCAGGGGCGCGGGCCTGGGGCAGCCGAGCGGCGCAGAAGATTCCGACTCCACCAGTGAGCAGCAGCAGGACGGAGAGCGGCAGGATTCAGGATGTCCAGCTGGCGGGGACGCAGCACCCGCGCAGCTTGGTGAGCATGAGTCTATGTATTGTCTGTCGCCCATAGGGGCTGTAACTAATGTAGCAGGAGTGAGTCGGGGGTCTGGATCGGTAGATAGGGGGAGCGATTGGAACAGAGGCGCCTTGCCTGTGTGATATTTTGCTTAGCATGTGACAAATTTTAAGGAGGATGAAAGGTGGGGCGGCGAGCGGGTCCGGGGTGACACCAGTGGGAGCATGGACCTTGGGGACGGGGCCTGGGCCAGCCATGGCGGGTGAGGCATTGGGACCGGTTGGAGGGGAGCAAGCACCTGCGGCGGGAGTACCCGGGGAGTGTCCGGGGTGTCACCGGTGGGGGCGTGGATCCCGGGGATGGGGTCAGGGAGAGCAAATGGTGAGCGAGGCAGTGAGACTGGTCGGAGGGGACCAAATACCAGTGGCAGGTGTATCCGTGTCGGTTCAGACGGAAAAAGAAAAAGCGGTGAAATTGGGTGACCGAGCAAAAGGGGAGGTACAGTCATGGCCAAAAGTATTGACACCCCTGCAATTCTGTCAGATAATATTCAGTTTCTTCCTGAAAATGATTGCAAACACAAATTCTTTGGTATTATTATCTTCATTTAATTTGTCTTAAATGAAAAAACACAAAAGAGAATGAAGCAAAAAGCAAAACATTGATCATTTCACACAAAACTCCAAAAATGGGCCGGACAAAAGCATTGGCACCCTCAGCCTAATACTTGGTTGCACAACCTTTAGCCAAAATAACTGTGACCAACCGCTTCCGGTAACCATCAATGAGTTTCTTACAATGCTCTGCTGGAATTTTAGACCATTCTTCTTTGGCAAACTACTCCAGGTCCCTGATATTTGAAGGGTGCCTTCTCCAAACTGCCATTTTTAGATCTCTCCACAGGTGTTCTATGGGATTCAGGTCTGGACTCATTGCTGGCCACCTTAGAAGTCTCCAGTGCTTTCTCTCAAACCATTTTCTAGTGCTTTTTGAAGTGTGTTTTGGGTTATTGTCCTGCTGGAAGACCCATGACCTCTGAGGTAGACCCAGCTTTCTCACACTGGGCCCTAAATTATGCTGCAAAATTTGTTGGTAGTCTTCTGACTTCATAATGCCATGCACATGGTCAAGCAGTCCAGTGCCAGAGGCAGCAAAGCAACCCCAAAACATCAGGGAACCTCCACCATGTTTGACTGTAGGGACCGTGTACTTTTCTTTGAATGCCTCTTTTTTCTCCTGTAAACTCTATGTTGATGCTTTTGCCCTAAAAGCTCTACTTTTGTCTCATCTGACCAGAGAACATTCTTCCAAAATGTTTAAGGCTTTTTCAGGTAAGTTTTGGCAAACTCCAGCCTGGCTTTTTTATGTCTCGGGGTAAGAAGTGGGGTCTTCCTGGGTCTCCTACCATACAGTCCCTTTTCATTCAGACGCCGACGGATAGTACGGGTTGACACTGTCGTACCCTCGGACTGCAGGGCAGATTGAACTTGTTTGGATGTTAGTCGAGGTTCTTTATCCAACATCCGCACAATCTTGCGTTGAAATCTCTTGTGAATTTTTCTTTTCCGTCCACATCTAGGGAGGTTAGCCACAGTGCCATGGGCTTTACACTTCTTGATGACACTGCACACGGTAGACACAGGAACATTCAGGTCTTTGGAGATGGACTTGTAGCCTTGAGATTGCTCATGCATCCTCACAATTTGGTTTCTCAAGTCCTCAGACAGTTCTTTGGTCTTCTTTCTTTTCTCCATGCTCAATGTGGTACACACAAGGACACAGGACAGAGGTTGAGTCAACTTTAATCCATGTCAACTGGTTGCAAGTGTGATTTAGTTATTTCCAACACCTGTTAGGTGCCACAGGTAAGTTATAGGTGCTGTTAATTACACAAATTAGAGAAGCATCACATGATTTTTTGAACAGTGCTAATACTTTTGTCCACCCTCTTTTTTATGTTTGGTGTGGAATTATATCCAATTTGGCTTTAGGACAATTCTTTTTGTGTTTTTTCATTTAAGACAAATTAAATGATGATAATAATACCAAAGAATTTGTGTTTGCAATCATTTTCAGGAAGAAACTGAGTATTATCTGACAGAATTGCAGGGGTGTCAATACTTTTGGCCATGACTGTATATGTGTGTTTTGAGGGGCCTTTGGGTGCGCATTTAAAGAAAGAAGTGAAAGAAGATTTGGTGGGATGAGTACATGGAGATTTTCTCCCTTCTTCCATTGGAAAAGTTTAATTTGGACAAGGGGAAGAAGGATGATAGTAAGAAGGAAGAAGAAGAAAAGCGGAGGTGGCGGCTGATTCCGCAGACATTCGTTAATTGGCTGCAGGCGTTTGCGATATTGGCGAGTGTGATTGGGGAAAAGTCTCCTGGCAATTGTTCTGGCTTGTTTTGTTATTTGGATGCGATTGGGGAGGCTCACCGTACGTATGGAGGTCAGGCATGGCTGCGCTACGATGAGCAATTTAGGCAGAGGAAGGCGGTGCGGCCGGATATTTGGTGGGACCAAAAGGACATCGGACTTTGGTTAAAGCTGATGGCGCCAGTTAGGTACGGGCAGTCCTTTCTTGGCGGCGGAGGGAGTGGCAATCAGCAGGGAGGACACAGAAGTGGTAGTCAGGGGGCGTCAGGGGCAAAAGAGAAGTCAGGAGCGTGCTGGCAGTTCAACGAGGGTCAATGCAAGTATGGCAGTACCTGCATGTTCAAGCATGTTTGCTCGCATTGCAACGGAAGTTCGCATGGGGCATCCAAATGTTTTAAGAAAGCAAAGGGTAAGCCAGCAGTGGTGGCCGGTCAAGGGGGAGACGCCGGTGAGGCTTCAAAGGATGGCCCCCTTTCTAAGTAGGTACCCTGATCAGGAAAAGGCTGGGGTGATACGGGATGGTTTTGCGGATGGTTTTAGAATCCCTTCTCCTAGTCACACAGTCCCCTTTTCAGTTAAGAATTTGAGGTTGGCTGACCTGCATTCAGAGGTGGTGAGTGCCAAAATAATGAAAGAAGTTGAGTTGGGTAGGATGGCAGGTCCATTTACGTTGGTCCCAGTAGAAGGGATGATTGTTTCCCCATTGGGGGTGGTTCCTAAGAAGGAACCGAATAAATTCAGGTTGATTCAACATCTATCTTACCCAAAGGGGTGGTCGGTCAATGACGGCATTGATCAGGAGTTGTGTTTGGTAGTATATACCTCATTTGACACAGCGGTACAATGGGTTCGCAGATACGGCAAGGGGGCCTTGTTGGCAAAAACCGACATTGAGTCGGCCTTCAGACTACTGCCAGTACATCCGGATAGCATCCCCTTGTTGGGATGTTTTTGGAACGGAGGTTACTATTTGGATAGATGTTTGCCGATGGGTTGTGCAATTTCGTGTTCACTGTTTGAGACATTCAGTACTTTTTTAGAACGGGTGGTTAGGGATGTTGCCGGCGTTCCGTCCGTGATTCATTATTTGGACGATTTCTTGTTCATAGGTCCACCAGATTCAGTTTTTTGTCAGAATACGTTGGCTGCGATGGAATGGGTGTCAGAGCTTTTTGGGGTGCCGTTGGCGAGAGATAAGACCGAGGGTCCTTGCACGGTCTTAAGTTTTTTGGGTATACTGATTGACTCAGAAGAAATGGAGTGTCGGTTACTAGAGGACAAATTGTCGTTGCTGAGGCTGGAAGTGCAGCGAGTCAGGAGACTGCGAAAGGGGACATTGAAAGAATTGCGGTCGCTTTTAGGCAGGTTGAATTTTGCCTGCAGGATCATGCACATGGGCCGAATTTTCTGCTGTAGGTTGTCGGGTGCAACGGCAGGAGCAAGGTCGGTGCACCACTTTATTTGTTTGACTAGGGAACACCGGGAAGATCTGGCGGTGTGGCAGCAGTTTTTGGAGAATTACAATGGTAAATCTCTGATTCAACAAGAGATATTGAATGATTTCGACTGCAAAATTTATACGGACGCAGCAGGTGGTGTTGGTTATGGGGCTTTTTGTAGGGGGCGTTGGAGTGTTGTGAGCTGGCCGGATTGGTGGCGTCAGAGAGGTTTCACAAAAAAATCTGTCTTTGTTGGAGTTGTTCCCCATTGTTGTGGCAGTATTAATCTGGGATGAAATGTTTGAGAACCGCAGAGTTAGGTTTCACTGTGACAATGAGTGTTGTGTCAGTGATCAACACTTTGTCCGCTTCTTCCCCCCCAGTTATTAAGCTAGTGAGAGAACTTGTTTTGTGGTGCCTGGAATTGAATGCCTGGATTTCGGCGGTGCATGTGCCGGGAGTGCAAAATTCTATAGCGGATGCTTTGTCACGTTTACAGTGGGAGCGGTTTCGGGAGCTGGCACCAGGCATGGAGATCTCCGGAACGGAATGCCCTTCTCATTTATGGCGGATTGTTATGGAAGAGCAGGAAGGTTGATTCATGAGTCGGTTACAAGCCAGACTTGGGTGTCATACAAGGCATCATGGCAAATATGGCGGAGTTGGGTGTCCCATTGGGGAGGTTTGGGGTCTGTGGAGGATAAAACGTCGGGGGTTTTGTTTTTGGTCGGCAGGGCAGCGGAATTAGGCTGGTCTATTTCGAAGGTTAACAAATTTATTGCTGGTCTGGCTTTCGGCTTTAAGATGGAGGGTTCGGTTGATGTGAGAAAGGATTTTCGGGTAAAACAGGCTCTAAAAGGTTTTCGGAAGGGTAACCGGATTTTTGACAGGCGTAGACCGATCTCTTTTAGTATCTTGGAACGGTTAGGGAGGGTCCCAGAGACAATTTGCTGTTCTAATTTTGAGGCGGCATTGTTCAAGTTAGCTTTTTCTTTGGTGTTCTTTGGGGCTATGCGTATAGGGGAACTAGTGTTGCTCAATAAGGGCAGGGCAGGTGGCCTGCTTGCTGAGGATGCGGAATTGGGGGCGGGAGGTATTGCATCTTGGATTCGGCGTTCAAAAATTGATCAGCTCCGAAGAGGTAAGCGTGTGGTGTTGGGGAGCGTGGAAGGGGCTTTGATGTGCCCAAAAAGGTGTTTGGAGTTGTATTGGCGTTTGTGGCCAGGTCGGGTCGGCCCATTGCTGTGCCATGAAGGCGGGGCATTCTTGTCACATTTTCAGTTCATTGCGCTGCTAAAAAGGGGTTTGGGAGAGTTGGGCCTCCCACCAGACATGTATGGGTCGCATTCCTTTAGGATTGGGGCGGCATCTGAAGCCGATAGTCTTGGCATGGGGGAGGACGCGATCAAGCGGATTGGCCGCTGGAGTTCGGGCTGCTACTGAACATATGTGCGTCATTGATTGGAGTGGCATTGCTCGGACGGGTGGAATTAACGATTTTGTTGTGGTTATGTATTTCAGGACGGCAGCCCTACTTGGCTTGGATTTTCAGACACATTCGTCCATTGGGGGGCACTTCGGGTGGACGTGAGGCCGGATGGTAGGCAACTGGGTTTTAACAGGGACCTGGTCCTTGTTCGCTGGTTTGGTTTTCGAGGGATGGTATGGAGCAGGGCGTTACCTGAGTTTTCCACATTTGCCCATTTGGATAAAGAGCCCAACATCTTGGTGGTGCATTTGGGAGGGAATGATTTGGGCGTTAGGCCTGTCAGGGAGTTGATCAGGGATATTTGATTTTACTTCCTTAGGTTGTAGACGTCTTTTCCCGGGGTCGTGACTGTATGGTCAGATATCGTTCCCAGGCAAAACTGGAGGGCGGCCCGATCTGAAAAGGGAATCAATAGGGCTAGGGTGAAGTTGAATAGGGCCGTGTCGAGTTTTGTTTCAAGGAATGGGGGTATCAGTGTGCGGCATTTCGAATTAGAAGCTGGGGTGGGTAATTTTTGGAGAGATGATGGGGTTCATTTGAATGAGATAGGGATTGATTTGTGGTCACTTGCGATGCAAGAAGGAATTGAGAGAGCGGTTGCAGTGTTGGGGCACTCACGAGCCTGAGGTGGTCAGGGCTGTTCGTGTGTGGCGGGGGGGTGGGGTTCTTGGAGTTGACGCTGATTCAGCGTAAAAAGGAATTGTAGGTAAAATTCCGGACATTTAAATTGTGTGGGTGATCTGGCATTTGGTTACGGGCTCTGGACGGGGTTTTTACCCCGGGAGCTGTTTGGTGGTTGGCCTTCCCGGAACGGGATTTATGGTGCCCTCGAGCTGGTGGTGTACGGCTGAGGGTAACGTGGCGGTTGAAGTTCTCGTTGGACATTATGCCAAATTTTAAGCCAAATCTTTTTATGGGCTCCAAGAACCCTCCCCTCATGTCATTACATATGACATTTAATATTTATTGTTAAACAAGGTTTATGTTTTTGTTTGTTATTAAACTGGCCGCTGTGGCCAAAATTATCCCAAAAAATATATCGTGTAGTGTTGTTATTTTAAAGAAAGAGTGGCGTTGTCTACCAGTACGGGTGGGGCATAAGTCAGGTTATCAGGTAAGAAAAACCCATATTGGCCATATGCGGTCAAGACGGGAGCTGGAAATAAGCGCAGCTAGATGGAGGCCCCCCATGACTGCGCTGGGCAGGTCAGGGATTTTTGTGAAGACAGGGTGGACTTGGAGGGGATTGGTGGAGGCAAGATAAGGGAGGAATATTGGGAGGGGCGGAGGATGCTGGGGGGGAAAAAGTGCAGGAAAACCGCACTCTTGCACAGGAGGACGCCAAGAGAAGACCCACCCACCCTCCCCTTTTTTCGGACCTCTCCCCCCACTTTTTGTGGGATGGGCAGGGGAGTTAGGTTGAGTCACAATAGGGTTCCTGGGCAACGTAGTCTGGGTATTTTGTTATGAAGGTTACTTTGTCACAGTGGCAAGTTGGCGGGGGGTGGGGTTCTTGGAGTTGACTCTGATTCAGCGTAAAAAGGAATTGTAGGTAAAATGCCAGACATTTAAATTGTGTGGGTGATCTGGCATTTGGTTACGGGCTCTGGACGGGGTTTTTACCCCGGGAGCTGTTTGGTGGTTGGCCTTCCCAGAACGGGATTTATGGTGCCCTCGAGCTGGTGGTGTACGGCTGAGGGCAACGTGACGGTTGAAGTTCTTGTTGGACATTTTGCCAAATTTTAAGCCAGATCTTTTTATGGGCTCCAAGAACCCTCCCCTCATGTCATTACATATGACATATTTAATATTTATTGTTAAACAAGGTTTATGTTTTTGTTAATAAACTGGCCGCTGTGGCCAAAATTATCCAAAAAAATATATTGTGTAGTGTTGTCTACCAGTGTGGGTGGGGCATAAGGCAGGTTATCAGGTAAGAAAAACCCATATTGGCCATACGCGGTCATTGTTATTTTCAAGTGTAGCAAGACAAGTTGTGGCTGGCAGATGTCGACATAAAGGTCTGACCAGATGAAGAAGAAACAAAGAAGAAATCGTCCTGTAGGTGGCACACATAGCAACGCAGCTATTGTTCCAAGGTCTGATTGGTCCGTTCAGTTTGGCCGTTAGACTGTGGATGAAAAGCAGATGACAATTTTACTTTGATGTCCAGAGCAGCACAGAAGCTTTGCCAAAACCGTGAGGTAAATTGAACCCCACGATCCGATATTACTTCATCCGGAGCTCCGTGCAAACGAAAAACTTTTTGTACAACAAGATCTGCTGTTTGTTTAGCCGTTGGTACACCAGCACAGGGAATGAAATGAGCAGCTTTAGTCAGCCGGTCAACTACTACTAGAATTATGTTTTTCCCTTGTGACAGAGGCAACTCAACAATAAAGTCCATTGAAATAGACCCCCAAGGACGAGATGGAACAGGCAAAGGTTGCAAGAGTCCTGTCGTTGAGGAGCGAGGAACTTTTGACCTGGCACATACCTCACATGACGACACATACTGAAGCACATCTTTCCGAAAGGTTGGCCACCAAAAAAAACGAGACAGAAATTCCTGAGTCTTCTGAACTCCCCTATGGCCAGCAAACTTTGAGTCATGCATTAGTTTTAAGACACTCATTTTTACTGTTTCTGGAACATACAAACGCTGTCCTTGAAACCAAAGTCCATTCTTGAAAGTTAGATTTACCTGGGTGGGGGGTAGCCCCAAAAGCAAATCTGCAGCATAAGCCTCCTTATTCTCCGTTAAAAGATCTTGATTATGTAGGACACTTACAAAGTTCTTCTCAGATAGAATGGTCCTTGGAGGCGAAGCCGGAGTTGCTTCATCTGAATGAATCCTGGACAGTGCATCAGCCTTTCCATTGCGAGAGCCCGGCCTATAGGAGATGACAAAATCAAACTGGTTAAGGAAAAGATTCCACCGAGCCTGTCTGGGTTTTAGACATCTTGCCGACCTCATAAATTCGAGATTCCGGTGATCCGTGAGTATAACAATCTGTTGGGATGCTCCTTGTAACAGATGTCTCCATTCTTTAAATGCGGTTATAATGGCTAACAGTTCTTTGTTGCCAGCGTCGTAATTCCTTTCGGCAGGTGATAACTTTTGAGAGAGAAAGGCACATGGATGCGAGAGATCTTTCTCACCTGTCCTTTGCGAGAGTATGGCCCCTACCGCACAGTCCGAGGAGTCCACTTCCACTATGAAGGCCTTTTCTGGGTCAGGATGTACGAGAACGGGAGCTGTCGTAAATTTAGACTTTAATGTGGAAAATGCTGTTTGAGCTTGAGTTGACCAGACAAATGGTGTCTTCCGGGTTAAATGAGTGATGGGTGCAACGATTGCTGAAAATTTTTTAATGAATCGTCTGTAGAAATTAGCGAATCCGATGAATCGCTGTACCTCCTTCACTGATTTGGGAGTTGGCCACTCCTGAATGGCTTGTGTTGTGAGTTCATTTTCCCCTTCACTACTGAGGCCCGAGGAACTCCCTCTTCTGGTGAAGAAAGGAAGTGAGCCTGATTGTCAAACACCTGGGGCTGATGATGATGACTGGCTGAGTGGAGTTAGTGACTGGATATAAGGCTGCCGACGCCCTTCTGGCCTGCGGGTGATTTCTCTGTGCACTTCTAGGAAACCAGTCTGATTCCTGCTCATCTAAAGCTAAGATTTCTGCTTTGCCTTTTTGCATTAGTGTTTTGTTTTCCTTGCTTTTCTGGATTCTGCCATTCCCTGCTGGGGTGAGCTGAATCTCCTTTTGCCTGTTGCTCTGTCTTCAGAATATTCCTGAGTACTGACATAGCCTTTTTTGAAGCCTAGCGTCTTCAGGGCCTTTTTTACTGTCAGTTTGTTGTCTCCTATTTTCATAGGGTTTTTTCACGGATTGCAGACAGCAGCCTTCCTGTCCTTTCCTAGCTAAGCTAGCTTGGGCCCCATCTTTGCTCAGCCTATCTTTCTGTCTGTGTTTTGTTCTTTCTTCTTGCTTCACCATCATTACATGTGTGGGGCTGCCTTTTGCTTTGGGGTCTGCTCTGGGGCAGTTTAGATTTCCCTTTCTGTCTTTAGGCTATGTAGTCCTCCGGCTGTGATCGAGGGGCCTAGGGCATCGTAGGAGCCCCCCACGGCTACTGCTAGTTGTGTTGATAGGTTCAGGGGTCTGCAATCCGATAGCTGCCAACTTCTCTGGTTTTCTGGACTTAGCTAGCATTTCTATTTTTGCCTCCTACGGTGACTCAATCATAACAGGCTTGCGTCTTGCTTACATCCATGCTGAGACCCTGGGAAGAAATAACATATCCCAAAAATTGAATTTCTGTTTTGTGAAACTCACATTTCTCCAGTTTAATCTATAAATGATTTTGCCGTAGACGATCCAAAACCATTTTCACGTGTCGCTGATGATCCTCGATATTGCTGGAAAAAATTAAAATGTCATCCAAGTAAATCACAACAAAAATATCAAGTATGTCTCTGAAAACATCATTTGCCAAGTGCTGGAACGTAGCTGGTGCATTACGGAGGCCAAAAGACATAACTAGGTACTCAAAATGTTCATAACGTGATCGAAATGCCGTTTTCCACTCGTCGCCAGGACGAATCCGTACTAAATTGTATGCTCCAGGAAGATCTAATTTAGTGAAGATTTTGGCGTGTCGAACTCTCTCAAGTAACTCGGGAATTAGTGGAAGTGGGTAAGAGTTCCTGATTGTGATTTTGTTGAGCTCCCGGTAGTCAATGCATGGACGAAGTGAACCATCTTTCTTTTTGACAAAGAAGATTGGGGCACCCGCTGGGGAGGAAGATGGTCGTATAAACCCTTTAGCTAAATTTTCGTCAATATACTCTTTAAGAGCTTTTAATTCCGGACCAGACAGTGAATAAATACTCCCGAATGGAATTGCAGCACCAGGCAATAATTCCACGGGGCAATCATATGGCCGATGTGGCGGTAATTTATTTTTCTTGTCACACACATCACTAAAATCCCGATACTCTACCGGTAGGGTCGAGTCGACCGCGGCTGCTGTTTTCACTGGAGCCAGCTCTCTGGACGCTGCTGATTCATTTGGAAATTTTAACTCCTTTGTTGTCCAATTGATCGTAGGATTACGCAGCCGTAACCAAGGCAGACCTAAAATAGGAAAATTAGGAGAGGAAATCAGTAAAAAAGACATTTTTTCTGAATGATCTGCCCCCATATGGATCTTTAGTGGGACTGTTTCGAGTTTCACAGGCCCAGATATCAATGGAGACCCGTCCACGGTCTCCATAAACACCGGAGAGTCCCTCTTTCGTGAAAGAATGCCATGTTTCTCAGCAAAGGAAGTGTCCATGAGATTTCTGCAAGCTCCAGAGTCTATCATGGCGGAGCACGTGATCCAGCGGGAATGTACCCAGATCTTGATAGAAATGCAACAGAGCAAATCTCTCCTGGCTGTGGTAGAACTTGCAGAAAGTAAGGCGATATCCACAGGTGATGAGGCCTCCGATGAATCATCAGGGAAATCAAAATTTGCAGCCGTTATTTCCTGACTGTGTGAATGAGAACCTACCGAAGAAATATCTGAAAAGTCAAGTTCGGTCACTGCAGCTGCGGACTTGCGATTTTTTCCCAGGGCACTCCGATATATAATGACCCGACTTTCCACAATAGAAACACAAGTTCTCCTTGAAACGATGTTCCTTACGTGTATCAATGACTGTTCTCCGTACTGCGTCGACCTGCATAGGTTCAGACTCTGTCTGGGATAAAGTCTTGCTCGACGCCTCCCTGGTGGAGGAAGGGAAAGACATGAGGTTATTATGATTAGCCTCAGCCCATTTTTCCTGGCGACGTTCAGTGAGACGAATGTCAATCCGAATACAATGATGTATAAAGTCAGCTAGATTAGTAGGTGATTCTCCTCGAGCCAGTTCGTCCTTAATTGAAGCAGACAAACCTCTCCTGAAGACTGCATACTTTGAAGAATCGCACCATGTCGTATCCAGCACCCACCTCCGGAACTCCATTGCATATTCCACCACCGGATGCTTCCCTTAACGAAGTGTCAGTAATGCGGTTTCTGCTGTTAAACTTCGGTTGGGGTCATCAAACATTTGAGACATTGCGGCAGTAAAGTCATTCAAAGAATTCAGGCATACATCATTAGTCTCAATTAATGGATTAGCCCAGGCTAACGCTTTGTTTGTTAGCAACATAATCATAGTCAATACTTAATCTCGATCAGTTAAAAACTGGGCCGCACGTGCAGAGAAATACAGCTGACATTGATTCAAAAATCCCCGAAATTTCTCTCTTTCACCACCAAACCTGAATGGTGGGAGTTTAGGAAAACCCGGACCCGGAGCTGGAATTGGAGCCAGGGCAGCAACCACAGCTGCAGTCTCTACATTTGAAAGTCGAGACGCTAAGGCCTGAATAGACGTATCAGCCACATTCGCGTTATGATTGGTTTGCGATTCTAAGGTCCCCAGCTTTGTTTTAATAGCCTGCAGCTCCCCTTGAAGTCCAGAAACAAATGAGCAAAGTTTCTTCATTCGTACCTCCATAGAATCTGACCCAGAGATCTCCATATTTTATGGCTTGAGTATTCTGTTATAACTTTATATACTCTGTGTAATGGAGGTCAGTGACGTGGATCAGAAAAGAGGCCTGAGCTCATAGGTTTTCAGTTCTGTAGTATTTATCAGAATCAAGCAGGTTTACAGATAAGACACAGCAGGGTAAAAGCAGATGAAGATAATAACGCAGTGAGCAAACGTACAGACCGTGGAGACGTATGAAGTCCAAGTTGCCAGATCCGGAGACCTGGAGAGCAGGCCAGGCCTGCTAGCAGGAAACAGTCCTTGAAGTGGAGGTGGGTGCAGAGCTGATCCGAAGAAACAAGTCTTTACAATGAGACCAAGATTCACAGGCAGGTGGGGTATCCCAAGGTAACGAAGAGACGAGCTAGGTAGCAGTCCTTCAAGCTTGATAACAAGTCCAAGAACAAGTATACTCAAGCAATGAGTAATCATACAGAGCATCCTTATATACAGAGCAGACAGGAACAAGAGAGATCAACACAGGAAATAAGATGGCCCCCGTTGAGGCTCGTGACTCCATCTTGGATGAGGGCAAAAATGAACTAAACTAAGGGCAAAGCAGAAAGTGAGCGACAGACATAAAGCAAGGATTTCAGAGAAACGGATATGCAGGCCAAGTCCTTACAATCAGATTATTCACCATCCCGGCAGGAACTGGCCCAAGCAGAGCGTCAGGTGATTATTTTCATGCCTTTGGGTAAGTATAGCTGCTGCATCTACAAATGTCTAATAATTTTTGTTCATTTTTTCAGACATCATCATCATCGGACCTGGCTAGTGAGGCCGAATAGCGGGAGCAGCAAAGCCAAGTCCCGGCGGTGAGACTTAATGTAAGTATAAAATGATTTTGAACGTCCCTTTTTTATCTTCTATCTTTCTTCTTTTCTGTTTCTTTTTACAACTTTTTTATTCACACAAAATTCCAAGATTCTAATGAATGTTTTTTTTTATAGGTTCCACAACGGGATGAAGACGTCTTCCTGGATAATGAGCACCTGATCCACCTGGTCCAGGAGCGTGTCCCGTTGTGGGACAGCCATGACCAGCTGCACAAGGACAATGTGGTGGCCGCAGCATTGATGGATGGCTGGGACAGCGCCCCTGCAACCTTCAAAAAGGCGTTTCGTAAATATTTTCCTGCTCTGTGATGCCGCAGTGACTATTGTCCTTGATAACACAGTTGTGTTTCCTGCTAGATGTATTCTAGCAAGAAACACAACAGTAATATCAGGATCAACAGTGACTGCTTTGGCTATTGTATTGCTGAATTGTGCTGCATTGACTGTTTTTACTGATGGCATTGTTGTGTTTACTGCTAGATATATTCTAGCAGTAAACACAACAGTAATATCAGGATCAACAGTGACTGCTTTGGGTATTGTATTGCTGAATTGTGCTGCCTTGACTGTTTTTCCTGATGGCACTGTTGTGTTTACTGATAGAATATATCTTGCATCATACACATAAATGTCTTTTCTTTGTTTTTCCAACAGTGAACAAAGTCCAGACACGTTGGTGCTCGATGAAGGACCGCTTCAACACTGATGTTCGTGCTGAGGGACAGGTTCGCAGTGGTTCAGCGGCAAGGACCAGAACCAAATACCAGTACCATCGCAATTTGGATTTCCTTAGACCTGTCCTTGCCACCAGAGCGTAAGCATTTTTTTTTCTTTTTTTAAATCTATGCTTTTCTATTCCACAGCTGATGCTTCTTGTAAATGCATCATAGTAATGTTTTTCTTTTCTTTCCACAGCACCTGGAGCAGCACCCTGCAACCTGTCCTTGGAACAGTCCTTCATCGGACGAGCTCGGACCCGTCTCAGCCATCTGACAGCCAGGAAGCAGCTTGCAGGTCAGCAACATGGACAGCTAGTGACCAGGAAGCTGGTCAATCAGGTGTTCCCCTGTCCCAGGTCTCTGCCACTGGTTATGCGGGCACTACCCGCCAGCGGCGGAGGGCCTTGGACAGGAATGTCTTGCCCTAGTTCATGCACTTGAGCGAGGTCTTTCATGCCAGCCTCAAGTCGCTGTCAGACAGACTGGAAAGCGGTTTTTCACTCATGGAACGAGGTTTTACCCACATGGAACACCGCTTCCAGTCTGTCGAACAGCACCTTGACCGTCTGGAGGCCGACCTCAACAGACCAGCGCACCATTTTTTCAGTACAATTGAACGGGGCATGGCGGAACACCTTAGTCCTGAGCAACAGCTGAGTGTGTTGCAGTCCTGCAACACTGCTTACTTGCAGGCTATGCAGCAGAATCGGCACGTGCAGCAGTCAGTGGTGTCAATGCCAACTGTGCCACCACTGACTCGCCACACCGAACTACCGACTTCTGCTGCATACCACTGCACGGCCACCTCTATTCAAAGCCTTGAAAGCCAACATTACACCACCACAAGTCAGAGTGCTGCTGGTCACTTCACCGCCACCACCATGGCAAGTGCTGCTTCTGTCTGGAGCACCACCGCCACCCTCACGCCTGCTTGGAGCACAGCCACCGTGACCACTCCTCAAACATGGAACAGCCTTGCCGCCACCACTCCGCAAACATGGACCAGCACTGCCGCCACCAGTCCTGCAAGGACGAGCACTGCCACCGCCACCACTGAGCAGCAGCAGCCGCAGCAGCCACAGCAGCAGCAGCAGCAAGCGGGGGACCCCCATTCCTTATTTGCCCAAAGTTCCAGGCGGAGCCAAGAATCAAGGCGGTCATTGAGCACAAGGATGTCCAGGCAGGACAGTCTCAGGAGACACAAAAAAGTTCCCAAAACTTTAGCTGTATGTCCCCCCTCTCCTCCTAGTGTGTCTACCTCCATTTCCATCACTGACCTCCCTTCCCCCACAACTTTTGTCGCCCCTTCCCCTAGAACACCTTCATCCACTGTAAGCCATTCCTCGTCACTGCACACCCCCAAACTTGCTACCATCTTCCCCCAAACGCGGTAAAAAATATATATTTCTTTGTTTAAAATAAATTTACATTTCAGGTTTACCATAATAAAGTTTGATTAATGTGTTTTTCGCCGCCTACACACACTGCGCCGTACACACACTGCGCCATACACTTTGTGTATTTGCCAACTCATAACTCCACTACTGACACATGTTTCTTGTGTCTGTCAAGGAGATATGTGTTGTCAAAAACACAAATATATGACTTGTACTTTCACCACCAGTCTATTCAGCAGGGGCTGGCTGGCACTTTTCAGCCTGGGGCGCAATCACAAGGCAGTGGCCCTCCAGTTGCGGTGCTTTTGCCCTGCTTATCTCTGGCCGCTGCATTAAAGCAGCAGAGATAACAGGCTTTAATAACAGGCTGGTACATAGATATGGGAACAGAACGGAGCTTGCTGCATATATATGGCAGCAGAACCGAGCTTTCTACAGAGATATGTGAGCAGAACCAAGCTTGCTGCCTACATAGATACTGTAACAGAAGCAAGCTGCCTACATAGACACAAGACCAGAACCAAGATTGCTGACTGGAGCTTACTACAGAGATATGGGAGCAGAACCAAGCTTACTACAGAGATATGGGAACAGAACAGAGCTTACTACAGAGATAAGGGAACAGAACGGAGCTTACTACAGAGATATAGGAGCAGAGCTGAGCTTACTACAGAGATATGGGAGCAGAGCCAAGCTTACTACAGAGATATGGGAGCAGAACGGAGCTTACTACAGAGATATGGGAGCAGAACAGAGCTTACTACAGAGATAAGGGAGCAGAACCGAGCTTACCGCAGAGAAAAGGGAGCAGAATCAAGCTTGCTGCCTACATAGATACTCTCACAGAAGCAAGCTGACTACAGAGATATGGAAGCAGAACCGAGCTTACTACAGAGCTATAGAAGTTGAACCAAGCTTACTTCAGAAATAAAGTAGAACCGAGCTTACTACAGAGATATGGGAGCAGAACGGAGTTTACTGCAGAGATAAGGGAGCAGAACGGAGCTTATTACAGAGATAAGGGAGCAGAAAAGAGCTTACTACAGAGATAAGGGAGCAGAACCAAGCTTACTACAGAGATAAGGGAGCAGAACTGAGCTTACTCCAGAGATATTGGAGCAGAACAGTGCCTACTCCAGAGATATGGGAGCAGAACCAAGCTGACTACAGAGATATGGGAGCAGAACCGAGCTTACTACAGAGATATGGGAGCAGAACTGAGCTTACTCCAGAGATAAGGGAGCAGAACGGAGCTTACTCCAGAGATAAGGGAGCAGAACGGAGCTTACTCCAGAGATATTGGAGCAGAACCGAGCTTACTAGAGAGATAAGAAAGCAGAGCTTACTATGTCTACTACAAGATACAGAAACAGAACCAAGCTTATGGCATACATATTGTACCAGAATCTAAATTACTACATCGATACAGTACCAGATCCAAGGTTATTGTTTAGATATGGTACCATAACTGAGCTTACTTACAAACAGACATACAACTCCAGAAACATGGACATGTAAACACACAGTATGCAGGGGCATTGCTAGGGTCCTTAAAGATCAAGGGCCCAAGCCCCAAAGTGCATGTCTCCTCATAAGACCAGCCTTTAGCCATTTAAAATAGCATGTATATATAATTACAGTATACTACTGTTGCTACCCAAAATCACACAATGCAAAGACCAATATGTTCAATATTACTACTATAAAAGGCCAAAACAATACATAATATAATATGACCATTACCTCTACATAACAAAACACTCTATACAAAGACCAATGACACCACCATACACCTTCTACTACATAATGACCGAAACACATTAAGCTGTTACTAAATAAATAATAATAAAAAACTACTAAAAAGAGCACTAGTCCCACCTTACAGGAACTGTATATTGGTAGATACCAGTCCTGTAGAACACACACATGATTACAGTCAGGGCTGCCACTAGGAATTTTGGGGCCCCTTGAGACTCCACCCAGGCTCCACCCCAGTTCCGCCTCTACACCTCGAGCCTTCCACAGTCCCACTGCCCGCTGTTTGAAAAACTCATCTTTTACACCACGTCCTCACCAATCTGATATTAACAGTTCCCAGAATACACCAGACTACATACATAACCAGCAGCTTTTGTTTAAGCCAAAAGAATTTTTAACAGGGTAGACTCTTTTGGCCAGGCCATATTCTACTATTAGTTATTAAACATTTCCTAAAATATCCAATACTCTTTTTAGGTTTATTTTTATTTATTTTTCTTTAAGGGAATGAGTTGCATATATTTTTTAGTATGACCAATAATACCACATACAAGGGACAAAAACCGTCACACCGTGACCAGACCATATATTACCACCATATAGTGACCGAATAATACCATATATAAGGAACAAATACCTCCATACCATGATCAGGCCACATATTGCAATCACATAGTGACCAAATAATATCACATAGAGGGAGAAAAACCACCACACCATAACCAGATTACATGCTACCACCACAAAGTGACCGAATACTACAATACAGATCATTAATAAAAACACAACACTAATGCCATTATACACAGGAGATTTGTATATAGTGTCAGTGAACAAGTAATATAGTGATCACCAGTGATATTATACACAGCAGCTCTGTATATAGTGTCATTGTACAGGTAATAGAGCGATCACCAGTGACATTATACACAGGAGCTCTGTACATAGTGTCAGTATACAGGTAATACACTGATCACCGGTGACATTATACACAGGAGCACTGTATATAGTGTAGAGGCAATGGAGTGATCACCAGTGATATTATACACAGGAACTCTGTATATAATGTATAGTGTACAGGTAATACAGTGATCACCGGTGACATTATACACAGGAGCTCTGTATATAGTGTATAGGTAATACAGTGATCACCGGTGACATTATACACAGGAGCTCTGTATATAGTGTACAGGTAATATAGTTATCACCAGTGACATTATACACAGGAGCTCTGTATATAGTGTCATTGTACAGGTAATACAGCGATCACCAGTGACATTATACACAGGAGCTCTGTACATAGTGTCAGTATACAGGTAATACAGTGATCACTGGTGACATTATACACAGGAGCTCTGTATATAGTGTACAGGTAATGCAGTGATCACCAGAGATATTATACACAGGAGCTCTGTATATAGCGTATAGTGTACAGGTAATACAGTGATCACCGGTGACATTATACACAGGAGCTCTGTATATAGTGTACAGGTAATACAGCGATCACAAGTCTCATTATACACAGTAGCGCTGTATATAATGTACAGTATACAGGTAATATAGTTATCACCAGTGACATTATACACAGGAGCTCTGTATATAGTGTATAGTGTACAGGTAATACAGTGATCACCGATGACATTATACACAGGAGCTCTGTATACAGTGTATAGTGTACAGGTAATGCAGTGATCACCAGTGATATTATACACAGGAGCTCTGTGTATAATGTATAGCGTACAGGTAATACAGTGATCAGCAGTCTCATTATACACAGGAGTTATGTATATAGCGTACAGTATACAGGTAATACACAGATCACCAGTGACATTATACACAGGAGCTCTGTCATTTCCAGCACCCCTCCATCATTGACAGCCCCCTCCATCATTTCCAGCACCCCCTCCATTATTGGCAGCCCCGCTTTCATCATTTGCAGCCCCCCTCCATCAAATGCAGCCCCCCTCCATCATTATCAGCACCCCCTCCATCATATGCAGCCCCCCTCCATCATTTGCAGGCCCCTCCATCATTTGCAGGCCCCCCTCCATCATTTTCAACCACCTCCATCACTTGCAGCCCCCTTCCATCATTTGCAGGCCCCCCTCCATCATTTTCAACCCCCTCCATCACTTGCAGCCCCCCTCCATCATTATCAGCCCCCTCCATCATTATCAGCCCCCTCCATCATTTGCAGCCCCCCTCCATCATGTGCAGCCCCCTCCATCATGTGCAGCCCCCCTCCATCATGTGCAGCCCCCCTCCATCATTTGCAGCCCCCCTCCATCATATGCAGCCCCCCTCCATCGTTTCCAGCACCCCCTCCATCATTTGCAGACCACCTCCATTTCCAGCATCCCCTCCATCATTGGCAGCCCCCTCCATCATTTGCAGGCCCCCCTCCATCATTATCAGCCCCCCTCCATCATTTGCAGGCCCCCCTCCATCATTATCAGCTCCCCTCCATCATCTGCAGCCTCCAGCCATCATTTCCAGCACCCCCTCCATTATTGGCAGCCCCGCTTTCATCATTTCCAGCACCACCTCCATCATTTGCAGGCCCCCTTCATCACTTTCTGCCCCCCTCCATCATTTGCAGCCCTGCTCCATCATTATCAGCACCCCCTACATCATTTGCAACCCCCTCCATCATATGCAGCCCCCCTCCATCATTTGCAGCCCCCCTCCATTATTGACAGCCCCGCTTTCATCATTTACAGGCCCCCCTCGATCATTTGCAGACACCCCATCCATCATTTCCAGCACCCTCTCCATTGTTGGCAGCCCGCTTTCATCATTTGCAGCCCCCTCCATCATTTCCAGCACCCCCTCCATCATTTGCAGGCCCCTCCATCATTTGCAGCCCCCTCCATCATTTGCAGGCCCCTCCGTCATTTGCAGGCCCCCCTCCATCATTTGCAGGCCCCCTCCATCATTTTCAGCCCCCCTCCATCATTTTCAGCCCCCCTCCATCATTGCAGCCCCCCTCCATCATTAAAAGGCCAAATCAATACGGCTGCACAATGCCCACTACTATTACCACCACACCGCAAATACATAATATAATATGACCATTACCTCTACATAACAAAACACTCTATACAAAGACAAATGACACCACCACACACCTTCTACTACATAATGACCGAAACACATTAAGCTGTTACTAAATAAATAATAAAAAAAAAACTACTAAAAAGAGCACTAGTCCCACCTTACAGGTATATTGGTAGATACCAGTCCTGCAGAACACACACATGATTACATTCAGGGCTGCCACTAGGAATTTCGGGACCCCTTGAGACTCCACCCAGGCTCCACCCCAATTCCACCTCTATACCTCGAGCCTTCCACAGTCCCACTGCCCGCTGTTGGAAAAACTCATCTTTTACACCACGTCCTCACCAATCTGATATTAACAGTTCCCAGAAAACACCAGATTACATACATAACCAGCAGCTTTTGTTTAAGCCAAAAGAATTTTTAAGCCACCACCACAACAGGGCAGACTCTTTTGGCCAGGCCATATTCTACTATTAGTTATTAAACATTTCCTAAAATATCCAATACTCTTTTTAGGTTTATTTTTATTTATTTTTCTTTAAGGGAATGAGTTGCATATATTTTTTAGAATGACCAATAATACCACATACAAGGGACAAAAACCGTCACACCGTGACCAGACCATATATTACCACCACATAGTGACCGAATAATACCATATATAAGGAACAAATACCTCCATACCATGATCAGGCCACATATTACAATCACATAGTGACCAAATAATATCACATACAGGGAGAAAAACCACCACACCATAACCAGATTACATACTACCACCACATAGTGACCAAATACTACAATACAGATCATTAATAAAAACACAACACTAATGCCATTATACACAGGAGATTTGTATATAGTGTATAGTGTACATGTAATACAGTGATCACCAGAGACATTATACACAGGAGCTCTGTATATAGTGTCAGTATACAGATAATACAGTGATCACCAGTGACATTACACACAGGATCTCTGTATATAGTGTACAGGTAATACAGCGATCACCAGTGACATTATACACAGGAGCCCTGTATATAGTGTCAGTATACAGGTAATACTGTGATCACCAGTGACATTACACACAGGAGCTCTGTATATAGTGTATAGTGTACAGGTAATACAGCGATCACCAGTGACATTATACACAGGTGCTCTGTTTATAGTGTCAGTATACAGATAATACAGTGATCACCAGTGACATTATACACAGGATCTCTGCATATAGTGTCAGTATACAGGTAATACAGTGATCACCAGTGACATTATACACAGGAGCTCTGTATATAGTGTATAGTGTACAGGTAATGCAGCGATCACCAGTGACATTATACACAGGAGCTCTGTATATAGTATCAGTGTACAGGTAATACAGTGATCACCAGTGACATTATACACAGGAGCTCTGTATATAGTGTCAGTGTACAAGTAAGTTAGTGATCACCAGTGATATTATACACAGGAGCTCTGTATATAGTGTCATTGTACAGGTAATACAGCGATCACCACTGACATTATACACAGGAGCTCTGTACATAGTGTCAGTATACAGGTAATACAGTGATCACCGGTGACATTATACACAGGAGCACTGTATATAGTGTACAGGTAATGCAGTGATCACCAGTGATATTATACACAGGAACTCTGTATATAGTGTATAGTGTACAGGTAATACAGTGATCACTGGTGACATTATAGACAGGAGCTCTGTATATAGTGAATAGTGTACAGGTAATACAGCGATCACAAGTCTCATTATACACAGTAGCACTGTATATAGCGTACAGTATACAGGTAATACAGTTATCACCAGTGACATTATACACAGGAGCTCTGTATATAGTGTCATTGTACAGGTAATACAGCGATCACCAGTGACATTATACACAGGAGCTCTGTACATAGTGTCAGTATACAGGTAATACAGTGATCACCGGTGACATTATACACAGGAGCACTGTATATAGTGTACAGGTAATGCAGTGATCACCAGTGATATTATACACAGGAACTCTGTATATAGTGTATAGTGTACAGGTAATACAGTGATCACTGGTGACATTATAGACAGGAGCTCTGTATATAGTGAATAGTGTACAGGTAATACAGCGATCACAAGTCTCATTATACACAGTAGCGCTGTATATAGCGTACAGTATACAGGTAATACAGTTATCACCAGTGACATTATACACAGGATCTCTGTATATAGTGTACAGGTAATATATTTATCACCAGTGACATTATACACAGGAGCTCTGTATATAGTGTCATTGTACAGGCAATACAGCGATCACCAGTGACATTATACACAGGAGCTCTGTACATAGTGTCAGTATACAGGTAATACAGTGATCACCGGTGACATTATACACAGGAGCTCTGTATATAGTGTACAGGTAATGCAGTGATCACCAGTGATATTATACACAGGAGCTCTGTATATAGTGTACAGGTAATGCAGTGATCACCAGTGATATTATACACAGGAGCTCTGTATATTGTATAGTGTACAGGTAATACAGTGATCACTGGTGACATTATAGACAGGAGCTCTGTATATAGTGTATAGTGTACAGGTAATACAGCGATCACAAGTCTCATTATACACAGTAGCGCTGTATATAACGTACAGTATACAGGTAATGCAGTGATCACCAGTGACATTATACACAGGAGCTCTGTATATAGTGTACAGGTAATATAGTTATCACCAGTGACATTATACACAGGAGTTCTGTATATAGTGTCAGTGTACAGGTAATACAGCGATCACCAGTGACATTATACACAGGAGCTCTGTACATAGTGTCAGTATACAGGTAATACAGTGATCACCGGTGACATTATACACAGGAGCTCTGTATGTAGTGTATAGTGTACAGGTAATGCAGTGATCAGCAGTCTCATTATACACAGGAGTTCTGTATATAGCGTACAGTATACAGGTAATACACAGATCACCAGTGACATTATACACAGGAGCTCTGTCATTTCCAGCACCCCTCCATCATTGACAGCCCCCTCCATCATTTCCAGCACCCCCTCCATTATTTGCAGCCCCGCTTTCATCATTTGCAGGCCCCCCTCAATCATTTGCAGGCCCCCCTCCATCATTTGCAGGCCCCCCTCCATCATTTGCAGCCCCCCTCCATCATTTGCAGCCCCCTCCATCATATTCAGCCCCCCTCCATCATATGCAGCCCCCCTCCATCATTATCAGCACCCCCTACTTCAGTTGCAGCCCCCCTCCATCATATGCAGCCCCCTCCATCATTTGCAGGCCCCCCTCCATCATTTTCAACCCCCTCCATCATTATCAGCCCCCTCCATCATTTGCAGCCCCCCTCCATCATATGCAGCCCCCCTCCATCATTTGCAGCCCCTCTCCATCATTTCCAGCACCCCCTCCATCATTTGCAGACCACCTCCATCATTTCCAGCATCCCCTCCATCATTGGCAGCCCCCTCCATCATTTGCAGGCCCCCCTCCAACATTATCAGCCCCCCTCCATCATTTGCAGGCCCCCTCCATCATTATCAGCTCCCCTCCATCATCTGCAGCCTCCAGCCATCATTTCCAGCACCCCCTCCATTATTGGCAGCCCCGCTTTCATCATTTCCAGCACCACCTCCATCATTTGCAGGCCCCCTTCATCACTTTCTGCCCCCTCAATCATTTGCAGCCCTGCTCCATCATTATCAGCACCCCCTACATCATTTGCAACACCCTCCATCATATGCAGCCCCCTTCCATCATTTGCAGCCCCCCTCCATTATTGACAGCCCCGCTTTCATCATTTACAGGCCCCCCTCGATCATTTGAAGACACCCCATCCATCATTTCCAGCAACCCCTCCATTATTGGCAGCCCCGCTTTCATCATTTGCAGCCCCCTCCATCATTTCCAGCACCCCCTCCATCATTTGCAGGCCCCTCCATCATTTGCAGGCCACCCTCCATCATTTGCAGGCCCCCCTCCATCATTTTCAGCCCCCTCCATCATTGCTGCCCCCCTCCATAATTTGCAGCCCCCTCCATTATTATCAGCCCCCTACATCATTTGCAGCACCCCTCCATCATATGTAGCCCCTCCATCATTTCCAGCCCCTCCATCATTTCCAGCGCCCCTCCATCATTTGCAGCCCACCTCCATCATTTTCAGCCCCCCTCCATCATATGCAGCCCCATCCATCATTTGCAGGCCCCCCTCCATCATTATCAGCCCCCCTCCATCATTTGCAGCCTCCCTCCATCATTTCCAGCACCCCCTAGATTATTGGCAGCCCTGCTTTCATCATTTCCAGCCCCCCTCCATCATTTGCAGCCCCCCTCCATAATTTGCAGCCCCCCTACATCATTATCAGCCCCCCTTCCATCATTTGCAGCCCCCGCCATCATATGCAGCCCCCTCCATCCTTTGTGGCCCCCCTCCATCATATGCAGCCCCCTCCATCATTTGCAGGCCCCCCTCCATCATTATCAGCCCCCCTCCATCATTTGCAGCCTCCATCCATCATTTCCAGCACCCCCTCCATTACTGGCAGCCCAGCTTTCATCATTTCCAGCACTCCCTCCATCATTTGCAGGCCCCCCTCCATCATTTTCAGCCCCCCTCCATGGTTTTCAGCCCTTCTCCATCATTTGCAGCCCTGCTCCATCATTATGAGCACCCCTACATCATTTGCAGCCCCCCTCCATCACATGCAGCCCCCCTCCATCATTTGCGGCCCCCCTCCATCATATGCAGCCCCCTCCATCATTTGCAGGCCCCCCTCCATCATTATCAGCCCCCCACCATCATTTGCAGCCTTCCTCCATCATTTCCAGCACCCCCTCCATTATTGGCAGCCCTCTCCATCATTTGCAGGCCCCCCTCCATCATTATCAGCCCCCCTCCATCATTTGCAGGCCCCCCTCCATCATTATCAGCTCCCCTCCATCATCTGCAGCCTCCAGCCATCATTTCCAGCACCCCCTCCATTATTGGCAGCCCCGCTTTCATCATTTCCAGCACCACCTCCATCATTTGCAGGCCCCCTTCATCACTTTCTGCCCCCCTCCATCATTTGCAGCCCTGCTCCATCATTATCAGCATCCCCTACATCATTTGCAACCCCCTCCATCATATGCAGCCCCCCTCCATCATTTGCAGCCCCCCTCCATTATTGACAGCCCCGCTTTCATCATTTACAGGCCCCCCTCGATCATTTGCAGACACCCCATCCATCATTTCCAGCACCCCCTCCATTATTGGCAGCCCCGCTTCCATCATTTGCAGCCCCCTCCATCATTTGCAGGCCCCCCTCCATCATTATCAGCCCCCTGCCATCATTTGCAGCCTTCCTCCATCATTTCCAGCACCCCCTCCATCATTTGCAGCCCCCCTCCATTATTGACAGCCCCGTTTTCATCATTTACAGGCCCCCCTCGATCATTTGCAGACACCCCATCCATCATTTCCAGCACCCCCTCCATTATTGGCAGCCCCGCTTCCATCATTTGCAGCCCCCTCCATCATTTCCAGCACCCCCTCCATCATTTGCAGGCCCCTCCATCATTTGAAGGCCCCCCTCCATCATTTGCAGGCCCCCC
This sequence comes from Dendrobates tinctorius, assembly GCF_039654945.1. Lineage (NCBI taxonomy): Eukaryota > Metazoa > Chordata > Amphibia > Anura > Dendrobatidae > Dendrobates > Dendrobates tinctorius. The sequence goes on along the minus strand of NW_027361737.1, from coordinate 26,147,302 downwards.
TCCATCATTTCCAGCACCCCCTACATTATTGGCAGCCCTGCTTTCATCATTTCCAGCACCCCCTCCATCATTTCCAGCTCCCCCTCCATCATTTCCAGCCCCCTCCATAATTTGCAGCCCCCCTCCATAATTTGCAGCACCCCTCCATCATTTGCAGCCCCCCTCCATCATTTCCAGCACCCCTCCATCATTTGCAGCCCCCCTCCATCATATGCAGCCCCATCCATCATTTGCAGGCCCCCCTCCATCATTTGCAGCCTCCCTCCATCATTTCCAGCACCCCCTACATTATTGGCAGCCCTGCTTTCATCATTTCCAGCACCCCCTCCATCATTTCCAGCACCCCCTCCATCATTTCCAGCCCCCCTCCATAATTTGCAGCCCCCCTCCATAATTTGCAGCACCCCCCTCCATCATTTGCAGCACCCCCTCCATCATATGCAGCACCCCCTCCATCATATGCAGCCCCCTCCATCATTATCAGCCCCCCTCCATCATTTCCAGCACCCTTCCATCATTTGCAGCCCCTCGCCATCATATGCAGCCCCCTCCATCATTTGCAGGCCCCCCTCCATCATTATCAGCCCCCCTCCATCATTTGCAGCCTCCATCCATCATTTCCAGCACCCCCTCCATTATTGGCAGCCCCGCTTTCATCATTTCCAGCACCCCCTCCATCATTTGCAGGCCCCCTCCATCATTTTCAGCCCCCCTCCATCATTTTCAGCCCCTCTCCATCATTTGCAGCCCCCTTCCATCACATGCAGCCCTCCTCCATCATTTGCAGCCCCCTTCATCATTTGCAGGCCCCCCTCCATCATTATCAGCCCCCCGCCATCATTTGCAGCCCCCCTCCATCATTATCAGCCCCTCTCCATCATTTGCACCACCCTTCCATCATTTGCAGCCCTGCTCCATCATTATGAGCACCCCTACATCATTTGCAGCCCCCCTCCATCATATGCAGCCCCCCTCCATCATTTGCAGCCCCCTTCCATCATATGCAGCCCCCTCCATCATTTGCAGGCCCCCCTCCATCATTATCAGCCCCCCGCCATCATTTGCAGCCTTCCTCCATCATTTTCAGCACCCCCTCCATTATTGGCAGCCCCGCTTTCATCATGTCCAGCACCCCCTCCATCATTTACAGGCCCCCCTCCATCATTTACAGGCCCCCCTCCATCATTTTCAGCCCCCCTCCATCATATCCAGCCCCCCTCCATCATTTCCAGCCCCATCCATCATTTGCAGCCCTGCTCCATCATTATCAGCACCCCCTACATCATTTGCAACCCCCCTCCATCATATGCAGCCCCCCTCCATTATTGGCAGCCCCGCTTTCATCATGTCCAGCACCCCCTCCATCATTTACAGGCCCCCCTCCATCATTTACAGGCCCCCCTCCATCATTTTCAGCCCCCCTCCATCATATCCAGCCCCCCTCCATCATTTCCAGCCCCATCCATCATTTGCAGCCCTGCTCCATCATTATCAGCACCCCCTACATCATTTGCAACCCCCCTCCATCATATGCAGCCCCCCTCCATTATTGGCAGCCCCGCTTTCATCATTGTCAGCCCCCTCCATCATTTGCAGGCCCCCCTCCATTATTGACAGCCCCGCTTTCATCATTTACAGGCCCCCCTCGATCATTTGCAGACACCCCATCCATCATTTCCAGCACCCCCTCCATTATTGGCAGCCCCGCTTCCATCATTTGCAGCCCCCTCCATCATTTCCAGCACCCCCGCCATCATTTGCAGGCCCCTCCATCATTTGAAGGCCCCCCTCCATCATTTGCAGGCCCCCCTCCATCATTTGCAGCCCCCTCCATCATTGCAGCCCCCTCCATCATTTGCAGCCCCCTCCATTATCAGCCCCCTCCATCATTTGCAGCTCCCCTCCATCATATGTAGCCCCTCCATCATTTCCAGCCCCCTCCATCATTTCCAGCACCCCTCCATCATTTGCAGCCCCCTCCATCATTTCCAGCACCCCTCCATCATTTGCAGCCCCATCCATCATTTGCAGGCCCCCCTCCATCATTATCAGCCCCCCTCCATCATTTGCAGCCTCCCTCCATCATTTCCAGCACCCCCTACATTAATGGCAGCCCTGCTTTCATCATTTCCAGCACCCCCTCCATCATTTCCAGGCCCCCCTCCATCATTTCCAGCCCCCCTCCATAATTTGCAGCCCTCCTCCACCATTTGCAGCACCTCCTCCATCATTTGCAGCACCCCCTCCATCATATGCAGCCCCTTCCATCATTTCCAGCACCCTTCCATCATTTGCAGCCCCCCGCCATCATATGCAGCCCCCTCCATCATTTGCAGGCCCCCCTCCATCATTATCAGCCCCCCTCCATCATTTGCAGCCTCCATCCATCATTTCCAGCACCCCCTCCATTATTGGCAGCCCCGCTTTCATCATTTCCAGCACCCCCTCCATCATTTGCAGGCCCCCATCCATCATTTTCAGCCCCCCTCCATCATTTTCAGCCCCTCTCCATCATTTGCAGCACCCCTCCATCATTTGCAGCCCTGCTCCATCATTATGAGCACCCCTACATCATTTGCAGCCCCCCTCCATCACATGCAGCCCCCCTCCATCATTTGCAGCCCCCATCATCATTTGCAGGCCCCCCTCCATCATTATCAGACCCCACCATCATTTGCAGCCTTCCTCCATCATTTTCAGCACCCCCTCCATTATTGGCAGCCCCGCTTTCATCATTTCCAGCACCCCCTCCATCATTTACAGGCCCCCCTCCATCATTTTCAGCCCCTCTCCATCATTTGCAGCACCCTTCCATCATTTGCAGCCCTGCTTCATCAATATGAGCACCCCTACATCATTTGCAGCCCCCCTCCATCACATGCAGACCCCCTCCATCATATGCAGCCCCCTCCATCATTTGCAGGCCCCCCTCCATCATTATTAGCCCCCCGCCATCATTTGCAGCCTTCCTCCATCATTTTCAGCACCCCCTCCATTATTGGCAGCCCCGCTTTCATAATTTCCAGCACCCCCTCCATCATTTACAGGCCCCCCTCCATCATTTTCAGCCCCTCTCCATCATTTGCAGCACCCCTCCATCATTTGCAGCCCTGCTCCATCATTATGAGCACCCCTACATCATTTGCAGCCCCCCTCCATCACATGCAGCCCCCCTCCATCATTTGCAGCCCCCTTCCATCATATGCAGCCCCCTCCATCATTTGCAGGCCCCCCTCCATCATTATCAGCCCCCCGTCATCATTTGCAGCCTTCCTCCATCATTTTCAGCACCCCCTCCATTATTGGCAGCCCCGCTTTCATCATTTCCAGCACCCCCTCCATCATTTACAGGCCCCCCTCCATCATTTTCAGCCCCCCTCCATCATATGCAGCCCTCCTCCATCATATGCAGCCCCCCTCCATCATTTGCAGCCCCTCCATCATTTGCAGCCCCTCCATCATTTGCAGCCCTCTCCATCATTTGTAGCCCCCCTCCATCATATGCAGCCCCCCTCCATCATTTCCAGCACCCCCTCCATTATTGGTAGCCCCGCTTTCATCATTTCCAGCACCCTCTCCATTATTTCCAGGCCCCCCTCCATCATTTTCAGCCCCCCTCCATCATTTTCATCCCCCCTCCATCATTCGCAGCCCTGCTCCATCATTATCAGCACCCCCTCCATCATTTGCAGCCCCCCTCCATCATTTGCAGCCCCCTCCATCATTTAAAAAGCCCATACTAGGAGGCGCCTGTCTGTATCCTGTTCATTTAGACACTGTTCACATGTTCAGGTTTTAAATACATTAGATAGGGACTGCTCCGTGAAGGGTTACCGTGACAAGGTGGAGCATCATGGTATACATTTTTTGCAAAAAACGAATCGACTAAATACCCTGTATTTGTTATCCAGCACTTGCTGATTACTGTCATATTTTTTACTGCAGAGTATTTTTGCATATTTGTCATTTTGTGTTTTCTTGTTGTGTTTCAGTCAGTGGGTGGTGTGAACACTGTCCGACCGACTTGTTCACATTTGTGCATGTCACATATGTTTTTAATCTGTTTTTTCCTTGCTTAGCATGGTTTGGGATACCCCACCCCCCTCTTGTGTGACATGCACATAAATGAGCTGTCTTACACCACGAGCCCATACTAGGAGGCGCCTGTCTGTATCCTGTTCATTTAGACACTGTTCACATGTTCAGGTTTTAAATACATTAGATAGGGACTGCTCTGTGAAGGGTTACCGTGATGAGGTGGAGCAGCTTGGTATACATTTTTTGCAAAAAACGTATTGGCTAAATACCCTGTATTTGTTATCCAGCACTTGCTGATTACTGTCATATTTTTTACTGCAGAGTATTTTTGCAAATTTGTCATTTTGTGTTTTCTTGTTGTGTCCCCTCCATCATTTGCAGCCCTGCTCCATCGTTAGCAGCACCCCCTCCATCATTTGCAGCCCCCTCCATCATTTGCAGCCCTGCGCCATCATTTTCAGCCCCCCGCCATCATTTTCAGCCCCCCTTCCATCATTTGCAGCCCCCCTCCATCATTTGCCGCCTTGCTCCATCATTATCTGCACCCCCTACATCATATCCAGCCCCCTTCCATCATATCCAGCCCCCCTCCATCATTTGCAGCCCCACTCCATTATTGGCAGCCCCGCTTTCATCATTTGCAGGCCCCCCTCGATCATTTGCAGGCACCCCATCCATAATTTCCAGCACCCCCTCCATTATAGGCAGCCCCGCTTTCATCATTTGCAGCCCCCTCCATCATTTCCAGCACCTTCTCCATCATTGGCAGCCCCCACCATCATTTGCAGGCCCCCCTCCATCATATCCAGCCCCCCTCCATCATTTGCAGCCCCACTCCATTATTGGCAGCCCCGCTTTCATCATTTCCAGCCCCCTCCATCATTTCCAGCACCTTCTCCATCATTGGCAGCCCCCACCATCATTTGCAGGCCCCCCTCCATCATTTCCAGCACCCCTCCATCATTTGCAGGCCCCTCCATCATATGCAGCCCCCTCCATCATTTGCAGCCCCCCTCCATCATTTGCAGCCCCCCTCCATCATTTGCAGTCCCCCTCCATCATATGCAGGCTCCCCTCCATCATATGCAGGCCCCCCTCCATCATTATCAGCCCCCCTCCATCATTTGCAGCCCCTCCTTCATATGCAGCCCTGCTCCATCATTTACAGCCCTGCTCCATCATTATCAGCACCCCCTCCATCATATGCAGCCTCCCTCCATCATATGCAGCCCCCCTCCATTATTTGCAGCCCCCTCCATTATTTGCAGCCCCCTCCACCTTTGGCAGCCCCCCTCCATCATTTGCAGCCCCCCCAGCCATTTAATTCATTTTATAAAGAAGAAAAAAAACGTTTTTCATACTTACCTGACAAGTGATCCCTAGCAGGCACAGCTCCTCTTGTCATTGTGAATGCTGTATCTGTACATTGTATCATTTTCAGCAGTGAATCAGCTAGGCTGTATGGGCTGCTGAGAGGACCTTAGAGGAGCCCCTACAGTCTAGCACATTCACTACTGAGACAGCTAGAATGTATGGGCTGTAGTCAGGACCTGCAAGGAGCCCCTACATTCTAGCTACAGCCATGTCACATGACCAGAAGTCCCAGGGAGGGCGGAGGGAGAGAGTCGGAGCTGCGCAGCTGTCAAGGTAAGACAGCTATGCAGTATGCACAGCTCAGAGAAAGCTGCCGGCCCGACCTGTGCGCCTGAGGGAGCGGCCCGGGGGGCATTTGCCCCCCTGCCACCCGGCCCAGCCCGCCCCTGCTCTTCAGTTTGCTAAAATTGCACAGACTGAATAGAGGATGGTGTTCAGTGCAAGGCATATCTATTGTCACCTTGCCAGGTATCATAAAAATTGAATTGAGGATGGTCTGTTTTGTATCATCCTCAATTCACTTATTGTGAGACCAGCCCGGGGGATTCTAGATATACCTTGTAATTAACGACATCCTCTATTCAGTGTGTGTTGAATAAACTGAGGAAATGATGGATAAAATACACGTCATATCAGGGCCGGACGGAGACCAAAAAGCAGCCCTTGCACAAAAATAAATTCACGAGCCCACATACAATGAATGTCCTCACCCAAATCGTAGAACACTGGCAGGTTGTGCCAACTTTTGCTTTAGCTCACACACATGTATCACACAGCTCACACAAGTAGCTCACACACACAGCTCACATGTATCACACGCTGTATCACAGCTCACACACACAAGTAGCTCACACAGCTCGCGCTCACACACAAGTAGCTCACACACACACACAGCTCACACGTATCACACGCTGTATCACAGCTCACACACACACACAAGTAGCTCACACAGCTCACGCTCACACACACGTATCACACAGCTCACACACACACACGTAGCTCACATTCACACACACGTATCACACAGCTCACACACACACAAGTAACACACACACGTATCACACAGCTCACGCTCACACACAGCTCACTCGTATCACACACATGTATCACACAGTTCACACACAGCTCATGATCACACACACAGCTCACACGTATCACACACATGTATCACACAACTCACCCACTCAAGTAGCTCACACAGCTCACATACACATAACTCACACACACACAGCTCACACACGCATGTATCACAGCTCACACACATGTAGCTCACACTCACACAAGTAGCTCACACACGAATCTCACACAGCTCACACGTATCACACACGTATCTCACACACACACACATGTATCACACAGCACTCACACGCATGTATCACACACACAAGTAGCTCACATACACAGCGCACACTAACACACGCATGCATCACACAGCTCAGGTTCACACACGCATGTATCACATAGCTCACACACATGAATCACACAGCTCACACACAAGTAGCTCACGCTCACACAGCTCACACATCACACAGGTATCTCACACACACAAGTAGGTCACACACAGCTCACGCACACAAGTAGCCCACACACACATGTATTACACAGTTCACGCTCACACACAGCTCACACACACAAGTAGCTCACACACAGAAGTAGCTCACACACACACGTATTACACAGCTCACACACGCAAGTAGCTCATACTCACACATAGCTCACACACGTATATCACACATACACGTATCACACACGTATCTCACACACACGTATCACACAGCTCACATACACAGCTCACACTCACATGCAGCTCACACACGTATGTATCACACAGCTCTCACATACACAGCTCACACTCACACGCAGCTGTGGCCCTTATCAGCGCGTGCACCAACAGGAGCAGAAGCGCACACAGGGTCTAGTCAGAAGTTTTAAAGGGCAAGTGGCCCATTTTGTAGGTCAGAGCCGCCGGCCCACCGAGAATCTGCCCGGTTCGCCAGATTATCAATCCGGGCCTGTGTCATATGTACAATACCCAGGCCTAGTATCATAACTATATATCAAAACTGGGCTGGTGAATACACATATGATTTTTAACCTGCAGCGCCGCTTCAGTCTGAATATATTTCACGCAGACTGTAGCGATGCTACAGTTTAACTCATATGTGTATTTACCTGCCCAGGTGTGATAACATTCTGAAGTCAGGATGCGTTATTTTGGGCGTCCTCACTTCAGCATCACACTAGGCCTGGGGACTGTAGAAGTTGTATAAACTTTATTATCTCTGCAGTCTCAGTTCAAACTCAAGCCACAGTGGTGATCCTACAAATAATATTTAGAGTCACATGGTCAGGTGTCATAAAGAATGATGGATGCTAGTGCATACCCAACTCACAATTTTAACTTCAGTTCATGTAACACAAATATTATTTGTATTATCCACCGTCGCTTTGTATTATCCACCGTCGCTGCAAACTGTAGAGTTGATAAAGGTCATACAAATTGTGTGTATGTATAGTCACCTAGTCAGGAGTGCTAGTAAATTCATGATGCACAAAACACAGCATCATGAATTCACAGGTATACCTGGGCAGGTGATTATTGTATTGGAGTGTAAAAAGACTCGGTACACTCGGTGCAGGTATCAAAACAGGTTTTTTTATTAACATACACACAAGAAAATATTTTTACACCATTTGATCTTGCCATTCCACCCGTCCTACATCTGAGATGAATTAGGCCGCAAATTGGTCCCTCATTTGGCCAACTTCAACGGATGACCTGAGAGGTTGCTGAGTGAATTCAGGCAATGGGTTAGGAGCATCATCGAGTTCAAAGGTCAGGTGCTGTTTAGCCATTACAAAATTATGTAGAACCACACAGGCCTTCACCACCTCATCGACTGTTTCCAGTTTAAGATTAATGGCTGTGCCGAGAGTGCTCCATCTGGAGACAAGAATCCCAAAAGCACACTCTACAGTTCTTCTGGCCCTGGTCAGCCTGTAATTAAAGATTTTTTCTTGTGTGGTCCAAGTCACGGCTGGAGTAGGGTTTCAGCAGGTTTGCGCACATTTGAAAAGCCTAATCCCCAACCACTACAAAGGGCTGTGGTGGAGCTTCGGTGTGGGGAAGAGGTCGTGGCATGGGGAAATTAAATTGTTTGCCATACAACCTCCGGCCCATGTCCGAGATCTTAAAAGCCTGGGAGTCATTCTCACGGCCAAATGCCCCAATGTCTACTGCTACAAACATACATCCGGCATCCGCAATGGCCATGAGTACGGTAGAAAAGTACTTTTTGTAGTTATAGTACTTAGATCCAGTTCTTTTGGGTTTGATTATCCGTATGTGTTTACCATCCACAGCTCCCAAACAGTTGGGAAAATTGCAGACTGTCGAGAATTTGTCAGCAATTTCCATCCACTTTTCAGCGGTGGGCAGGGGCATAAATTCTGGACGAAGAACGGTACTGGAAGTGTAGTAAAGATAGGGTCTCTCCAGTCACCAGGAATCTGCGAAACAGAGAAAGAGGTAAAATTAATATTTCTGTATATGGTTTTTTAAAACAATAAAAGAAAAAAACAATTTAGTACATTGCAGAAAATAATTCTGCCAGGTTTGGAAAAGTACATGTCACAACTAAGAAAATTTTATGCAGGCATTGGTTTGTAAATATTACAAACCGTAATGTGACCAGGAGCCGTTCCTCAGGAGGAATCGCATGACGGAGCTGTGTGTCCTGTCTCTGGATAGATTGTTGAACACGAGCAAGTAAATCACTGAAGCTTTGTTGAGACATCTGTGTATAGTCCGTAAATTTCTCCGGGTTTGCCTGTAGCTCGCTGTAGAGGGTGTGGTACGCTCCATGGCTCTCCCGGAGATCAACAATCTGCTGTATCCACAAACGACGCCGCTGCCGTCTTCGCTGTCTCTCTTTCCCTTTGTTGATGGCAAGCAACTGCATAAGCCTGAGCCATCCTGATGTCCAGATTCAAGTTAAAGTGAAAACTCTTCCAGCGCAGATCCATGTTGACACGAGAAAAGAAAACAAATGTGAAGAATACGGCTGTAGACAGGGTCTATATAAAGAATTATCATAACACACGCCCATTCATGTCCCATTTGTGATGTCTGTTGCAAGAATTTTTCTAGAATTTTCCTCCTGTGATTGAGACACCATGGGCATAAAAAAAATAAAAACGCATGGAAAAACGCGTGAAAACGCATACAAACGCTGCGTTTTTTTGGCTTCATGCGCACGATGATGCCACAAAATATTGCAGCGTTTACAAGCATTTGAAAGCTTTTTTTTATGCGTTTGATGTGCGCTCGAAACGCAGTGCTAAAAGGCGACAGTGTGAAACTAGCCTGAGGGCTTATTTTTTGCAGAACGAGTTGTACTTTTAACCCCTTCACTACCAAGGGTGGTTTGCACGTTAACTCCCAGGCCAATTTTTACAATTCTGACCACTGTCCCTTTATGAGGTAATAACTCTGAAACGCTTCCATGGATTCTGACATTGTTTTCTCGTGACATATTGTACTTCATGATAGTGGTAAAATTTCATTCAAATAACTTGCGTTTATTTGTGAAAAAAATGGAAATTTAGCGAACATTTTCAAAATTTCGCAATTTTCCAACTTTGAATTTTTATGCCCTTAAATCACAGAGATACGGCACCCAAAAAACTTAATAAATAACATTTCCCCCAAGTTTACTTTACATCAGCACAATTTTGTAACCAAAATTTTTTTTTGTTAGGAAGTTAAGGGTTAAAAGTTGACCAGCGATTTCTCATTTTTACAACATCATTTTATTTTTACGGACCACATCAGATTTGAAGCCACTTTGAGGGGTCTATATGATAGAAAATACCCAAAAGTGACACCATTCTAAAAACTGCACTCCTTAAGGTGCTTAAAACCACATTCAAGAAGTTTATTAACCCTTCAGGTGCGTCACAGGAATTTTTTTGAATATTTAAAAAAAAACTGAACATTTAACTTTTTTTCACAAAAAAAAACTTCAGGTTCAATTTTTTTTATTTTACCAAGGGTAACAGGAGAAATTGGACTGGAAAAGTTATTGTGCAATTTGTCCTGAGTACGCTGATACCTGTTATGTGGGGGGGAACCACTGTTTCGGCGCATGGCACAGCTCAGAAGGGAAGGAGCGCCGGTTGACTTTTTCAATGCAAAACTGGCTGGAATTCAGATCGGACGCCAAGTCATGTTTGGAGAGCCCCTGATGTACCTAAACAGTGGAAACCCCCCACAAGTGACCCCATTTTGGAAACTAGACCCCCCAAGGAACTTATTTAGATATGTGGTGAGAACTTTGAACCCACAAGGGCTTCACAGAAGCTTATAACGTAAAGCGGTACAATTAAAAAATAATTTTTTCCACAAAAATGATCTTTTCACCCCCAATTTTTATTTTCCCAAGGGTAACAGGACCCTAAAAGTTATTGTGCAATTTGTCCTGAGTACGCTGATACCCCATATGTGGGTGTAAACGACTATTTGGGCGCATGGCAGAGCTCAGAAGGGAAGCAGCGCCATTTGACTTTTTTGACTGGAATTGAGATCGGACACCATGTCGCGATTGGAAAACCCCTGATGTACCAAAACAGTGGAAACCCCGTCGGGACTCGGAAGGGAAGTAGTGACGTTTTGGAATGCAGACTTTGATGGAATGGTCTGCGGGTGTCATGTTGCCTTTGGAGAGCCCCTGATGTACCTAAACAGTGGAAACCCCCCAAAAGTGACCCCATTTTGGAAACAAGACCCCCCAAGGAACTTATCTAGATGTGTGGTGAGCACTTTGAACCCCCAAGTGCTTCACAGAAGTTTATAATGCCCGGGCGTGAAAATAAAAAAAATCATTTTTTTCCACAAAAATGATATTTTTGCCCCCAATTTTTTATTTTCCTAAGAGTAACAGGAGAAATTGGACCACAAAAGTTGTTTTGTAATTTGTCCTGAGTAGGCTGATACCCTATATGTGGGGGTAAAACACTGTTTGGGCGTATGGCAGAGCTTGGAAGGGAAGGAGCACCATTTGACTTTTTCAACGCAGAATTGGCTGGAATTGAGATCAGACGCCATGTTGCATTTGGAGAGCACCTGATGTGCCCAAACAGTGGAAACCCCCCAATTATAACTCCAACCCTAACCCCAACACACCCCTAACCCTAATCTCAGCCCTTACCCTAGCCCTAACCCTAGCCCTAACCCTAATTGGAAGATGGAAATAAACACATTTTCTTTTAATTTTATTATTTTTCCCTAACTAAGGGGGTGATAACGGGGGGTTTGATTTACTATTTATGGCGGTTTTTATGTTTGGCAGCTGTCATACGCTAAAAGACGCTTTTTATTGTAAAAATAGTTTTTGCATCACCACATATTGAGAGCTATAAATTTTCCATATTTTAACCCACCGAGTCATGTGAGATCATATTTTTTGCGGGACGAGTTGACGCTTTTATTGGTATCATTTTCGGGCATGTGACATCTTTTGATCGCTTTTTATTCCGATTTTTGGGACACAGAATGAGCAAAAACCAGCGTTTCATGAATTTCTTTTGGGGGGTGCGTTTACACCGTTCCGCCTGCGGTAAAATTGATAAAGCGCTTTTATTCTTCGGGTCAGTACAGTTACAGCGATACCTCACTTAGGTCATTTTTTTATGTTTTGGCGCTTTTATGCAATGAAAACAATTTTATATAAAAAATAATTATTTTTGCATCGCTTTATTCTGCGAGCTATAACTTTTTTTTTTTTTTGCTGCTGATGCTGTATGGTAGCTCGTTTTTTGCGGGATAAGATGACGTTTTCAGCGGTACCATGGATATTTATATGCGTATTTTTGATCGGGCGTTATTTAACTTTTTGTTCGGCGCTATGATAAGAAATCATTATTTTTTGCTTCGTTTTTTATTTTTACTTTTTAAGGGGTTCGCTAAAGGGGTTAACTAATGGGACAGTGTTTTAGGGCAGGTCAGTACGGACACGGTGATACCAAATATGTGTACTTTTATTGTTTTTTTTTATTATTTCCAAAAAATGAATTAGGGAATTTTTTTTTTTTTAATTTATTTAGCGATTTTTTTAAAATTATTTTTACGTTTTTGTTTTTTTTTTACTTTATTACATCACAAATCACTGTGACAGATCAGCGATCTGTCACAACACAGATCACTGTGACAGATCAGCGATCTGTCACAGGCACTGCACAAGGCTTCCTCCTTGCCTGCGCTTTGCAGGCATGAGGAAGCTAGCTCCCTGCAGGCCTCCGAAGGTCCCCGTCGCCATCTTGGATCCGGGGATCTGCAGGGAAAGAGCCCCCTGCAGCAGCGCTGCACATTGCGCTGCTGTGGGGGGCTCAGGGAAGCACGGAGGGAGCCCCCTCCCTGCCGATTCTTCCCTTTAACCCCTAGTACACCGCGATCGTGTTTGATCGCGGTGTGCAAAAGGTTTATGTGTCGGGGGCGGTCCGTGACCGCCCCTGACACATTGTGCCGGGTGTCACATGGACGGAATATTACGTCCATTTTAGGTAAGGGGTTAAACAACACCATTGGTTTTACCATGTCGTGTACTCAAAAACCACCCCTGACACAGTGTGCCGGGTGTCAGCTGTGATAATCAGCTGACACCCGGCCGCGATTAGCGGCGCTCACCACGTGGACGCCGCTGATCGCTATGATGTAATATTTCATCCATGGGAATTAGGTCCAGGGTCACATGGACGGAATATTACGTCCATTGTAGGTAAGGGGTTAAACAACACCATAGGTTTTACCATGTCGTGTACTCGAAACCAGGAAAAAAATTCCAAGTGCGGAGAAATTGCAAAAAAAGTGCAATCCCACACTTGTTTTTTTGCTGGCTTTTTTGCTAGGTTCACTAAATGCTAAATCTAACCTGTCATTATGATTCTCCAGGTCATTATGAGTTCATAGGCACCAAACATGTCTATGTTCTCTTTTATCTATGTGGCGAAAAAAAATTCCAAAGTTTGCTAAAAAAAAAAAAAATTGCGCAATTTTCTGAGACCCGTAGCGTCTCCATTTTTTGTGATCTGGGGTCTGGTGAGGGCTTATTTTTTGTGTGCTGGGCTGACGTTTTTAATGATACCACATTTGTGCAGATACGTTCTTTTGATCGCCCATTATTGCATTTTAATGCAATGTTGTTGTTCTGTCTCCGACATAATTAATGACTCCTGAACTGCCTATTTTGATAACACACAATGATTGCTGTATGCATAGAATGTTCAGAGTTCGATAGTTTAATGTTTAGTGTTTTTGGCTCCATCTAGTGGCCAAAGTCGTAACTGCATGTTATAATGCATTCTACTTCCTGATTCATTTTCCCTCCAATCCACAATGTATCTTGGGTAAGTTTGCAAAGTACCATGGTCTATTCCAGCCCCCTTTTTCTCTTCAGTCTGCCATTTTCTATCAAGTCTGCATACTGGAAGCACCTCATCCCTTTTCTCCCCCTGCATTAGCATCGCCGGTAGGCGACATGTTCCCTCTATATATTCCTATCTCCCACATTAGCCAGCTTAGTTAGTTTCCCTGCTCAGCTATCAGTGCAGACATGTATGTTGCATATGTATGTATTCTTATGAACTTACCACTGATTGTGTTCATGTAATTTTCTTGTAGTTTCATCATCTATATACCTACGTTCAATAAACCACGGATTCAGCTACAGTCTCCCTTATTGGACCCCGGTATAGCGGTTTAGCTGCTTGTTAAGCTATATGAATCCTGTTCATTTAGCTGAAGACAGGACAGTGAAACGGCGGCTCTCCAGCTAGTGGGAATACAGAGAGAACCACTTTCCATCTTGCAGGACCACAGTGATCAGCGGCTCTCCAGCTAGTGGAACTCAGAGATAGAAGAGTCTTCCATCCTGCAGAGGCCAGTCACACAGCGTCATCCTGCTTGCAGGAACTAGTAAACTGCAAAAATCCATCTAGTGAGATTCAAGCCACCAGCTACACAGAGACTATCACAGCTACAGCAATCTCTGCACAGCCAAGCATCCCTCTAAGACACCATGTTTCACAAATCACACAGGACAAAATCTGTTACATCCATCTCCTCATAGACTGTATCTATCAGCAGTGCGGTCGCCATTGCCTGCGCAAATGCGGAAGCTGCCAAAATGCGAGCACGCTATGCTGAAGAAGAGATGCAACTTAAATCAGAGAAGGCACGCTTAGAAGACCAATAATAATACATTTTATTTCTATAGCGCCAACATATTCCGCAGCACTTTACATTTCAGAGGGGACTTGTACAGACAATAGACATTACAGCATAACAATAATCACATAGATCATAACAGATACCAAGAGGAATAAGGGCCCTGCTCGCAAGCTTACAATCTATGAGGAAAAAAGGGAGACACGAAAGGTGGGTGGTAACAGTTGCCCTGAAGGTATGGACCAGACATAATGTTAAGTGTGTAACAGTACAGACACAGAGGGCTAATGGATGCATAAAGCATGTGGCAACATGATACGGGGAACCTGTTTATGGTAAAACTTTTGGCTGTGCCACCCAGGGATAGATTAGGCTAATGTGTTGAGGCGGTAGGCCACTCTGAATAAATGAGTTTTCAGGGCACGCTTAAAATTGTGGGGAATGGGGACTAATCGTATTGACCTGGGAAGTGCATTCCAAAGAATTGGCGCAGCACGTGTATAGTCTTGGAGATGGGAGTGGGAGGTTCTGATTATTGTGGATGCTAACATCAGGTCATCAGCAGAACGGAGGGCGCGGGTAGGATGGTATACTGAAACAAGGGAGGAGATGAAGGGTGGTGCTGAGCAATGAAGAGCTTTGTGGGTGAGGCTAATAAGTTTGTACTGGATTCTGGAGTGGATGGGTAGCCAGTGTAATGACTGGCACAAGGTAGAGGCATCGGTGTAACGATTGGCGAGGAATATGATCCTGGCAGCAGCATTCAAGGCAGATTGGAGGGGGGAGAGTTTGGTAAGAGGGAGACCGATTAGAAGAGAGTTACAATAGTCGAGACGAGAATGAATAAGAGAAACAGTAAGAGTTTTTGCGGAGTCAAAAGTAAGAAAAGGTCGAATTCTAGAAATGTTTTTGAGGTGCAGATAACAAGAGCGAGCCAGTGTTTGTATGTGGGGGACAAAGGAAAGTATGACTCCAAGACAGCGGGCATGTTGCTGGGGAGTAATAGTGGAACCACACACGGAAATGGCAATGTCGGGTATAGGTACATTAGTAGCGGGAGGAAACACAAGGAGTTCAGTCTTTGACAGGTTCAGTTTCAGATATAGAGAGGACATGATGTTAGACACAGCGTTTAGACAATCGCTGGTGTTTTCTAGAAAGGCAGGCGTGATGTCAGGAGAGGAAGCATATAATAGGGTGTCATCAGCATAGAGATGGTACTGGAAACCAAATCTACTGATTGTTTGTCCAATAGGGGCAGTGTACAAAGAGAAGAGGAGGGGGCCTAGGACTGATCCTTGAGGAACCCCAACAGTAAGGGGAATATGAGAGGAGGAGGAGCCAGCAAAAGATACAGTAAAGGAGCGGTCAGAGAGATAGGAGGAGAGCCAGGAGAGAATGGTGTCCTTGAGGCCAATGGAACGGAGCATAGTGAGGAGGAGCTGATGATCCACAGTGTCGAATGCTGCGGAGAGATCCAAGAGAATTAGCATGGAGTAATGACCATTTGATTTAGCAGTTAGTAGATCATTAGAGACTTTAGTGAGGGGAGTTTCAGTAGAGCGTAAAGAACGAAAACCGGATTGGAGAGGGTCCAGAAGAGAGTTATCAAAGAGATAGCGGATAAGACGGGAGTGGACCAGGCGTTCCAGGAGTTTAGAGATAAAGGGAAGATTAGAGACAGGTCTATAGTTAGCGGCACAGTTTTGGCCGAGGGATGGTTTTTTTAAGTAGTGGATGTATGATGGCATGCTTAAATGAGGAGGGAAAGATACCAGAAGAGAGAGGTTAAATATTGTAGTTAGGTGAGTGGTGACAGCAGGGGAAAGGGACTGGAGGAGATGTGACGGAAATGGGTCACTGGTGCAAGTGGTTGGGCAAGAAGATGCAAGGAGCCTGCTTACATCTTCTTCTGTGACTGGTTCAAAATCAGAGAGTGAGCTAGATGCAGTGGGGGAGGGAGGACAGTGCATTGTATGAGGTGATTGGGAGATAATTTCCTGTCGGATCTAGTCAATTTTTTCTTTGAAGTAACTGGCCAGATCATCAGCTCGAAGCTCCATGGTTGGGGCCTGTACTCTTGGGTTGAGTAGAGAATGAAAAGTGTCAAAGAGACGTTTAGGGTTATTGGACAGTGAGGTGATGAGTAGAGTTGAGCGAAACGGGTCGAAAAAATTCAAAAGTCGCCGACTTTTGGCAAAGTCGGGTTTCATGAAACGAAACCCGACCCTAGGATGAGGTCGGCCACGAGGTCGGCGACTTACGCGCCAAAGTCGCGTTTCAAAAGTTTGTTTTGCGCTCTTTTTCAGCCAATCAGGATCCACGGACACTGTGGGCAACGTGATGACCTAGGCAAGGGTCACCACCATCTTTCAGAAGGGCATGCAAGTGATTGGCTTGCTTTGGTGGGCGTCACAGGGGGTATAAAAAGGCGTGCACGCCGACCGCCATCTTACTTCTGCCGATCTTAGTATAGGGAGAGGTTGCTGCTGATTCTGTAGGGAGAGCGTTAGGCAGGGAAGAAGACAAAAAAACTGCTTCTGCTGCTAGCGATTTGGTCTGCACAACACACAAGTCACTGTGTGTGCAGTGCAAGGGGAGGCTATATTGTGGTGTATCAGTGGTGTTGGTTGTTGGGCTGCCTTTTAAGGCTTCCTGACACGCTGGCATTGCTGTTTACCCACTGCTCCGCAAACTGCTTTTTTAAAAGCAATCCAATCTCCCTTATCCTCTAGTCACTTTTGTCACAGCTGTGCCATCGAGCCTGTCACATAGCGCTCAGATATCAGTGGGCCTCACACAATCCACAAGTGTCCAGTGTCCAAAAGTGTGCGCAGAGATTCAAAATCTCCATTATCCTCTCGTCACTTTGGTCACAGGCAGCTGTGCCATCGAGCATGTCACATAGCGCTCAGATATCAGTGGGCCTCACACAATCCACAAGTGTCCAGTGTCCAAAAGTGTTCGCAGAGATTCAAAATCTCCATTATCCTCTCGTCACTTTGGTCACAGGCAGCTGTGCCATCGAGCGTGTCACATAGCGCTCAGATATCAGTGGGCCTCACACAATCCACAAGTGTCCAGTGTCCAAAAGTGTGCGCAGAGATTCAAAATCTCCATTATCCTCTCGTCACTTTGGTCACAGGCAGCTGTGCCATCGATCGTGTCACATAGCGCTCAGATATCAGTGGGCCTCACACAATCCACAAGTGTCCAGTGTCCAAAAGTGTGCGCAGAGATTCAAAATCTCCATTATCCTCTCGTCACTTTGGTCACAGCTGTGCCATCGAGCCTGTCACATAGCGCTCAGATATCAGTGGGCCTCACACAATCCACAAGTGTCCAGTGTCCAAAAGTGTGCGCAGAGATTCAAAATCTCCATTATCCTCTCGTCACTTTGGTCACAGGCAGCTGTGCCATCGAGCGTGTCACATAGCGCTCAGATATCAGTGGGCCTCACACAATCCACAAGTGTCCAGTGTCCAAAAGTGTGCGCAGAGATTCAAAATCTCCATTATCCTCTCGTCACTTTGGTCACAGGCAGCTGTGCCATCGAGCCTGTCACATAGCGCTCAGATATCAGTGGGCCTCACACAATCCACAAGTGTCCAGTGTCCAAAAGTGTGCGCTGAGATTCAAAATCTCCATTATCCTCTCGTCACTTTGGTCACAGCTGTGCCATCGAGCCTGTCACATAGCGCTCAGATATCAGTGGGCCTCACACAATCCACAAGTGTCCAGTGTCCAAAAGTGTGCGCAGAGATTCAAAATCTCCATTATCCTCTCGTCACTTTGGTCACAGGCAGCTATGCCATCGAGCGTGTCACATAGCGCTCAGATATCAGTGGGCCTCACACAATCCACAAGTGTCCAGTGTCCAAAAGTGTGCGCAGAGATTCAAAATCTCCATTATCCTCTCGTCACTTTGGTCACAGCTGTGCCATCGAGCCTGTCACATAGCGCTCAGATATCAGTGGGCCTCACACAATCCACAAGTGTCCAGTGTCCAAAAGTGTGCGCAGAGATTCAAAATCTCCATTATCCTCTCGTCACTTTGGTCACAGCTGTGCCATCGAGCCTGTCACATAGCGCTCAGATATCAGTGGGCCTCACACAATCCACAAGTGTCCAGTGTCCAAAAGTGTGCGCAGAGATTCAAAATCTCCATTATCCTCTCGTCACTTTGGTCACAGGCAGCTGTGCCATCGAGCGTGTCACATAGCGCTCAGATATCAGTGGGCCTCACACAATCCACAAGTGTCCAGTGTCCAAAAGTGTGCGCAGAGATTCAAAATCTCCATTATCCTCTCGTCACTTTGGTCACAGGCAGCTGTGCCATCGAGCGTGTCACATAGCGCTCAGATATCAGTGGGCCTCACACAATCCACAAGTGTCCAGTGTCCAAAAGTGTGCGCAGAGATTCAAAATCTCCATTATCCTCTCGTCACTTTGGTCACAGGCAGCTGTGCCATCGAGCGTGTCACATAGCGCTCAGATATCAGTGGGCCTCACACAATCCACAAGTGTCCAGTGTCCAAAAGTGTGCGCAGAGATTCAAAATCTCCATTATCCTCTCGTCACTTTGGTCACAGCTGTGCCATCGAGCCTGTCACATAGCGCTCAGATATCAGTGGGCCTCACACAATCCACAAGTGTCCAGTGTCCAAAAGTGTGCGCAGAGATTCAAAATCTACATTATCCTCTCATCACTTTGGTCACAGGCAGCTGTGCCAAAGAGCGTGTCACATAGCGCTCAGATATCAGTGGGCCTCACACAATCCACAAGTGTCCAGTGTCCAAAAGTGTGCGCAGAGATTCAAAATCTCCATTATCCTCTCGTCACTTTGGTCACAGGCAGCTGTGCCATCGAGCGTGTCACATAGCGCTCAGATATCAGTGGGCCTCACACAATCCACAAGTGTCCAGTGTCCAAAAGTGTGCGCAGAGATTCAAAATCTCCATTATCCTCTCATCACTTTGGTCACAGGCAGCTGTGCCATCGAGCGTGTCACATAGCGCTCAGATATCAGTGGGCCTCACACAATCCACAAGTGTCCAGTGTCCAAAAGTGTGCGCAGAGATTCAAAATCTCCATTATCCTCTCGTCACTTTGGTCACAGGCAGCTGTGCCATCGAGCGTGTCACATAGCGCTCAGATATCAGTGGGCCTCACACAATCCACAAGTGTCCAGTGTCCAAAAGTGTGCGCAGAGATTCAAAATCTCCATTATCCTCTCGTCACTTTGGTCACAGCTGTGCCATCGAGCCTGTCACATAGCGCTCAGATATCAGTGGGCCTCACACAATCCACAAGTGTCCAGTGTCCAAAAGTGTGCGCAGAGATTCAAAATCTCCATTATCCTCTCGTCACTTTGGTCACAGGCAGCTGTGCCATCGAGCGTGTCACATAGCGCTCAGATATCAGTGGGCCTCACACAATCCACAAGTGTCCAGTGTCCAAAAGTGTGCGCAGAGATTCAAAATCTCCATTATCCTCTCGTCACTTTGGTCACAGGCAGCTGTGCCATCGAGCGTGTCACATAGCGCTCAGATATCAGTGGGCCTCACACAATCCACAAGTGTCCAGTGTCCAAAAGTGTGCGCAGAGATTCAAAATCTCCATTATCCTCTCGTCACTTTGGTCACAGGCAGCTGTGCCATCGAGCGTGTCACATAGCGCTCAGATATCAGTGGGCCTCACACAATCCACAAGTGTCCAGTGTCCAAAAGTGTGCGCAGAGATTCAAAATCTCCATTATCCTCTCGTCACTTTGGTCACAGGCAGCTGTGCCATCGAGCGTGTCACATAGCGCTCAGATATCAGTGGGCCTCACACAATCCACAAGTGTCCAGTGTCCAAAAGTGTGCGCAGAGATTCAAAATCTCCATTATCCTCTCGTCACTTTGGTCACAGCTGTGCCATCGAGCCTGTCACATAGCGCTCAGATATCAGTGGGCCTCACACAATCCACAAGTGTCCAGTGTCCAAAAGTGTGCGCAGAGATTCAAAATCTCCATTATCCTCTCGTCACTTTGGTCACAGGCAGCTGTGCCATCGAGCGTGTCACATAGCGCTCAGATATCAGTGGGCCTCACACAATCCACAAGTGTCCAGTGTCCAAAAGTGTTCGCAGAGATTCAAAATCTCCATTATCCTCTCGTCACTTTGGTCACAGGCAGCTGTGCCATCGAGCGTGTCACATAGCGCTCAGATATCAGTGGGCCTCACACAATCCACAAGTGTCCAGTGTCCAAAAGTGTGCGCAGAGATTCAAAATCTCCATTATCCTCTCGTCACTTTGGTCACAGGCAGCTGTGCCATCGAGCCTGTCACATAGCGCTCAGATATCAGTGGGCCTCACACAATCCACAAGTGTCCAGTGTCCAAAAGTGTGCGCAGAGATTCAAAATCTCCATTATCCTCTCGTCACTTTGGTCACAGGCAGCTGTGCCATCGAGCCTGTCACATAGCGCTCAGATATCAGTGGGCCTCACACAATCCAAAAGTGTCCACTGTCCACAAGTGTGTGCAGAAATTCTAAATCTCCCCTGTCCTATAGACACCTTGTACCTTGTTTTACATTACTATATAGTTTGTTGGATTTTGTCTACATTTCTACCAAAAATGAGGAAGGCTGGTGGAAGAGGCCGTGGAATTGGGCGGGGGTTGGCAGCTGGTAATGATGGTGTTGGTGGTGGATCTGATGGTAGTGGCAAGAGCAAAATAGGACCGAATGCAGGAGGTGCTGACCCTGCGTCATCGTCTGGCTACATAAGGCCTCGAACGCTTAGTTTTCTAGGAGTTGGCAAACCGCTTTTAAAGGCAGAGCATCAGGAAAAAGTTTTGTCTTACATTGCTGACTCAGCCTCCAGCTCTATCGCCTCCTCTTCTTCAGTTGTAAAAAGTGAAAGCACTGAGTCGTCATTGGAGGCTCATGTTCATGAACCACACCTTTCCTTGTGTCCTTCACCCCAACCAAGATTGAAGGATGACGCAGGCCATACTACTGATTACTCCATGGAGCTGTTTTCACATACCATGCCTGGATTATCAAGTGAAATGGTGAATTACCCAGGCCAAGATGAATCTGACATGGAGTGCACTGATGCACAGCCGCTGATGGATGATTCTGCTGGTACATTCACTCAGAGCACTACATTGTCCTCGCAGTGTACAGAGCCAGATTTTGACCCTGATGAGACTCAGGTGCCCCTTCCCGCATACTATACCACCATACACGGTGACACAGAAAAAGGTGCACATGACATAGAAGAGGAGGTGATGGATGACCCAGTTGTTGACCCAGATTGGCATCCATTGGGGGAAGAGGGTGCTGCTTCCAATAGCTCAGATGAGGAGCATCCACAGCAGACATCGACATCGCAACAGCTGTTATCTGGCAGGCCCGGAGCACTCCAAAGACAGGTTCCAAACATCAAAAGAGTTGCTGGACAGCTTGTCCAGAGGGTCAAAAGATCACAGCGTGCTAGGCCGCAAAATGTCTGCCAAAGTAGGAAGAGTGCATTGTGGCACTTTTTTGAACAAAATCCTCATGATCAGGCCAAGGTTATCTGTAAGAAGTGCGCAAAGACCTTTAGCCGAGTGAAAAATCTGAAAAATTTGAATACCAGTTGCATGCTTAGACATTTAACCAGCATGCACTTGCAAGCGTGGACACAACACCAAACCTCAAGTGCCACATGTGCAACTGATCACAACGAAGGTAGTCAGCAACGCTACATTGTTTCCCCCACTGTAAGCCCACCGGTTAGCACAGCAGCAAATGTTGAGGTGTCGTTGCAAGACCACAGCAGTCAGGGAATCCCACTGTTATATCAACGAAAGACTGATTCTAGGCCATCAGAAAGAACACCAACTCCATCACCATCATCAACCCTCTCTCAGTCCGCCCTGTCCACCGCTACTTCCACCATATGCAGCTCTCAAGTCCAGCTCACCCTCCCAGACACTATGAGTAGGTCAAGAAAGTACTCAGTCTCTCATCCGCGTACACTGGGTTTGAACGCCCACATTGCCAAACTAATCTCGTTTGAGATGATGCCCTTTCGGTTGGTGGAAAGCACAGCTTTCCGCGAACTCATGGCCTATGCAGTACCACGCTATGACCTATCCAGTCGCCACTTCTTCTCTCACAAAGCCATCCCAGCCCTCCACCATCATGTGAAAGACCGCATTGTCCATGCACTCAAGCAGTCAGTGAGCGGAAAGGTGCACCTCACAACTGATGCATGGTCCAGTCGGCATGGCCAGGGCCGTTACGTGTCCATCACTGCGCACTGGGTTAATGTGGTGGATGCAGGGTCCACAGGGGACAGCGGTGGTGGGACAGTGCTGCCTAGCCCACGGTATAGGAAACAGCTGTAGGCGTTCGACCCTCCTCCTCCTCCTCCTCCTCCAGAAGCGAAAGCTCGTCCACAGAGCGCAGTCGTACGAGCACTCCATCTGCAGCTGCCACTGTTGCACACGATGTGTCCCCCTATCGAGCAGCTAGTGGAAAGCATCAGCAGGCTGTGTTGCAGATGATGTGTTTGGGCGACAGACACACCGCCGAGGTGCTGGCCGAGTACTTGAAGCGACAAACTGAGTCATGGCTGGGCAGTGTACATCTTGAGGCAGGCAAGGTAGTTAGTGATAACGGCCGTAATTTTGTGGCAGCCATAGCCCTTTCAAAACTCAGCCACATACCTTGCTTGGCTCACACCTTGAACCTGGTGGTGCAGTGCTTCCTCAAAAATTATCCGGAGTTAACAGCCCTGCTCCAGAAGGTGCGAAGACTGTGCGCGCACATCCGCCGGTCGCCTGTACACTCCGTTCGTATGCAGAAGCTGCAGCGATTGCTCCACCTTCCCAACCACCGCCTCATTATCGACATTGCAACAAGGTGGAACTCCACCCTGCACATGGTGGAGCGGCTGTGCGAGCAGAGGCAGGCCATAATGCATTTGTGGGAGGATACACGGCCAGGCACTTTGAGAGCAGACATGGAGTTGACAGGCGTGCAGTGGTCGAAGCTGAAAGACCTTTGTAAAGTCCTTCAGTGTTTTGAGGAATGCACACGGCTGGTAAGCGCAGACGACGCCATCCTAAGCATGAGCATCCCACTTATGCGTCTGCTCATGCAAACTTTGACGCACCTTAAGGAGCAGGCGTCTGCAGCCAATGTTGATGAGGAGGAAGAGGAGGAGGGAATCCTTGATGACATTCAGCCATTGTCTGCTCAGGGACCTCTCCTGGACGAGGTGGAGGAAGAAGAGGAGGAGGAGGAGGATGATGGGGATGATTACTTAGGGGAGGAGGATGCATCTCGTGGGGCAAGTGAAAATGTTGGCGTGGCAAGGTCTGGTACATGGTTTGTGCGTGACTGGAGGGATGTGGATTTGCCAGAAAGTGCTCCTCCACCCAGCACTCGCAGTGCATCATTGACACCGGGAACATTGGCCCACATGTCAGATTATGCCTTGCGGATCCTAAAAAGGGACCCCCGCATTGCCAAAATGATGAACGATGACGACTACTGGTTGGCCAGCATCCTGGATCCACGCTATAAAGGCAAATTACAAAACATCATGCCACAGGAGAACCTTGACCTAATATTGGCTAATAAACAAGCAACTCTGGTAAATCGGTTGCTTGAGGCATTCCCAGCACACAGCAGCGGTGATGGTTCTCACACGAGCCGTACGGGCCGGGGGCAGCTTGGCAGAGGTGTTCGTGGTGCACACAGCAGAAGTGGCGTTGGAGACAGGGGTTTCATGACAATGTTGTGGACTGATTTTTCAAATACCGCTCACACAACTGGTAATACTGCATCGATGGAAAGTGACAGGAGACAGCAGTTGTCAACTATGGTTACAAACTACTTTTCCTCCCATATCGATGTTCTCCCACACAGGTCATTCCCCTTTGACTATTGGGCCGCTAAACTGGACACCTGGCCTGAATTGGCACAATATGCCTTACAGGAGCTCGCTTGCCCAGCTGCAAGTGTGCTATCGGAAAGAGTCTTCAGTGCAGCTGGATCAATCCTGACAGAAAAAAGGACCCGTCTGTCAACCCAAAATGTGGATGATCTAACCTTCATTAAAATGAACCACGCATGGGTTTCCAAGGATTTTGTCCCACCTTCCCCTGATGACACATAGGGTGACAGAAAAATGGCTTGCTTTGGTCCACCTCTTCCTGGTACTTCACCTATTTCGCCTTTTGCATCAGCTGAATGTCCAACATCAACATATGCCACTTTCTAAAACTCTCTAACTGTGCTGCCTCCCCCCCCATGGCCGGGGTCACCACCTACCGCACGACACCGTGCGAGTGCCGTTGCCCTGGACAGGTGGGTAGGCCGACTCTTGGGCGCGGGCACTGGCACAGGGTCCCTCATAGTGCAATCAAGTGTCTCTGACGGTGGTGGTGCACACCCGCCGTCAGACACACCGCTGTACTATGAGGGGCCCAGTGCCAGTACCGACGCCCACGAGTGGGCCCCCCTTGCTTGGGCAGGGCCCCAGCATTTGCAATCTTTACCTCTCCCTGCTCCTCCGCTGTGTAATCTGGGCCGTCAAATCCATACTGTGCCTGACACCGTCTGAGCCTGCCTCCTGAGACATATATTTTGAATGTGTACGCTATCCATACATGTTATCCGGGGATACGGTACCCTTTCTAACCTTTGTGCAATCACGTGCAATCCATACTGTGCCTGACACCGTCTGAGCCTGCCTCCTGAGACATATATTTTGAATGTGTACGCTATCCATACATGTTATCCAGGGATACGGTACCCTTTATAACCTTTGTGCAATCACGTGCAATCCATACTGGGCCTAACACCGTCTGAGCCTGCCTCCTGAGACATATATTTTGAATGTGTACGCTATCCATACATATTATCCGGGGATACGGTACCCTTTCTAACCTTTGTGCAATCACGTGCAATCCATACTGGGCCTAACACCGTCTGAGCCTGCCTCCTGAGACATATATTTTGAATGTGTACGCTATCCATACATGTTATCCAGGGATACGGTACCCTTTCTAACCTTTGTGCAATCACGTGCAATCCATACTGGGCGTGAGAACGGCTGGCGAGCTGTTAAGCAAGCTACAGCACCTGTCCAGACAAGTACAGGGATTCCCTAGCGAGGAGACTTATTTGATTGTTTTCAATGTTGGGACAGCAATTTTTGGGGAGCACTATACTCTGGAGAATGATAGATGGGGCCCACCATACACTGGAACATTCCAAAGGTGGACATCAGACACTGGAGCAGCATTTACAGGGCCCATTATACACTAGAGCATTAGAAATGGGGCCCATTATGTTTGGAGCATTATTTGGGCCCATAAGACAGTGGAGCTTCATCCATGGGGACCAACATATACTGTAGCATTATGTGGAGCTCATCATATACTGTTTCAAACATTATATGGGACCAATGATTCTGTATGGAGAAATAGATGGGCCTCGTCATGAGATGTAAAAAGTGAGGTATTTTTCATTGTACTATACCGCTATTTATCTGCCGTATCGGAGCATGATGAGTTGTGGTATGTGTTAAAGGGGCGCTCTTTCGCCCAGGGCACATGAAAACCTGCAGCCAGCCCCCCCCCCCCCACAACTTTAGCCAAATAACCCCCATTTTTCAGTGCGTAACTTGTATTATGAAGTTAATTAAGGTTGACAAGCTTAAGTAAGAAGAATTGATGCTTTTGGCATTCAAATGGGCACTGTAGGTGTGTTTCCTGTCCTCCTCTCACTGCCGACTTTTATTCCCCATTGACTTACATTGGGTTTCGTGTTTCGGGACGACCCCGACTTTTCCCTATAATCGGACGATCTTGCTCGACCCGACTTTTGGAAAAGTCGGGTTTCACGAAACGAAACGCGACCCTAAAAAACCAAAAGTCGCTCAACTCTAGTGATGAGGGTGTTGAAATAGGTTTGTTTTGAGAGGTGAAGGGCAGTATTGTATGTTCGAAGCATAAACTTATAATGGATGAAATCTTCGGTTAGGTTGGATTTTCTCCACAGATGTTCGGCGCACCAGGAGCACTGCTGCAGGAAACGTGTTTGCAGGGTGTGCCAGGGTTGTCGCCATCTGTGTTGTGGTGTTCTATGTATAGGAGGTGCAAATTCATCCAGGGCACTTTGAAGTGTTTCATTGTAATGCTTCAATGCAGAATCAGGACATGAAAGGGAGGAAATAGGGGCCAATGAAGACTGCAAGTTCATCATAAGTTTCTGGGTGTTAATGGCCTGTATGTTTCTATAAATATAGACAGTGGGGGTGACCTGAGCAGCCTGGCAGTTCTTGATAGAGAATGAAAGAAGGTTGTGGTCAGAGAGCGGGAGAGGGGAGTTTGCAAAATCATCCACTGCACAAAGCCAAGAGAAGACGAAGTCGAGGGAATTTCCGTCTTCATGCGTTGGAGAATTAGTAAGCTGCAAAAGGCCAAACGAGGAGGTTAGAGATAAAAGGTGAGTAGCAGATGGGGAGAGGGGAAGAGCAATGGGGATGTTGAAATCGCCCATAATGAGGGTAGGAATGTCACAGGAGAGAAAATGTGGAAGCCAAGTGGCAAAATGATCCAGGAACTGATGGGAGGGGCCGGGAGGACGATATACCACCACCACTCGCATGGAGAAGGGGGTGTAGAGTCTGACGACATGGACCTCAAAAGAAGGGAAGACAAGTGAGGGTAGTTGAGGGATAACCTGAAAGGTACATTTTGGTGATAGGAGCAGACCAACGCCTCCACCTGCTCTATTGTCTTATCTTGGGGTATGAGAAAAGTGTAGTCCACCATATGAAAGAGCAGCAGCAGCAGTAGTGTCTGACTGCTGGATCCAGGTTTCAGTAAGAGCCAGAAGGTTAAGAGAATTAGAAAGGAAAAAGTCATGGATGAAGGAGAGTTTGTTGCACACTGAGCGAGAATTCCAAAGGGCACAATTAAGAGAGACAGATGGCAGGCAGGGAATATTAATAAGATTACAGGGATTTTTGAGTGTAGCAGTTGGGGGGTTTGACTTTCTATAACATGGGGGGCCAGGGTTGGGAGCAATGTCTCCTGCGACTTGGAGAAGGAGGATAGAAAGAGTGAGCAGATGGTTAAGTGATTTGTGAGAGCGTCTCTGATGTTGAATGGTGGGACTGAATGGATCTGTGCTGTGTAGCAATGTGAAAAGAGCGTGAGTGCTATACATAGGAGAGGAAAGGAGTGAGGGGCCAATTTGGACGGAGTGTAGAGAGTTAATGCCAGGGCGTTGGATGTGTGTAAATGCAGCGGCCAGGATATAAATTATACAACTGCATATGGTAAATATTTGTGGTAGTCCAAATGTACAGGGAGAAGATTTATTTATTTGTCTTACCTCTCTCCTGCCCTGTCTAACTGCCATGTTATAACTGCCAGCGTACTTTGATACATGTACTTCGATTACATGTACTTAAATGCCCCCCCTGCATAAATGCCTTCCCCAGGCTAGATCTGAATTTATAGAAGGCCAGTTCTAAGATCAAGAGAGAAGGTCACGCATAGAGAGAGAGGTTTAAGAGAGAAAGACGCAGTTACAGAAGGCGTGTGTGGATGTCGCCTTGGAGAGCCTAGCAGTAAAAAGAGGCTGCTGCAGCACTAGCAGAGGCAAAATCACTAGAAGCCACGCACAACCCTGAGCTACATAGCTGTAGCAGTGCGTCAAGTGTGAAGTTGCCACTGCAAGATTCACCACAACGCACATCTCAATATGTTAATGAACTTCCTTATCCAAACTATAACCAAGAGCATGACACATCCAGTGAAGCGAGTGAGAGTCATCATGAGGCTCAGCTCCAGGAAAATGTGGAGCAAAACAAATCTGCTAATGTCTACCTTGCCCCTCACCAGGTAACCAACGTGAATCACCTTGCTGACACACCGCACGTCAGACCGAAGCAATATGATACCGGCTGGCGCCACCCTGAGGATACTAACAGGTATGAACGCACCTCACATCACTATCAGGGTGAACTATCACCTGTTATGATTGAGTCACCGTAGGAGGCAAAAATAGAAATGCTAGCTAAGTCCAGAAAACCAGAGAAGTTGGCAGCTATCGGATTGCAGACCCCTGAACCTATCAACACAACTAGCAGTAGCCGTGGGGGGCTCCTACGATGCCCTAGGCCCCTCGATCACAGCCGGAGGACTACATAGCCTAAAGACAGAAAGGGAAATCTAAACTGCCCCAGAGCAGACCCCAAAGCAAAAGGCAGCCCCCCACATATATTGACGGTGAAGCAAGAAGAAAGAACAAAACACAGACAGAAAGATAGACTGAGCAAAGATGGGGCCCAAGCTAGCTTAGATAGGAAAGGACAGGAAGGCTGCTGTCTGCAATCCGTGAAAAACCCTATGAAAATAAGAGCCAACAAACTGACAGTAAAAAAGGCCCTGAAGACGCTAGGCTTCAAAAAAGGCTATGTCAGTACTCAGGAATATTCTGAAGACAGAGCAACAGGCAAAAGGAGATTCAGCTCACCCCAGCAGGGAATGGCAGAATCCAGAAAAGCAAGGAAAACAAAACACTAATGCAAAAAGGCAAAGCAGAAATCTTAGCTTTAGATGAGCAGGAATCAGACTGGTTTCCTAGAAGTCCACAGAGAATTCACCCGCAGGCCAGAAGGGCATCGGCAGCCTTATATCCAGTCATTAACTCCACTCAGCCAGTCATCATCATCAGCCCCAGGTGTTTGACAATCAGGCTCACTACCTTTCTTCACCAGAAGATTGAGTTCCTCGGGCCTCAGTAGTGAAGGGGAAAATGAGCTCACAACAGTACCTCCCCCTTGAGGAGGGGTCACCGAACCCTCAACCACGCCACCAGGGCGATCAGAGTGAGCCCGATGAAAGGCACGCACCAATCTTTTGGCATGAATATCAGAGGCAGAGACCCAGGAATTATCCTCCTGACCATAACCCTTCCACTTAACCAAATACTGGAGTCTCCGTCTAGCCAGACGGGAATCCAGTACTTTCTCTACCTCATATTCCATGTTACCTTCAACCAATACAGGGTCTGGAGGTGCAACCCCCGGAACAACAGGTTCAACAAACCTCTTCAACAAAGATTTATGGAACACATTATGGATTTTAAACGTGACAGGAAGAGCCAAACGAAAAGAGACCGGATTAATAATCTCCAAAATCTTGTAAGGTCCAATAAATCTAGGCTTAAACTTAGGAGAAGCCACCTTCATAGCAATATTTTTTGATGATAACCACACCATATCACCAACCTTAACCTGGGGACCAATGGTCCTATGTCGGTTGGAAAACTGCTGGGCCTTTTCCTGGGAGAGAGATAACTTATCCACCACTTGGTCCCAGATCTGGTGCATTCTCTCCACCACAGTGTCAACACCTGGGCAGGCAGAGGGCTCCACCTGCCCTGAAGAAAATCGAGGATGAAACCCAAAGTTACAAAAAAAAGGTGACATCAAAGTGGCAGAAATAGCTCTATTATTTAAAGCAAATTCGGCCAAGGGCAAAAATGAAACCCAATCATCCTGATCAGCAGAAATAAAACATCTCAAATATGACTCCAAGGTCTGGTTTGTTCTCTCTGTCTGCCCATTGGTCTGAGGGTGAAAAGCAGAGAAGGACAACTGAATTCCCAGCTTGGAACAGAAAGTTCTCCAAAATCTAGACACAAACTGGACTCCGCTGTCAGATACAATGTTCTCAGGAATCCCGTGCAAGCGAACCACCTGTTGTAAAAACAGGGGCACCAATTCAGAGGAAGACGGCAACTTAGGGAGTGGTACAAGATGAACCATCTTAGAGAACCTATCACAAATCACCCAAATAACAGTCATTCTTTGAGAGACAGGCATATCAGAGATGAAATCCATTGAAATATGGGTCCATGGCCTCTTGGGGACAGGCAAAGGCATCAACAACCCACTAGAGCGGGAACACGATTTAGACCGGGAGCACGTCCCACAGGACTGCACAAAATTCCTGACATCACGAGACAAGGAGGGCCACCAAAAAGACCGACTCACCAGATCTCTAGTACCAAAAATACCTGGATGACCAGCCAAAGCAGAGCATTGAACTTCAGACATCACTCTCTTCTTCCACTGGTCAGGAACATACAACTTTCCACTGGGACAACGCTCAGGTTTGTCCTCCCGGAACTCTTCCAGAGCACGTCTCAAATCGGGCGAGATGGCAGAAAGAACTACCCCTTCGCCTAAGATGGTAGCAGGCTTGGTCACCACAGGAGAATCAGCAAAGAACCTCCTAGAGAGGGCGTCAGCCTTGACATTCTTAGTTCCAGGAAGAAAAGAAACCACAAAATCAAAACGTGTAAAAAACAAGGCCCACCTAGCCTGTCTAGGGTTCAAGCGCTTAGCCGACTCTAGGTAAATCAAATTCTTGTGGTCAGTGAGGACCACGACTTGATGCTTAGCTCCCTCCAACCAATGTCTCCACTCCTCAAATGCCCATTTCATGGCTAACAGTTCCCGATTCCCCACATCATAGTTACGTTCAGATGGAGAGAACTTTCGGGAAAAGAAAGCACAGGGATTCATTTTAGATGTTACAGGATCCTTTTGGGACAAAACAGCTCCTGCACCAATCTCAGAAGTATCCACCTCTACCTGGAACGGAAGTGAGACATCAGGTTGCCGCAAAACCGGGGCGGAGGTGAATCTTCGCTTCAGCTCCTGAAAGGAAGAAACAGCCTCCGGAGACCAATTTAACACATCAGCACCCTTCTTAGTCAAATCAGTCAATGGCTTGGCAATACTAGAAAATTTTGCTATAAATTTCCGATAAAAATTAGCAAAACCCAAAAACTTCTGGAGGGCCTTCAAAGAAGTGGGCTGAACCCAATCGTAAATGGCCTGTACCTTGGCCGGGTCCATTTCAATAGTTGACGGGGACAAAATAAATCCCAAAAAAGAAATCCTCTGTACTCCAAAAAGGCATTTAGATCCTTTGACATACAGGGAATTCTCCCTCAAGATCCGGAACACAGTCCGAATATGTTCCACATGAGAATCCCAATCCTTGGAGAAGATGAAAATATCATCCAGATAGATAATCAAAAATTTATCGACAAAATCTCGGAAAATATCGTTCATGAAGCACTGGAAGACAGAAGGGGCATTAGTGAGCCAAAAAGGCATCACCAGGTACTCAAAATGTCCCTCCGGAGTATTAAACGCCGTCTTCCATTCATCCCCATGCTTAATGCGAATAAGATTATACGCCCCCTGAGGTCAAGCTTGTTAAACCAGCAAGCACCTTTAACTCTGGAGAATAGATCAGAAATAAGGGGTAACGGATACTGATATTTAACAGTAATTTTGTTGAGAGCACGATAATCAATACAAGGTCTTAATGATCCATCCTTTTTGGCTACAAAAAAAAAAACGGCACCTAAGGGTGACGAGGATGGTCTAATATGACCCTTCTCCAACGCCTCCTTAATATAGGATCGCATAGACCCGTGCTCGGGTACAGATAAATTGAAGAGCCGACCCTTGGGAAATTTACACCCCGGGCTCAGTTCAATTGCACAGTCATAACTCCTATGAGGAGGCAGAGACGCAGACTCATTCTCACTAAATACATCATAAAAGTCCGCCAAATAATCAGGGACATCATGCGACTGAGGAGAGGTGGAAAACACCGGAGCCTCACTAAAGGCACACCGACAACCCCAACTCACCACAGACACAGATTTCCAATCCAAAACTGGATTATGAATTTGTAAATTGTAACCAGGGAAACCCCAGAACAATAGTATCATGCAGATTATGTAACACCAAAAACCTGTAATTTTCTTGATGGTCTGGGGCGACCCGCATTACCACCTGGGTCCAAAACTGAGGTTTATTTTTAGCCAAAGGAGTAGCATCAATCCCCCTCAAAGGGATAGGCGTCTGCAGAGGTGTCATCGGAAATCCACAACGTTTAGCAAAATCCAAGTCTATTAGGTTTAGAGCTGCTCCCGAATCCACAAAAGCCTTGGCGGAAAATGTGGACAGGGAGCAGATCAGAGTAATAGCCAGAAGAAACTTAGGTTGAACACCACCAACAGAAAACGTGTGTGCAAGGCGTTTCTCGCGTTTAGGACAGACAGAAATAATATGTGAGGCATCTCCACAGAAAAAACACAACTTATTACGCCTTCTGAACTCCTGACGCTGCTCTCTGGAAAAAACTCTATCACATTGCATAGGTTCAGACATCTGTTCAACAGGTGGCAACACCTCTCATGCAGCTCTGCATTCGCGCAAACACCGATCAACCTGAATGGCTAAAGACATAGAATCGTCAAGACCAGAGGGAACAGGAAATCCCACCATAGTATCTTTTACAGCTTCTGACAACCCCTTCCGAAAGAGAGCAGCCCAGGCATTATCATTCCAGGTAGTAAGTACTGCCCACTTTCGGAATTTTTGACAGTACAATTCTGCAGAATCACGACCCTGGTTCAATGCCAGCAGGGTCTTTTCAGCCTGATCAATGGCATTAGGTTCGTCATACAACAACCCCAAGGCCTGAAAAAATGCGTTCACATTAGTCAGAATAGGATCATCTGGTTTCAAAGAAAACGCCCAATCCTGGGGATCGCCACGCAGCAAAGAGATGACAATTTTAACCTGCTGCGCGGAGCTTCCTGACGAGTTAGGCTTCAAGGCAAAAAATAATTTACAATTATTTTTGAAATTCAAAAATTTAGACTGATCCCCAAAAAATACATCAGGTGTAGGAATCTTTGGTTCAGCAGCATGTGAATGAGCAAGGTAGGCGGAAATTCCCCGCACTTCCGCAGCGAGCTGCTCCACACGATCAGACAATTGCTTTATCTCCATTGAGAGAGAAAAAAAATTCCCCCTACGGCCTCAGAGATATAGAGGAAAAAATATACACACTTTTTTTTTTTTTTTACAATTCTTTCCTGCAATTGAGTACCCTAGGATCTGCGGTATGGCGGGTGATTCTGTTATGATTGAGTCACCGTAGGAGGCAAAAATAGAAATGCTAGCTAAGTCCAGAAAACCAGAGAAGTTGGCAGCTATCGGATTGCAGACCCCTGAACCTATCAACACAACTAGCAGTAGCCGTGGGGGGCTCCTACGATGCCCTAGGCCCCTCGATCACAGCCGGAGGACTACATAGCCTAAAGACAGAAAGGGAAATCTAAACTGCCCCAGAGCAGACCCCAAAGCAAAAGGCAGCCCCCCACATATAATGATGGTGAAGCAAGAAGAAAGAACAAAACACAGACAGAAAGATAGACTGAGCAAAGATGGGGCCCAAGCTAGCTTAGATAGGAAAGGACAGGAAGGCTGCTGTCTGCAATCCGTGAAAAACCCTATGAAAATAAGAGCCAACAAACTGACAGTAAAAAAGGCCCTGAAGACGCTAGGCTTCAAAAAAGGCTATGTCAGTACTCAGGAATATTCTGAAGACAGAGCAACAGGCAAAAGGAGATTCAGCTCACCCCAGCAGGGAATGGCAGAATCCAGAAAAGCAAGGAAAACAAAACACTAATGCAAAAAGGCAAAGCAGAAATCTTAGCTTTAGATGAGCAGGAATCAGACTGGTTTCCTAGAAGTCCACAGAGAAATCACCCGCAGGCCAGAAGGGCATCGGCAGCCTTATATCCAGTCATTAACTCCACTCAGCCAGTCATCATCATCAGCCCCAGGTGTTTGACAATCAGGCTCACTACGTTTCTTCACCAGAAGAGGGAGTTCCTCGGGCCTCAGTAGTGAAGGGGAAAATGAACTCACAACAATCACCAGTATACTCTGCTGACAACCGGTTCACATCAGAACTTGCTGGGATCTTCACACGACGTGATCTGTTTACTAAGGGACTCATGAAATTCACTGACCATGCTGAAGGTTACAGATCTTGGAAAGCTTCCTTCCAAAATGTTACTAGAGACTTGGGGCTGCAAGACAGGGAAGAGATAGACCTCTTAGTCAAATACCTCGGAGAAGAGTCAGTCAAACACGCAGTAAGGATCAGAGACATTAACATAAATCACCCTCAAATCGGTCTTAAAGAGATCTGGATGAGTGCTACGGCTCAGCAGAGGTAATAGAGAGAGCCTTGTTCAAAAGAATCGATAACTTTCCTAAAATATCTATCAAAGGTCTCCCAAATCTTAGAGAGCTAGTGTTAGGCGTCGGATTCCTGCAGCGGCCCAACAGGAATCCAGAGCCTCACATTCTGCATTCTCCCATTATCTATCGACCGCAGAGGAGATTGGTCACCAATCCCGGCGTCCTAGATGCTCTGCCCAGTCCTGCTCTGTGGATCTGGCAGTTGTTGCCACCTTTGGGTCAACAATAGCAATGCAGGCTGTTCAGCAGCAAATCGCTCCAGAGGCGAAGTCCCTCCGTCAGTCTACTGGGCTTGCTCACAAGACGATCTCCCATTGGAGATGGTGAGTCACGTGCTCAGGTCCTTCTCCAGATCTGATTTGTCCATCTCAGAGTTCTGGAAGGTCCCGGAAGGGCACGGCTATAAAAGGCCCGCATGGCCGAGCGGCCATGCGCTAGTATAGTCTCTAGTTGCTACTGTGTGAATGATGATGGATGCATGAACCTGCAAATGACTCATTAAGATCCCCTTCCTCTGATATTACGAGTGTGTATAGGGACTTAGGTTTAGAGTCTGCGCCAGCCAGTGGCAAGCTGCATGCCACAACAGCATCCTCCACAGTGCTAGCGTCCGACAGTGCGCCTGCTACCGGGTATTGTCGATTAGCGGCAGTGTCTGTCGCCACGCTGCAGTCTGCAGTACCTCTTGGCGTCCGCTGTAGCGACGCCACACGCACGGAGAGTCTAGATGGACTCTGACCCTCTGCCTAGGGCCCAGCTCCTGTGACCATATAACGTGCATGCACTTATCTGAGACCTGTGAGTCCAACAGGCTCAGCATTTATGTTAATTCCTTAGGCGTCTCTGTGAAGCTAACAGTACGCCCAGCGCTGACCGGGTGACGTCTAACCCGCGTGCAATATACCGCCACATAGCGCGTCTGCCATTATCTAGCAGCGGTTTAACACCTACTGCATGGTGGACCCCAAGCGGCGAACGCATTTTTTTATTTATCTATTTAGTGCGTTCCACCATTCCTAACATTATACTAGCACCAGGGTCTGGCTAGTAATGGCCGGCCAGCAGCAGCTACTGCAGTATATTCGGTAGCTGGAGGGCAGGTTGGCTACTCTCGAGAGTGCCACCTCAGCTGCGAAGTTTACTGAGGCTGCTGCCCAGGCAGTCGCAGAGGCTGTCTCACGTGTGTCCACGTCCACGCCTGCGCCGACAGTTTCCCGCCTCCCATTACCCGATAAATGTTCTGGCGACAGCACCTCCTGCAGGGGTTTCGTGAGCCAGTGCTCTATCCAGCTTGAGTTACTGGCCACGGGATTCCCTACGGAATGGGCTAAGGTGGGGTTTATCGTTTCCCTTCTGTCAGGCAGGGCGTTGGAGTGGGTCACGCCACTGTGGGAGCGTGGTGACCCAGAGGTTCAGACCGCTGCTCAGTTCTTAACATCCCTAAAGCAGGTCTTCTTGGGGCCACGGGTCACCCACGACACCTCTCTCCAGCTACTAGCGTTACCTCAGGGATCCCTCTCTGTCAGTCAGTACGCCGTCCGTTTCCAGACAGTGGCTTCCAAGCTGGAATGCTCTGATAAAACCCTCATCCCTGTGTTCTGGAGAGGTTTGCCGGAGCATGTTAAGGATGCTCTATCTACCAGAGAGGTTCCCGTAAGTCTGGAAGAGCTGATTGCCATTTCCACTCGTATCGATCTCCGTTTTTCAGAGTGCGGGCTGGAGCGTGCTCAATCCAGACGGAATGTTAGCTTGGCTCCCAACCTCTTTGAACCTCTAGGACCACCCGAGCCGGAGAGTTTACCTCCAGAGCCCATGGAGGTGTCCCGCGCCGGTCTCAAGATGCGCCGGCCCAAAGCTCCACACGCTGTTACCAGTGTCGACAGTCTGGTCACCCGGCTAACAGGTGTTCACAGCAGCCGAAAAAACAATCGCGTCCACTGCTCATTGGTGGGGGTCTATTCGCTATGGAGACCTTCTCCCCCAAACCGGCACTCCAAGGGATGTTAGATAGCGGTGATTCCTCTTGGGAGGTACTGGTCACGGTGGATTCCGGGGCAGAAGGGAACTTTATGTCTTCGCCCAACAGCACGCTTTCCGGTTGGTACCACTTCCTCGCCCAGTCCCATCAGGGTGGTCAACGGGGCGAGCTTATCATCCCAGATTACTGACCAAACAGCACTCCTTAGGCTCTCAATTTCACTGTCTCACCAGGAGACGCTTTCCCTGCTCATTATGCCAGAGGGCATTGATCAGGTGCTCCTCGGGGTTCCCTGGCTCCGTTGCCATTCCCCTCATATAGAGTGGTCCTCAGGGAAA
Organism: Dendrobates tinctorius; assembly: GCF_039654945.1. Lineage (NCBI taxonomy): Eukaryota > Metazoa > Chordata > Amphibia > Anura > Dendrobatidae > Dendrobates > Dendrobates tinctorius. The sequence goes on along the minus strand of NW_027361737.1, from coordinate 26,110,194 downwards.
ATACTGGATGGAGGAAAAACTGTGTGGGAAGGTGCATGGGGGAAAGCATCCAAGTAGCCTCTGCGGAGGTGCCTGCGGATCTTTCCGCGCCCCCTACTGGGAGTCTGAAGACCGTGGCTCCGGTCGTCCTCGAGTCAGTACGGTCCAAGGTTCTCGCGTGGGTACACGTGTCCAGGGTGGGTGGTCACTTTGGCTACAAGCAGACCACAAAACTCCTGGCAAGGTCTTATTGGTGGCCGCACAGGGCTCGGGACACTAAAAATTACATTCAGGCATGCGCCTCTTGTGCTCAGAGCAGCTCCTCTAAACAGAAGCCGGCTGGGTTACTCTATCCCTTGCCGGTGGCAGACCGGGCAGTGGAGGTTTGCGACAGTTTGAGTCGCACCCCGCATGCCACTCAAGTGAGAATGAAGACGCCCACCGACGATTAGCGGCAGTGTCTGTCTCCGCGCTGCAGCCTGCAGCACCTCTTGGTGTCCGCAGTAGCGACGCCGCACGCACGGTAGGTGTAGACGGACTCTGACCCTCTGCCTGGGGCCCAGCTCCTGTGACCATATATCGTGCATGCACTTATCTGAGACCTGTGAGTCCAACAGGCTCAGCATTTATGTTAATTCCTTAGGCGTCTCTGTGAAGCTAACAGAGTACGCCCAGCGCTCACTGGGTGACGTCTAACCTGCGTGCAATATAGCGCCACATAGCGCGTCTACCATTATCTAGCAGCAGTTTAACACCTACTGCACGGTGGACCCCAAGCGGCGAATGCACTTTATTATTTATCTATTTAGTGCGTTCCGCCGTTCCTAACAGCTAGGTGACCTGCTACAAGAGGTCCTAGTTGCCAAATGTGAAGGTGACCTACTAGGACTTGCATACCTTGACACAGCCAAAGGTGTTAACCCTATAGTACAAAAGTTGTCTTACAATCTACAGGAGAGGTGGCTCACACGTGGTTCCATGATTAAATACAAACACAGTGTTTCATTCTCTCCCTTCTCCGTTATTGTAGACTTTATACACGAACAAGCGACAATCAGAAATGATCCCAGCTTTGACTTTGCAATGTTATATACTGCACTACCACCAGCTGCAAACCCACGCTAAACATCTGTGGCAGTGCACAAGACTAATGTTTCTTCTCCAAGTTCCAATTACAGGTCTGCTGGCCGATCTCAGAGACAAAGGTACAAGAACCCGGCAAGCAGTGGCCGCTCAATCAAACACCTCATCCTCTGCTGAAATGCAGAGCCTTCAGAGGAAAGTCTATGCCGGATCGCAGAAGCCTCCTGAAAGAGAACGGTATCTGCTACAAGTGCTGCTAATCCACCACTCATCTCGCCAAGGATTGTAAGGTCAGTGTAAAATGCACAGAATGTGGCAAATAGTATTTGTCTACCCTGCAGCCACAGACGAAGTGGCAATCTAACAGGCCTAATCTGAGGATTGGTGACCTCGTCCTTTTGAAAGACTGTCAGGCCCATCGAAACCAGTGGCCACTTGTTCTAGTGACTGCTACATTCCCGAGTAAAGATGGTAATGTCCGCAAAGTCGAACTCAGGATGGCCAAAGGAGATGGACCTAAGACATTCTCCAGACCAGTGACTGAGCTGGTCCTATTGTTGTCTTCAGAGGATAGGAATAGTGGCATCCGTTCAATGTCAGACGTGGAGTGTTCTGTCTCCGACATAATTAATGACTCCTGAACTGCCTATTTTGATAACATACAATGATTGCTGTATGTATAGAATGTTCAGATTTCTATAGTTTAATGTTTAGTGTTTTTGTCTCAATCTAGTGGCCAAAGTCGTAACTGCATGTTATTATGCATTCTACTTCCTGATTCATTTTCCATCCAATCCACAATGTATCTTGGGTAAGTTTGCAAAGTACCATGGTCTATTCCAGCCCCCTTTTTCTCTTCAGTCTGCCATTGTCTATCAAGTCTGCATACTGGAAGCACCTCATCCCTCTTCTCCCCCTGCGTTAGGTGACTTGTTCCCTCTATATATTCCTATCTCCCACATTAGCCAGCTTAGTTAGTTTCCCGGCTCAGCTATCAGTGCAGACATGTATGTTGCATATGTATGTATTCTTATGAACTTACCACTGATTGTGTTCATGTATTTTTGTTGTAGTTTCACCATCTATATACCTTCATTCAATAAAACACAGATTCAACTACAGTCTCCCTCATTGGACCCCGGTATAGCGGTTTAGCTGCTTGTTAAGCTATATGAATCCCGTTCATTTAGCTGAAGACAGGACAGTCGTGGCGACCAAAAAAATGTAATTCTGGAGTTTTGAATTTTTTTCTCACTACGCCGTATAGCGATCGGGTTAATGCTTTTTTTGATAGATCAGGCGATTCTGAACGCGGCGATACCTAATGTGTATGTGTGATTTTTTTGTTATTGTTTTATTTTGATTGGGGCGAAGGGGGGTGATTTGAACTTTTATTTTTTTTTATTTTTAAACATTTTTTTTTATTTTTGGCATGCTTCAATAGCCTCCATAGGAGGCTAGAAGCATGCACAACTCGATCGGCTCTGCTACATATGGGCGATGAGCAGATCGCCCATATGTAGCAGATTTACTGCAGTGCTCTGAGCGCCGGCCACCCGGCGGCGCTCAAAGCGATCTGCCTGTAACAACCATAGAGGTCTCTATGAGACCTCTGGTTGTCAGGGAAACGCGTTGCCGACCCCCGATCACGTGACAGGGTCGGCGATGAGCTCACTTCCGGCCCAGCGGCCTGAAGTGCTATTTAAATGCCCGCTGTCAGCTTTGACAGCGGGATTTATCTAGTTAATAGGCGCGGGTGGATGGCGATTCCCCTCGCGCCTATTGCAGGCACATGTCAGCTGTTTATAACAGCTGACATGTCGTGGCTTTGAGGTGGGCTCACCGCCGGAGCCCACCTCAAAGCAGGGGATCCTTACCGATGACGTACTATTCCGTCATCGGTAAGGAAGGGGTTAACCCCTGGTTATTTTCCTTTGAGTGATTTGGAATTTTTAAGCATGATCAAATAGAGTTTGGAATTTTATTCAAAGGAGCTGGAACAACCTCTTTTATATCCTCCATTGTCTGATTAGGATGGAGTTCCGCGCACCTGGAAGGTTTGGATATATGGTGAGCTGACCTTCCTGTTTCTTACATAGAGTGAATGCAGACATTTAGCTCAATCTCGGAAAACCCCTTAAATTACTGCTTCCTGGAATAGGCCTCGGTGTTTGGACATAATTGTTCTTTATATCTGCCTATATGTTGCTCAGCTTAGGCTACTTTAACACATGCCGGGCCGTATTGCCGTGATTTTTGCGGTCTCCCGCAAAAGCGGGCCTTAAAAAACCTCGGATCATTTTTCCCTGTTGTAACAAATTGCCAGGAAAAAAACGGCGATCCGAAAATATGGTGTATTGCAAAAACAAGCTACCGTTGTTTTTGTGGTACCATTGATTTAAATGGAGGCCGTGTCCGTGAGCAAGCTTGACATTTTAACTTTAAACAAACATTTGACTTTAAGCAAACTGCACAGTCTCTCTTTAAATTCACTCAGGGTATGTGACTCACCCAAGTACTGCAGTAGCCAGGCCGCTCCCGATATGTAGGGCATAGACAGCGGCATTATGGGGACCGCTGCGGCGGGCGCTCCTCCTGGCGGCGCTGCGGGGTTGGCGGCAGCGTCCGCCGCTGCATTGCTTTGTGGCGCGGACATTCTCTTCCTCCCCCCTAGTTAACGTTAGCCAGGGCCGGGGGTTGAGGGAGCTTACCGGCGGCCACTTCGCAGGCCCGGCGCTCCGGGCTGTAGGCCTCAGCTCCTTCTCCTCTCACGCGCTGTCCTCTCTTCCCACGCTGCACTTCACTTCTTTGCGCTCTGTGGCAGGCTCCGCCCACAATGGCCTGCCCCTTTTTCTTCCCGCGCGCGCCAAGCAGCGCGGCAATGGTGGCAATTGGCGCCAATTTCACACACAGTCTTTTACACAAACACAGTCTATGGCACACAGGACCCGGGGATACCGGGTTCCGTAATCCTGTTCGTGACGCCAAATTGGATCACCCTCCCAGGGCTGTGGGGTACTCGGTACCGGGCCGGTCTCAGTGGGATGTGTCACAGCAGCGGTGACCCGGACCGTGGCCCTTGGCGCCCAAGTAATAGGAAGATGTGAATGGTGGAACGTAGTTAGATGAATAGTTTGTGATGCCACCTGTGGTGCTCAGCAAGGGAGGTGTTAAGCCATGTAGATGTGGTCGGCACGGGGATGTAGCGGTGCCGGAAAGGTAGGAAGCAGACAAGACACAGCAGGGTGCAATTTCTGTACCTTTACTTGGTAACTGCAGTCCAGGGTCCTGATTACAGATGGTATTGGAGCATGCTAGCCTGGAAGCAATTCAGGGATTCTCTCTCAGCAGATGGGCTGTGCAGTCTCCTTACTAGCGCTTGTTTGCGGGATCTCCAGTACCGAGTTACACTGAAGTTCCTCCTGTCAGATGTTCTCAAGAACCTCACTTGCACGGCAGACAGCTGTAGCCTCTCTCGGGGACTCCTCTCTCCTGAGTCCTGGCTCACTATCCAAGCTGCTGTTGTGCCCTCAAGTCTTAGATGGGAGCAGGGCATTTATAGCCTCCTACAACTCTGGTGTCTGTTGCAGGACCGTTAGTATCCGTACAACCGTGGAGACCAGGCTCCAGTTCATGCACTCTCTCCAGAGATGAGCTCTTCCTCTCAGCTCTATCTCAGCGCTCCTTCCACACGTCTGCACACTTCACCCTCTGCAGACTAATTTCACCCTCTGCAGACTAACTACTACCCACCCCTTCCTCTTGGCCCTCAGAGAGCACTCCTCCCCTTAATCCCGGTTCAGAGTTCCCCCTGCTGGCCTGGAGTGGAACTGTGTTGCATGCATAGATTGACTGCGAGAGAGACCCATCATTGCCTCCTAGCCTGGCATTATCCTCACCTGGAGGAAGGCAAAGCCACTGTGGCGACCATACTCCTGGGGGGCACCACAGTTCTTCGTAAACTTAAATATGAACACCACGGTTGGCAAGTGTGCGGGGATTTGAAAGTCTTGTGCATGCTGCTCGGGCAACAAGCTGGGTATGCCAAATACCCTTGTTTTCTGTGTCTATGGGACAGTCGAGACCGACAAATTCACTGGACCAAGAAGAATTGGCAGCCGAGGGTGCTCACAGTTGGTGAAAAAAATGTCCTCCGAGAAACTTTGGTTCCTCCCCATAAAGTTCTTCTACCACCTCTCCACATCAAATTGGGATTGATGAAGCAATTCGTAAAATCACTTCCAAAAGATGGAGAATGCTTCAAATACTTGGTCACCAAGTTTCCAGGCCTCTCGGAGGCAAAATTGACTCCACATCTACCGACCTCATGACGTTGGAAGACCAGGCCCGTTCCATAGTACCTGGCCCGAAACCTAGGCTCTGGACGATGCAGGAATGTCCATCAGCGATCTCCATTTGGCTACCCACTAATTTCGAATGTTTGGCTTATGCTGTCCCTAGCAGACCACCACCCCACCTGAACTTGGACTCCACTATACATTTCACTGGCTGATACTGAACTCCCTCTAACCAGGAAGCGCTCCCCTTCTTATCAGCGCTAGTGCCCACCCACTGGGCTAATCCTAACTTTACCAATTTCCTATCTTGTATGCTAAACCTATTATCCCTATTCAACAGTATATTGTATGTTGTCCTAAGATTATCCTGATGCTATACTCACATTATGCAATAACACCTTATATACTGCACATCAGCATCATAACACATTACATTAGACACATGTTACTTTTACATATAAAAATGCAGGACGGTATTCACATAGTGCGTCTGTCATGTTAAGGGGCAGGAACAGGGTAACACAGTTCACATCCCTACACATGGTGCAGATAGTCGAAGGCTACACTGCTCTGCTAAAATTTTTCTATGGGGAGTTCCATCTTCCCTGCTTGTAAACTCAGTACATCCTTGGCGTTGGAATTCGATAGTTTATTTGGAAAAAGAAAAGCATTTAATGTTATGTTTTATAATATAGAGGTAAAGACGCTGAGTCTGGAAGGCTTGCATTCAATGTTCTTGCAATCACCATGTGGGGGAGCTGTTGTCCTGCAGACATAAGGATTACATGCTGTTTGCCAGTATTTTAGGTCTAAGGTGAAATAGATCAAGCTCAAGAAATATAGTATAGAAAAGGCTGAAAATTGTATTTAATGGCATACCTGAATTTTGAGTGGGACATGATTTTTAGATATGGGAAGGATCCTCACTCCATCTTAAAACCACTATAACTGCAGTAAACCCAGACACTAGAATAAATACACAAAACACATTATTTTAGTTGTCAAAATGGCCACAGCTTTATTTAAATCACAGGATTAAAATAATCACCGTAGCAGTCAGTTGAAGTACTGGTACATTGGGATTCACGAGTACTGTGATACCCCAGCTGTCTGACATACAGAACCAGGCCAGACAGCCATAAAGGGGCGGCACGCACTGGGGGCCATTCAAGCAGAGCCAGTAAACTTTCAGGGCACCAATGCCCTTATTATCCTCACTCCTGTACTTAACCACCGTGCCCGCCCCTGATTGACGTTACCATTACAACGTCCTTGAAGCTGGCCACCGAAGCCGAGCATGGTCACCACCATGAGGTTTTATATCCTCTGTTAGTTAAAATGAGTCCACCTTAACTTGCCTGCAACTTCCACCTGACTCCTAAACCGCAAAGCTGTGACAGGTTATACATTCCAAGTCACATTTGTCACTTTTATTTTATTTATTTATTTTTTTTCTAAATCACTTTATAAGTTTACAAAACTAGAAGTCCCTGCAAAAGCATTAAGGGACTAAACTTGTCAAACCTGCGACTCACAAAGAGTCATCCTACAGAGCTAAGGAGAGGAAAAACCCCTGTGAAGGAAGCCTCTATTAAACCATGGCTGAAGGACTGCCCTTCCCTTGGGCTTAGAGGTTAATGCTAATGTTAACTCTTTATAGCCATGATAAAATTGAACCTGGTACAAGATATACAATCGCAAATTCAAAAAAATACAATAAAGCATTCATCATTATACAAGCAATAATTAAAACGTTTTAGGACAGTGATTATAAACAGGGCGGGAGAGCGGGTGATGTTTCCTCCAGTTTAACAGGTGAGAGAAAGAGGGAGAGAGACAGAGTTAGCTCCTCTATACACGTCCCACCCTCCTCACAGTAACACACCAGTCACAAACATACTGTGCTCCTTCCTCTTAAATAGAAAACAGCAAAAAAGCAGAGAGGTTTACCCATCCAGGCCTCCAGACAAATGCACAGTGTTAGGATTTAGTGTTAGGTACCCATAAACGTGGAGACCTTTGGCGCAGGTTACGGGCTCACGTATTTTGGCCAAAATATCAGCTAATACTCCACATTTTTTAATATGTTTTTTGCACTTTTTATTCAGGGTGCAGTTGGGCCCATTTGGTCTTGTAAACTGCGGTGTCTGTTCACATGGCATGCATTTTGATAGCGCTGGGCAGCCCGCCTGAGCTAATAGAAGGGTGTCACTACTAGGCTGGCCTGGATGCTGTGCATGGCTATAGTGTGAACAGCGCCGCATATAAGTTTTTTATTGTGCATTAACATTCCAGGCAACCGCCCCCTCCATATATTGGTAGGATGTGAGCGGTTGTTTCATCGGTATTCTTGCACCTGTGCTGCCATCTTAATTACATGGGTCCACTGCATCCTGTCTGGAGGCCTGGACGGGTAAACCTCTCTGCTTTTTTGCTGTTTTCTATTATTGGAGGATTTTTAAGTCCTCTTTCTGTGCTATTTTAGTACTCCTTCATCTTAAAGCAACATCACTCTTGCTTAAAATCTACACCGCTATACAAAATAAGCTGCAGGAGTTAAAGGTCCACCCCTTCCAAAGTCATGTCCTCCTCTGCTTCGTGCTCCGGTGGTTTCTTTATTCACCAGCACATATTTCGTTTGTGGAATCAAACATGGTAATATTAGCAATGAATCACATGGAGGATTTCGCCAATTTCTTGGTGCTAGGTGCCATTTGAGAAAGGCATAATGCAATATATACACACATGGTCAAAATTGTTGGTACCCCTCGTTTAATGAGAGAAAAACCCACAGTGGTCACAGAAATAACTTGAATCTGACAAAAGTAATAATAACTAAAAAATCTATGATAATGGACAATTGAAAGTCAGACATGCCTCCACAGAATTTAAAAAAAAATAAAACTCATGAAATTGGCCTGGACAGAAATGATGGTACCCCTGAAAATAATGTGACAAAGGGACATGTTAAATCAAGGTGTGTCCACTAATTGGCATCACAGGTGTCTACAATCTTGGAATCAGTGAGTGGGCCTGTATAGAGGGCAACAGATACTCACTGTGCTGTTTGGTGACATGGTGTGTATCACACTCAACATGGACCAGAGGAAGTGAAAGAAAAAGTTGTCTCAGAAGATTAGAAAGAAAATTATAGACAAACATGTTAAAGGTAAAAGTTGTAGACCATCTCCAAGCAGCTTGATGTTCCTGTGACTACAGTTGCACATATTATTTAGAAATTTAAGATCCATGGGACTGTAGCCAACCTCCCTGGACGTGGCCGCAGAAGGAAAATTGATGACAAATCAAAGAGACGGATAATATAAATAGTAACAAAAGAGCCCAGAAAAACTTCTAAACAGATTAAAGGTGAACTTCAAGCTCAAGGAACATCAGTGTCAGATGGCAACATCCGTCGTTGTATGAGCCAAAGTGGACTTCATGGGAGACGACCAAGGAGGACACAATTGTTGAAAACAAAAATCATAAAAAAGCCAGACTGGAATTTGCTAAACTACATATTGACAAGCCACAAAGCATCTGAGAGAATGTCCTATGGACAGATGAGACAAAAATGGACCTTTTTGGCAAGGCACATCATCTCTATGTTCACAGACGGAAAAATGAAGCATATCAAGAAAAGAACACTGTCCCTACTGTGAAACATGGAGGAGGCTCTGTTATGTTCTGGGGCTGCTTTGCTGCACCTGACACAGGGTGTCTAGAATCTGTGCAGGGTACAATGAAGTCTCAAGACTATCAAGGGATTCTAGAGAGAAATGTGCTGCCCAGTGTCAGAAAGCTTGGTCTTAGTCGCAGATCATGGGTCTTGCAACAGGATAATGACCCAAAACACACAGCTAAAAACACCCAAGAATGGCTAAGAGGAAAACACTGGACTATTCTGAAGTGGCCTTCTATGAGCCCTGACCTAAATCCTATTGAGCTTCTTTGGAAAGAGATGAAATATGTCATCTGGAAAGGCAACCTTCAAACACGAGACAACTGGAGCAGTTTGCTTTTGAGGAGTGGGCCAAAATACCTGTCAAGAGGTGCAGAAGTCTCATTGACAGTTATTATTATTATTATTATTATTATTATTTATTTATATAGCACCATTGATTCCATGGTGATGTACATGAGAAGGGGTTACATACAAATTACAGATATTACTTACAGTAAACAAACTAACAATAACAGACTGATATAGAGGGGAGAGAGGACCCTGCCCTTTCGGGCTTACATTCTACAGGATGGTGGGGAAGGAGACAGTAGGTTGGGGGGTTGCAGCAGCTCCAGTGATGGTGAGGCGGTAGCTCCAGTAGTGGTGGGGAGGCAGCGGGAATCATTGCAGGCTGTAAGCTTTCCTGAAAAGATGGGTTTTCAGGTTCCGTGTGAAGGATCCGAATGTGGTTGATAGTCGGACGTGTTGGGGCAAAGAATTCCAGAGGATGGGGGATATTCGGGAGAAGTCTTGGAGGCGGTTGGGTGAGGAGTGAATAAATGTGGAGGAGAGAGGGAGGTCTTGAGAGGACCGGAGATTACGTGAGGGAAGATATTGGGAGATTAGTTCAGAGATATATGGAGGAGACAGGTTATAGATGGCCTCGTAGGTCAGTATTATTAATTTGAATTGGATACGCTGAGGGAATGAGAGCCAGTGAAGAGATTTGCAGAGGGGAGAAGCAGAGGAGTAGTGAGGAGAGAGATGAATTAGTTGGGCGGCAGAGTTAAGGATGGACTGGAGAGGTGCGAGGGTGTTAAGCAGGGAGGCCACAGAAAAGGATATTGCAATAGTTGAGGCAGGAGATTATGAGGGCATGCACAAGCATTTTAGTAGATTGAGGGTTGAGGAAGGGAGGGATTCTGGAAATATTTTTGAGCTGGAGGCGACAGGAGGTAGAGAGAGCTTGGATGTGCGGTTTGAAGGACAGGGCAGAGTCAAGGGTTACTCTGAGGCAGTGGACCTCTGGTACGGGGGAAAGCGTGATGTCGTCAATTGATATAGATAGGTCGGGTAAGGAAGATCTGGGAGATGGGGGAAAGATGATTAGTTCAGATTTGTCCACATTGAGTTTGAGGAAGCGAGAGGAGAAGAAGGAGGATATGGCTGATAGACACTCCGGGATTCTGGACAGCAGAGAGGTGACGTCTGGGCCAGAGAGGTAGATCTGAGTGTCATCGGCATAAAGGTGGTACTGGAATACATGGGATTTTATGAGATGCCCCATGCCAAGTGTATAGATTGAGAAGAGTAGGGGTCCTAGAATAGACCCTTGGGGGACTCCAGCAGAGAGAGGGTGGGATGAGGAGGTAGTATGGGAGTGGGAGATGCTGAATGTGTGGTTGGAAAGGTATGAGGAGATAAAGGATAGGGCGAGGTCTTTGATGCCAAATGAGGAGAGGATCTGTAGTAGGAGGCAGTGGTCAACTCTGTTGAAAGCAGAGGACAGGTCTAGAAAGAGGAGTATAGAGTATTGTCTGTTAGCTTTAGCTGTAAGTAGGTGGTTGGTAATTTTGGTCAGGGCTGTCTCAGTGGAATGATGGGAACGGAAACCAGATTGTAGATTGTCAAAGAGCAAGTTAGATGAGAGGTGGGAGGAAAGCTCAGTGTGGACATACTGCTTCAGGAGTTTAGGAGCGAATGGGATCAGCGATATTGAGCGATAGCTGGACGTGGCTGTTGGGACGAGGGTTGGCATGGTTGAAAGCAGAAGGGAAAGTACCAGAAGTTAGTGATAGGTTGAAGAGGTGGGTTAGGGATGGGATAAGAGTGGTGGTGATGCTGGGGAGGAGGTGGGATGGGATAGGGTCAAGTGCACAAGTGGTGAGGTGTGATATGGAGAGAAGATGAGCAAGCTCCCCTTCAGTGATGTTAGATAGGGAGGTTATGGGGTTTGGGCATTGGTCTGGTGTGCAAAGGGGTTATGGTGGTTGAGCAATAAAGACTTGCCATGTTTGGTCTATCTTGTTTTTGAAGTGCATGGCAAAATCCTCGGCAGAGATTAGGGAAGTCGGAGGGGGCAGTGGTGGGCGGAAGAGGGAGTTACAAGTATTGAACAACTGTTTGGGGTTGTGAGATAAGGAAGATACAAGGGATGTAAAGTAGGCCTGTTTAGCAGAGGTGAGGGCAGATCTGAATGGGAGTGTTGCTTGTTTGAGTGCAGTGAAGTCTTTTCCCGACTTTTCCCTATAGTCGGCCGATTTCGTTCAACTCGACTTTTGAGAGAGTCGGGAAACCCGACTCGACCCTAAAAAAGACAAAGTCGCTCATCTCTACTGACCACGTGTGTAAAAACTGAACATCAATCCTTTCACTTTATACTATATAAAAATATAAATATTGTATCTATTTTTGCAATAAGCTGTAATAGTTGTCTATGTATAAGGCCCCATTCACACATCTAATTTTCAAATTTTGTGCATTCTATATTTTTTTTTAAGGCTGGGGTCACAAGATGATATATTGTCTCTGCGAGAGAATCAGGATGATTATGTTAATAACACTTTGCTCAAACTCTGATCCTAGGGTAATTTTAGTGTGATGTGATTCTCTCACATGTGACAAAGAACTTCCCTGCAGCACGCCCGCTGTCTTGGGGTTATATTTGATTTAGATCACATCTGATCACTTGCTTGTTCATGTCACCTACACCTCAAAAACATCTCTAGAATTTGATCTTTTCTTACCTTTAACTGAAAAATCTCTGAGTGTTGCCCTTATTAATTCTTGTCTATCCATTCTGAATGCAGCAGCCAGCATCATATTCCATTCCAACTGCTACACCGATGCCTTTACCCTGTGCCAGCCATTGCGCTTGTTACCCATCCCTACACCACCCTTCATCTTCTCCCTCAACTTTGTCATCATGATGGAAGCTCTGAGGACAGGAATATTGGAGAGCACTATCGGACACAGACAAAAGAGGCCCCTGTGCAAGAACAGCAAGAACAATATATGGGCTCTGTGCAGTCAAATATCTCATCATAATGCACAACTCCACGTGTTTTAGTGGTGGAAGTGGCCCCTATAACACTTGGACCCCTGTGCGGCTCCATAGGTTGCACCAATGATATGTCCGTCCCTGGTGGAGACACCAGAGTCTACGTATCTTTGGAAAAATTCTGCTGTTGTGCAATGATAAAAGTACAAGTGACTCCATGGGGGAAAACTGAATAAAGCCACATTGAACTGTTCCTATTGTTTGGTTTCTTGTCCAGGAGCCAGTGTATGCTTGGTACACACTACAGAGGGTGCAGTCACTTCTGCTTTGCCCTCCCCTGTTACACAGTTTTCATTCCAAGTGGCATGCACATGCCTGTGTATACAAGGGGATGTGCTACTGACAAATAATCATTTTTATGTCAGCATAAAAGATTTCATCAGCCTCACGCTAAACTGAATGTGTACAAATTGTAGAGAACAGCCACACAAACACCATCATTCAGGACTGGGTGGATGCATAGTGTCACAATTGCACAAATATAAGGATTTCTTAAGTTGTCATTAGTCATACTTCTACTGTGAGACCAGGCACACTGCCTATCACCTAATAAGTACACCACAAAAAGTACTGACACCCGGGTCTCCTTCAACAGCCAAACTACGCTCTGCAAAAATGTGAACATAAGGAGTCAAGATGGATGACCTAATTGTGCACTGGATCATTTCATTATCTGGTCAGATTTAGACTAATTAGCATAGACTATAAATAGTTTAATAAAAGCATCTATTATAATAACTACATGTAAGATTCCTGTATTGTTCTTCATTACAAGAGTAGATTTGGGGGTTTTATAGCCAATGTTTAGATAAGATCTCTCAATCCATCATGTTCTATGTGTGGCATATGACTCAGACTTGAATAATCACGCAGGAATGTAAAAGTAAAGGCACACGGTGTGAACCAGCTGTTTGACAACATAAATGGGACTTAGAATAAAATATAATAGTTCCCTGGAAAATTGTACTTTACTAAAAGGTAAAAAAATAGATTATGTAAGAATGTAAAATGCCTGCATGATAGGAAATAATAACTCAGAATTAAAGGAGCTTCAATCAAAAGGTGGTGAGAGTAGATGGGATATACTGGCCTTATGTAAGTAGAGCTCTACGTACATGATAGCAATGACCCTATACTGCCCCCCACCATCACAAGGGTCAGGTACATCCAATAATTGGACAAAAGCTGTTAGTTGGCCATCGGTTATTGGTTATTTTGGCCAAATTACAACAACTTGAAACCTGCAAAAAGAAAATGGGAATAGGATTTTGTTTTCCATTGCTAAATATTAATAATTTTCGCCTAAAAAATGAACCCTCTAATCTTGTGACTAGTGATACCAGAAATGTGAACATTGTCATACATAACTGATATGGCGTCAAGAACAATTACACCCCTTTAGTGTAGCTTTATAGACAACAATAATAAGGCTTTTGTCTACATATAGGACTCAGAATAGCAGAGAACACACAATTGTGTCTTCGCTCTGTGCCCCTGTATAGATGTGGCGCCCCTGAGGCTCGGTCGCCACAGAGGTACTGCACCTCCTCCTGAGGTGTGGTATCCCACCATCCAGGTAAGGTGGAGACACCTAACCACACTCCAACACCTGCACCCCACACCACAAAGTAGTGTAGCAAAGCACCTTCGGTGGCTCCCTGCTTGGAGTGTAGCATAGCACCCCTTGGTGGCCCCCTGCTTGGAACACGAAACGTGCTGGGAGGTGGGTGGAGTTAGATGACATTACAAGGAGCGGGAAGAGTTGAGGATTAGAGGTCAGTTGGTTAAAGAGTTGGAGAGAAGAAGATCCCCGGAGAGAGGGATAGATGGATGGAAATGCTGCAGCAGATCCCAGTGACCTGGGTCTGCTGGCACAGGAAGGGGAGAGAGAGAGCAACATAGACTGAAAGCCTGACTCTCCATAGAGAGGAAGATCAGTACGGAATGTGAGGAGAAAAGAGAACAGAGGACGTGGGTTAGAAGAGAACCCTTCCTAGAAGTTCTAAGCGCAAGGCCGGGGCCCGGTCCCCGAGGTTGTATGGATACTAATGGTCCTGCAGCAGACACCGGAGGAATAGAAGTAGTGACCACTTTATTCCCATACAAGACTTGGGGGCACAACAGCAAATAGATAGTGAGCCGGGACTTAGTAGCAAGGAGTCCCCAAAGCAGGCTACAGCTGTCTGCCATACAAGTAGAGTTCAAAAGAACACCGGACAGGAGGCACTCCAGTGTAACTCAGTACTAGGAGTACTTCACCTAAAGGCGCTATAAGAGGAGACGTTCAGAAAGGCACATGTTGGCGGAGTGTTGGAAAGGAGTATTCCATCTGGCCTGGAGGTTGACTGAGTCCCTGACCCGGAGGACACGGCACGGAGGCAGGCACCTGTTTGTACAACAGACCGTGAGTAAAGCTTTGGAACTACATGCCCTGGTGTCCTCCACGTATTCCTGCGCCAACCTGCCCAGCACTGCTACATCCCTTGCGCCTGACACTACACCATCTACGTGTCACTTCATTTACTCTACCCTGGGACTACAGCCCTGCCTGTGGAGGGCTATAACATCATTGCTGCACCACACCGTCTGTCCCAGAGGATCTGTCTGCAGCGTCGGCTTATATCTTCATTGCCGAACACCACAGGTGGAGTCACGAATCACTTATAAACTTTCATCACCATAAGCACACTGGAACAATCCCTTTTAAAATGGGCGCCCAGGGCCACGGGCCGGGTTACAGCTGCCGTGACATCTCCTATTGAAGCTCATCGGGCCCGGTACCGAGTACCCCACAGCCCTGGGTGTGAGGGCGTCCCATAGAGATCACTGTTAACAGATATACACATGGAATCATTAGTGCATAGCGACCTATATACGTGAACATGAAGTTACAGATCATGTCTCTTCAGCTTGCCCTCTGGTCTCACACTCAGATGAGCCTCGAGCCTGTGACAGATGAGGATCAATGTGGAGAAATATGAAATTATGCACTTGTACACTAATAATGTGGGCATCATATGTTCTAGGGGAGTAAAACTAGGAGAGTAATTTGTAGAGAAGTATCTGGTTGTACTTGTAGATCATAGACGAAATTACAGCATAAGATGACTGTCATCGGTTTCTAAGGCCAACAGAATATTGTAAGGTATCAAAAGAGGTATGAACTCACAGGGCAGGAACATAACACAGTGACAACATTTGGAATATGCAGTTCATGTTCTTGGAACTAGTTCATAGAAAGGATGTCCAGGAGCAGGGATGTTATCGCAGTCGCAGAGGGTGGGATCCTGACTGGGCCCATTCGAGAGGAAGGACCACCGACACTATCGCCATTTCACCTGGATGTGCATCTGCGGAAATGTATTGTGGCGCAGAGATCTGCTGACTCCCTTTATCGCATTACAGGTTGCCAGCCAATTAGAGGCAGGGCTGACGTCAGCATTTCCATCATGGCCGGCGCATAGCAGTGTTGTCATGCAGTACCCATGGTGGGTATGCCTGTGTCAGCAGCGAACCTCTGCGCAGACTCTGGAAGAAGATGCCACACGTCGTGGGAGCTGGAGAAGGGAAGAAGAATCTTTTGTGTTTTTTTATGTGTTGGAGAAGAACAGAGGTATTTATCACGGGAAGGTTCCTAGGGAGGTTGGACATTATTATAGGAAGGGGCCCAGGATGGGGAACATTATACCAGCTAGGGACCCAGAATGGAGAACACTGTTATAGGTTGGGGCCCAGGATTAGGGACATTATTTAAAAAAGGGGCCAAGATAGAGGACATTATTATAGGAAGGGGCCCAGGATGGGGAAAATGATTGACTTGCATAAGCAAATGAATGGCCATACAAAAAGTATTGTCAAAAGCTGCTCCATGAAAAAAAAACCCTCAAAAGACAAGAGGACACTCCCTCCGTCTGGAGAAAGAAAGGATCGGTTTCCAGAGGAGACGGCTTCTTTACCATAAGAACTATTAATCCGTGGAATAGTTCTCCTCCAGAGCTGGTCACAGAGGAAAACATTGATGATATAAAAAAAAGGCTTTGATGTTTTTTAGAAGAAAATAACAAATATTTTTGTAAATATGTAATGTAATGTTATTTTCTAAATGTTTGGTCCAGTGGATCCACAATTGGAACCAGGAGGGAAAGATTAGCTCTGTTGGAGTGGACTGGATCATGCATTGTGGTTGTACATGTGCCTCTTCCCTTTGTCTTTACCCATTCGTTGATTATACTTGAAGGAGATTTAGCTTTTTTCAACAGTGTTAGTTATATTACTGTGGCGCCCCTGAGGTGTGGTGCCCCACCATTCAGGTAAGGTGGAGATACCTGACCACACTCCAACACTTGCATCCCACACAACATAGTAGTGTAGCAAAGCACCTTTGGTGGCTCCCTGCTTGGAACATGAAGAGT
This sequence comes from Dendrobates tinctorius, assembly GCF_039654945.1. Lineage (NCBI taxonomy): Eukaryota > Metazoa > Chordata > Amphibia > Anura > Dendrobatidae > Dendrobates > Dendrobates tinctorius. The sequence continues at coordinate 26,093,418 of NW_027361737.1, read as the reverse complement.
GCTGGGAGGTGGGTGGTGCTTAATCTGCACCAGAGAGCGGGAGATGATTGGGACTAGGTCAGCCAGTCTGACGAGGAGTCAGAGAGTGGATCCCCAGAGTGGGATAGATGAAGGCAGTGCTGCAGCAGACCTCAGTGACCTGGGTCTGCTGGCACAGGAAAGAGATATTCAGAAATCCTAATTCTCCTTAAGAAAGATTGATTTGTACGGAACGTGAGGAGAAGAAGTGAACTAACGATTAGGGTTAGAGCAGAGCCCTTCCTAAAGTTCTAAGTGCATGGCCGGGGTCCGGTCCCCGAGGTTGTATGGATACTAATGGTCCTGCGACAGACACCGGACGAATAGAAGTTGTCACCACTTTATTCCCACACAAGACTTGGGGGCACAACAGCAACGAGAGTGAGCCGGGACTTAGTAGCAAGGAGTCCCCGAAGCAGGCTACAGCTGTCTGCCGTACAAGTAGAGTTCTAAGAACACCTGAAAGGAGGAACTCCAGTGTAACTCAGTACTGTGAGTACTTCACTACGAGCGCTAAGGAGGGAGACGTTCAGAAAAGGCACATATGTTGGCGGAGTGGTGGAACGGAGTACTTCATCTTGCCTGGTGGTTGGCTGAGCTCCTGACCTGGAGGACACGGCACGAATGCGGGCACCTGTATGCACAACAGACTGTGAGTAAAGCTTTGGAACTACATGCCCTGGTGTCCTCCGCTAATTCCTGCGCCAACCCACTCGGCACTGCTACATCTCTGTGCTGAACACTGCCCCTCTTCCTCAACATCTATTACACTGCCCTGGGACTACAGCCCTGCCTGTGGAGGGCTACACCATCATTGCTGCACCACACCATCTGTCCCAGAGGATCTGTCTGCAGCGTCGGCTTAACATCTTCATTGCCGAACACCACAGGTGGCGGCACGAATCATTCACTAATAAACTTTAATCATTATCCACACATTCAACATTCCCCTTTTACAATGGACCCCCAGGGCCACGGACCGGGTCACAGCCACTGTGACATCTCCCATTGAAATCAACGGGCCCGGATCCGAGTACCCCACGGCCCTGGGTGAGGGCGATCCATTACTATCTGTGACTGCTTTGATTTTCATGGCATAAGATGATTGAAGAGATATTGAGGGTATGTTTCCACGGTCAGGATTTGCTGCGGATTGGACGCTGCATACAGCCGCAGCGTCCAATCCGCAGTGGCCAGATGTTATAGCATAGTGGAGGGGATTTTATGAAATCTCATCTCCACTATGCGTACAAAGACACAGGCGGCAGACCTGCGCAACTGGACTTGCGGCGCGTCTTTATAGACCACAGCAGGTCTATTTATCTTGCAAAGACGCTCAGTCTCCGCAAGATAAATATCACAGTCTATGTATAGGATGTGGTGATTCCGCATGTGTTCGATGAACACGTGCGGAATCACCGCACATACAAAAGGGGCAGCGCTTTGGGCGGGGCGGGTGTCCACTGCGTCCAAAGTGCTCGGAATCCTGACCGTGGACACATACCCTAAGGCCATTTGCACACATTGAGTATTTGGTGAGCTTTTTACCCCAGTATTTGTAAGCCAAAATCAGGAGTGGAACAATCAGAGGAAAAGCATAATAGAAACACGTCACCACTTCTGCATTTATCACCCACTCCTGGTTTTGGCTTACAAATACTGGGGTAAAAAAAAATCACCAAATACTGAATGTGTGCATGTGGCCTAAGAGACTTTTCTTGACAGTAAGGCTAGTTTCACACTAGCGTTACCGGGTGCAGCGCACGGCCGCTGCTAAGCTCTGCCCCCGGCCACGCCCCCTCCAGTCAGCTCTTCCTCTGATCGCATGACGCTGCATGTGATCAGCGTACCCTATATTTAGCGTTGGGTACGCTGGTCATGCGCTGGTACACTTTTGACGGTGAATGCGCTATTTTGGCGCAGCGCCGACGTGCGCCAAACGCACTGTGTTGCATTTTTGTGCGCTCGGCACAGCGCCAAAAGGACGCAAGCACCGGCAAAATCATACCAGTGCACAACCAGCGTAACCAACGCTAAATATAGGGTACGCTGATCACATGCAGCGTCATGTGATTAGAGGAGGAGCTGACCGGAGGGGGCGCGGCCGGGGCGGTGCTTAGCGGCGGCCGTGCGCTGCGCCTGGTAACAGGTGAAACTAGCCTTACCTGTCAAATTATTGGGTTGGCCTTGAGTATGATCTACTTGATGATACCATGCACATAAGTCCACAGACCACTTGATTATGTCAGGAGGGGCGGGAAAGAGTAAACTAACATGGATCAATTTTAAAATTATTTTTATTAAAAAGTTAACTTTAGCCTTTCAGTTCAGCACACCTAAGAATATTTTTTATCGTAAGGCCTGTAATAGAGAACATATATTTGCAGCCAGTGTGACCTTGAAAAATGCTACCAATAGGACAGACATGCAGTGTATAGCTCTTGAGTTCTGCCAGCGTCCACACCAGCTTCTCTTATAAACTAACCTTATGGCGCTTATATTTAGTCATCTTTACAGAATATATCTGGAATTTAATTTGAGCCTCATACATTGTAATCACATCCAGACTGGACGAACTGAGGCCTCATTGAACGTTACAGCCGTGTGGTGTTTTTACAGCTCCTAGGACTATAATCTGAGCTAAGAATAACATCTTGGGGATCGTGAAGTAAAATCACATAATTCTGACAATACCACAATCAAAGAAGGTGCAGATCCTGATTACGAAGTTCGTGTAATTAAAGAGCATTGATCCTGAAACAGAAAATGATTATTTAGACTTTATGTGATTGCTGTAGATGAATACTGAAGCCATCACTACCCTTATTAGCTCTGTGTAATCCAAGGGCAATTCATAAGGAAACCCTGCACTATTTTTGACTGACAAAATTGGACTTATAAAAACACTAATGTCTCAGGTAGACAAGGCCGTTCTCATCAGTGCCTTCCAAAGAGAAGCAGCAAATGTTCCTTCTTCCCCAACATAAAACATGTCTGAAAATATAAACTCTTGATGTACTCATCTTGTATTTTTGCTTCTATTTTCGTAGTATGACTAAAAGCCACCATTACATTACCAATTAGGTTTATCAATCCCTGGAGAAATTTAAAGATGTCTTCCATAATACCTGATTTCTCTCTCTTACTAAAGCAAAGCAAGAAAGCAAGAAATGGGGTACAGCATAGTGTATTACCACAAATAGAATATGGACCTGAACTAGGAGAAAAGGTACCAAAGATGTGCGAAGGCCAGGTATAACGCTGTGAAAGGTGTGTAAAATTAGGTAAAAGCTGTCTGCTGCGCTATCTGAGACGAAAAACCATGACTCCAAAAAGCACCATAAAAAAGGGGGGAAAAAAGGATCATGTTGGGTGCAGTCAGCAAGAAGGAACTGAATACCGGTCACTGAAAAAATAAAAATGTTCTTCATTCTTGACAGTGATTTTCAAAATTGCTCTGATTATTTACTCATGTGCAAACACCAGAACTAATGCAACCATATTAATAGGAAATAGTTATGACATAATCATGCCATTTTCCGGATTACACACCTGATGTAAGCATGTAAGTCAGTCTTTACCGTAGTCTTCCTGGAGGACCACACATGTGCTTGGAATATGATGATTTACAGTCCCAGAGCTGGGAAAGGGATAGCCGAGGAGCTACTGCCTAGAATTGCTAATCCAAGTGGCAGCATATTGTAAATTCAGCAAAAAAAGAACATGAAAAAAAATAGAAAAACTATATATATATATACAGCAGGTGGAATGAGTATTGAACACATCACCAATTTTCTAAGTGAATTTATTTGTAAAGGTGTTGTTGACATGAAATTCTCACCAGATGTCACTAACAGCCCATCTAATCCATACAGGCAAAAACTCAAACCATAGATGTCCATAAATTGTGTGTAATAATGAGAAATGACACAGAGAAAAAGTATTGACCACATAAAGAAAGAGAAGTGCAAAAAGCCATGGAAAGTTATGACACCAGCAGAAATCTATCAGTAATTAGAAAGCAATCCTGCTACTTAGAGAAAAAGAATATCAGCTGTTTCAACTGATGGCCTATAAAAAGGTGTCTCATTACAAAGGTGCCACATAAGAAACATCTCATGATGTGTGAAACCAGTGAGCTGTCTCAAGACCTTTGCAATCTTGTTGTTACAAAACATATTAATGGGACTTTCTAAACTACTGAGGGTTCCAGAGAGCACTGTTGGGGCCATAATTTGAAAGTGGAAAGTACATAATTTCACCATAAACTGGTCATAACCAGGTTCTCCTTGCAAAATTTCATACAGGGGAGTGAAAAGAATTAATAGAAGAGTTGCTCAAGAGAGATCAACGACCACCAGTAGAGAGCTACAGAAAGACCTGGAATCAGCAGGTAAAAGTAATTCTTTCAAAGAAAACTATAAGAAACCCACTCAACCTCCATGGCCTGCTTGCACACTTACCATGCAAGACTTCATTGTTGAACAAAAAGCATGTTCAAGTGCGTTTATAGTTTGTTCAACAACATTTAGACAAGCCTGTGAAAAACTGGGACAATGTAATTTGGTCAGATGAGGCCAAAATTGAACTCTTTGGATGTCATAATACACCATGTTTGGTGGCCAATAAGCACTGCAAGTCACTCTCAAAACACCATACCAACAGTGAAGTTTGAAGGTGGCAACCTCATGGTGTACGGCTGTTTCTCAGCATCTGACACTGGCAAACTTCATATAATTGAAAAAAGGATGAACGGACAAATGTACCAAGACATTCTTGATAAAACGCAGGTGGGCAGTTCAGCAAGACAATGCTCCCAAACACACTGCTAAGGAAACTCTCAATTGGTTTCAGAGAAAAAAAATAAAGCTGCTAGAAGAGCACATCCAATCACTGACCTGAATTCAATAGAAAATTTATGTCATGAACTGTAGCTCAGAGTTCATAGAAGGAACCAACGGAACCTTCAGGATTTGAACAGTGTGTGGAATAATGGGCCAAAATCCCACCTGAACAATACAAATGACTAGTTTCTTCAAACAGGAGGCATCTTGAAACTATGATCACCAACAAAGGCTTTTGTTCTAAGTATTAGTACGTGCAAATGTTTTGGAGTGGCCTACTTAAAGCCCAGACTTGATGATTGCTGTTCACCAGAGGAAACCATCTAACTTGAAGGAGCTAGAGCAGTTTTGCCTTGGTGAATGGGCAAAAATCCCAGTGCCAAGATGTGGAAAGCACAGAGACTTATCGAAAGCAATTTGCAGCTGTAATTGCCACAAAAGGAGGCTCTACAGTGTACTGACTTTAGGGGGGTTTGCACACTGAAGTTTACAGTAATTTAGTCCTATTTGTTGTTTCCTTCACAAGAAAAAGAAATCCAAATATTCACAGTTGTAGTCATGTTCTTTACATGAACAGATGTAAAACCTAAAAAAAATTTCCAGGTTGTGAGACAGCAAAACACAAAAATGACAAGGGGTTTAATACTTTTGCAAGCCACTGTAAATCCCTAGCAATGTTTCAGTGCTAACTAAACAGAACAGACCCTGACTACTCATACATGGCTGGCTAGCCCCAGCTTGGTAAAAAAAACAGCTATTGTCTATAGCAACCTCTGATATTTGCAGTACTCTGCACACAGCCTGTGCAGACTCTTCTCAGAGGGATTCTGACTTGTTTCTCTTATCAGCTTCAAGACACATCCAGTCAGGTCAGCTTTCCTAAGCTGACTGACTGAGATGAACATCTAGCCTGTTTATATGCAGAGCCAGCCAGGTGTACTAATCAAAGCATGCAGAGCTAGGATTTAACACTAGTCTACCTGTCTTTGTTACATACCCTCCCCATCTGCCCAGATCTGAGGGCTGGGCACCATCTGCCAACCTCCCCAGTGCCTACAGGGGGCCATTTTACTAAAACTGATTTTGTGAAAAGATGTTGCTGGTTTTGTATTGCCTACTCTGAGACTGCCTCCCAATGGGCCTCAAGATTTCTACATTGTTTAAAGTTGACCCTAGTGACAGGCTCATGTTTGATGACGCGAGTGTGACCTGGTATCTCCAAGACCCTACCCCTGTTTTTTGGGTACCAATTTCTGGCCATATTGTCTTTGGGAAGGTCAGAAATTCCCTTCTACTTAGACATCCAGAATATTGGCTTCTAACTGGGCTAACAAGCAACTGGTTTCTAGGGGGTCAATATCCTTCCAGGGTTTTAGCAGGTTGCCATAATATATAGCAAAGTGCTTCCTTTTCCCGGGTTGATGTACTCTATACTTTACTCCTCCCACATTTTCTACCACTCTGTAAGGCCCCTGCCACTGGTTAAGGAACCTGTTCTCACCTGTGGGCACTAACACAAGTACCTGATCCCTAGGTTTAAATTGTCTCAAGCCAACCGATTATACCCCCCTGGATTTTTCCTCTTGGGCCTAGAAGGGGCGCTCTTTTAACTGCCCCCTCGCTTTGTAACCATGACACAACAAATCATTAAGCTTGGCCCTTTGGGGAAAGAAACTATCATTGTCATGTAGGAAAGTCAGGGAAAGGTGGACCCTATACTATCCCTTAATCTAAGTAGGCCCTAGTCTATTCCTAACCCCAGGGTTATTCCTGAAGGTGGAGATACCCGGGTCTGGAACATCTCTGGGTTCCTATGAAATCCTACCAGCTCTCACCCTCCCCCCAGGGAGGAAAGGGGCAGGAGTAAAAGGGTAATTCCAGCTGGACAGACAAGGGGAAACCAAGGCACAATCAAACAACATACACACAGGATAAAATACAAAGTAGTAAACTGTAAAGACACAGAAATGCAACACAAAAGACCGCCAGAAGGGGAAGGTAGAGGTATTCACAACAAACCACATACAGCAATCTCAAGACAAGAGTGACTTTCCAGAATACTTTCTCCAATGAAGCCAGGAACAGAATGAAGAATCTATTGTTCGCATGATGGGAAGCCAGAAACAGGTTTATGTCATGGAAGGGTGTGGTTCCAATAAGCAGCATAGCCAATAGACCAGGAGGAATGCTAAAACATTTCCATGCGACAAGAAACCTGTTAACTCGTGAATGGTCATGAAGATTTAGAGGACCTGTGCTCAGCTGATCGCTGTGTTCTTCTCATCTCAGATGTACCACAAGTTCCAGCAGAATGTGGCACATTCATGACAATTGGTTCCCGAATTTCCAGAACAAAGGAAAATCTCGACCAATAACAATAGCTTGCAACAAGTCCTTCATCACTCCCACTTGATAGGACATGGAACCACGGTCTGTGCGTATGTCAACCTGGACTATGTGATAGTTATTGGCGTTTCCATGGATACACCTTACTCCCACCCCAGGGACTAGCACACACCGATGTGAGGCCTTTGCCAGGGTCATCAAACTTCCTGAGTGCAAAACCATACAACTCAAAGTGGGTGTACTTACTTTTACTCATGATTACCGTATATGCATAAAAATATATATGGCCGGAATATAACTTCATTCTCTCATTAATACTGGTGCTAAAATCATTGCAAAAAATTACAAAGAACCAAAATTAACCTGTTTGTGCATCTTTTGCATGTCGTTGCAATAGAAATGGAAATTTATACCACCCATGAGCTGTAGTAGATGTCAGCTTCATTATCTGGCATTTCATTATAGTAGATGTTTTGCACAGTGGTTTGTCATGCCCCATTTCATGAGCCCCACTTGTTTTATTTTTTTTAATAAAATTTATGAGTTTATGTTAATTGAGCCTGCAAAGCCTAGCCGTACCCCAGTGTACTGAGATAGTGAGCTGTCATGGTATGTATGGAAGTTCTTAGTGTAGTGCTTCAGGGGTTAATGCTGTTGGCCTCTCTCTGGCTGTGGGAGGGCTTTATATAGCCTCTTTTGGGCTCTGTCCATTGTCAGTGATACTTTTGGGCTGAGTATCTGATCCCTATGTATCTGAGGATACTGCTTGCCTGTGTGTGGTTGCTTGTGTATGACCCGGTCCATTCCTGTTTCTGAGTTTGCTACCCGATTCTGTACTTTCCTAGTATTTCGGTTTTGACCTCTACTTGTCCCTGACCTTCCGCTTTGTGTTTCCCGTCTGATACCACGCTGCTATCTCAGGCTTTCTGAACCTGGATTGTTATTAACCACATCTCTGTCTGTTTCTGTCTGCACTGTGTCATCTCTTGGTTGACCCGTGTCTGTCTGGCATCCCCCTGGGCTTTTCTAGCAAGAGCTTCGGTCCTCGGAGTCTTGTGCTTGTCTCTGCCCCCTGACACCTCCCTTGTGGTCACGTGCTTCCGGTCCTCTTTACCTGAAGCACGCTTCTCCACTGCGGCCGTCCTGTTCCTCTGGAATCTCTGGGCACCATCCGCTCAACTCAGGACACACGCACTCTCTCGGTAAGTAAGGGCAGTGCGGTATCCATTACATGAGCTTACTAAATGAGGACTTGTGATGAATGTGACATCAGATCAGTCATGGGAAAAACAACGCCCCTGAAAGAAGCTACATAGCGAAACGGTGCTCGTCGGGCGGGTGGAGACTCCTGCGGCATTCCCTCAGCTGTTACCGGTGGACGCTGCACCGAATCCGGCTCATTCTTCTAACTCAGGTATTAACAACCAGTCCCCGGTTTATACCAGGCACTTTATTTCTATTATACTCTCTGCAGCTCCCTGGCACACTTTACTCATTAACCCTTTAGCACACTCAGGATGCTAATAGTCACATGGGCAATGTGCAATACTGTTTCCTGTGCAGATACTCAGCAGTAACAAACAATGGCTTTTGTCTACTGAGGCAAGTTGAACCCTGCAGTGATTATTTTGCATGTCATTACCTCTTTATATTTACGTCTAATTTACATCCACTTTTTCCATAGCCACACAGGCAACGTGCAATATTGCCTTTTTTTGCAAAACCTAGTAGTAACAAGCAATGTGTTCTTTGTCATCTACTATGGTACTGTCATGATCCAGGTTGGATTATGACAGATAAATGCACAAGTAACCTTTTTTTTTTCCTTAAGCCGTGTGCTTAAAGTTAGTTTTGCCCCCGATGGCCATTAGGGTCATTGCACTGTGGTGATTTCAGTTCTAGTTTTGCCTCCGGTGGCCGTTAGGGTCATTGCACTCTGGTTACTTTAATTTAGTGCACGTGATTATAAAGCAGGTGTGATTGCTCTGGCTCTGACCTATAAAAGAGTGTCAGGTGTTGCAATCACTGTTGGTGATATTGCTCATTTCCAACCAAGTCTGGTGGAGGAAGGAACTACATAGAGGAATTCCTTGCAACTCAGGCAGAGCTCTGGTGTAGTAGCTTCAGGTGGAAGCTGAATTCTGGTGGTGGACTCTGTTGCTGGGAGCAAGAGCAACAGAGCAAAGCTAAGTGGTGTTACCCCTGTTTTGTAACTTTCCTTTTGTGTGTTTTGTGCAGTGGTGGGATTAGTTTCTGCACCGTCCACTTCACTAGTAAGAGATTGGTTCAGGGCGAGCTAGTATCCTGATCGGCGCCCGGTGCGGAACCGGCCTAGGGATCGTTAGGAGTGTAGAGACACTGACTCAGGGGAGTGCAGGGGGTCTCCACGTCCCCGTTCCCTATCGCAGGGCCCTCCATTGTATCAGTTTCCCTGGTGTTTCCCTTTGTTATTTAAATTCGTCCTGCTGGAGGCGGTGTATCCAGTTATACGTGTAATTCTGAAATTCGCCTGCTGGAGGCGGTGTATCCGGCTGCACGTTATATTATTTAAATTCGCCCTCCTGGAGGCGGTGTATCCAAGGTCATGTGTGCCATCGAAATTCGCCCTGCTGGAGGCGGTGTATCCAGTTATACGTGTAATACTGAAAGTCGCCTGCTGGAGGCGGTGTATCCGGCTGCACGTTACTTTATTTAAATTCGCCCTACTGGAGGCGGTGTGTCCAGTCAGACGTGACCATCACATTATCACCAACCATAACATTTTTTCCTCTGGTGAGCCATGGGCTAAGTGCAGACCGGTGAGCAGTTGCTGCTGGCCCTCACTGAGATTAGTGAGGAGCTGAATGATGCGTTTCAGCAGCACCTGCAGCGGAATTATGGGTCTGAGACCTATCCTCTGCCTCAACTAGAGGGTCCATATACAGCTTTGGCGAGGATGTGCCGTGGAATTCCTGCTGGGGAGCAGGACTTGCTTATACAGGCGGACGTACCCAGGCAGGTGGGTGGAGTCGGTGCACTGACTCTGGCAGGAATTATTATTATTACTTTTGCATGCAAGAACCATTTTTGTATTTATATTTAAATCTACAGGGTTATTATTGTGTGTGTATTATTATTTTTTTACATTTTTTGGAGACATTTTGCCCTGTCTTTTTAAGTTCTCCTTTTAATAATATTTAATAAATAATCATTTTTTAACAATCAATATTTTCTCTTATTTTCACTTTTTTTCCACATGATATACCTTCTTGTTGAATATATTGAGCATGGGAAAAACAAGGGCCTGTTTAAGCTGCAGTCAGTGGAGACCTAATTGGGATTCCCATTTTTTGACACTGCAAACTACCTTCCTAGTGACAGGAGTATGTGACAGGACCTGCTCTTGACATAGATGCAGGACCTATTGGTGGGACCTACATCCACTATGCTTATAACCACAGGATACGCCAGAAATAGGCAGATACAATTCTGCTCTAAAGTTTATATACCCCAGCAGAATTTTTGCTTTCTTGGCCTTTTTTCAAAGAATATGAATGACACCAACCTTTTTCTCCACTCATGGTTAGTGGTTGGGTGAAGCCATTTATTGTCAAACTATTGTGTTTTCTCTTTTAAAATCATCATGACAACACATAACATCCAAATGACCCTGATCAAAAGTTTACTTACCCCATTTATTAATACTGTGTATTGCCCCTATAACATCAATGACAGCTTGAAGTCTTTTGTGGTAGTTGTGGATGAGGTTATTTATTTTCTGAGATGGTAAAGCTGCCCACTCTTCTTGGCAAAAAAACTTCCTGTAAATTCCTGGGTTGTCTAGCATGAACTGCGCGCTTGAGATCTCCCCCAGAGTAGCTCAATAATATTGAGGTCAGGAGACTGAGATGGCCACTCCAGAACCTTTACTTTATTCTGCTGTAGCCAATAGCAGGTGGACTTGGCCTTGTGTTTTGGATCGTTGTCATGTTGGAACGTCCAAGTATGTGCCATGTGCATTAGTATTTGCTGATAATGTGCTGCATTCATCTTTCCTTCAACTTTGACCAAGTTTCCTGTGCCTTTGTAGCTCACACATCCTAAAATATCAGTGATCTACCTCCATGCTTTACAGTAGGAATGGTTTTCCTTTCATCATAGGCCCTGTTAACCTGTACCTTGGTCCAGGAGTTTTCAGGCTTGTCTGCGTGCTGTTTTGCGTATTGTAAGTGAGATACTTTATGGCATTTGCGCAGTAATGGCTTTCTTCTGGCGAATCCACCATGCAGCCCATTTTTGTTCAAGTGCCTCCTTATTGTGCATCTTGAAACAACCATACCGCTAGTTTTCAGAGAGTCCAGTATTTCAGCTGATGTTATTTGTGGGTTTTTCCTTGCATCCCGAACAATTTTCCTGGTAGTTGTGGATGAAATTTGTGTTGGTCTACCTGACTGTGGTTTTGGTTTTACAGAGCCCCTGATTTTCCATTTGTTAGTAACAGTTTGAATGCTGCTGACTTGGATTATCAATTCCTTGGTTGTCTTTTTGTATCCCTTTCCTGTTTTATACAGTCCAACTACCTCTTCCCATAGATCCGTTGACAATTCTTTTGCTTTCCCCATGACTCGCAATCCAGAAACATCAGCGGCTGGATGAAAGATGCAAGAATCTGTCTGGATCCCAGAATCTCACTCAGCTTTTATGCACACACACTGATTACAAGCAAACAGGTCACAGGTGAGGATGTTACCTTTAGTAGCCATTCAAACCCATTTGTGGAAACTTCTGTTCATGTTATCAGACCAAAATCACCAGGGTATGTAAACTTTTGATCAGGGTCATGTGGATGTTTTTGGTTGTCATTATGATTTAAAAAGAGAAAACACAGTAGTTTGACCATAAATGGCTTCAACCAACCACTAGCCATGAGTGGGGAAAAAGTTTTGGTGTTATCATTCATATTCTCTGAAAATATGCCAAGAAAGCAAAAATTCTGCCTGGGCATGTAAACTTTAGAGCACAAATGTATATAATTGGATGGAGACTCAAAGAATCCGGCAGGAGGCCAGTGACGTGGGTTGTGTTGTCCCTCATGTATCACTGAAGAGAATCAATGCACACTGCACATTGCAAAATGACATAAAACTATTATTGTGAAACTCAGCAAGTAGAAATACCAATATTATGCAAGTATTGCACTATTCAATTTGTAGTTTACGTTTCAACCCTCTTGGGTCTCTTGAAATTAAGACACTAGTTCAGAAGAGCATGGAAGGAAACATGTGTGTACTTATCGAACGCCCGGACATCTCCACAGCTCTGAATACGCTAGGTTTACATTGCACTTTCTTTGTATTTGACTTTCATTCCTATTGTGTTTGAAATCCTGTTATTCCCAAACACCAGAATCAAATCACATTTTTCCATATTGAACTCTGTACCTTCTCTGTTGTCTAAGCAAAGCAGCCCGGTTGCATCATGTGCAGGTGCAGAAGTGCCATAATTGTTAGATTATACTATCAATCAGTAACCACTGCACCATGGCAAACAACAGTGACTAACTCATAGCACCCAAAAATGTCCTCAACCCTGTTCTGGAAACTGCCAGGATATTCAATATTTTGCAATATATTTATATAACCTAAATTATAGGACTTGACCTTGCAAGGCTGAGCAGCAAAGGTGTGTATTGTTTATCCAGCAAGCCAGCTCATCATTGTGGTTATTCCCATCTTGTCTGTGTTCTCAATGGAGTCAAGTGGAGTATAAAAATTTTCCTAATCATAATAATCAGTAGCCTAAATATTTGCCAGGTCATAAATGAGAATAACATTATAAACAGAAAGATATTTCTGATTCCAGAAAGTAATCACTATTTAACTGGGTTTAGTGCAGTGTGAAATTCTTGTTTTATTTTCATCTTCAATCAGAGTGGGATTGGAAGAGAATATTTGCATCATTGTGGCTGTGCTGGGGTTGTGGCAGTTTTAGATTAAGTTACCATATTGAGTTTTTAGTGAGTTTTTGACACTATATTTTCACTGTGTCAAAAACGCAGCGTCTCACAGTTCCAATATTGTGGATGGGATTTATATAAATCTCATGCCCACTGTGCTTTTTTCTTTACACTGCGTACACTGACCAGTGGTGTGCTTTTTAAATCATGTCAATTTCCCTTGCTTATAGGCTGAGATTTATGTGCGGATTTTACACATAGAATCCTCCAGGTACAATACACAAATAGAAAACACATATAAAACACATATAAAAATACATGTAATCCACACATGGCTATCAATAAAGTTTTGCCAAAGCCAAATACCAGGAATTATAAAAAACAAAGTGTGGCACCCCAGGAGTTTGGTTGCCACAATTCCTTGCCCCCCTCCAGGGCGGAGTAATGTCATGCCTGGAAGCAAAGAAGGAATCCCCTTACCAGGTAGTTCCAGCATACAACACAGTTCCTGCTCCAAGCCAGCAGAGGGAGCTCTAAACCCGACTTCTGTGGAGCTGCTTTCTGGTCAGAAGCAGGAAGTTAGTAGTTAGTTAGTGCCTGAACAGGGTTCAGACAGGATGTGTGGAGAGGAGCTGGGGGACAGGAGCTTTAGCTGAGCTCACCCTCAGGCATGAGCGGGCCCTGGAGGCAGAGGCTGTGTGGGTACTAAAGCCCCAGCAGCAGAATGCGGAGGACAGAAGACCGCAGATCCTCTGTCCCCAACTGATACTCAATGACACAGCAACACGTGTGAGCCAGAGACACCAGATAGGAGCGATCCCTGAAGCAGGCTATAGTTGCCTGTCATGCGAGTGGAGTTCTACCTAAGTAGCAGACAGAGAGAGGAACTTGAAGAGAGTTTATAGCAGCAAGTACCTCAGAGAATAGCGTTAGAAAGGAGGCCTCACAACCCACCTGAATAAGGAGATCCCCAAATTCCTTACAGGCTGATGGACTCCAGAACCATCTGTAACCTGAGCCCCGGAATGTACCTGCACAGCTCAGTAAAAGGTAAAGGAAACTGCACTCTGTTGTGTCTTCTGAATCTTTTCTGCGTTACCTGCCTGCACCACATTCACTGCCAACATTATCTTTAATATCCTAACTGCCCTGGGACATAGCTCTGCCTGTGGAGAGCTGAACCAACTCTGCTGCATAAACAACTGTCCCAGTGGACTGAATCTGCAGCGTAGGCTAACATATTTATTGCCGAGTACCACAGGTGGCGTCACGAACACTTTATTACAAACACTTTATTTTTCCCTTTTTCACTATTCCCCTTTTATTGGACGCCCAGGGCCACGGACCGGGTCACTACTGCTGTGACACTGCCCCTTTAAGAAGCAACCCGGTACCGAGTATCCCCACTGCCCTGGCAGGCACTCCACAAAGCACCATAATTTGAAAGAGGTTCTTGGAACCTCCGGCATGTGGGCAGTTTACAATCCATAATATTCTTTTCTCCAACCTACTGGCAGATTACTGGGGACAGCAGTGCTTGGTCCAGCCATCCCATTTTGCTGGCTGCTGGCCCTTTAATACCTCTTTACACACCAAGCATGTGCATGCATTGTTCACTACAGAATGTTGCGGTGCATGCAATGAAGGATTACTTCCTGACACTGTACAGTGAAAGTGTCAGGACGGTCCTTGTGGGCAGAGTAGGTGCCCTAGGTACTCCTATTTCACTGCAGACAGCAGCCTCAGTGTCTTCCATGTGATGTATATACTACAGCAAAAGCATCGCCCATGTGATGTATAGGTACTTCCCATTCACTGCAGACAGCAGCCTCAGCCATGTATTTCTTGCAGTTCCAGCGTCTCCCATGTGATGTACGTGATGCAGCCCCAGAGTATCATATGTGATGTATATGCTCCAGCCCCAGCATCTCCCATGTTATTATATGCTGCAGTCCCAACATCTCCCATCTGATTTATATGCCCCATTGTATACTATGTGATGTATCTACTCCATCCATGGTGTCTCTGTGATGTATATACCCCAGTGTCTTCTATGTGATCTATATGTTCCAGTTCCAGTGTCTTCTTTGTAATGTATTTGCTCCAGCCCCAGTTTCTCCATTGTCATGTTTTTTGCTTCAGCCCCAGTGTCTCCTATGAGATGTATATGCATTCTTTCCTCAGTGTATTCCATTACATGTATATTCCAGCAGTCTCTGTGTCTCCTATGTAATGTATATACACTAATTACCCAGTATATCTTATGTGATGAATTTACAGCAGTCTTGGTGCCTCCTATGTGATGTATGCCTCAGTGTCTCCTATGTGAGGTATACAGTAGTGTTTGTGTCTCCTTTTTGATGAATACTGCAGTTTCGGTGTCTCCTATGCAATATACAGTATACTGCAGTCTCAGTGATTCCTATGTGATGCGTATACATCAGTTATAATTATTATTATACATTTTTATAGCGCCATTTATTCCATGGCGCTTTACATGTGAAGTTTCAATGTCTCCTATGTAATTTATATATTGTCTTCTTAAAGTCTCCTAGGTACTTATTAATTTGAAGCCCCAGTGTCTTTTTCATGATGTATGCAGCATTCTCAGTTTCTCTGTGTGATGAATATATATATCAGCCCCAGTGTCTCCTATGTAATGTAAACAGCAGTCTCAATAACACCTATGTGATGCATATACAGCTGCCCCAGGGTTTCTTTTGTGATGCATACCGCAGTTTCTGTGTCTTCTATGTGAGGTATCTATAGCAGTATCATTGTCTCCTTTGTGACATATATACAACAGTTTTAATGTCTCTTATGAAATGTATACAGCAGTCTTAGTGACAACTACGTGATGTATATATAGCAAATCCAGTGTCTCCTTTCTGATGTATACAGCAGTCTCAGTGTCTCCTATGTGATGTATATTGCAGATCTCCCACTGCTTAATATCTATAACTATAATGTGAACAGTGATGAATTTCCCATTTTGAGGAGCTTAGGCTGGTTTCACATTTGCGTTTTTTTTCGCGGTATTTTAGCGCTAAATAGCGCATGCGTTTTTTTTTCCTATACTTTGCATGGGATGCGCTTATGTGCGCATACACATGCGTTTGTACGCGTTTTTCCGCGCATGCGTTTTTTTGCGGTATGCGCTCGGGCGCACAAAATGCAACCTGTTGCATTTTTTGTGCGTCCGACTTGCCTCAAAAAAACACATGCGCGCGCAATGCGTTTTTTTACAGCAAGACACCCATTATAAGTCTATGGTGAGCATATGTGCGCATTGGCATGCTTATGTATGCGTTTTTTTGCACATGCGTTTTTTTTTTTACCATTAGTTTAGACAATGGAATTTAGGGGTTTGGGTTAGAGTTAGGGTTAGTTAAGGAGGTTTAGGGTTAGGGTTAGGGTTAGGGTCAGGGTTAGGGTTAGGATCAGGGTATGGTTTGGTTAAGGGTTAGGGTTAGGGTCAGGGTCAGGGTTAGGGTTAGGATCAGGGTATGGTTTGGTTAAGGGTTAGGGTTAGGGTCAGGGTTAGGGTCAGGGTTAGGGTTAGGGTCAGGGTTAGGGTTAGGGTCAGGGTCAAGGTTAGGGTTAGGATCAGGGTATGGTTTGGTTAAGGGTTAGGGTCAGGGTTAGGGTCAGGGTTAGGGTCAGGGTTAGGGTTAGGGTTAGGGTCAGGGTCAAGGTTAGGGTTAGGATCAGGGTATAGTTTGGTTAAGGGTTAGGGTTAGGGTTAGGGTCAGGGTTAGGGTCAGGGTTAGGGTTAGGGTCAGGGTCAAGGTTAGGGTTAGGATCAGGGTATGGTTTGGTTAAGGGTTAGGGTTAGGGTTAGGGTATGGTTTGGTTAAGGGTTAGGGTTAGGGTTAGGGTATGGTTTGGTTAAGGGTTAGGGTTAGGGTCAGGGTTAGGGTCAGGGTTAGGGTTAGGGTTAGGGTATGGTTTTTTTAAGGGTTAGGGTTAGGGTCAGGGTTAGGGTTAGGGTTAGGGTCAGGGTTAGGGTTAGGGTTAGTAAAGTCATGGTTTGGGTTAGTGTGAGGGGCCACCTAAGGCTAGTTTCACACTTGCTTTTTTTTTGCAGCGCGTTTTTCCCGCAAAAAAACGCATTAAAAAAACGCATACAAATGCATACAAACGCTGCGTTTTTTTCAAGCATTTCTATGCGCATGCAGGAAAAAAACGCAGCGTTTTTGTGCGTTTGTATGCGTTTTTTGTGCGTTTGCGTTTTTTTACAGATTTTGGAAAAACCCCACAAAAAAGAAAAAACAACCATTCAACAACACACAACACCAATGGGACTTCATTGTGGGTGTGGTATGTTAATATATAGACCCTGTCTACAGTATTCTTCACATTTGCTTGATTCTTCTCGTGACCATGGATCTGCGCTGGAAGAGTTTTCACTTCAACTTGGATTTGGACATCGCGATGGCTCAGGCGTATGCAGTTGCTTGCCATGAACAAAGGAAGAGAGAGAGGCAGCGAAGACGGCGGCGTATGTGGATACATCCGATTGTTGAACTCCGGGAGAGCCGTGGGGCATACCACACCCTCTACAGCGAGCTCCAGTCAAACCCGGAGAAATTTACAGATTATATCCGGATGTCCCACGAAAGTTTCATGGATTTGCTTGCTCGTGTACAACAATCCATCCGGAGACAGGACACACAGCTCCGTCGTGCGATTCCTCCTGAGGAACGGCTACTGGTGACATTACGGTATGTTTTAAAAACCAAGGGGTGCGGTCTGATGTTTTTTTTTTAAATTTAGTATTCAAAACCTTGGGTAATTTGTTTTCGTGAATGTACTAATATTTTATTTTATAGTTTTTTAAAATAATATACATAAATATTAATTTTACTTCTTTGTCTGTTCACAGATTCCTGGCGACTGGAGAAACCCTATCTTCACTACACTTCCAGTACCGTATTGGAATCTCTACCTTGTCTGGAATTGTTGCTGACACCTGCCGGGCTCTCTGGAATGTTCTTTGTCCAGAATTTATGCCCCTGCCCACCGCTGAAAAGTGGATGGAAATTGCTGACAAATTCTGGACAGTATGCAATTTTCCCAACTGTTTGGGAGCTGTTGATGGTAAACACATACGGATCATCAAACCCCAAAGAACGGGATCTGAGTACTATAATTACAAAAAGTACTTTTCAATAGTACTCATGGCGATTGCGGATGCCGGATGTATGTTTGTAGCAGTGGACATTGGAGCATTTGGCCGTGGTAATGACTCACAGGCTTTTAAAAACTCAGACATGGGCCGGAGGTTGTATGGCAACCAATTTAATTTCCCTATGCCACGGCCTCTTCCTCACACCGAAGCTCCGCCACTGCCCTTTGTAATGGTTGGCGATGAGGCTTTTCAAATGTGCGGAAACTTACTGAAACCCTACTCCAGCCGGGACTTGGACCACACCAAAAAAATATTTAATTACAGGCTGACCAGGGCCAGAAGAACTGTCGAGTGTGCTTTTGGGATTCTTGTCTCCAGATGGCGAATTCTGGGCACGGCCATTAATCTTAAACTTGAAACAGTCGATGAGGTGGTGAAGGCCTGTGTGGTTCTACATAACTTTGTGATGGCTAAAGAGCACCCGACCTTTGAACTGGACGATGATGCTCCTAACCCATTGCCTGAATTCACTCAGCACACTCTCAGGTCATCCGTTGAAGTTGGCCAAATGAGGGACCAATTTGCGGCCTACTTTATTTCTGATGTAGGACGGGTGCACTGGCAAGATGAAATGGTGTAATGTTTTTGTTTGTTTATGGTAATAAAAAACCTTACTTGATACCATTACTGAGTGCACTATATTTTTTAAACTCCAATTAAATAAAAATATATTGGAACGAGCAAAGCTGCAGGCCATGAATCAGGAAACCAATTTTTTTCAAGAGAAAATTGTGCAACTAGTTGAAAAAAAAGTATGTGATTTTCTCAAAACACAACCCTCAAAACCCAACCCCAATGAAAGTCCATGGGGAATACAAGTCAGCATTGAGTGGATGAATGTAATCTGCTCCATTCCAACTTACAAGTTATTACACTAGGCCTTGGAATGACTATACTAGGCCGTGGTATTTCAAATATGAGTATAGTAGGCCTTGGGCCTACTAGTATAGTCATATGTGAAATACCACGGCCTAGTATAGTCATACCAAGGCCTACTCGATTTTTGCCAACTAGGATCTTGTTTCACGAAAAACAAACTGTTGAAACTTGACAAGTTTCAACAGTTTGTTTTTCATGAAACCAGATTCTAGTTGGTAAAACTTATTACACTAGGCCTTGTAATGACTACACTAGGCCGTGGTATTTCAAATATATTACACTAGGCCTTGTAATGACTACACTAGGCCGTGGTATTTCAAATATGAGTATAGTAGGCCTTGGGGCTAGTAGTATAGTAATATGTGAAATACCACGGCCTAGTATAGTCATACCAAGGCCTACTGTAATAACTCGATTTTTAACAACTAGCATCTTGTTTCACAAAAAACAAACTGGTGAAACTCGAACGAAACTTATTTTTTAGACAAGTTTCAACAGTTTGTTTTTCATGAAACCAGATTCGAGTTGGTAAAACTAGAGTTATTACACTAGGCCTTGGAATGACTACACTAGGCCGTGGTATTTCAAATATGAGTATAGTAGGCCTTGGGGCTAGTAGTATAGTAATATGTGAAATACCACGGCCTAGTATAGTAATACCAAGGCCTACTCGATTTTTACCAACTAGGATCTTGTTTCACGAAAAACAAACTGGTGAAACTTGACAAGTTTCAACAGTTTGTTTTTCATGAAACCAGATTCTAGTTGGTAAAACTTATTACACTAGGCCTTGTAATGACTACACTAGGCCGTGGTATTTCAAATATGAGTATAGTAGGCCTTGGGGCTAGTAGTATAGTAATATGTGAAATACCACGGCCTAGTATAGTCATACCAAGGCCTACTGTAATAACTCGATTTTTAACAACTAGCATCTTGTTTCACAAAAAACAAACTGGTGAAACTAGAAAGAAACTTATTTTTAAGACAAGTTTCAACAGTTTGTTTTTCATGAAACCAGATCCAAGTTGGTAAAACTCGAGTTATTACACTAGGCCTTGGTATGACTATACTAGTCCGTGTTATTTCACATATGACTATACTAGGCCTTGGGTTGGTTTTTAACATGTATTTACCCATCAGTGTGTGTGAGCGGCGCAAACAACATTAATGAAACTTTGTAATGGTGAACCACAAATGTAAATTTATTTTTAATCACAAAAATAAACCAAAAAATTATTTTTTCCGGCGTTTGGGGGCAGATGGTTTCAATTTGGGGGTGTGCAGGGAATATGCAACACTTGCAGTTGAAGACGGTGTTTGAGGGGAAGGGGCAACAAAACTTGTGGGGGAAGGTAGTCCAGTTAAGGGAATTAAACTAGGAACACTTGGAGGAGAGGAAATCTGTTCAGGTACATTAGTTGTAATGGCATGTCGCCGTAGGCTTGTGTGCCTGGACCGACTTTGGCCCAATGCCCGCCTTGATAGATTTTGCCTTGAACTAGGGGCAAATATTGAATGTAGGTCCCCCGTCTGCTGGTGTGGCTGCTGCTGCTGCTGAGGTGGCTGCTGCTGCTGTTGAGGTGGTTGCTGCTGCTGCTGAGGTGGCTGCTGCAGCTGCTGAGGTGGCTGCTGCTGCTGCTGAGGTGGCTGCTACTGCTGAGGTGGCTGCTGCTGAGGTGGCTGCTGCTGCTGAGGTGGCTGCTGCTGCTGCTCTTCGTTGTCAGTGCTCGTCCTTGCAGGAGGACTGGTGGCGGCAGTGATGGTCCAGGTTTGCAGAGTGGTGGTGGCAGGGCTACTACATGTTGTTGTAGCGGCAGGGCTGTTCCATGTTTGCCTAGTGGTGGCTGAGCTCCACGCATGCATGGGAGTGGCGGTGGTGCTCCAGACAGGAGCAGCGCTTGCCATGGTGGTGTCGGTGAAGTGACCAGCTGCACTCAGACTTGTGGTGGTGTAACGGTGGGTGTCCTGGCTTTGAATAGAGGTGTCCGTGCAGTGGTATGCAGCACAAGTCGGTAGTGAGGTGAAGTGAGTCAATGGTGGCACAGGTGGAAATGACACCACTGACTGCTGACCGTACTGATTATGCTGCATAGCCTGCAAGAAAGCATTGTTGCAGGCCTGCAGCACATTCAGCTGTTGCTCAGGACTAAGGTGTTCCGCCATGCCCTTTTCAATCTTACTAAAAAAATGGTGTGCTGGTCTGTTGAGGTCGGCCTCCAGACGGTCAAGGCGCTGTTCTACAGAATTGAAGCGGTGTTTAAAGTGGTTAAAACCACGTTCCATGAGTGCAAAACCGCTTTCAACTCTGTCGGACAGTGACTTGAGGCTGGAATTAAAGGCCTCGCTCAAATGCATAAACTCGGGCAAGACATTCCTGTCCAAGGCCCTCTGCCGCTGGCGGGTAGTGCCCGCATAACCAGTGGCAGAGACCTGGGACAGGGGAACACCTGATGGCCCAGCTTCCTGGTCACCAGCTGTGTGTGTGGTTGACCTGCAAGGTGCTTCCTGGCTGTCGGATGGCTGGGACGGGTCAGAGGACGTCCGAGGAAGGACCGCTCCAGGGCCAGGTTGCAGGGTGCTGCTCCAGGTGCTGTGGAAGAAAGGAAAATCATTACTACCATGCCTTTACAAGAAGCATCAGCTGTGGATTAGAAAAACACAGATTAATAAAAATAAAAACCCAAAATTTATAATACTTACGATCTCGTGGCAAGGACCGGTCTTAGGAACTGCAACGCGTGATAGTGACGGTATCTAGTTCTGGTCCTTGACGCAGATCCACTGCGAACCTGGCCCTCAGCACGAACATCACTGTTGAAGCGGTCCTTGATCGAACGCCAACGTGTTTGGACTTTGTCCACTGTTGTTTAAAAAAAAACAGTGCCGTCAAGGACAACAGTCAATGCGGCACAATATAGCAATACAATACTCAAAGCAGTCACTGTAGACCCCGATGACACTGTTGGGTTTCCTGCTAGAATACACCTAGCACGAAACCCAACAGTGCCGTCAAGGACAACAGTCACTGCGGCTCAATGCAGCAATACAATACTCAAAGCAGTCACTGTAGACCCCGATGACACTGTTGGGTTTCCTGCTAGAATACACCTAGCACGAAACCCAACAGTGCCGTCAAGGACAACAGTCACTGCGGCACAATGTAGCAATACAATACTCAAAGCAGTCACTGTAGACCCCGATGATACTGTTGGGTTTCCTGCTAGAATACACCTAGCACGAAACCCAACAGTGCCGTCAAGGACAACAGTCACTGCGGCACAATGTAGCAATACAATACTCAAAGCAGTCACTGTAGACCCCGATGACACTGTTGGGTTTCCTGCTAGAATACACCTAGCACGAAACCCAACAGTGCCGTCAAGGACAACAGTCACTGCGGCACAATGTAGCAATACAATACTCAAAGCAGTCACTGTAGACCCCGATGACACTGTTGGGTTTCCTGCTAGAATACACCTAGCACGAAATCCAACAGTGCCGTCAAGGACAACAGTCACTGCGGCACAATACAGAGCAGGGAAATACTCACTAAACGCCTTTTTGGAGGATGCTGTGGCGCTGTCCCAGCCATCCATCAACGCTGCGGCCACCTCATTCCATAGCCGCCGGGTCACCACAATGTCCTTGTGCAGCCGGTCACGGCTGTCCCACAACGGCGAACGCTCCTGGACCAGGCTGATGAGCTGCTCATTATCCAGGTAGACGTCTTCATCCCGTTGTGGAACCTAGACAAAACACATTCATTAGAATAATCAAATTTAAATTGAATAAAAAGTTACAAAAAAAGAAACATAAAAAAGAGTAAAAATAGAAGATAAAAAATAAAGAACATTACAAATCATTTGATACATACATTCCGTATCACCACCGGGACTTGGCTTCGCTGCTCCTGCTCTTCGCCCTCACTAGTCCCGTCCGCAGAAGATGATGATGACGATGTCTTAAAAAAGTTGAAAAAAACGTAAGAGATTTGGAGAAGCAGCAGATATACTTACCAGATGCACGAAAATAATCACCTCACGGTCTGCTTGCGCCAATTCCTGCCGCGATGGGGAATACTCGGATTCTGAAGACATACTGCATTTAAAAATAATAAAAATCATTAGTACATACATAATTTAAAAGGACAGGCATATAATGTAATATACTCACATTCTTCGCTGATAGAAGATGGGTTCCTTGTTGACTGTCTGCTCTCCAATCTGTCAGTGTAGTAGTGGCAGAGTTTTGGCAGGCACCTCCTTTATATAGACTTTTTTTTTTTGACTTTAGAAGATTATAACTAGTACAACAAGTGGACACCACCAAAAAAACGCAGCGCTAAAAAAACGCTTACATGCGCATGCCAGTGCGCACGTATGCGCATCCATAGGCTATAATGGCCATTTTTAGCGCAAAACGTGCGCATACGTGCGCATGCGCTTTTTTGCAGGGCCAAAAAATGCAACATGCTGCGTCTGGAAAATACAAACGCACACCCCAAAAAAACGCAGCGCATGAAAATCGCATACGTGCGCATGCCAGCGCGCAGGTATGCGCACCCATGTTAAATATAGGGGAAAAAACGCAAATGTGAAACCAGCCTAATGTTTGGAAAAAACGCAAACGCGGTAAAAACGCACTAAAAACGCATACAAACGCATAAAAACGCTGCGTTTTTTTCATGCATGCTCATAAAAATGCTTGAAAAAAACGCAGCAGTTGTATGCTTTTGTATGCGTTTTTTCAATGCTTTTTTTGCGGGAAAAACGCGCTGCAAAAAAAAGCAAGTGTGAAACTAGCCTATGCCGTGCAATTTACAGCTGTTTGTAGAACAATTTATTGTTGCGACGCGCAACATAATCAATATCACCTAAGATCACACTTCTTACCAAAGATTTTTGGCATTAAAAAAGTTATATATGTTTGCACAACACATACCTATGCAAAATTTGCAACTTTTTGACCATGCTTTTCATGAGAGCAGATTATTTTTTGGTCCAGGATAAGAATGTCTGTGGCCTGTTTATTTACTATAACTTATTCTAGAAATTGGTGTGAATTTTAGCTGAAAGTTATGAAATCTCATCGCAGTTAAGAATATCTGTTTGCATTGTACTGGGTGGCCAAGATGCCCAATCCTATTGGGAGTGCACATTTTCTGCTGCTTTTATTCCAGCATTCCTGTGATTAACCCTCGGTCAGAAACAATGCATTCACTAACAAGTTCAGGTAAAATGCGCCTGTCAGGTGCAGGCTAGAAAAATGCCTATAATATCTCATTTTCTCAATTTCAGTGCTCTAAAAATGATCAGTGACCTTCATAGGGATGTATTAAAAGAGAGTGATATTTCAGTTTTTCTATTTTAATACATTTGCAAAAATTTCTACAATTGTGGTTTTTTTCAGTCAAGATGGGGTGCAGAGTGTACATTAATAGGAAAAAAATGAACTTTTTTGAATTTAACAAATGGCTGCAATGAAACAAAGACTGAAAAATGTAAAGGGGTCTGAATACTTGCCCACTGTATAATGTTCACATATTTAATAACATTATACCTTGGAGAATTTGGGTATTTGATTCATTTTTGGAGTATACATACAGAATATTAACCCCTTACCTACAATTGACGTAATATTCCTTCCATGTGACCATGGACCTAATTACCATGGACGGAATATTACGTCATCGCGATCAGCGGCGCCCACGTGGTGAGCGCCGCTGATCGCGGCCGAGTGTCAGCTAATTATCATAGCTGACACCCGGCACAATGTGTCAGGGACGGTCACGGACCGCCCCCGCCACGTTAACCCCTTGCACACCGCGATCAAACGCGATCGCGGTGTACCGGGGGTTAAAGGGAAGCATCGGCAGGGAGGGGGCTCCCTCCGTGCTTCCCTGAGCCCCCCACGGCAGCGCAATGTGCAGCGCTGCTGCGGGGGGCTCTTTCCCTACAGGCCCCCGGATCCAAGATGGCGACGGGGGCCTGCAGGGAGCTGACTTCCTCACTGCCTGCAAAGCGCAGGCATGAGGAAGTCTGCAGCAGTGCCTGTGACAGATCGCTGATCTGTCACAGTGATCTGTGATGTGACAGATCAGCGATCTGTCACAGGACAGTGATGTCCCACCTGGGACAAGGTAATAAAGTAAAAAAAAAAAAAAAAAAGTGTTAAAAATAATTAAAAAAAAAAATCGCTAAATAAATTAGTAAAAAAAAAAAAAAATATTCCCCAATAAATCCATTTTTTCAAAATAAAAAAAAACAAAAACAATAAAAGTACACATATTTGGTATCGCCGCGTCCGTAATGACCTGCCCTATAAAACTGTCCCATTAGTTAACCCCTTTAGCGAACCCCTTAAAAAATAAAAATAAAAAACGAAGCAAAAAATAATGATTTATTATCATACCACCGAACAAAAAGTGCAATAACGCGCGATCAAAAAGACGCATATAAATATGCATGGTACCGCTGAAAACATCATCTTGTCCCGCAAAAAACGAGCTGCCATACAGCATCATCCGCAAAAAAATAAAAAAGTTATAGCTCGCAGAATAAAGCGATACAAAAATAATTATTTTTTATATAAAATTGTTTTCATTGCAAAAAACCGACAAAACATAAAAAACGACCTAAATGAGGTATCGCTGTAACCGTACTGACCCGAAGAATAAAAACGCATTATCAATTTTACCGCACGCAGAATGGTGTAAACGCACCCCCCAAAAGAAATTCATGAAACGCTGGTTTTTGTTCATTCTGCGTCCCAAAAATCGGAATAAAAAGCGATCAAAAAATGTCACGTGCCCGAAAATGGTACCAATAAAAACATCAACTCGTCCCGCAAAAAATAAGACCTCACATGACTTGGTGGGTCAAAATACGGAAAAATTATAGCTCACAATATGTGGTGATGCAAAAACTATTTTTACAATAAAAAGCGTCTTTTAGCGTGCGACAGCCGCCAAACATAAAAACCGCCATAAATCGTAAATCAAACCCCGCGTTATCACCCCCTTAGTTAGGGAAAAATAATAAAACTAAAAGAAAATGTATTTATTTCCATTTTCCCGCTAGGGTTAGGGTTAGGGTAGGGTTAGGGTTAGGGCTAGGGTTAGGGTTAGGGCTAGGGTTAGGGTTAGGGCTAGGGTTAGGGCTAGGGTTAGGGTTAGGGCTAGGGTTAGGGCTAGGGTTAGGGCTAGGGTTAGGGTTAGGGCTAGGGTTAGGGCTAGGGCTCAGATTAGGGTTAGGGGTGTGTTGAGGTTAGGGTTGGAGTTATAATTGGGGGTTTCCACTGTTTGGGCACATCAGGTGCTCTCCAAAGGCAACATGGCGTCTGATCTCAATTCCAGCCAATTCTGCGTTGAAAAAGTCAAATGGTGCTCCTTCCCTTCCAAGCTCTGCCATGTGCCCAAACAGTGTTTTACCCCCACATGTAGGGTATCAGCCTACTCAGGACAAATTACAAAACAACTGTCATGATCTGAAGTGATCTGACAGTTTTAAATCACTGGGTGAACTTTTTTTACTTTGGAAAGTTCCAAGGTGTCTTGACTGTCCCCGGTGGTGGTTTTGATATTGCACTTTAGGTTTTGTGCACTTAATCATGTATCAGGTGTTACACCCTATAAAGGTGTGCTAGAGGTGTGCAATCACTGCCTGTGATATTGTGAGATTGCTTTCACTTTGTGTGGGAGAGCCTGGAGGAAGGATGGAGCTGGTGAGGAGTCCTGCGCAGCTTAGCCAGGGGGGACGTGTTGCAGCTATGGTGTCTGGACAAAGGGCTCGCATGGCGTGGTGGGGTCGCAGTGATGGAGTCAGCGGGAAGTGTCTGCATGGTCTGGTGGAGTGGCTACTATGGAGAGTGGCACTCACCATGTGGGACTTGGCCGCTGAGCTGGACTCAAATGCTTGACTTCGTGGCAGAAGCTGAACACTTCCTTGGGACTCTGGTACTAAGCAGCTGCAACTGGTGTTGGACTCTGCTCCAAGGCTGCACTAAGGTGGAGGATCCTGTTATGGTGATGGATCCAGGTGGAGGAGAAGATGCACTCAGGTGGAGGGCTCTGTTGCTAGGAGCGCACGCAACAGAGCAAAGCTAAGTGGTGTTTCCCCTGTATTGTCTCTTTCCTCATGTGTGTTATTAGTGCAGTGGTGGGATTAGTTTCCGCACCGACCTATTCCCTAGTGAGGGTTTAGGGTCAGGGCGAGCTAGGGCGTTGAGGTACGCGTGCGGCGCCCGGTGCGAAACCGGCATAGGGAATGTAAGGAGTGCAGGGACACTGGCTCAGGGGAGATTAGGAGGTCTCCATGTCCCCATTCCCTATCGCAGGGCCCACCATTGTTATAGTTACCCAGGTTCCCCCTTTATTATTTGATTTATTGTATAACGTGTAATACCTAAATTCGCCAGGTGGAGGCGGCGTATCCACCTGCACGTTTTATTATTTAAATGCGCCCCACTGGAGGCGGTGTTTCCAGGGTCACGTGTGTTATGGGTCCGCCTTGCGGTATCATCTGCGTCCTGACACACGTGACCATGACATTATCACAGGCAATACAGTTTTTTTTTTCTGGTGAGCTTTGGCCATGTGGAGACCGCTGAGTAATTGCTGCCGGGCCTCACTGATGTGAGTGGGGAGCGGCAAGGTGTTTAGAGCCGCTGCAGCAGCAGTTATTACGGTCTGGGGCCTCTGCTCAGATAACCAGAGGGAAAAAAAAAAATGGCGGCTGCGGTCTGGCAAAAGCCCCTAGAGTCGCTGCTGGGGAGCGGGACTGGTTCATGCATGCGGGCATACCCAGGCAGGTGGGAGGAATGGTGCCCCACGGAGCTGCCTGGTATTCCCCGAGGTGAAGGGGTACGCCCCTGTGGTGAGCTGACTGGTGTGATAGTCCGCGGGGTTTACGCCATATCTTCTATGCCATCGAAGAAGCCGCCCTCCTGGTCGTGTGGAGGCGACCAGCGAGAGTATATTTCCTCCATTTCCCGGTCCCCTTCTCCTCCTGGTGTGTGCAGCAGGTGTGCTGCAGGGGAGTAGGGACAAATCTCTACCCTCGCCATTAACCAACCCTAGGAGGCGCAGTCCTCATGGTGAGAGGGTTGGAGGGTGGTGTCCCTTGCTGAATAGTGGGGGTGTGAGTGTGGTGACACAGGGGGACGCCTCTGTTGTCAAGTCCAGAGTGAGTTCACCAAAAAATGACAAATGAATGTGTGTAATAAACGTTCAGGTCCGGACCTGTGTGTGAACGAGCGTGTATGTGTGCCACCAAAAAACATCTTGGAAATGTGTTCTGGAGTCTGATCAGCTCTTAGCATACATACACATACATAATCTCGTTCCCCAGGTCGGCGCTGTGGAGATGAGTGGTGCCTCCAAAATGAACTTTATTGCCAATACCAGCGGTGCGTTTGTCATAAACCTGAAGTGTCAGGTAGTGGTGGGGTGAACTCAGGGTCTGGGCGTCCCCGCTGTGGGTGTTTCCCTAATGAGGGGTGGTCTTGAGGGTCCAGAGGCCCCTCATTAAGGAGGGGGTACTGTCATGATCTGAAGTGATCTGACAGTTTTAAATCACTGGGTGAACTTTTTTTACTTTGGAAAGTTCCAAGGTGTCTTGACTGTCCCCGGTGGTGGTTTTGATATTGCACTTTAGGTTTTGTGCACTTAATCATGTATCAGGTGTTACACCCTATAAAGGTGTGCTAGAGGTGTGCAATCACTGCCTGTGATATTGCTTTCACGTTGTGTGGGAGAGCCTGGAGGAAGGATGGAGCTGGTGAGGAGTCCTGCGCAGCTTAGCCAGGGGGGACGTGTTGCAGCTATGGTGTCTGGACGAAGGGCTCGCATGGCATGGTGGGGTCGCAGTGATGGAGTCAGCGGGAAGTGTCTGCATGGTCTGGTGGAGTGGCTACTATGGAGAGTGGCACTCACCATGTGGGACTTGGCCGCTGAGCTGGACTCAAGCATGCTTGACTTCGTGGCAGAAGCTGAACACTTCCTTGGGACTCTGGTACTAAGCAGCTGCAACTGGTGTTGGACTCTGCTCCAAGGCTGCACTAAGGTGGAGGATCCTGCTATGGTGATGGATCCAGGTGGAGGAGAAGATGCACTCAGGTGGAGGGCTCTGTTGCTAGGAGCGCACGCAACAGAGCAAAGCTAAGTGGTGTTTCCCCTGTATTGTCTCTTTCCTCATGTGTGTTATTAGTGCAGTGGTGGGATTAGTTTCCGCACCGACCTATTCCCTAGTGAGGGTTTAGGGTCAGGGCGAGCTAGGGCGTTGAGGTACGCGTGCGGCGCCCGGTGCGAAACCGGCATAGGGAATGTAAGGAGTGCAGGGACACTGGCTCAGGGGAGATTAGGAGGTCTCCATGTCCCCATTCCCTATCGCAGGGCCCACCATTGTTATAGTTACCCAGGTTCCCCCTTTATTATTTGATTTATTGTATAACGTGTAATACCTAAATTCGCCAGGTGGAGGCGGCGTATCCACCTGCACGTTTTATTATTTAAATGCGCCCCACTGGAGGCGGTGTTTCCAGGGTCACGTGTGTTATGGGTCCGCCTTGCGGTATCATCTGCATCCTGACACACGTGACCATGACAACAACTTTTGGGGTCCAATTTCTCCTGTTACCCTTAGGAAAATAAAAAATTGGGGGCAAAAATATAATTTTGCGGAAAAAAATGTTTTTTTTATTTTCACGCCCAGGCGTTATAAACTTCTGTGAAGCACTTGGGGGTTCAAAGTGCTCTCCACACATCTAGATAAGCTCCGTGGGGGGTCTAGTTTCCAAAATGGGGTCACTTGTGGGGAGTTTCAATAGTTTAGGTACATCAGGGGCTCTCCAAACGCACATGACACCCGCATACCAATCCATCAAAGTCTGAATTCCAAAACGTCACTACTTCCCTTCCGAGCCCCGACGTGTGCCCATACAGTAGTTTTCTCCCACATATGAGGTATCAGCGTACTCAGGACAAATTGGACAACAACTTTTGGGGTCCAATTTCTCCTGTTACCCTTGGGAAAATAAAAAAAATGGGGACTAAAAGATGATGTTTGTTGAAAAAATACGATATTTTTATTTTCACGCCCGGTCGCTATAAACTTCTGTGAAGCACTGGGGGGTTCAAAGTGCTCACCACACATCTAGATAAGTTCATTAGGGGGTCTAGTTTCCAAAATGGGGTCACTTGTGGGGGGTTTCCACTGTTTAGGTACATCAGGGGCTCTCCAAACGCAACATGACACCCGCAGACCATTCCATCAAAGTCTGCATTCCAAAACGTCACTACTTCCCTTCCGAGCCCCGACGTGTGCCCATACAGTAGTTTTCTCCCACATATGAGGTATCAGCGTACTCAGGACAAATTGGACAACAACTTTTGGGGTCCAATTTCTCCTGTTACCCTTGGGAAAATAAAAAAATGAGGACTAAAAGATCATGTTTGTGGAAAAAATGCGATTTTTTTTTTTTTTTTATTTTCACGCCCGGACGTTATAAACTTCAGTGAAGCACTGGGGGGTTCAAAGTGCTCACCACACATCTAGATAAGTTCCTTGGGGGGTCTAGTTTCCAAAATGGTGTCATTTGTGGGGGGTTTCTATTGTTTTGGTACATCAGGGGCTTTCCTAACGCGACATGGTGTCCGATCTCAATTCCAGCCAAAAACGTCAAATGGCGCTGCTTCCCTTCCGAGCTCTGCCATACGCCCAAATAGTGGTTTACACCGACATGTGGGGTATCAGCGTACTCAGGATAAATTGCACAATATCTTTTAGGGTCCTGTTACTTTTGGAAAAATAAGAATTGAGGGTGAAAAGATCATTTTTGTGGAAAAAATATGATTTTTTAATTGTACTGCTGTACGTTATAAACTTCTGTGAAGCCCTTGGGGGTTCAAAGTTCTCACCACACATCTAGATAAGTTCCTTGGGGGGTCTAGATTCCAAAATGGTGTCATTTGTGGGGGGTTTCCACTGTTTTGGTACATCAGGGGTTTTCCAATCGCGACATGGTGTCCGATCTCAATTCCAGCCAAAAACGTCAAATGGCGCTGCTTCCCTTCCGAGCTCTGCCATACGCCCAAATAGTGGTTTACACTGACATGTGGGGTATCAGCGTACTCAGGATAAATTGCACAATATCTTTTAGGGTCCTGTTACCCTTGGAAAAATAAAAATTGGGGGTGAAAAGATCATTTTTGTGGAAAAAATATGATTTTTTAATTGTACCGCTGTACGTTATAAACTTCTGTGAAGCTCTTGTGGGTTCAAAGTTCTCACCACATATCTAGATAAGTTCCTTGGGGGGTCTAGTTTCCAAAATGGGGTCACTTGGGGGGGGTTTCCACTGTTTAGGTACATCAGGGGCTCGCCAAACGTGACATGGCGTCCGATCTGAATTCCAGCCAATTTTGCATTGAAAAAGTCAAACAGCGCTCCTTCCCTACTGAGGTCTGCCATGCGCCGAAACAGTGGTTCCCCCCCACATATCAGGTATCAGCGTACTCAGGACAAATTGCACAATAACTTTTGCAGTCCAATTTCTCCTGTTACCCTTGGTAAAATAAAGAAAATTGAACCTGAAGTATTTTTTTTGTGAAAAAAAGTTAAATGTTCATTTTTTTTTTAATATTCAAAAAATTCCTGTGACGCACCTAAAGGGTTAATAAACTTCTTGAATGTGGTTTTAAGCACCTTAAGGGGTGCAGTTTTTAGAATGGTGTCACTTTTCTATCATATAGACCCCTCAAAGTGGCTTCAAATGTGAAGTGGTCCCTAAAAATAAAATGGTGTTGCAAAAATGAGAAATCGCTGGTCAATTTTTAACCCTTATAACTTCCTAACAAAAAAAAATTTTGGTTCCAAAATTGTGCTGATGTAAAGTAAACATGTGGGAAATGTTATGTATTAAGTTTTTTGTGTGCCGTATCGCTGTGATTTAAGGGCATAAAAATTCAAAGTTGGAAAATTGCGAAATTTTCAAAATTTTCGCCAAATTTCCGTTTTTTTCACAAATAAACGCAAGTTATTTGAATGCAATTTTACCACTAACATGAAGTACAATATGTCACGAGAAAACAATGTCAGAATCACCGGGATCCATGAAAGCGTTCCAAAGTTATGACCTCATAAAGGTACAGTGGTCAGAATTGTAAAAATTGGCCTGGTAGTTAACATGCAAACCACCCTTTGTAGTGAAGGGGTTAAAACTATGATGTTTTTGGCTCTTTTTCTCTATATAAAAAACCTTCAAAGAAAATATATTTAGCTTGGAAGACGCCCTTAGGCTGTGTGCCCACGTTGCGTATTTTATGCATTTCCGCTGCTTTTTTGCCGCAGCGGAAACACTTAAAAAACGCTAATAAAACGCATCCCCATGCAATCCTATGGGATTCCGCAGTTGCTGTGTCCATGCTGCTGATTTTTCCGCTGTGGAATCGCATGGCAGCAAAATCCGCAGCATGTTCATTATTTCTGCAGAATCGCAGCGATTCAGCCACCATAGGATTGCATTGAAGCGCTCACTTTACGCATGTGGCTATGCCAACCATGCGTAAAGTCAGCGCTTCATGTGCGGACGGTACCCAGGGTCTGGAGGAAGGGAGACTCTCCTCCATGCCCTGGGTAACATATCTCTGTTAAAAATAATACAAAAAATAAAAAATAGAGATATACTTACCTTCCGTCAGTCCCGTGACCACTACGTCATCAAAGGTCATTCGTGCAATGCATCCCTGGGAACGGAAGTTGCTGGCAGCGCCATAAAGGGCGCGATGATTCCAGGGGCCGACGGAGGGTAAGTACATCTCTATTTTTTGCTTTTTAATTATTATTTTTAACATTCTATCTTTTGCTACTGATGCCGCATAGGCAGCACCAATAGTAAAACGTTGGTTACGCTTGTCAAGCACTATGCTTGACAAGCGTGACCAACCTGTCAATCACTCTTCCAAGCGATGCTTCAAATCGCTTGGAAAAGCGCAAGCATTCTGCAAGCTAAAAATGCTTGTGTTTTGCGGGAAAATGTATGCGAATTCCGCATGCATTTTACCCGCAGCGGGGAGTTGCGGAAATGCTGTGGACATTTCCGCAGCATTTCTGCAATGTGGGCACATAGCCTTAAGTATGTTGCAAAAAACAAACAAATATATAAAAAACTAAATAATATTTTGGAGTACAAAAAACGATTCATCTCTCAAGCGTAGCTTTCAAAACGATACATGAAATTCTCAAAACTCTGCTGGCATGAATGGGTTACCTTAAACCAACTGCACTATTAAAATCAGGTGCTTTCATTCCCCGTGCTTTGGGTGGAGTTAATACAGTCAATGTTTGTCCTTTCCTGGAATATCTGAGCATTCTGTGAATTTTTTACGTTCCGGATATTTTTTGGGTGTGTTCTCATCAATACTGGAGTGCCTGAGTCTTATGAAAAATGCATATCCCGGCTTTACTTAGTATGGAATGCTAATGAAACATTTATTCTTTGAGGTGGCAATGAACTTGGCATAAGCTTGTACCCTGTGAAGTTGAAATTCTATATCTGACTTTGCAACACTAAACACCACTCAAGCTACTTAAGGTAATCCTCTGCTATGCCTTCTAGAAACCAAGGAGAAAGATGAGTAATGAGTATTTTTTATTGCTCCGTTGCATCTAAAATAAAATATGAAGAAGCAATGCAAATAGTCTTCATTAAAAATCTTGCATCATTTTGTATCTCTTCTCTTTCTCCTTTGCAAAGCCATGCATTTCAATTGAGCTGTAGGATACGTAGAAGATTTGCTTTGGAGTATTATATGTGTATGTTGCGATGGATTTCGTTGCAGATTTAACTCAGATTTAACCCTTTGGGTATGTTCATAACGTGCATCCACATTGTGCTTTTTTGCAGCAAAAGGTGGCACAACAAAGTATTAATTTAAAAGGGCCGAATAATATTGCACGCCCCACTTTTCAGTTTTTGAATTTCCACAAAAATTTAAAATAACCAATAAATTTCGTTCAACTTCACAATTGTGTCCCACTTGTTGTTGATTCTTCACCAAAAATTTACATCTGGTATCTTTATGTTTGAAGCATGATATGTGGGAAAAGGTTGAAAAGTTCCAGGCAGCCAAATACTTGTGCCAATACCTGTGCCAATAATAAGGCAGAAGAAGGGAATGCACCCCACACGTATTGCTACAAGTATGGCTTCTTCATGGGCAAATGTGCACAAAAGCATTCATGTATTTTGGCACTTTATGTATGTGATTTTACCTATTATGGTGTTGTAGCAGATTATTAGCATTGAAGCAATTACTATTTTTGGATCCATATTTTCCTGTACCTGTGGTGGTTTAGGGTAGGTAAAGCTTTATTACAAGTTGTATGGCCAGTTCTTTGCAAGCTTTGGGCTTTTTTAAATGTTTTATTTACTTTGGCTTGTTATTGTTCTATGATAATAAAAATTATGAGTTTTTTTAAGAGATCCCTGTGTACTGCATATTCTTTTTCTTGTCTTTCGTACTGGTTTAACATGTATGCAATTGGTTGACCTCTATGTGTGATTTTGGCGGTGCCCACCCTTTTCCATTTTATCTGCCATTACATAGTTACAGCTAGAGACGGACTACGATTCACAAAAAACAGTGTACAGCAAATTACTGACATACCTAGAGGACGGAACTTCTGAGTCATTTCTCAAGAGTAAGGACAGGTGCAGACTAGTGATGAAAGCAAGTGCTCATTAACCCGAGTTTGCCCAGGTTGCTTGAGTATGCACCGAGTGTTGTGGATGCTTGAGTGACATATATGTGCACACGTTGCAGATTACCCTGCGGATTTTTCCGCGCGGATCTGGCTAAATCTGCAGGAAAAATTATCTGTGTTTTACCTGCGGATTTAGTGCGGATTTCCCCTGCGTTTTGACACCTGCGGATTCCTATAATGGAGCAGGTGTCAAAACACTGTGGATCCGCACAAAAGAATTGACATGCTGCAAATTTAAATCTGCAGAAAATCCGTGTGGAAAAATCCGCAGCATGTGCACAGCGTTGTTTATTTCTCATAGACTTTAATGGTATTGTACAACGCAGCAGAACCCGCAACGTGTGCACAGGCCCTTAGAGTGCGCGCGGCTGCATGTTTCGTGGCTGTTAGACACCCACAAAATATGTGGGCGTTGCCTGACATGCAAGGGCTAACAGCCGTGAGACATAAGGCTGTGGGGACTCGAACATGTCACTCGAAAACCCACAGTATGACCGCTTTCTTCACATCTGAGAAAACAGTGTTTTACAGCTAAATTGGTTCAGAGATCAAAACAGTTGAGCTGAACTACTTTCTTGGTGCTTTAAACGAATTTGATGCTTAAATTTGCTGATTTGCTCTAATTTTCAAGATCCAGAAGAAGTTTCAATTACTTATGACATCTTTCATGCAGGCGTATAGGAAAATTGCGTCTTTATTAGAGATGGGCGGACCCCTGGATGTTCGGAGCTGGCGGTTTCGGCCAAACAGTTAAAAAAAAAAGTTCGGGTTCAGGTACCAGAACAGTATACAGACCCAAACCCGGATATTCACTTAAATGCATGAAAGCGCAGCAAACACCACTTCTGATCGGCAGTAGAATCATCACCGCCGGTCAGAGAGCCGCGGTTCCCAAGCTGTATAAAGTTTACCTATGATCACTGGGGTCAGCTGATGGACTACTGCTCCCATCAGTCAAGGCCTGCTGCCGCTGATAACAGGGAGAGCTGGAGCGACTGATAGTATTCATCAGCTGGCGCTCTAAATAAATAATTTAAAAAAAAATTGCGTGGGTTTCCATGTATTTTCTATAACCAGCAAGGCAAAACTCACAGCTGGGGGCTGCAACCCTCAGATGTCAGCTTTAGCAAAGTTGGTTTTCAAAAATAGAAGATCCCCATGCTGATTTTTTAAATTATTTAAATAAATAATTTTAAAAAATAGTGTGGGAGTCCCCCCATTTTTGACAACCATCCTTGCTAAAGCAAACATCTGGGGGCTGGTATTCTCAGGCTGGTAAGGGTCCATGGATATTGCCCCCTTCCAGCCTAAAAATAGCAGCCTGCAGCCACCCAGAAAAGGCACATCTATTAGATGCGCCAATTCTGGAGCTTTGCCCAGCTCTTCCCACTTGCCCTGTAGCGGTGGCATGTGCGGCTCATATTTGTGGAGTTGATGTTACCTTTGTATTGTTCGGTGATAACAAGGTGGCATGGGGTGGTAGCCATGGGCGAGTCCACTAGGTCACAGTCAGTGAGCACCCCGGCCCCTTGCTCATGTAAAGACAGTTTAAGTTCCAGCCCTATGGCACAGTTGGTTACCTCTGACACATGGTTGTACTCCATACTGGAACAACGTCCTCTGGATGCACCACACGTCACACTTCGGTTCCAACAGTGGCAAACTTTTTAATAACGATGAAGCAAAGACGATGGCAATTCCTGAGATGTCCCTATTCTGTCATGCTGTTGCATTGGCTCCCGTCTGGTTCCCAGGAGCAAACAGTCCTTTGACAGGCACAAGCACAGTCCTAGTGCCTGTTCCTACTGCCAGGCAGTCCTGTAGCAGTCCTTTCTCCCCTCCAGGGGTATATTCTGCTCCCGAACAGGCCGAGCGTCCTGCCCTGGGCAAACCTGCCCGGGCACAGTCTGGGAGATAGAAACTTCCTCTGTCTCTGAGGCTGCTAATCCAGCCCCGTGTTTAAACCCTACTGTCGCTGAACTAGTCATGCCCAATACAGTGCAATACAAAGACAGGAAATAAGGTAAACATCACACAGTACACATACAACAATAAAACAGTAGTTCATAACAGTAATATGTTAATACATAGCCAAACTATCAGGACACTGCATGGGGGACACGTGCCCGACAAAGGAGAGAGGGAGCAACTGAGGGTCCCCGCCACCTCCTTACATGGTGACATCAAGCACACAGGTTAGTAATGGAGAGGCATGGGACATAACGATGGACAGGTGAGGGATATTGTTTTTTATCTTTGCTTTATTACAGGAGATGAGGGATGACATGGAATGGGCGTTAGGTGAGTAAAAC
Organism: Dendrobates tinctorius; assembly: GCF_039654945.1. Taxonomy (NCBI): domain Eukaryota; kingdom Metazoa; phylum Chordata; class Amphibia; order Anura; family Dendrobatidae; genus Dendrobates; species Dendrobates tinctorius. Next base: position 26,056,129 of record NW_027361737.1, on the reverse strand, counting down.
TGTGTTTGTTATTTTTAAATAAAAAAAGAAAAAGTGTTTTTTTTTTTTTTTTTTTTATTTCAAATTAAATATTTTATTCTGGCTGTGTGTTTAATACAACTATAAGATTAGTAATGGATAGGTGTCTTATAGACAATACAATGGTGACATGAACCCCAAAAACATGAACCCCATTTGCCACCTGCCACCGGGCATTCGGCCCACAGAGTTGGATGCTTAGATGTCATGTGCCTGATCATGCTGGTGGTGTTAGATTCTTAGATTCTGAGTGGTCAGGCGCCTGCTTTGCATGGCACAGGTTGTAAATGGCCATTTTGTTGGTCTCAGAACTCTCTTTAAAAAAGTCCCAGATTGGGGAACACCTAACTCTTTGATGGAGAAATTCAGGACTGTTGGTGCTCTGCGGAACAGTTGCCCACCTTCTCCTTGTGATCACCCCACTGCCTCTTCTTGTCTGTTTCGGTGCTGCCAATTTCTTCCCCTCAGCACTGCTGGTCTCGCTCTACATGCCAGCTTTCCATGTTGGGTCGCTGACTTTGTCATCAACCACATCATCTTCCACCCCCGCACACTGGTCCTCCTGACTTCATAATTTAACAACAACAAGACTTAACGGCAACTATTTCTCATCACCATCTTGCTCCTTATCCCAAGTTGCCATTCCCCACTGTCATGTTCTTGTTGCCATGGCAGCTCTAAAGTTTGTGCACCACTAAACAGCATGTCCTACTGTCCCTCTTGGAGAATGCAGGTTGAGAGTCCAAAATCAAGAAATTATGTTGTAAAGAGCTCTTTGGAGTGTCCTAGTGTGGGATCACTAGTCTACTGGGACTCAACATGGTCAGAGGAAAGAGGATCAGGGTGAGGATTAAGTAATCCAGACTTTAGGCTGGTGAGACTGAAGCATGTGGAAGACTGTGTGGTGCTTCCAAGCTTGCTATGCAACCGACCACCTGTTTGCAGTGCTCTGGTTTCAGAAGTGGTGTACCGTGCCTCCCTGGGACAGGAACCTACAGTGGGGGAAATAAGTATTTGATCCCTTGCTGATTTTGTAAGTTTGCCCACTGACAAAGCCATGATCACTCTATAATTTTAAGAGTAGGTTAATTTTAACATTGAGATATAGAATATCAAAAATAAAATCCAGAAAATCACATTGTATAAATTATATAAATTTACTTGCATTTTGCAGTTGGAAATAAGTACTTGATCCCTCTGGCAAGCAAGACTTAATACTTGGTGGCAAAACCCTTGCTGGCAGGCACAGCAGTCAGATGTTTTATGTAGTTGATGATGAGGTTTGCGCACATGTCAGGAGAAAGTTTGGTCCACTCGTCTTTGCAGATCATCTATAAATCATTAAGATTTTGAAGCTGTCGCTTGGTGACTTGGAGCTTCTTTTCCCTCCATAAGTTTTCTATGGGATTAAGGACTGGAGACTGGCTAGGCCACTCCATGACCTTAATGTGCTTCTTTTTGAGCCACTCCTTTGTTGCCTTGGCTGTATGTTTTGGGTCATTGTCTTGCTGGAAGACCCAGCCATGAACCACTTTTAATGTCCTGGCGGAGGGAAGGAGGTTGTCACTCAGGATTTTATGGTACATGGCTCCATCCATTCTCCCATTGATGCGGTGAAGTAGTCCTGTGCCCTTAGCAGAGAAACACCCCCAAAACAAAATGTTTCCACCCCCATGTTTGACAATGGGGATGCTGTTCTTTGGGTCATTGGCAGCATTTCTCTTCCTCCAAAGACGGCGAGTTGAGTTAATGCCAAAGACCTCAATTTTTGTCTCATCCGAACATATTACCTTCTCCCAATCACTCACAAAATCACCCAGGTGTTAATTGGAAAACTTCACACTGCATTGACCTTTCGGCCGGGGGGGGTGATCAGACCCCATTTGTTGACCCCTGATGAACCCTCAACAATCTAGAGGGGGAAATGCGTCGGGCTTTCCGTTCATCTGTGGCTGATAAATATTGGCTTGTATTTATATACATCTATGGCTGACAGACCTACTATTTGTTGCAACATGTCTATGTTTTGTGATTATTTTTCTTGGGGTGAAAAATATTAGCCTCAGTTAATTGTGGTATATTTAGTACCCGTAAACGGTTTCAATATTTTTTCAGATGGATTTTTATATCTGTACGTATTGACAATCTGTCATTGTGTTGATTGGGGGAAAAGTGATTCTTTTTTGTGCTGTGTATTAAGTCTATTTGATGAATAATTGGTGTTCTTCCCAACACTTGAGTTTATTAACTGTAGAAAATTTGATCCCTTTTGTATACGCCTTTTTGAGGTATTTTGGGTATTTACCCTATGGTCTGTCTTTTTGCAGCATATAAGCATTTTTCTACTACGAGATAAGTTTACCCAGCTGCAATTTCAATATTTTTTACTCTGAGATAAGTCTATAATATTGGAATTTTGCACTTCGAGATAAGTTTACAGCACTTTAGCACTTTTTCTAATGGGACATATTAGGTCTCCCCAATAGGATTTTTCCGGTGTTTATGTATGTGTGTGTTTTTGTGTATCTCACTTGTTGTATACTTAGGGTGGTCTACGGTCTTCTAGGGCTAGCAACGTTGAGCGGGGGCGCCACATCATCAACAATTAGGGTTCCAACCTCTGCAGTCAGGAAGGGACTCTACTAGGGCCCATTAGGGTGAGATTAGTTCCCCTTTGTAACATACTTACCTCGACATTTGTTTTGGGTACTAGACCCTCTTGTATTTATGATCATTTATTATGATATTTTAATTATTGAATTAAAAAGATTTTTTTTTCTGCTTTACAGTTTTTTTTGTTTTTTTTTTAAACTTCAAACGGGCCTGCACATGTGCCTTCTTGAGCAGGGGGACCTTGCAGGCACTGCAGAATTTTAAACCTTTATGGAGTAATGTGTTACCAATGGTTTTCTTGGTGACTGTGATCCCAGCTGCCTTGAGATCATTAACAAGTTCCCCTGTGTAATTTTAGGCTGATCTCTCACCTTCCTCATGATCAAGGAAACCCCATGAGGTGATATTTTGCATGGTGCCCCAGATCGATGTCGTTTGACAGTCATTTTGTATTTCTTCCATTTTCTTACTATTGCACCAACAGTTGTCTCCTTCTCACCCAGCATTTTACTTATGGTTTTGTAGCCCATTCCAGCTTTGTACAGGTCTAAGATCTTGTCCCTGACATCCTTATAAAGCTCTTTGGTCTTGCCCATGTTGTAAAGGTTAGAGTCTGACTGATTGAATCTGTGGACAGGAGTCTTTTATAAAGGTGACTATGTAAGACAGCTGTCTTTAATGCAGGTAACGAGTTGATTAGGAGAGTCTAATTGGTCTGTAGGAGCCAAAACTCTTAATGGTTGGTAGGGGATCAAATACTTATTTCCCACTGCAAAATGCAAATATATGTATATCAGGGGCGTAACTAGAACTGATTGGGCCCCATAGCCGACTTTTAAACGGGGCCCCCTCAAAGACACACCCCCTCAAAGACACACCCCTCCAGTAACAACATTTCCCGGAGGTCCATGCAGCAGGCAGCTCTGCAGAGAGCTAATAGACAGCGAGGGCTCAGGGAAGGGGCGGGACTGAACTAGTCTGAAGCAATACACTCTGTGACTGGCTGCAGGCAGGGAGGCGGGCCCAATATGTGCTTCGCTCCCCACAGCAGGCACAGAACTGCAGCGTAGGCTGCGAAATCATAGTGTACATTTTTTTCTGCCGGGGCCCCGGATCCCCTACACCAGTGGTCCCCAACCTTTTTTGCACCAGGGATCGGCTTCAAGAAAGACCATTCTTCCATGGCCCGGCAGGGCGGGGATGGAGGTGTGACAGGGGCGGGGCTTTGGTCATAAGGGGGCGGGGCTATGGACACAGTTGTAGTTTAGCAGTGCCTACTTATCATTTAATTATAACATTTACAGTATAATGTGACTCAACTCACCATAGGTTTTGAATGAGTGGGTGCACCTGGCTTGTTTGTTTCTCTGTTTCAGTGGGAGCACTGGGCTACTTCTACTGATGACCGTCACTGCTAATGATGATTGGAACCTACAAGGAAATGGAGCATTGAGCACTTAAGAAAAATTGTACTGGAGTACTGTACATGCTGATTATTTTCTAATCATCAAAAAATGTATGTGTGGTTCCCCCCCGTCCTGTCCAGCTCTGTGTGGCTCCCCCTGTTGTATGCATGGCTCCCCTGTCCCATCCTTGTATACATGGCTCTGCTCCCACTCTCCCATCCTGTATACATGGCTCCGCTCCCACCCTCCCATCCTGTATACATGGCTCTGCTCCCACTCTCCCATCCTCCCATCCTTGTATACATGGCTCCGCTCCCACCCTCCCATCCTGTATACATGGCCCTACTCCCACTCTCCCATCCTGTATACATGTCTCTGCTCCCATCCTTGTATACATGGCTTTGCTCCCACCCTCCCATCCTGTATACATGGCTCTGCTCCTACTCTCCCATCCTGTATACATGGCTCCGCTCCCACTCTCCCATCCTGTATACATGGCTCTGCTCCCACTCTCCCATCCTGTATGCATGGCTCTGCTCCCACGCTCCCATCCTTGAATACATGGCTTTGCTCCCACCCTCCCATCCTGTATACATGGCTCTGCTCCCACTCTCCCATCCTGTATACATGGCTCCGCTCCCACCCTCCCATCCTGTATACATGGCTCTGCTCCAACTCTCCCATCCTGTATGCATGGCTCTGCTCCCACTCTCCCATCCTGTATACATGGCTTTGTTCCTACTCTCCCATCCTGTATACATGTCTCTGCTCCCATCCTCCCATCCTTGTGTACATGGCTCCGCTCCCACCCTCCCATTCTGTATACATGGCTCTGCTCCCACTCTCCCATCCTGTATACATGGCTCTGCTCCAATTCTCCCATCCAGTATACATGGCTCCGCTCCCAACCTCCCATCCTGTATACATGGCTCTGCTCCCACCCTCCCATCCCGTATACATGGCTCTGCTCCCACCCTGTATGCATGGCTCCCCTGTCCCATCCTGTATGCATGGCTCCCCTGTCCCATCCTGTATGCATGGCTCCGCTCCCACCCTCCCTCCCTTATATATATGGCTCTGCTTCCACCCTCCCTTGTATATATGGCTCTGCTTCCACCCTCCCTTGTATATATGGCTCTGCTTCCACTCTCCCTCCCTTGTATATATGGCTCTGCTCCCACTGTCCCTCCCTTGTATATATGGCTCTGCTCTCACTGTCCCTCCCTTGTATATATGGCTCTGCTCCCACTGTCCCTCCCTTGTATATATGGCTCTGCTCCCACTCTCCCTCCCTTGTATATATGACTCTGCTCCCACTCTCCCTCCCTTGTATATATGGCTCCGCTCCCACCCTCCCTCCCTTGTATATATGGCTCTGCTCCCACCCTCCCTTTCTTGTATATATGGCTCTGCTCCCACTCTCCCTCCCTTGTATATATGGCTCCGCTCCCACCCTCCCATCCCGTATACATGGCTCTGCTCCCACCCTGTATGCATGGCTCCCCTGTCCCATCCTGTATACATGGCTCCCCTGTCCCATCCTGTATGCATGGCTCCGCTCCCACCTTCCCTCCCTTATATATATGGCTCTGCTTCCACCCTCCCTTGTATATATGGCTCTGCTTCCACCCTCCCTTGTATATATGGCTCTGCTTCCACTGTCCCTCTCTTGAATATATGGCTCTGCTCCCACTGTCCCTCCCTTGTATATATGGCTCTGCTCCCACTCTCCCTCCCTTGTATATATGGCTCTGCTCCCACTCTCCCTCCCTTGTATATATGGCTCTGCTCCCACTCTCCCTCCCTTGTATATATGGCTCCGCTCCCACTCTCCCTCCCTTGTATACATGGCTCCTCTTCCACCCTCCCTCCCTTGTATATATGGCTCTGCTTCCACTCTCCCGGCCTCCCTTGTATATATGGCTCTGCTTCCACTCTCCCGGCCTCCCTTGTATATATGGCTCCGCTCCCACTCTCCCTCCCTTGTATATATGGCTCCACTCGGCTCCCCCCATCCTCCCCATCATACTTACCCTCACGTCGCTGAACTTCCCTCACGTCACTGAACTTCCCTCCCTGCATCTCACGGCGCTTCAGCTTCTTCCTGTGCGGAGCGGTCACATGCTACCGCTCATTAAGGTGCATGAATATGGACGCGCCTATGGGAGAGGAGTGGCGTCCATATTCATGACCTTAAATGAGCGGTACACTTGACAGCTCAGTGCTGGATGAAGCCGCCGTGCCGACAAGGACCGCTTTGCAGGGTGAGTATCAGCTGCTACACAGCCGTTGGCTCCCCTTGAGTCCGCAGACCGGCAAGAGCACTGCAACGGCCCGATGCTGGGCCGCAGACCAGTGGTTGGGGTAATTATATTGCACTACCGGGTAGCGCCGATCGGAGCCGGGGCCCCGGGCCCCTAAGCAACCGCTTCGGCTGCTACCCCGGTAGTTACGCCCTTGATGTATATAATTTATACAATGTGATTTTCTGGGATTTATTTTAGATATTATACATCTGTGACATGGTCTCTAGGTACCTACCCGCACGCAACCTTCGATCATCTCAAGATCTCCTTCTCTACTCCCCCCTTATCTCTTATTCCCACAACCGCATACAAGACTTCTCCCGTGCTTCCCCCATACTCTGGAATTCCCTGCCGCAAGACATCAGACTCTCACCATCAACGGAAACCTTCAAGAAGAACCTGAAGACCCACCTGTTCCAACAAGCCTACAGCCTGCAATGATCCTCGGTCTACTGAACCACAGCAAGACCTGCTCTACCCTCTCCTACTGTATCCTCACCCATCCCTGTAGACTGTGAGCCCTCACGGGCAGGGTCCCCTCTCCTTATGTACTTGTGTGTCCCTTGTCTTACACATGTTCATTATATTTGTCTATATTTCCCCTTTTCATATGTAAAGCGCCATGGAATAAATGGCGCTATATAAATGCATGATAATAATATTCTATCTCTCAATGTTAAAATTTACCTACCCTTAAAATTATAGACTGTTCATTTCTTTCTCAGTGGGCAAACTTACAAAATCAGCAAGGGATCAAATACTTATTTCCCCCACTGTATATGTTGTGGATGGGTGTGGATGGTTTCTTGTGCACCAACAACAGGTGTAATCATACCTGCACCATGTCTTCGGCATCTGTTTGCACCATTATCCGCACTTCCACTTCCCCTTCTCTTAACGCACTCCTTACGCATTTTGTAACTGTTAGGTCTCTTGAAACCAAAGTCTATTTTTAATAAAAGAAAAAAATTGGTCACCTGCAGCAGTTAAATCCACTGTAATGTAACAGAAAGAACGCCAAAGTGTATGGATGACAATCAAATTCAATCCAGAAAAAATGTTTCAGACTACATAACACTGTATGTTTGAGAAATGGAAGCATCCAAAATTGGAAATAGTTTTTTAGCAGTTTTAGAGATAAACAGAAATGTTCACAGACCACGTAACGCTGTGTGTCTGAGAAATGGAAGCCTGCAAAAAATATTAAAGGTTTTTAGCAGTTTTACAGATCACAGAAATGTTAGCAGACCACATAACAATATATGGAAGCCTACAACATTTTTCAAAGCTTTTGGTCACTTTTAGAGATCACAGAAATGCTCACAGACCACGTAAAACTGTATGTGTGAAAAATAGAAGCCTACAACATTTTTAAAAGCTTTTGCTCACCTTTAGAGAAGTGTCCGTACATATAAAAAGCTAATGTCTAATAATAAATTTCTAAAGCACCTAGATCTCTACAGTGCACCACAAGAACAAAAGAAGAGAACTACCAATAGTCTGGTGGATCATACCACTAATAATAGTTATCAGACCAAAATCGGACTTATAAAGATAATGAATATATACGTACAATTTATACCACCTCTCCCATTTTAAGATATATCATTGCTACCATAGAGGGAGACAGGAAAATACACAAAGAAAAATAATGTATGCTTATCCCAGGTGATATCACATATGGCCTATGTTTCCCTGAAATATTCCTTATAATGACTGCGCCTGGCAGCGGAGGTTAGCACCCTAGATAACGAGGTTTTTAACACCCCCGCTCAATAGTGACTGACCCTTAATACTCCTGTAAATCCCTGTTATATCAGATATTCCTAAGGGATCCTATATTAGATATAGATAAACTATATTATATATAGATCAACTATCTGATAGGGAGAAAGGGAAAGCTGGAGTATATCAGATAATATAGGGTGTTACTTATCATTATGATGTTTAGGAGTAGAGATAGGTTCCATGCCTCTGCCTCAACACGTTTCCCCTGACACGGCTCATCAGGAGGCCCAATTCATGTGAGGTACAGACAGGGCCACCATCAGGGAATTACTGCCCTGACTGGCGTATGGGGCTCGGTGGGCAAAGGGGGCCCACATTGGGCTCCGTCTCATCTGCTCACCGGGCCCTACCAGCAGGCTAAACCGGGCCCTGGCTAGCGGCCCTGCGGCAGTTCAACTCTATTGACGTGTGGGCTCGGGCCTGCATGTCAATACTTAACAAGCGCCAGCCAATCGGAGCCTGGCAGCTAACATCAGCCACAGCATGCACGTCGCCGGCGTCTGACGCCATTGTCTGTCACTGGCGAGTGCACGCTGCCTTCAGCTGCATGGAGGGAGCTTCGCCGCTGGAGCGCAGTCAGGAAAGAAGAATTTATTTTTTTGTTTGTTTTTTTCTGGAAAGCCGCAATCCGGGGGCCCGGGGCAGAATGTGAGACATGAGGGCAGAATGTGAGACACGGGGGCCGGGGGCAGAGTGTGAGACACGGGGAATGAATCGACATGGGGGCAGAATGTGAAACACGGGGGCAGAATGTGAGACATGAGGGCAGAATGGCTATGGGGCAGAAGGTGAGATACTGGTGCAGAATGGACATGGGGCAGAATGTGAGACATGCGGCTGCGGACAGGCAAGAGGTGCTGTGTGTGTGTTTTGTATGTATGTATGTGTGTGTGTGTGTGTGTAGAGATGAGTGGTGGTGTGTGTGTGCTTGCATGCGTAGCGCTGCAGAGGAGTATGTCAAGAGGTCAATGGTACTGTGTGTCGGTGTGTGTGTAGGTGGAGGAGAGGGGAATGACGGGGGTGATGAAGAGATGGCAATGATGGGAGTGATGGGGAGAAGGCAATGATGGGGTGATGAAGAAATGATAGGAGTGATGGAAAAGGCAATGATGGGGTGGTGGAGAAGGCAATAATGGGGTGCTGGAGAAGGCAATGATGGGGTGCTGGAGAAGGCAATGGGGGTGATGGGGAGAAGGAAGTAATGGGGATGGTGGTGGAGGAAATGATGGAAGTGGTGAAATTGGCAAGGATGTTGATGTGGGGGAGGAGGAAATGATGGAGGTGATGGAAAGGTAAATGATGGGGTGGGGAAAAGGCAATGATGGAGATGGGGAGAAGGCAATGATGGAGATGGGGAGAAGGCAATGATGGAGATGTGGAGAAGGCAATGATGGTAGTAGTGGAAAAGACAATGATGGGAGAGGTGGGGAAGGAGACAATAATGGGGTGGTGGAGGTGAAGACAATGATGGGAGTGATGGAGAAGGCAATGATGGGGGTGATGGAGAAGGCAATGATGGGGTAATGGAGAAGGCAATGATGGGGTAATGGAGAAGGCAATGATGGGGTGATGGAGAAGGCAATGATGGGAGTGATGGAGAAGGCAATGATGGAAGTGATGGGGAGAAGGCAGTAATGGGGAGAAGGCAATGATGAGGGTGATGGAGAAGGCAATGATGGAAGTGATGGGGAGAAGGCAATGATGGGAATTGATGGGGAGAAGGCAATGATGGGGGTGATGGGGAGAAGGCAATGATGGGGGTGATGGGGAGAAGACAATGATGGGGTGATGAGGAGAAGGCAATGATGGGGTGATGGGGAGAAGGCAATGATGGGAGTGATGGAGAATGAAATGATGGCAGTGATGGGGAGAAGGCAATGATGGGGTGTTGGAGAAGGCAAAGATGGGAGTGATGGAGAGAAGGCAATGATGGGGTGATGGGGAGAAGGCAATGATGGGGGTGATGGGAAGAAGGCAATGATGGAGTGATGGGGAGAAGGCAATGATGGGGTGATGAGGAGAAGGCAATAATGGGGGTGATGGAGAAGGCAATGATGGGGAGAAGGTAAGGATGGGGATAGTGGTGGAGGAAATGATGGAAGTGGTGAAATGGGCAAGGATGGGGATGTGGGGGAGGAGTAAATGATGGAGGTGGTGGAAAGGGAAATGATGGGGGTGGGGGAGAAGGCAATGATTGAGATGGCGAGAAGGCAATGATGGTGGTAGTGGAAAAGACAATGATGGGAGAGGTTGGGAAGGAGACAATGATGGGGTGGTGAAGGAGAAGGCAATGATGGAGGTGGTGGGAAGGGCAATGATGGGGTGATGGAGAGGGCAATAATGGGGTGGTAGGGGAGAAGGCAATGATGGAGGTGGTGGAAAGGGAAACGATGGGGGTGATGGAGAGGGCAATGATGGGGTGGTAGGGGAAAAGGCAATGATGGAGGTGGTGGAAAGGGCAATGATGGGGTCGTGGGGAAAAAGAAATGATGATGGGGTGGTGGGGGACAATGCAGTGATGGTGGTGGTGGAATGGGCAATGAAGGGAATGGTAGGGACAAGGCAATGATGGAGGTGGGGAGAAGGCAATGATGGAGGTGGTGAAGAGGGCAATGATGGGGTGAAGGAGAGGACAATAATGGGATGTGGGGAGAGGAGGACAATGAGGGGTGTGGGGGATTGGGATGCGAGGAAGGTGGACTTGTAATGGCCTTAGGAACAGGGGGAGGTGGAGGAAGACATTATCGCTTATCATGTCTAACACAGTCCCTTTGTATATAGTGTACTCACTTGTTATGTCTAACACAGTCCCTTAGTATATAGCGTACTCACTTACTATGTCTACCACAGTCCCTTAGTATATAGTGTACTTACTTATTATGTATAACACAGTCCCTTAGCATATAGTGTACTCACTAATTCTGAATAACACCATCCTTAGTTACATAGTTTCCTCTTTTATTATGTATAACACCGTCCCTTATTATGTACAGTACCATCCTCTCTAGTTATATATGGTGCCGTCCCTTATTATATAGCCTCCTCTGCTGTTATGTATAGTGCTGTCGCTTACATAGTGTATTGTTGCTAATTTTGTTATTCACAGCGCCCTCTTTTATTACATAGTTCCCTCTCTTTTTAGATATAAAATGTCTGCTGATTGAGGAGCCGGTGACCAGACCAGTCCATCAGCTCCTCCATTAGAAAGGAAGCTTTCTCATGCTCCATCAGCCATCATGGCATTATACAACTACAGTGTTGTGCAAATTAATTGGGACAAAGCATTTTTTAAGTAAAATTGTAAGTTGGTTACCAGTCAGTGATTCAAACCAGTTTTAACTGCTTTGAACAGGTGTGAGTGCCTGTTCAAAGCAGTTAAAACTGGTTTGAATCACTGACTGGTAACCAACTTGCGATTTAACGTAAAAAAAAATGCTTTGTTCCAATTAATTTGCACAGCACTGTAACAAGACAGGACAGTATGTAATAAAAAACAGGGCTCTATATAATCCAATATGTAAGGCATGGTACTGTAGTGTACATAACAAGAGACGGCACTGTAAAAGGGACAGCAATATACATAATAAAGGAGACTATGTAATATATACATGTACATGTGTGTGTATATATATATATATATAGTTATACAGTATATATGTAGCTTTGTTTCCATAAAAGGAAAGGGGTCCAGGCACATTTCTTGCACAGGGGCCCCAAGCTGTCAGCGTCCGCCCCTGTGCTGCGAAGTCATGAAAGTAAAGTTTTACGTTTTGAGTTGCCCCTGGACTGTGTCTCTGTTTATTCAGAAGCGGCCAAAGGTGACCATAAAGAATGGAGAACAGACCCTGAGGACGCAGGGGACAGAGAGGCAAGTAAGTTGACAGTGGAGCGGGATTTTTATGTATTGGAAGGCCAGGACACACAAGGCCCAATGAACTCAGCCACGACTACGGCCCTGGCTGACCTCTACACCAACACCTAAAGTTCTGATAAAATGATGAAGAAGAGAAACCATGCAACTGAGAATAGTGGATGACTAGTTACACAGCATAAGAATTGGGACAGTTATTGGACCTAGTAGATATGTGCACCAAAAACAGTTTTAACTTGATGGGGGATTTGGGAAAGACCATGCTTTTCCACATTTTTTGTGCTAAAGAACAGGTATGTTTTAACTGTAATTGTTCTTACTATGGTTCTGTAAAGAACACCAAATAATGAACTAAAGGTTACAATCTCTTTTATCACATTCCAAACTTATATACAACTGAGTGATGAAACCAATAATCCTCACATGAAATGCGGTCGATCCCTTCAAAACTACATATACCTATAGTGTCATAGAAGGAGTAGCATGATCAAATATACAGTTTGTCCGTAAAGTCAGGGTGCACTTTTGACCAGTCACAGGAAAGTAAACAAGTATACCACAATCCCGGGATCTGACGCCCTTAGACTTTTACTTTTGGGGTTATGTGAAGCAATATGTGTACACTGAACGTATCAACGACATTAATCACATAAAACAGATAATCACAGACGCTATTCACTCTGTTACACCAGACGTCCTTACCCGTGTGTGGCAAGAACTTCACTATCGTTTGGATGTGTGTAGGGCAACAAACTGGGAGTGTTTTCCTTTTATTTGGAGCAGATTTCACATTTCTATTGTTTTTTTGCTTTCCAGTGACTGGTCAAAAGTGCACCATGACTTTACGGACACACTTTAGTAAAATATACAGTTTTTATTAGCTAATCATAAAAATTAGAAAATACAGAATATGAAAATGACAGGAGGGTTTCACTCACTGTCTACATGGAACATGAATACAGATACCAAAAGAAGACAAACCATTGCATCCTATAAAGCAAATTCTGGAATAGCAGTGTGATATGAGCTATAAATAGCTAATAATTGATGGTTTGCATAGGTGGATCATAGTCAGGTCATAAATATAGATGATTGTAGATGTTCACAAAGTTGTGGCTACACAGGTATAATAGTATGTGGAAAATATAATGGTTAGATTGTCATGCTGAAATAACACTAGCGGATCATGAAATATATACAGTGCCTACAAGTAGTATTCAACCCCCTGCAGATTTAGCAGGTTTACACATTCGGAATTAACTTGGCATTGTGACATTTGGACTGTAGATCAGCCTGGAAGTGTGAAATGCACTGCAGCAAAAAAGAATGTTATTTCTTTGTTTAATTTTTTTTTAAATTGTGAAAAGTTTATTCAGAGGGTCATTTATTATTCAACCCCTCAAACCACCAGAATTATGTTTGGTTCCCCTAAAGTATTAAGAAGTATTTCAGGCACAAAGAACAATGAGCTTCACATGTTTGGATTAATTATCTCTTTTTCCAGCCTTTTCTGACTATTTAAGACCCTCCCCAAACTTGTGAACAGCACTCATACATGGTCAACATGGGAAAGACAAAGGAGCATTCCAAGGCCATCAGAGACAAGATCGTGGAGGGTCACAAGGCTGGCAAGGGGTACAAAACCCTTTCCAAGGAGTTGGGCCTACCTGTCTCCACTGTTGGGAGCATCATCCGGAAATGGAAGGCTTATGGAACTACTGTTAGCCTTCCACGGCCTGGACAGCCTTTGAAAGTTTCCTCCCGTGCCGAGGCCAGGCTTGTCCGAAGAGTCAAGGCTAACCCAAGGACAACAAGGAAGGAGCTCCGGGAAGATCTCATGGCAGTGGGGACATTGGTTTCAGTCAATACCATAAGTAACGTACTCCACCGCAATGGTCTCCGTTCCAGACGAGCCCGTAAGGTACCTTTACTTTCAAAGCGTCATGTCAAGGCTCGTCTACAGTTTGCTCATGATCACTTGGAGGACTCGGAGACAGACTGGTTCAAGGTTCTCTGGTCTGATGAGACCAAGATCGAGATCTTTGGTGCCAACCACACACGTGACGTTTGGAGACTGGATGGCACTGCATACGACCCCAAGAATACCATCCCTACAGTCAAGCATGGTGGTGGCAGCATCATGCTGTGGGGCTGTTTCTCAGCCAAGGGGCCTGGCCATCTGGTCCGCATCCATGGGAAGATGGATAGCACGGCCTACCTGGAGATTTTGGCCAAGAACCTCCGCTCCTCCATCAAGGATCTTAAGATGGGTCGTCATTTCATCTTCCAACAAGACAACGACCCAAAGCACACAGCCAAGAAAACCAAGGCCTGGTTCAAGAGGCAAAAAATCAAGGTGTTGGAGTGGCCTAGTCAGTCTCCTGACCTTAACCCAATTGAAAACTTGTGGAAGGAGCTCAAGATTAAAGTCCACATGAGACACCCAAAGAACCTAGATAACTTGGAGAAGATCTGCATGGAGGAGTGGGCCAAGATAACTCCAGAGACCTGTGCCGGCCTGATCAGGTCTTATAAAAGACGATTATTAGCTGTAATTGCAAACAAGGGTTATTCCACAAAATATTAAACCTAGGGGTTGAATAATAATTGACCCACACTTGTATGTTTAAAATTTATTAAAATTTAACTGAGCAACATAACTTTTTGGTTTGTAAGATTTATGCATCTGTTAATAAATCCTGCTCTTGTGTGAAGTTTGAAGGCTCTAACTTATTTGCATCTTATCAAACCTGCTAAATCTGCAGGGGGTTGAATACTACTTGTAGGCACTGTATATGAATTAATGCTTAGATCTGTTACCTGGGGCCATGATTGAGAGGATGTGGGGTTTGTACACCGCACCTCGACGCACGTTTCACCGCCTCTGCAGTTTTGTCAGGTGGTAGAGAAGCACTATAATCAGCCATGTTTTATAGTGTATAACATAGTTGATTATGCCAACAGCCATGCCAGCGCTTCCATGCCGTGATGCTATGCCGTGGAAAGGACGGTGCTCAAATCGCAAATCACCCGGTCACATGACCCGATCAGCTAACTGGACCCGTAGCCATGGCAACGCATTGCCCATGGTGAGCACCTCTCCAACACTGAGCAGCAGCGCATGCACGGTAGGCGCACAAGTTATCCGCATCAAGAATGATCATAATAGAGATATAGAGGTGATGATTATATTATAATTACAAAAGCAAATCTTAGGTGTATATTAGTACCAATATAGAAAGAGTTACATAATTATAAACGGAGTCTGATCTCAAATTGTGACATTATAGAGTAAACATAGTATTAGATAACAATTTATAAGTATTAGGGCAAGGAGCAGAATAAAGAATATATATATATATAAATATACATATAAACCATGTGGATAATACCACTGAAATAGGAATATGTGTTACATCAGATCAATAAGTACAGTATATTATCCCTCATAAATCGTAGTTTTCTGTAGGTGCAGGCTATTAGTGATTGGGTCTAGCCCCAAGATTTGAAGGCTCTGCAACGCTTCTTGGGGTTCTCAAACTACTATCAAAAGTTCATCAAGGGATTTTCACAGATTGTTAAACCCCTTACTGATCTCACATTAAAGGGTGCGGATGTTAAGAATTGGTCAACATCCGCCATAGAATCATTCTTGTCATTGAAAAAGTCTTTTATGACCGCCTCGGTACTTATTCAACCTAATCCGTTAGAACCTGTTATTGTGGAGGTTGACACGTCTGAGGTGGGGGTGAGGGCAGTGTTGTCTCGAAGACCCGCCACTTTTACCAACCTTAAACCATGTGCATTCTTTTCCAAAAAGTTCTCTTCTGCAGAGAGAAATTATGATGTGGGCAATAGAGAACTTCTTGCATATAAGTTGGCTTTTGAAGAGTGGAGGCATTTTTTGGAGGAGGTGGCTCATCTCATTACGGTAATTACTGATCATAAAAATTTGGCTTACATTGAGTCTGCCAAAAGACTAACCCACAGGCAGGCCCAATGGTCGCTTTTTCTTCTCGGTTTCAATTTTCTATTACTTTTCGCCCGGGGTCTAAAAACGTTAAGTCTGATGCCATATCCTGCAGCTTTGATCGAGTATCTCCTCCCGAATATCTGTCCTCCATTCTTCAACCTGGGATGGTGGTAGCCGACATCTCGTCAGAGTTGGAGCGAGAGATTTTGGAGGCCCAGTCTCTTGCTCCTAGTTCTAAGCCAGTTGGAAGTTGTTTGTCCCGGAACAATTTCGTCTTAGACTCCTTCGGGAGTTTTATGAGTCCGAGTTGAGTGCTCATCGCGAGGCCGTGACTAGGGTTTTTTGGTGGCCCTCAGTGGTTGTTGATATAAAAAAAATTGTGTCTGCATGTGGGGTCTGTGCCTGTTCTAAAGCTCTCATTCTAGGCCAGACGGGGAATTGGAATCTCTACCATTTCCTCATAGACCATGGACTCATCTGTCCATGGATTTTATCACCAACCTCCCTCCTTCCAGAGGTAATACCGTTGTGTGGGGTGATGGTGGACAGGTTCTCTAAACAGGCCCATTTAATACCTTTATCCACGTTGCCCTCTGCGGAGGCCTTGTCCAGACTGTTTGTGCAACACGTGGTGTGCTTGCATGGTGTGTCGATGAATGTGGTATCTGTCAGAGGTGTGCAGTTTGTCGCTAAATTCTGGAGGGCATTTTGTAAGAAACTGGGGATTACTATGTCGTTTTCTTCTGCCTATCACCCTGAGTCTAATGGGAAAACCGAACGTACTAATCAGTCCCTGGAGCAAATTCTGAGGTGCTTGGCCTCTACTAGGCAGGATGAGTGGTGTGATGCTTTACCTTTGGCTGAGTTTGCTTTCAATAGTGGTGTGAGTCAGTTCACTGGTATGTCTCCCTTTCTTGTTAACTATGGGTTCTGTCCGCATTTTGGGGAGTTTTCTCGTCTGGACTCGGGTTGCCCTGGGGCCGAGAGTACTGTACAGCGTTTAAAGGTGCCGTAGGCTAAGGTTTGTTGTAACATCTCCAAGGCTCAAGGGAGATACAAGTTTTTTGCAGACAAGAAAAGGGTCTCAGGTCCTACATTCCAGGTAGGAGAGAAGGTATGGTTGTCCACTCATAATATAAAACTCAAGGTCCCATCAGCCAAGTTGGGTCCGAAGTTCATTGGCCCGTATGAGATCATGGAGATTATTAATCCATGGCTTGTAGATTACGTCTCCCGGTTTCGTTGAAAATTTCCAACGTGTTCCACAAGTCCCTGTTGAAGTCCTTGAGAGCTGTTGAGAGTTCCTTGTCCGCCATTCCTCCCGTACTGGTGGAGGGTCATGTGGAATACGAGGTGGGACTCATTATAGATTCCCGGTGGGTGCGACGTACACTGCAGTATTTGATACAATGGAAGGGGTATGGTCCAGAGAATTGGTCATGGGTCCCTGCATGCCGATCGCCTGGTCTGGGCGTTTCATGCCAGACATCCTGAGAAGCCTGGGGATCCAGTGGCCCCCGTTGAGAGGGGGTACTGTCATGGTTTGCTCAGGAGTTCTCTGGCAGTGCTTCTAGGATTAACACCATGTGGCCTCTCTTTGGTTGAGGAAGGGCTATATTTACCAGCCCCTGTGCTGTGCCTGTTGTCAGTTATACATCTAACCTTGGCTGAGCAATTGACCCTGTGAATACCTGTGTTTATTGCTTATATCTGTTTGCGTGCTTGTGTATGACTTGGTCTGTTCCTCGTTTTGCATTTGTCTCTTGATTCGGTACTTCTCATGATTCTCCTGGTTTTGATCTCTGCTTTGTCCCCCGACTGTCTGCTTGTTAGTCCCTCTAGTATGTCGTATCTCTCTCTGGCTTCTGACCTCGGCTTGTCTCTTACCACACTATTTGTCTGTCCCCTTGGCTACCACACTGTTCACTGGTCTGACCTCGGCTCGCCTGACACTTCTCTGGGCTTCCCTGGCTCCTGTCATCATCCCTGGGAGTTCAGGACCTAGCTCCGTCTCCAAACCACGCCCACGGTGGATACGTGCTGCAGGTCCTGTTCACCCGCATGCGTGGTCACAGCAGCATCCCGCATTACAGCAGAAGTTCCAGGCTTTCCCAGCATGTCCCCGGACACTCGTACAGTCTCAGGGGTTAAGACTGTCATGGTGTCCGTTACGCTGTTGTTTTAAGTTATCTCCCTCTCATAGGCCACTCCACTTGCCCTAAACATTTTCTCCACATGATTCCTCTGATTATATAGAAGTAATGGATGATGAGCGTGATGTAGATTTCAAGTTCTTCTTTCTATATTGCCATCTGAACACTCTATTCTGTAAATATTCATGCGGATCTCGTTGGAATTTATGGATCGTATCTTGTATTTCTTTTTCCCCACTTATTTAAATCAGTCTCTAAATCTTTATCAAATTCGCAGCACTCATCTGCGGTTAATGTGTTTTGTATCTTATTTATTAGGGTGTCAATTTCTCCTTCAATAGCTTCCAATGATTTGCGGTCTGATCCAATCAATAGTACTAATAATGTACGTGAGCACTTAAACAGTGTCTCCTCCCACTTTTTAGTAAAAGTGGGGTCATTAGTATCTAAAGTTGGGTGAATTTGCATCCGTAATCCCCTATGAATTATATCCTTTTGGACGTAATTCTCCAAGGTTGCTTTATTCCACCACAATTTAGTAAGTTTTTTTCAAAAGGCCCATAATGCTGAGCTTCAAGCCCTTAATATCTCTAGTTTAGAGACTCTTAGCAGGTGATCCAATTTTTATCTCTTTTTCTAAAGTCCATGTAATCAATGTTACAATCTCTTTTACCACACTCCAAACTGATATACAACTGAGTGCAGTTGAGTGATACCAATGGGATAAATATTACTGATTGTATTACATTTTAGTGATATAGGATAAGATGGAATATCTGCATGGCTCTTGTTATTGGTACTATACACATTAGCCTGATAACCTCTTATTTCCATAAAAAAATGTGCATGATGATCTTTGTACTATAAACAGAATACTGGGATGTTTGATGGCATGCGTGAAAAAAAGGTATACCTCTCCCGGCGCCTGTGCACTGCAGGACTCTGCTCTGTCCTCAACAGGGCAGAGCAGTGTGCTTGTGTAGGAGCCACGACAAGAAGGAAAGAAGACGACCGCATCATATGAAGATGGGAGGTGCCGGACCGGACTGCGACACCCATCGGACCGGATCACCCCCGGTAAGTATAAACTAACTGTTTTTTCTTATCTTTCAGATTACATCGGGGGCTTGTCTACAGCATTACAGAATGATGTAGATAAGCCCCTGATGGCGGTGCCAGCAGCTCATATTCGAAAAAAGGGGTGACAGATGACAGATTCCCTTTAAGGTCTCATTCACATGTCCATGTTTCCAGTACATGTGGTATACCTTTTTTCACGCATGCCTACAGAATAAATTGCCTCCTCCAAGCTAGAAACGGCGGTTTGAGCGGAGAATAAAAAGAGGTAGGCATGCTTTTTAATACAATCTGTAGCTTCAAGGACCTTCTTTTTTCATGTGAATTGAGAATTCTGAGGTATGGATTTTCACTGTTTATAGTCAAGGTTGTCGTCGAGACAATGCAGTAACCTGCCTCAAATTACATTGATCCACTGATCTTACACTACCATTACAATCTTAATGATCAAATTCAGGTCACTACAGCCTGGCCCAAATGAGTACTGGGCATGAGAACTGGCATCAAAGTGGGCAGTTCTCATGCCCAGAACACATTTGGGCCAGGCTGTAGTTACCTGAATTTGATGTGGGGAATCACTATCTATTTATTGGTGATGTGAGATCAGTGGTCCAAAGACATTTAACCCCCTGAAAAACACCAGTTACTTTTTAAATAATCAAAATCGACTGTCCCACTGTGATGCCAGTTCAGATACCGAGAACCAATTTGGGCCAGGCAGAAGTGACCTGAATTTGATGTGGGGCACCCTGATCTATGTGTCTGCAGAGTGAGATCATTGGCCAAATAGTTGTGAGTTCATTTTTCCCTTCACCGTTGAGGTCTGATGAACTCCCTCCTCTGGTGAAGCAAGGTAGTGAGGCTGATTACCAAACACCTGGGCAGCTAGATGATGACTGGGAGGCTGGAATTGAGGACTGGATATAAGGCAGCCGACGCCCTTCTGCCTTGCTGGTGATCCTGCTGGATTCTTGGAGACCAGTCTGATTCCTGCATCTCAAAGCTAAGTTTTTCTGCTCTGCTTTGTACTCTTCAGTTTTGTTTTTGTCTTGCCTTGTTTTTTGGGAGTTCTGCCATCCCCAGCCGGGGGTGAGCTGAATTCCATTTTTGTCTCTGATCTGTTGTTCTTTTGCTCTGTCTTCAGAATATACCTGAGTGCTGATATAGTCTTTTGAAGCCTAGCGACTTCAGGGCCTGTTTTTCCTATCAGTCGGTTGGCACATTTTGGATAGGGTTTTTGCGGATGGCAGACAGCGGCTTTCCTATCCTGTCCTATTTAGTTAGCTTGGGCCCCATCATTTGCTCAACCTATCTTTCTAACTGTGTTAGTGTTTTCATCTTGCTTCACCGTCATTATATGTTGGGGGCTGCCTATTGCTTTGGGGTCTGCTCTGGGGCAGTTTAGTTTTTCCCCTTTCTCTCTTTAGGCTATGTAGTTCTCCGGCTGTGATCGAGGGGTCTAGGGCACCGTAGGAACCCCCCACGGCTACTGCTAGTTGTTGTGGATAGGTTCAGGGGTCTGCAATCCTATAGCTGCCAACCTCTCTGGTTTTTCTGGACTTAGCTAGTACTTTGTTTTTTCCTCCTTCGGTGACTCATCATAACACCAAATGCATTAAACCCTTTCAATGACTTTCAGTGCCCACTTTGATGAACGTTTTTGTGCCACTTTTATAACTTTTGTAGTTGCTTTTAAGTGTATTCACATCAGGGCACCTCGTTACATTGTATTTTACTATTGTAATTTTTTATTATTGTTACACCTGTAAAAACAGAAAAAAAAATGCCGAATAAAAAAACAACTTCTGCATCATGTTTGTGTAGTAACTATTGTGCACGTGTTTTTGTGCTTGTCTGATGTACAGTATGTGTTGCTCATTGTGCGGCCTCCACTCATGTAATGTGTGTGCTGCGCTCGTTTGATGTGTGCACTGTATTTGTGATGTTCATAATATCTACTTTTTTCTGATGTATGCGCTGCGCTCCTTTGATTTGTGCACTGTGCTTGTGATGTTTATGTTTCGTGCACTTTGATGTGATGTGTGCAGTGCTTGTTTGATTAGAGATTCTGGCGCTTTGCCCGACTCTTTCCACTTGCCCTGTAGGGTGGCAAGTGGGATTCATATTTGTTGGGTTGATGTCCCCAGACAATAAAAGGTGACATCAAACCCTTGAATTAGTAATGGAGAGGCGTCTATAAGACATCTATCCATTACTAATCCTATAGTTATCTGGTAAGTAAAGACACAGCCAGAATAAAGTCTTTTATTTGAAATAAAACAAAACACAGTTTTCCTTTTTAATTTAAAAATAGCAAACACAGTTATACTCACCTAACGCCCATTTCATTGAAGCCCTTGTCTCCTGTAATAAAATAAAAATACAAAACAGCAATATCCCTCACCTGTCTGGCATTCTGTTCCTCTTTGTAATCCGTGCCTGGGGATAAACAGTTTTTAACCTGGATGGTGCCAAAATGCAACTATCCAGGATGAAAACCACTGGGGAATAAGCTGCTGCAAGCGCAGCATCAGTGACCAGCGGTGACTTCATCGAGGTTACCGCCAGTCACTGAGGCTGCTATCACAGACGGGCCCCTTAACTGCAGGGACCTCAGTGAGATCACCGCTAGCTAGTCCAGGAAAACCAGAGAGGTTGGCAGCTATCGGATTGCAGACCCCTGGACCTATCCACAACAACTAGCAGTAGCCGTGGGGGGTTCCTACGGTGCCCTAGACCCCTCGATCACAGCCGGAGAACTATATAGCCTAAAGACAGAAAGGGGAAAAACTAAACTGCCCCAGAGCAGACCCCAAAGCAATAGGCAGCCCCCAACATATAATGACGGTGAAGCAAGATGAAAACACTAACACAGATAGAAAGATAGGTTGAGCAAATGATGGGGCCCAAGCTAACTACATAGGACAGGATAGGAAAGCTGCTGTCTGCCATCCGCAAAAACCCTATCAAAATGAGCCAACCGACTGATAGGAAAAACAGGCCCTGAAGTCGCTAGGCTTCAAAAGACTATATCAGCACTCAGGTATATTCTGAAGACAGAGCAAAAGATCAACAGATCAGAGACAAAAATGGAATTCAGCTCACCCCCGGCCGGGGATGGCAGAACTCCCAAAAAACAAGGCAAAACAAAAACAAAACTGAAGATTACAAAGCAGAGCAGAAAAACTTAGCTTTGAGATGCAGGAATCAGACTGGTCTCCAAGAATCCAGCAGGAAAATCACCAGCCAGGAAGAAGGGCATCGGCAGCCTTATATCCAGTCCTCAATTCCAGCCTCCCAGTCATCATTTAGCTGCCCAGGTGTTTGGTAATCAGCCTCACCACCTTCCTTCACCAGAGGAGGGAGTTCATCAGACCTCAATGGTGAAGGGAAAAATGAACTCACAACAGTACCTCCCCCTTGAGGAGGGGTCACCGAACCCTCATCCATGCCACCAGGGCGATCCGGGTGAGCCCGATGAAAGGCATGCACCAATCTTTCGGCATGAATATCAGAGGCAGAGACCCAGGAATTATCCTCCTGACCATAACCCTTCCACTTAACCAAATACTGGAGTCTCCGTCTAGCTAGACGGGAATCCAGTATCTTGTCTACCTCATATTCCATGTTACCTTCAACCAATATAGGGTCAGGAGGTGCCACCACAGGAACTACTGGTTCAACAAACCTCTTCAACAAGGACTTATGAAACACATTATGAATTTTAAATGTGACAGGAAGAGCCAACCGAAAAGAGTCCGGATTAATAATCTCAAAAATCTTGTAAGGTCCAATAAATCTAGGCTTAAACTTAGGAGAAGCCACCTTCATAGCGATATTTTTTGATGACAACCAAACCATATCACCCACCTTAAACTAGGGACCAACGGTCCTATGTCGGTTGGAAAACCGCTGGGCCTTTTCCTGGGAGAGAGATAACTTATCCACTACTTGGTCCCAGATCTGGTGCATTCTCTCCACCACAGTGTCAACACCTGGGCAGGCAGAAGGCTCCACCTGCCCTGAAGAAAATCGAGGGTGAAAACCAAAGTTACAAAAAAAAGGTGACATCAAAGTGGCAGAACTAGCTCTATTATTTAAAGCAAATTCGGCCAAGGGCAAAAATGAAACCCAATCATCCTGATCGGCAGAAATAAAACATCTCAAATACGACTCCAAAGTCTGGTTTGTTCTCTCCGTCTGCCCATTGGTCTGAGGGTGAAACGCAGAGGAGAAGGACAACTGAATTCCCAGCTTGGAACAGAAAGTCCTCCAAAATCTAGACACAAACTGAACTCCTCTGTCAGATACAATGTTCTCAGGAATCCCGTGCAAGCGAACCACCTGTTGCAAAAACAAGGGCACCAACTCAGAGGAAGATGGCAACTTAGGGAGTGGTACAAGATGGACCATTTTAGAGAATCTATCACAAATCACCCAAATAACAGTCATTCTCTGAGAGACAGGCATATCAGAGATAAAATCCATTGAAATATGGGTCCATGGCCTCCTGGGCACCGGCAAAGGCATCAACAAGCCACTAGAGCGAGAACAAGGTTTAGACCGGGAGCAAGTCCCACAGGACTGCACAAAATTCCTGACATCATGAGACAAGGCGGGCCACCAAAAAGACCCACTCACCAGATCTCTAGTACCAAAAATACCTGGATGACCAGCCAATGCAGAGCAATGAACTTCAGACATCACTCTCTTCCTCCTCTGGTCAGGAGCATACAACTTTCCACTGGGACAACGCTCAGGTTTGTCCTCCTGAAACTCTTCCAGAGCACGTCTCAAATCGGGCGAGATGGCAGAAAGAACTACCCCCTCGCCTAAGATGGTAGCAGGCTTAGTCACAACAGGAGAATCAGCAAGGAAACTCCTAGAGAGGGCGTCAGCCTTGACATTCTTAGTGCCCGGAAGAAAAGAGACCACAAAATCAAAACGTGTGAAAAACAAGGCCCACCTAGCCTGTCTAGGATTCAAGCGCTTGGCCGACTCCAGGTAAATCAAATTCTTGTGGTCAGTAAGGACCACGACTTGGTGTTTGGCTCCCTCCAACCAATGTCTCCACTCCTCAGATGCCCATTTCATGGCCAACAGTTCCCGATTCCCCACATCATAGTTACGTTCGGATGGGGAGAACTTTCGGGAAAAGAAAGCACAAGGATTCATTTTAGATGTCACAGGATCTTTTTGGGACAACACCGCTCCTGCACCAATCTCAGAAGCGTCCACCTCCACCTGAAACAGGAGTGAGACATCAGGTTGCCGCAAAACCGGAGCAGAAGAGAATCTTCGCTTCAGCTCCTGAAAGGAAGAAACAGCCTCCGGAGACCAATTCAGCACATCAGCACCCTTCCTAGTCAAATCCGTCAATGGCTTGGCAATACCAGAAAAATTAGCTATAAATTTCCGATAAAAATTAGCAAAACCCAAAAACTTCTGGAGGGCCTTCAAAGAAGTGGGCTGAACCCAATCATAAATGGCCTGTACCTTGGCCGGGTCCATTTCAATAGTTGACGGAGACAAAATAAATCCCAAAAATGAAATCCTCTGTACCCCAAAAAGGCATTTTGATCCCTTGACATACAGGGAATTCTCCCTCAAAATCCGGAACACAGTCCGAACATGTTCCACATGAGAGTCCCAATTCTTGGAGAAGATCAAAATATCATCCAGATAGATGATCAAAAATTTATCCACAAAGTCTCGAAATATATCATTCATGAAGCACTGGAAGACAGAAGGGGCATTAGTGAGCCCAAAAGGCATCACCAGGTACTCAAAATGTCCCTCCGGAGTATTAAACGCCGTCTTCCATTCATCCCCATGCTTAATGCGAAAAAGATTATACGCCCCCCTGAGGTCAAGCTTGGTAAACCAGCAAGCACCTTTAACTCTGGAGAATAGATCAGAAATCAGGGGTAACGGATACTGATATTTAACAGTAATTTTGTTGAGGGCACGATAGTCAATACAAGGCCTTAATGAACCATCCTTTTTAGCCACGAAAAAAACCCCAGCACCTAAGGGTGAAGAGGATGGTCTAATATGACCCTTCTCCAACGCCTCCTTAACATAGGACCGCATAGCCTCGTGCTCGGGTACAGATAAATTGAAAAGCCGACCCTTGGGGAATTTACACCCCGGGTTCAGCTCAATTGCACAGTCATAACTCCTATGAGGAGGCAAAGACGCAGACTCATTCTCACTAAATACATCATAAAAGTCAGCCAAATAGTCAGGAACATCATGTGACTGGGGAGAGGTGGAGAAAACAGGAGCATCACTAAGGGCACACCGACAACCCCAACTCACCACAGACAAAGATTTCCAATCCACAACCGGATTATGGATTTGCAACCAGGGAAACCCAAGAACAATGGTATCATGCAAATTATGCAACACCAAAAATCTGAAATTTTCTTGATGGTCTGGGGCGACCCGCATTACCACCTGGGTCCAAAACTGAGGTTTATTCTTCGCCAAAGGAGTAGCATCGATACCCCTCAAAGGGATAGGCATCCGCAGAGGTGTCATAGGAAATCCACAACGTTTAGCAAAATCCAAGTCCATCAGGTTCAGAGCTGCTCCTGAATCCACAAAAGCCTTGGCGGAAAATGTGGACAGGGAGCAGATCAGAGTAATTGCCAGAAGAAACTTAGGTTGAACACCACCCACAAAAAACGTGTGTGCACAACGTTTCTCTCGTTTAGGGCAGACAGAAATAATATGCGAGGCATCACCACAAAAAAAACACAGCTTATTACTCCTTCTGAACTCCTGACGTTGCGCCCTAGACAAAACTCTATCACATTGCATAGGTTCAGACATTTGTTCAACAGGTGGCAACATCTCTCGTGTAGTTTTGCGTTCACGTAAACGCCGATCCACCTGAATGGCTAATGACATAGAATCGTCAAGACCAGAGGGAACAGGAAATCCCACCATAGTATCTTTTACAGTTTCTGACAAACCCTTCCGAAAGAGGGCTGCCAAGGCACCATCATTCCAGGTAGTAAGGACCGCCCACTTTCGGAATTTTTGACAGTACAACTCTGCCGAATCCCGACCCTGGCTTAATGCCAACAGGGTCTTTTCAGCCTGATCAATAGCATTAGGTTCATCATACAACACCCCAAGGCTTGAAAAAATGCTTTCACATTATTCAGAATAGGATCATCAGGTTTCAAAGAAAACGCCCAATCCTGGGGATCGCCGCGCAGCAAAGAGATGACAATTTTAACCTGCTGCGCAGAGTTCCCCGAGTTAGACTTCAAGGCAAAAAATAATTTACAATTATTCTTGAAATTCAAGAATTTAGACCGATCCCCAAAAAACAGGAGTGGGAATCTTTGGTTCAGCAGCATGTGAATGAGCAAGATAGGCGGAAATTCCCCACACTTCAGCAGCGAGCTGCTCCACACGATCAGACAATTGCTTCAACTCCATTGAGAGAAAAATTCCCCCTACGGCCTCAGAGATATAGAGGAAAAAATATGCACACAAAAAAAAAAAAAAAATTCTGACACTTTTTTTTCACTTTTTTTTTTTTTTTTTTTTTTTACAATTCTCTCCTGCTATTGAGTACCCTAGGATCTGCGGTATGGCTGGTGATTCTGTTCTGATGAGTCACCGAAGGAGGAAAAAAACAAAATACCAGCTAAGTCCAGGAAAACCAGAGAGGTTGGCAGCTATCGGATTGCAGACCCCTGGACCTATCCACAACAACTAGCAGTAGCCGTGGGGGGTTCCTACGGTGCCCTAGACCCCTCGATCACAGCCAGAGAACTATATAGCCTAAAGACAGAAAGGGGAAAAACTAAACTGCCCCAGAGCAGACGCCAAAGCAATAGGCAGCCCCCAACATATAATGACGGTGAAGCAAGATGAAAACACTGACACAGATAGAAAGATAGGTTGAGCAAATGATGGGGCCCAAGCTAACTACATAGGACAGGATAGGAAAGCTGCTGTCTGCCATCCGCAAAAACCCTATCAAAATGAGCCAACCGACTGATAGGAAAAACAGGCCCTGAAGTCGCTAGGTGTTAGGGTCGGCGCACGCACCAGATATAAATAATAGGAGGTGCGTTCGCCGACCGGGGTCCACCGTGCGGTAGGTGACAAGACCGCTGCTGAGTAATGGCGGATGCACCGAAAGGTGAGGTACTGCGCTCGGGTTAACATCACCCGAACGCTAAGTACGGCTCTGTTCACACACAGAGTCGCTAAAACAACAGAGTTGTATGAGGACGCTGGCCCTGTTTACTTCACAGGATACCCAGCGAATGACGCTGCAACCGCAGACGCCAAGAACTCTGCAACCGCAGCGCGGCAATAACTATCGCTGCTGAGCGACGGCGCCGGAACGACCGAGCACCGTCGGACGCTAGTTTGTCGTGCAGGAGGCACAGTGGCGTGTAGCTGGCCACAACCTGGAGCTGACTACCCAACAATCTGTCACCATTCGTAATAACCGAGGGAAGGGGTTTCAAATGAGTCAGTCACCAATCCATGCATCCATCACCATACACACACAGCATAATATGCTACACTAGCGCATGGCCGAGCCGCCATGCGGGCTTTTTATAGCCATGTGCTTCCGGGACCTTCCAGTACTATAGGAAGGACCAATCAGATCCGACATAGGACCTGCACATGTGACCCCTGCTCTCTACTGAGAGGACAAGTTGTGGGCATGCCTAGTAGCATGGCAAGAGGACTTAGCCTTGGGAGCAGTTCCCTGCAAAGCAGGTTGCGTCACCATTGCTGCACCAGAGGTGGCAGCAACATCCAGGCTCACAGAACGAGTCAGAGGGAGATGCCTAGCCAGCGGAGATTGCTGAGCACGAGTCCGAGCGGTCGGAGAGGAATGGGAGACCGCAGGATGTCTGGCTCTGGATTCCCGCTGTGCAGTGCCAGGAATCCGATGCCTAACATCACCCCCCCCCCTAGGGCCCCCTCCCCTCTAAGCCTCACTGTGCTCAAAAGCTGCCATCAGGAGCGGTTCGTGAATGTTTTCCACCGGCTCCCAGGTCCGAGCCTCGGGACCATGACCCTTCCAGTCCACCAAATAAAATTTTTTGCCACGGACAAACTTGCGCCCCACGATGGCATTAACCTCAAACTCGTCAGACGATAAGTCTGATGACCCGGCAGATGGCTCGGAAAACCGGGCCATGTGAACTGGTTTGAGGAGGGACACATGGAACACGTCCGAGATGGCCAAATGTGGGGGAAGAGCCAGACGGTAGACCACCGAACTAAGTCGCTCAAGGACCTTGAATGGGCCAATGTATCGTGGCGCGAGCTTGGGCGACTCAACCCGCAGTTTAATGTTTCGGGTAGAGAGCCATACCATGTCGCCAGGGGAGAAGCTTGGAGCAGGACGCCGGTGTGCGTCAGCGGAGATCCTCATTCTTTCCTTGGAAGCTCGGATAGCATCTTGGGTGCGATCCCAAATGTCACGTGCCTCCACCGCCCAGTCTGCCACCCTGGAGTCGGTGGAAAACACGGGCATGGGCACAGGAACGCGCGGATGCTGACCGTAATTTAGGAGGAATGGGGTTTGACCGGTAGAGTCGGCCACAGCATTGTTCAACGCGAACTCTGCCCACGGCAGCAAGGATGCCCAGTCGTCCTGCCTGGCTGAGACAAAATGTCGAAGATATGTTATCAAGATCTGGTTGGCTCTCTCTACCAACCCATTCGTCTCGGGATGATAGGCCGAGGAGAGATTCAGCTCAATGCTGAGTAGAGAACAGAGCTCTCTCCAAAACCGGGACGCAAACTGAGGACCTCGGTCACTGACAATCTTGTCCGGCATGCCGTGCAGGCGGAAAACGTGCTTGATGAACAAGACTGCCAGGCCCCGCGCTGATGGTAACCGGGAGAGAGGTACCAGGTGCACCATCTTAGAGAAATGGTCAGTGACAACCCAAATGACCGTGCTGCCGCTGGACTTGGGTAGCCCCACCACAAAGTCCATACCGACCATCTCCAAGGGCCTGTCTGCTATCGGCAGAGGGAAAAGAAGCCCAGCGGGCCGCTGCCGAGAGGACCTATTCCGGGCGCAAGAGACGCATGCCTCAATATAGTCCTTGACGTCACGGGCCATATGTGGCCACCAGTACGTCCTCGCCAAAAGGTCGGAGGTCCGTTTTGTCCCAAAATGTCCACCCACTCTGGACGAGTGAGCCCAAGAGAGGACCTCCGGTCGCAGACGGGCAGGGACAAATGTCTTGCCCGGAGGCACAGACTCAAGGGCAACCGGAGCCACAGTCCTCAGGCTTTCGGATGGGACGATCAGCCGAGGCTCCTCCTCCTCTTCCTCCGATGACACCACGGAGCAGGAGAGAGCATCGGCCCGGACGTTCTTCTCCCCGGAGAGAAAGTGGAGGGTGAAATGGAACCGGGAAAAGAACAAGGACCATCTAGCCTGGCGAGAGTTTAGCCGCTGGGCCATTTGTAAATACACCAAGTTTTTGTGGTCGGTGAACACCTGGAAAGGGTGACGAGCCCCCTCCAGGAGATGTCTCCAGTCCGAGAAGGCCAACTTCATCGCTAGCAACTCCCTGTCCCCGATGGCATAATTCCTCTCCGCCGGTGTGAAGGTCTTGGAGAAAAAGAAGCATGGATGCTTCCGACCTTGCGTGTCCTTCTGGAACAGGACTGCTCCAGCACCGACGGAAGAGGCATCCACTTCCAGAATGAAGGGCTTGTCTACATCGGGGCGATGTAGAAAGGGAGCGCTAGCGAAATGGGACTTAATGGTGGAGAAGGCCTTGGAGACCGGTTCTGACCACAACTTGGGATTTGCACCCTTCTTGGTGAGGGCTACCAAGGGTGCTACCAAAGTCGAGAAGTGGGGGATGAATTGGCGATAATAATTTATGAACCCCATAAAGCACTGCACCGCTTTGAGAGAATGAGGTTCCTGCCAATCCATTACCGCCTGTAGCTTGGTAGGATCCATGGCCAATCCCTGGGCCGAGATGATATAGCCCAGGAAAGGCAAGGACTCCTGCTCAAACACACACTTCTCCAACTTGGCATAGAGGGAGTTCGCCCGCAGGCGATCGAAAACTTTGCAAACTTCTCTCCGGTGGGAGTCAATATCTGGAGAGTAGATGAGGATATCATCCAGATAGACTACAACCGAGGTGGTAAGCATATCCCGGAAGATATCGTTCACAAAGTCCTGGAAGACGGCCGGGGCATTACAGAGCCCGAAGGGCATCACCAGGTATTCATAGTGCCCGTCCCTGGTGTTAAAAGCCGTCTTCCATTCATCCCCATCACGGATGCGAATCAGGTTGTAAGCCCCCCGCAGATCAAGTTTGGAAAATACCCTCGCTCCTCGTAGCCTATCAAACAGTTCTGATATCAGGGGCAGTGGATATTTATTCTTAACGGTGATGGCGTTAAGACCCCTGTAATCAATGCAAGGACGTAGTTCCCCACTCTTCTTCTGGACGAAGAAGAATCCCGCCCCCGCTGGTGACACTGACTTCCTAATGAATCCTCTTGCCAGATTCTCCCTGATGTACTGAGACATGACCTCAGTCTCCGGGAGAGATAGGGGATAGACTCGACCCCGGGGAGGCTCAGCACCAGGCAAGAGGTCAATAGGACAGTCATAGGGGCGATGCGGTGGAAGGGTCTCCGCCGCCTTTTTGGAGAACACGTCTGCATACTGCCAATAGTGTTTGGGGAACGAGGAGAGATCAGCGGGAACCTCGGTGGAGGCAACCTGAACGCACTCCCTCAGACATCTACCCTCACATGACTTACTCCACCCAATAATCCTCCCTGAGGACCACTCTATATGGGGGGAGTGATACCGCAGCCAGGGAACCCCTAGAAGTACCTGGTCAATACCCTCGGGCATGACGAGGAGGGATATCGTCTCCTGATGAGACGGAGCCACAGAGAGTACCAAGGGGACGGTCTGGTGAGTTATCTGCGAGGGTAGAGTGGTGCCGTTTACCACTCTGACGGTGACTGGTGTAGACATCATAACCAGAGGTATAGCGTGCCGTTGGGCGAAGGCTGACGACATAAAATTGCCCTCCGCCCCGGAATCCACGCAAACCTCCACCGCCAGAGTGGAAGAATTAAACCCAAGAGTCCCCTTAAAGGACAGCTTGGAGGAAAACGTCGCTGGCTTTAGTGCGCCGCCTCCTACGGCCACTAGGCGCGAGCGTTCTCCCTGCTGCTGTGAGCACCGGTTGGCGAGGTGACTGGCCTGCCTACAAATATGACAGCTCACAGGAGCTCGAGCGGACCGGAGTCTAGATCCCTCACGGGAAGCCCCCTGACGCTCGGACGCCCGATCGGGGGATTCCAGAGGTCTAGAAAAACAAGGTGCCAACCTAAACCTCTGCCTACACTGGTCCCGTTCCAACCTTCGCTCGATGAAGCGAAGATCGATTCGGGTGGAGACAGAGATAAGCTCCTCCAGTGTAGCGGGAATCTCCCTGGTGGCCAGAGCGTCCCTCACATGGCCAGCCAAACCTCTCCAGAACGCCGGAATGAGGACCTTATCTGGCCACTCTAATTCTGAGGCCAGCGTCCGGAACTGGATGGCGAAGTGACTGACCATGGACGAGCCCTGTGACAGTGCCAGCAGCCGGAGCGCGGTGTCATGGGTGACTCGTGGTCCCAGGAAGATCTGTTTCAGAGTGTCTAAGAACCACGAAGCACCCTGCACCACATGATCACCACGCTCCCACAGCGGTGTGGCCCACTCCAAAGCCCTGCCCGACAGAAGGGAAATAATAAATCCCACTTTAGCCCGCTCGGAGGGGAATCGGGCGGCCAGCAGCTCCAGCTGTATAGAGCACTGGCTTACGAAACCCCTACAAGCTGCACTATCACCCGAGAACTTTTCGGGCAGCGGGAGGTGGGACAAAGTCGGGGCAGGGATGGCAGTGGTCACACGGGAAACAGCCTCTGTGGCTGCCTGAACAGCGACTGCAGTAACATCCGCAGCTGAAGCTGAACGCTCGAGAGCCGCCAACCTGCCCTGCAGCTGCCGGATGTGCTGCAGCAGTCGCTGTTCATCCGCCATTACTAGCCAGACCCTGGCGCTAGTGTAATGTTAGGGTCGGCGGAACGCACCAGATATAAATAATAGGAGGTGCGTTCGCCGCCCGGGGTCCACCGTGCGGTAGGTGACAAGACCGCTGCTGAGTAATGGTGGATGCACCGAAAGGTGAGGTACTGTGCTCGGGTTAACGTCACCCGAACGCTAAGTACGGCTCTGTTCACACACAGAGTCGCTAAAACAACAGAGTTGTATGAGGACGCTGGCCCTGTTTACTTCACAGGATACCCAGCGAATGACGCTGCAACCGCAGACGCCAAGAACGCTGCAACCGCAGCGCGGCAATAACTATCGCTGCTGAGCGACGGCGCCGGAACGACCGAGCACCGTCGGACGCTAGTGTGTCGTGCAGGAGGCACAGTGGCGTGTAGCTGGCCACAACCTGGAGCTGACTACCCAACAATCTGTCACCATTCGTAATAACCGAGGGAAGGGGTTTCAAATGAGTCAGTCACCAGTCCATGCATCCATCACCATACACACACAGCATAATATGCTACACTAGCGCATGGCCGAGCCGCCATGCGGGCTTTTTATAGCCATGCGCTTCCGGGACCTTCCAGTACTATAGGAAGGACCAATCAGATCCAACATAGGACCTGCACATGTGACCCCTGCTCTCCACTGAGAGGACAAGTTGTGGGCATGCCTAGTAGCACGGCAAGAGGACTTAGCCTTGGGAGCAGTTCCCTGCAAAGCAGGTTGCGTCACCATTGCTGCACCAGAGGTAGCAGCAACATCCAGGCTCACAGAACAAGTCAGAGGGAGATTCCTGGCCAGGCGAGATTGCTGAGCAGGAGTCTGAGCGGTCGGAGAGGAATGGGAGACCGCAGGATGTCTGGCTCTGGATTCCCGCTGTGCAGTGCCAGGAATCTGATGCCTAACACTAGGCTTCAAAAGACTATATCAGCACTCAGGTATATTCTGAAGACAGAGCAAAAGATCAACAGATCAGAGACAAAAATGGAATTCAGCTCACCCCTGGCCGGGGATGGCAGAACTCCCAAAAAACAAGGCAAAACAAAACTGAAGATTACAAAGCAGAGCAGAAAAACTTAGCTTTGAGATGCAGGAATCAGACTGGTCTCCAAGAATCCAGCAGGAAAATCACCAGCCAGGAAGAAGGGTGTCGGCAGCCTTCTATCCAGTCCTCAATTCCAGTCATCATCTAGCTGCCCAGGTGTTTGGTAATCAGCCTCACCACCTTCCTTTACCAGAGGAGGGAGTTCATCAGACCTCAATGGTGAAGGGAAAAATGAACTCACAACAGTCTCATGGTGCAGAGGTGAGTTTACTGGTAGAAATGGAGGGACAATATCCTTAGCCCCGTACCAGCACCCAGTTGTCTGCTTTAGCTTGGATGGTTGCAAAAATGGGGGGGGGCACGTCATTTTTTTTAATTATTTAGAGTGCAGTCCAATCAGCTGGCGCCAGTGACTCTAAGGTAAACTTTTTATCTCCGATCACAGCTGCAGGCTTACACTTTCATTTGACAGCGAGGGAACTGCAGGTAAAATCATTATCATGATCAGAGGCAGTGTTTGCCATGCTGTCATGCAGATAACAGTGAGAGAAACACCTGGTGTTTGGCGTTCTCGAATAGTAGGTGTTCGGTGCGGACGCCGAACTTTCCTGTTCGGGTTCACCCATCTCTACATGTGATGTTTATGGTTTGTGCACTTTATTTGTGTGATGTGTTCTCTGTGTTTGTGCAAAGTATAGAATGTGTGTACTGTACTGATGTGACGTGTGTGCAGTGTACTTTGCACTTATATGACATGACATGTTTTCATTGTGTCAAATAATGTTACTTAAAGTGGGTTTTCTGTTTTAATTGCATTAATGCCCTAAGGCTTATGCTATGGAAAAACCATAATATCAGTGTTACTCATCCTCCTTGTGGCCAGCAATTCCTCTTTGCTACAACTCTTGTCCTTGTTTTCAGACTGCAGTTGTGACGTCATGACTATAACACATGACTGATTTAGCTAATCACTGAGCTCAGCAGTCATGCCAAAGTAGATGGCACAAGCTTCTGAGCCCTGTGATTGGCTAAAGTGGTCACATGTGACATTACCACTGCAGCCTGTTATGAATGGGTCACCGAGGAGGAGGGCAGGAACAGGCTAAGCCATCAGAAAACCAGAGCGGTTGGTAACTAAGCGGATTGCAGACCCCTGACCCTATTAACGCAACTAGCAGTAGCCGTGGAGCGTTCCTACGATACCCTAGACGCTTCGGCACAGCCGGAGAACTAACTAAGCCTAAAGCAAGAAAGGTGAAATCTAAACTGCCCCGGAGCAGATCCCCAAAGGAATAGACAGCCCCCAAACATATATTGTCGATGAGACACAAACACAGGCAGAGAACAGACTGAGCAAACGGTAGGGCCCAAGCTATCTAGACAGGACAGGACAGAAAAGATACTGCCTGCAATCATGCACAAAACCCTAAAAAAATCCAACACATCTGATATACAAAAAACCTGAGGCCTCACCCCCGCTAGAGCAGCACTCTAGTATGAACTGGAAGCAAAGCAAAAGATACTAACATAACAGGGGACTGAACAAACTGACACAAGCTGTAACATATGGAGCGGGGCCCAGCGCTGCCCCCAGCAGGGAGTACGCTGAACCCTAGCAACAAAGCAGAAAGCAAAAAAAAGGCACAACCAGATTAGATGCAAAGGATTAGCAAAAGAATCACTTAACTGAACCATGCAGATCAGGCAGGAGGCAAAAGAACTCCAAATGCACAAGGAGGAAATCATCAGCAACCAACAAGTGCAGCCAGCTCAATTATATGCTCCCAGGGAATCCCAGGTTCCCAATTATCATCGTCAGGTAGGAAACTTCCATCAACCTGGCCAGCTCCACTACTCCCAGTAAACACCAGAGGGAGCAGAGGGAGCTTCGGCTCAGAAGTCCGAGCAAGGGAATTCACAACAGCAGCCTGTAAATGTAGTTAGAGCCGAAGCAGAGAGACATCATTGGACCAAAGAAAATGAGTAACTTTAACTTTATTATTTTTCCCCAATTGCAAACCATGGAGCACAAAAAAATGAAATGGAAGACCCTTTAAGCCCTTTCTGACATCTGACGTAATGATTCATCCATGTGACCTGGAGCTGTTTGACTATGGATGGATCATTACGTTATGGCGATGTAAGGGGTGTGCCGGGATCGTGCTCCACTCCCTTTCCTCATGTTGATATTGTACTGCTAATATAATTATATATAATGTTTCAAGTGCTGATATGATGATATATATATATGTACATATGTTGTGTAGATAGGGAAAGTGCAGTACCTCAAGGTGGACACTAGATGGGGTACAATAGTGTACATAGTTTTACATAGGAGGAGCCAACCGCAGATAAGATTGAGGGTTTTTCCTTTTTTCAAGTAGTAGGGCTACAGAGCCCGGACAGGGTGTTAACTCTGTAACGTTGGGAAGTGGGAGTCCCAGCTGTCCACGGCCATTAGGCCAGAAGTGCAGCAGTACTGACACGCAGTTCGCTGTTATGAATGAGTCACCGGAGGAGGAAAAAACAAAAATGCAAGCTAAGTCCAGAAAACCGGAGAGGTTGGTAGCTAGTGGATTGCAGACCCCTGATCCTATTCACAACAACTAACAGTAGCCGTGGAGCGTTCCTACGGTGGTCCTAGACGCCTCTTCACAGCCGGAGAACTAAATAAGCCTAAAGAAAGAAAGGGGAAATCTAAACTGCCCCAGAGCAGACCCCAAAGCAATAGACAGCCCCCAACATGTATTGTCGGTGAAAACAGATGAAAACACAAACACAGACAGAAAGACAGGCAGAGCAAACGATGGAGCCCAACTAACTAGATAGGAAAGGACAGAAAAGATGCTGGCTGCAATCCGCAAAAACCCTACCAAAAATGTCCCATCACGTCTGATAGGAAAAACGGCCCTGAAGTCACTAGACTTCAAAATCCCTATATCAGCACTCCGATATATTCTGAAGACAGATTAAAAGAGATTTAACCGATCAGGGACAAAAATGGAAATTCAGCAGAGCCCCAGCCTGGGCAGAACACACAAATAAGCAAATCAGACAAAATCTCATGGAAAAATAACAGAGCAAAACTTAGCTTTAGAAAACAGGAACTGAACTGGAGGCCAGAGCTCAGAGCAGAGAAATCACCAGCAACCCTACAGGGCGTCGGCTGCCTTATATCCACTCAGAGATTCCGGATGTCCAATCGCAATCCACCTGTTCAGGTGACAGGTTTCTCCCATCCAAATCAGTTTCACCACCTCCTTTCACCAGCAGAGGGAGTTCATCGGACATCAAAGGTTAACGAGAAAATGAGCTCACAACAGTTCACACTAAGATGTGGCAGCTTACTACATGGGCAACTTACTACATTTGCCCTCATGTCTGGGGCGAAATGGACAAGTGAGGAGGAGAGCAAGCCCAAGCTAAGCCACAGAAAACCAGAGAGGTTGGCAACTATGCGGATTGCAGACCCCTTATCCTATCCACACATTTAGCAGTAGCCGTGGAGCATGCCTACAATGATCCTAGATGCCTCGGCACAGCCAGAGAGCTAACTAAGCCTAAAGCAAGAAAGGGGAAATCTAAACTGCCCCAGAGCAGACAACAAAGGAATAGATAGCCCCCAAACATATATTGTTGGTGAGACAAGATGAAAATGGGTCGCCCTCGCACACCCAGGGCAGCGGGGTACTCGGTAGTGGGCCGGTGTCAAGGTGGGAATGTGTCACAGCACCGGTGACCCGGTCCGTGGCCCTGGGCACCCAATATCAATGGCAGTGATGTTAATGGTGTTAAAGTTTATTAGAATAGTTCGTGACGCCACCCGTGGTGTTTGGCAAGTAAGATGTTAGGCCAACGCTGCATGCAGATCCGCTGGGACTGATGGTGTGGTGCAGCAAGGATGGTGTAGCACCCCACAGGTGGACCTTTAGTCCCAGGGCAGTGTAGGTGCAATGGATGAGGAGAGGCGCAGAATGGTATGGAGGCTGGTACCCAGGTGTAGTGGTGCGGGAATAACTGGAGGACACCCGAGTATGCAGTTCCAAAGCTTTACTCACTGTTTGCAGTTCACTCAACTGTCTGCCTCCGTACTGTGTTCTCCAGGTCAGGGCTCCAGCCAGCCTCCAGGCAGGATAGGATTCTCCCTTCCACACTCCGCCAACATGTACCTTACTGAAAGACTCCTCCAATGCGCCTTTAGGTGCGAAGCACTCCAGTACTTAGTTACCCTGGAATGCCTCTCTCTAGGTGTTCCTAGTCTTTACTTGTATGACAGACAGCTGTAGCCTGCTTCGGGGATTCCTCACTGTGTCCCGGCTCTCTATTCAGTTGCTGTTGTGTCCCAGGTCTATGATGGGAGCAAGGCGTTAGCGGCTCACTACTCCTCCGGTGTCTGTTGCAGGACAAAGATCCAATCAACCTCGGGGACAGGGCCCCGGCCTTTGCGCTCTCTATCTTTCTTCAACCAGCTTCCCACTGTCCTTCTATTCTCCTTCGTTCTGATCTGTTCTCTCTCTCTTATGGAAGGTCAGGTTATCAATCTTATCAGTCTCTTTCTCT
The DNA here is from genome assembly GCF_039654945.1 of Dendrobates tinctorius. Taxonomy (NCBI): domain Eukaryota; kingdom Metazoa; phylum Chordata; class Amphibia; order Anura; family Dendrobatidae; genus Dendrobates; species Dendrobates tinctorius. Next base: position 26,018,226 of record NW_027361737.1, on the reverse strand, counting down.
GTCTTTCTCGTGCCAGCAGCCCAGATCACTGGGACCTACTGCAGCACGTCCTTCAGACAGCCATCTTCCTTCCTCTCTCACTCTGTTCTCCTACTCTCCCTAACTCTCACTCTTCCCACTCTTTTGAATCATCTTACTCCACCCGCCTCCCAGCACATCTCGTGTTACGAAGCAGGGTTCCACGAGGGGTGCTCTGCTAACCCCCAGACTGAAGCTGTTAGGTGGCCCCACTGAACTATCCTGTGTGTGGAATGCAGGTGTGGAGCATGGACAGGAGTTCCCACCTTACCTGGATGGTGGGGCACTACACCTTAGGAGAAGGTGCAGTACCTCTGAGGCGACTGAAGCCTCAGGGGCACCACAAAAACACAAACGCAGGCAGGAAAATAGACTTAGCAAATGATGGGGCCCACACTGACTAGACAGGAAAGGAAAGACACTGTCTGCAATCACGCAAAAAGCCCTGCAAAAAAGTCCAACACGTCTGATGCAAAAAATACTGAAGTCGCACGACTTCGCCACTATATCAGCACTCTGGTATATTCTGAAAGCAGAGCAAAAAGAGGCCAATCTAATAAGGGAAAAAAAAAACAAACTGGCACAAGCAGTAACATATGGATGGTGATTCAGCACAGCCCCATCTGGAGCTGGCTGACCACACAAAACTTAGATAGACAAAACCAGATCAAATGTAAGCAGAATAGCAAATGAACACTTAGTTTCCAGCTCTGTCCCTGCATGTTCAGCTAAGACCTCAGGAGGCAGGAAGAAAATCACCAGCAGGGATAGAGGGAGTCAGCTGTCTTAAATCCCAGTCTGAAACCCCAGATCTCCAATCGTCATCCGCATTATCAGGTGGCAAGCCTCTGTTAATCAGATCAGCTCCATTACCTCCAATAACCACCAGAGGGAGCCCAGAAAGAGAATTCGCAACCCCTCTGTCAATTTGACCAGCTCCACTACCTTCAGCAATAACCAGAGGGAAGCCAGAAAGCAAATTCACAACAGTACCCCCCCTTGAGGAGGGGTCATCGAACCCTCATCCACACCACCAGGCCGATCAGGATGGGCCCGGTGGAAAGCACGAACCAATCTTTCGGCATGAATGTCAGAAGCAGAGACCCAAGAATTATCCTCCTGGCCATAACCCTTCCATTTGACAAAGTACTGGAGTCTCCGTCTAGCCAAACGAGAATCCAATATTTTCTCAACCTCATATTCCACATTGCCTTCAACCAATACCGGGTCAGGAGGCGCCGCAAACTGGCTCCACAAACCTCTTCAACAAAGATTTATGAAACACATTATGGATCTTAAATGTAACTCGAAGAGCCAATTGAAAAGAAACAGGATTAAGGATCTCCAAAATCTTATAAGGTCCAATGAATCTTGGCTTGAATTTTGGAGACACAACCTTCAAAGGAATATTCTTTGGCGACAACCAGACCATATCACCCACTTTAAACCGGGGACCAATGGTCCTATGCCAGTTGGAAAACTGTTGGGATTTTTCCTGAGAGAGGGACAACTTATCCACCACTTGGTCCCAAATCCGCTGCATTTTCTCTACCACAGTGTCCACACTTGGGCAGGTCGAAGATTCCACCTGCCCTGAAGAAAATCGAGGATGAAACCCAAAGTTACAGAAAAAGGGCGACATCAAAGTGGCAGAACTAGCTCTATTGTTTAGCGCGAATTCGGCCAAGGGCAAAAATGAGACCCAGTCATCCTGATCAGCAGATATGAAACATCTCAAATAGGACTCCAAATTCTGGTTTGTTCTCTCAGTCTGCCCATTGGTCTGAGGATGAAATGCAGTGGAGAAAGATAACTGAATTCCCAGTTTGGAACAAAAAGCTCTCCAAAATCTGGAAACAAACTGGACTCCTCTCTCCGACACAATGTTCTCAGGAATCCCGTGCAACCAAACCACCTGTTGTAAAAACAAGGGCACCAACTCAGAAGAAGATGGCAACTTTGGGAGTGGTACAAGATGGATCATCTTAGAAAATCTATCACAAATCACCCAGATAACAGTCATTCTCTGAGAGACAGGAAGATCGGAAATAAAATCCATTGAGATATGAGTCCATGGCCTCCTGGGCACCGGCAGGGGCATCAACAACCCACTGGAACGAGAACAGGGCTTGGACCGTGAACAAGTCCCACAGGGCTGCACAAAATTCCTGACATCACGAGATAAGGCAGGCCACCAAAAAGACCAACTCACCAAATCTCTGGTACCAAAAATACCTGGATGACCAGCCAACGCGGAGAAATGAATTTCAGACATTACTCTCTTCCTCCACTGGTCAGGGACATACAATTTTCCCATAGGGCAACGTTCAGGTTTGTCCACCTGAAATTCCTCCAGGGCACGTCTCAAATCGGGTGAGATGGCGGAAAGAACTACACCCTCATTTAGAATGGTAGTAGGCTCGGTCACAAGAGAATCCGCAAAGAAACTCCTAGAAAGGGCGACCGCCTTAACATTCTTAGTGTCCGGAAGAAAAGAGACCACAAAATTAAAACGCGTGAAAAACAAGGCCCACCTAGCCTGTCAAGGATTCAAGCTTTTGGCTGATTCAAGATAAATCAAATTCTTGTGGTCTGTGAGGACCACAACTTGATGTCTAGCTCCCTCCAACCAATGTCTCCACTCTTCAAATGTCCATTTCAATGCCAACAAATCCCGATTCCCCACGTCATAGTTACATTCAGATGGGGAGAATTTTCGAGAAAAGAAGGCACAGGGATTCATCTTAGAAGTCACCGGATCTTTTTGGGACAAAACGGCTCCTGCACCAATCTCAGAAGCATCTACCTCCACCTGAAATGGGAGTGAGACATCAGGTTGCCGTAGAACCGGAGCAGAAGTGAATCTCCGCTTAAGCTCCTGAAATGTCGAGACCAATTCACCACATCAGCGCCCTTTTTGGTCAGATCAGTCATTGGTTTGACAATACCAGAAAAATTACTTATAAATTTACGGTAGAAATTGGCAAAACCCAAAAACTTCTGGAGAGCCTTCAAAGAAGTGGGCTGAACCGAATCATATATGGCCTGTATCTTGGCCAGGTCCATTTCAGTAGCAGACGGGGACAAATTGAATCCCAAAAATGAAATCCTCTGTACACCAAAGAGGCACTTCGACCCCTTAACATATAGAGAATTTTCCCTCAAAATCCGGAACACAGTCCGGACATGTTTCACATGAGAATCCCAATCACTGGAAAAAATCAAAATATCATCCAGATAAATGATCAAAAACTTATCCACAAAGACCCGGAAAATATCGTTCATAAAAGATTGGAAGACAGAAGGGATATTAGTGAGCCCAAAAGGCATCACCAGGTACTCAAAATGTCCCTCCGTAGCATTAAACGCCGTCTTCCATTCATCCCCGTGCTTGATGCGAATAAGATTATACGCCCCCCTGAGGTTAAGCTTGGTAAACCAACAAGCACTTTTAACTCTGGAAAATAAATCAGAAATCAGGGGTACTAATATTTAACAGTGATCTTGTTAAGGGAACAATAGTCAATACATGGCCTTAATGAACCATCTTTCTTGGCCACAAAAAAACCCAGCACCTAAAGATGAAGAGGATGGTCTAATATAACCCTTCTCCAACGACTCCTTGATATAAGATCTTATAGCATCATGTTCGGGTACCGATAAGTTGAAAAGCCGAACCTTGGGAAATTTACACCCAGGCATTAACTCAATTGCACAGTCATAACTCCTATGAGGAGGCAAAGACGCAGACTTACTCTCACTAAATACATCAGAAAAATCAGCCAAATAGTCAGGAATATCATGAGACTGGGGAGAGGTGGAGAAAACAGGAGTGTCACTAAGAACACACTGACAACCCCAACTCACCACAGACACAGATTTCCAATCCAAAACAGGATTATAAGTCTGCAACCAGGGAAAACCCAGAACAATAGTATCATGCAAATTGTGCAACACCAAAAATGTACAATTTTCTTGGTGGTCCGGGGCGACCCGCATTATCACCTGGGTCCAAAACTGGGGTTTATTCTCCACCAAAGGAGTAGCATCAATACCCCTCAAAGGGACAGGAGTCTGCAGGGGTATCATGGGAAAACCACAATGTTTAGCAAAGTTTAAATCCATCAGATTCAAAGCTGCTCCTGAATCTACAAAAGCCTTAGCGGAAAATGTAGACAAGGAGCAGATCAGGGTAATTGCCAAAAGAAACTTAGGCTGTACACTGCCCACAGCAAATTTGTGAGCAAAACATTTTTCTCTTTTAGGGCAGACAGAAATAGTATGAGAGGCATCTCCACAAAAAAACACAGCTTATTACTCCTTCTAAATGCCTGACGTTGCCCCCTAGACAAAACCCTATCACATTGCATGGGTTCAGACATTCGTTCAAAATGCGGCAACGCCTCTCGTGTAGTTTTACGTTCACATAAACGCCGATCAACTTGAATGGCCAATGACATAGAATCGTCAGGACCAGAGGGAACAGGAAATCCCACCATAACATCTTTTACGGTTTCTGCCAAACCCTTCCGAAAGAGAGCTGCTAGGGCATCGTCATTCCATTTAGTAAGGACCACCCACTTTCGGAATTTTTGACAATATAACTCTGCAGAATCCTGACCCTGGTTCAATGCCAGTAAGGCTTTCTCAGCTTGATCAATAGCATTAGGTTCATCATACAGCAACCCCAAGGCTTGAAAAAATGCGTCCACATTGACCAGAATAGGATCTCCGGGTGTCAAAGAAAAGGCCCAATCCTGGGGATCGCTGCGCAGCAGGGAAATGACAATCTTAACCTGCTGCACAGAGTTCCCCGATGAGTTAGGTTTCAACGGAAGAAATAGTTTACAATTATTCTTAAAATTCAAAAATTTAGACCCATCCCCAGAAAACACATCAGGAGTAGAAATTTTTGGTTCAACAGCAGATGATTGAGCGAGATAGGTAGAAATTCCCCGCACTTCAGCAGCGAGCTGCTCAACACGATCGGACAATTGCTTAATCTCCATTAAAGAAAAAATCCTCTTATAGCCCTAGAGAAAAAGAGGAAAAAATATATAAAAAAATTCTGACACTTTTTTACAATTATTTCCTTCTTTTGAGTACCCTAGAGTCTGCGGTTAGGCTGAGGATTCTGTTATGATTGGGTCACCGAGGAGGAGAGCAAGCCCAAGCTAGGCCACAGAAAACCAGAGAGGTTGGTAACTAAGCGGATTGAAGACCCCTGATCCTATCCACACAACTAGCAGTAGCCGTGGAGCGTGCCTACGATGATCCTAGATGCCTCGGCACAGCCAGAGAGCTAACTAAGCCTAAAGCAAGAAAGGGGAAATCTAAATTGCCCAAGAGCAGGCCCCAAAGGAATAGATAGCCCCCAAACATATATTGTTGGTGAGACAAGATGAAAACACAAATGCAGGCAGGAAAATAGACTTAGCAAATGATGGGGCCCACACTGACTTGACAGGATAGGAAAGGAAATACACTGTCTGCAATCACGCAAAAAACCCTGAAAAAAAGTCCAACACGTCTGATGCAAAAAATACTGAAGTCGCCACTATATCAGCACTCTGGTATATTCTGAAAAAGAGGCCAATCTAATAAGGGAAAAAAAAAACAAACTGGCACAAGCAGTAACATATGGATGGTGTTTCAGCACAGCCCCAGCCGGAGCTGGCTGACCACACAAAACTGAGATAGACAAAATCAGATCAAATGTAAAAAGAATAGCAAATGAACTCTTAGTTTCCAGCACTGTCCCTGCATGTTCAGCTAAGACCTCAGGAGGCAGGAAGAAAATCACCAGCAGGGATAGAGGGAGTCGGCTGTCTTAAATCCCAGTCTGAAACCCCAGATCTCCAATCGTCATCCTCATTATCAGGTGGCAAGCCTCTGTTAATCAGATCAGCTCCATTACCTCCAGTAACCACCAGAAGGAGCCCAGAAAGAGAACTCGCAACCCCTCTGTCAATTTGACCAGCTCCACTACCTTCAGCAATAACCAGAGGGAGGCCAGAAAGCAAATTCACAACAGATGACACTGCGCTACCGGCCAAGACGGGATGACCCAGGTAAAAACTGAAGGACATAGGGAAGAGCACAGGGAAAGTGAAAGATGTGGACTGTGCTGAACTCTGCTTTGATGCTGCAACTGATGTGGACATGCTGCGATTGAAAACCAGTAAAATTCTTGTAACAATAATATAAAGTGTCATGTATTTTTCCCTATTATCACTACTTCCGGACCATTCAAAAATCTTCTCTTCACATACTAAACTCTGCTATGCCAGTGGTGAGTGTTTGACCCCCCTGTTATTTTCCTTTGCCTGTCATGCCTGCAAATTTCTGCTCACTCACAGCCTGACACCGTCCACCCCCTTTGCCCCTTACCCCCAGCCTACACACACACTCAGTGTAACCTGAGACACCAGTGAGTGATTTCCCTCCTCACAGCAGGGAGCTTCTTTGTCCTTCCACCATGTGAGGACTTCCTATAGACAATAATGGGAATCTAATCATTTGGTCATAAAGGGATGTGAGGTTGTGATAGAAAAATAAAAACTACATATCTGGGACGTGCGTCGACTAAGCTTCATAGCCCATGTTTTTCATGGTTCCAGCGCTAACAGAACCGGAGAAATGGATTTCTGCTGATATTCTGCTAGGTTCTGAAGCCCAGTTTTGATTGTTATAAGTTTCAGACCCAGATCTGTAACTCTGAGATAGAGGAGGACTGTCACAAGTCAGCCTCTTTAGTGATGTCACAAGCCCAGGGGTATAAGTCACTTTCACACAGGTCAGCCCTCATTCTAGCCTGGGAAACTGCTGCATCCAGACCCCTCGATGCATTGTGATGTTTGGCTCCTCCTACCCACATGGTTTTGCCTAAGATGACCTAAGCCTAATGTGAATGTTAATTTTCTGTTTTCATCCTCCTTTTTATTTGTAATTGTATTGTACATATTTTAATTGTCTCATATTGTAAAATCTTTTTATATCTTCTGTAAACACTGCCTGTCTTTTGGGAGTAAAATATAAAATTATTAGTTCCGTCTCCATGCTCTATACCAAACTTTTACGTGCCTAACGTGATTGTGCTACTAATTTGGGTTGGCTTTGTACCCTTTTATTAATTTAAATATTGATAGAGAAAATTCAAATAGCGCTGGCAGTGAGGGAAGGGGTTTTATAAGCTGATTGTGTGCCTGCGGCCAAAGCATTTCTAATTCCCTCGCTGCAGCGTGCCTAATAGCCAGTGCACAAGTAGCCCGTCTGGTGATTAATTATCCTAGGTGCAGTTCCCTGACTGACCTGAGGGTAAGGGGGCACCGGAGAGCTGGGAGTTCCAAAGTGGGATATACATAAATCCCTGCAGTTTGTGACATATAGCAGAGAGTAATGGGATAACTCCAATAAGCCCCTGTGGTAAATTGTTAGGGCAAGACTAGCTTGCTGTTTTTCATCACATTGTGACAGTGGTGGGATAACTAGGATAAGCCCCCCTGCACATGTGATAGCAGTGTGTGGCCAAAGGTCAACAACCCCTAACCCTGACAGTTCTACATTTAAAGTTGGAATTGGACTCTGTCTCTTTATGTGCCAGATCAAAGGAAGAAGTGTTTCTGCATCTAAGGGAGGACTCTGAGAACCAGGCAAGAGAGACAGTGAGACTGTGTGTATGTGGTGCAGGTGGCCAGGGCGCGCTCAAGCAGACACCTTTGCGGGCCATGACTACGGCGCTGGCTGCAGCTGACAGCAATCTCCCATGATCACGGGAGGTGCGCGGGCGATCACTGCTGGGTGTCAGCTGATTCTCACAGCTGACACCTGGCACCAGGTGCCAGGAGCGGTCATAGACCACTCCCGGAACTTTAATCCCCGAAATACTGAGATCAAACAAGATCGCAGCACTCCGGAAGTCGGCACTGGGCTGACAGCCCCTCTGCCTTTAGATCAGAGACCCCGTGGCGTGACGCGGGGTCTCGATCATTGCCATGGTGACCCCATGTCGTCATGACGACATCCAGGTCACCAGAGCTAAGAAACTTGTTGATCATGCGCAGTGCATGATTAGCAAGTCTCTGTCAGTGCAGCGCTGACAGTTTCTATAGCATGCAGATGCTGCTTCATCTGCATGCTATGGAAGCGATCAGCCTGCAAAAAATGATTGTCCCATAGTGGGACAAAGTAAAAAAGTTTGAAAAAAGTAAAACAAAATGTTAAATAATTGTAAAAATATTTTAAAAAAATCAAAAATAATAATAAAAAAATCAATATATATTCTATCACTAAATATTTGAATGAAAAAAAAAATCTAAACAATAAAAGTACACATATTTGGTATCGCCATTTCCTGACCTATAAAAATGTCCCACTAGTTAACCCCTTTAGTGAACACCATAAAAAAAATGCTCTATCACCATACTGCCAAAGAAAAAGTGGAATAACACGTGATCAAAAAGACGGATATAAATAAACATGGTACCGCTGAAAACGTCATCTTAGCCCCCAAAAAACAAACTGACATATAGCTCCAACAGCACAAAAATTAAAAAGTTATAGCTCTCAGAATAAAGTGATGCAAAATTATTATTTTTTATATAAAATAGATTTTATTGTATAAAAGCGTCAAAACATAAAAAAAGATATAAATAAATGAGGTATTACTGTAATCATACTAACCTGAAGAATAAAACTGCCTTATCAATTTTACCACAGATGGAACGGTATAAACACCCCCCCCCAAAGAAATTCATGAATTGCTGGTTTTTGTTCATTTTGCCTCTCAAAAATCGGAATAGGAAGCGATCATAAAATGTCATGTCTCCGAAAATGGTACCAATAAATCGTCAACTCATCCTGCAAAAAACAAGCCCTCACATGACTGTGGGCCAAAATATGTAAAAATTATAGCTCTCAAAATATGGTGATGCAAAGACTATTTTTTGCAATAAAAAGCGTCTTTTAGTGTGTGACAGCAGCCAAACAAAAACCCGCTATAACGCCTCTTTCACACGTCCTGATATTTCCGATACCGGTAATACTTGCAGCACACATGTGGCATGTGTGTGCCGCATCAGTACCACAAGGACAGGCTCCATGGAAGAAACGTTACAGTAAGTGTTGTTCCCCGGCGCCGGGTGCTGAACACGGCTCTCATCATTCTCCCCTGCACTGCCAGCGATCGGCACGAGCAGGGTAAAATGATGAGAGTTACATTTAAGTAATAAAAGAGACAGCATGCGGCGGATGATGGGACCATTACTCCCATCAGCCTACCCCTGAGCCCAGTGACTGGAGGTTACCTCTATGACTTCACCCTCGGTTACTGACGCTGCGTTCCCAGCTGGACTGAACAGCGTTAACTTCGGTGAGATTCCGCTAGCACCGTTAGCCGTGAGCGCTCACTGTGCTAGCCGGGATCTCTCCGGATCTCATCGCAGCTCTTCCCTGCTGAGAATGGAGCCCAGTGACCGAAAGTAACCTCTATTATGTCACCCCCGGTCTCTGAGACTGCACTCCCAGCAGCTCATTCACCAGTGGTTTTCAGCCAGGATGGTCACATCTTGGCAGCATCCAGGTTGAAAACTAATTATCCCCCGACATGGATTACTGCGTGGGACAGAAGGATGGACAGTTATGGTATAGTGTTGTTTTATTATTTGACTTTTATTACAGGAGATCGAGGACTTCAGTGGAATTAGACAAGTTTGTAAGTACGATTTAATAAAGAATATTAAAGGAGTCTGTGTTCGTAAAATGGGGTAACTTATGGGGGGGTTCTGCTGTTTTGGCACCTCATGGGCTCTATTGCACAATACCTTTTGGGGTCCAGTTTCTTCTATTACCTTTGGGAAAATAAAAAATTGGGGGTGAAATATAATTTTTGTGGGAATAATGTTATTTTTTATTTTTGTGGCTCTACGTTATACATTTCTGTGAAGGGTAATGATTAGTGTTGAGCGATACCATCCGATACCCTAAAATATCGGATCGGATAGTATCGGCCCGATATGAAAAAATTATCGGGTATCGCCGATTCCTGTACCGGAAGTCCCATTCAAGTCTATGGGACTTCTGGTATTGGAATAAGAAAAACCCTTTTCTGTCCTTGTACAGCCTCTCGGGGGTGTGTACGGACCTTCCGGGGGTCTGTGCCGACCTGCCGGGGGTCTGTGCCGACTGCCCGGGGGGCTGTGCCGACTGCCTGGGGGGCTGTACCGGCCTGCCGGGGGGCTGTACTGACTGTCCGGGGGGCTGTGCAGGCTGCAGGGGTCTGTGCCGACTGTCCGGGGGTCTGTGCAGGCTGCAGGGGTCTGTGCAGGATCTTCCGATGGGACTGCAAGTCCCATCGGGCGATGCCTGCTACCATGGCGGTGATTGACACATTAGCCAATGATGGGACAGTAGTAGTCCTATCATCTGGCTAATGTGTTGAATGTAAAAAAAAAAACAAAAAACATACTACATAAATACATACTACATACATACTGCATACATGCTACATACATACTACATATATACCACATGCATGCAACATGCATACTACATATATACCACATATATACTACATGCATGCAACATACATATATACTACATATATACCACATATATACTACATGCAAGCAACATACATATATACAACATATATACTACATGCAACATACATACTACATATATAATACATGCATGCAACATACATACTACATATATACCACATGCATGCAACATACATACTACATGCAACATACATACTACATACATACTACATATATACCACATGCATGCTACATATATACAACATATATACTACATGCATGCAACATGCATACTACATATATACTACATGCATGCAACATACATATATACTACATATATACTACATGCAACATGCATACTACATACATACTACATATATACCACATTCATGCAACATACATACTGTATATACTACATATATACTACATGCAACATGCATACTACATATATACCACATATATACTACATGCATGCAACATACATATATACTACATGCAACATGCATACTACATATATACTACATGCATGCAACATACATACTACATATATACCACATAAATACTACATGCATGCAACATACATACAACATATATACTACATGCATGTAACATATATACAACATATACTACATGCATGCAACATACATATACTGTATACACAACATATATACTACATGCAACATACATACTACTTATATACTACATGCATGCAACATACATACTACATATATACTACATGCATGCAACATACATACTACATGTGGTATATATGTAGTATGCATGTTGCATGCATGTAGTATATATGTATGTTATACATATATACAACATATACATGTTATACATATATACAACATATATACTACATATATACCACATGCATGCAACATGCATACTACATATACCACACATGCAACATACATATATACTACATGCAACATATATACTACATGCAACATACATGCTACATGCATGCAACATACATATATACAACATATATACTACATATATATATACATACTACATATATACCACATGCATGCTCCATATATACTACATGCATGCAACATAATAATAATAATCATCTTTATTTTTGTATAGCGCTAACATATTCCGCAGCGCTTTACAGTTTGCACACATTATCATCACTATCCCTGATGGGGCTCACAATCTAAATTCCCTTTCAGTATGTCTTTGGAGTGTGGGAGGAAACCGGAGTGCCCAGAAGAAACCCACGCAAACACGGGGAGAACATACAAACTCCTTGCAGATGTTGTCCTTGGTGGGATTCGAACCCAGGACCCCAGCGCTGCAAGGCTGCAGCGCTAACCACTGAGCCACCGTGCTGCCCATAACATACATATATACTACATACAATGCATTCATAAATTACATACATATAGACATTCAGTACATATGACAGAGTACATACTCACCATCACTTGTCACTTTGATCCCCGAAGCCATTGTCATCTGTGGAATAAATATTAAAATAACAAACCATCAATATACTTACCCTGGATCCGCAGAAGTCAACAAGTGTCCCACGACGATCTTGCGTGGAGAACAGCAACATCAGCTGATGCTACCGTTCTCTACGGGCTCCAGGAAACCAATGACGGGAGGTAGGTATCCTTCCGCACTGTATTCCTCCGCCACTGTAAAAAAAAAAAAAAGTCCCTAATCTCATTTTATGGCATTGCTGTGTGAGAAATTTCCCATGCAGCTTTTGCCATAAAGTGAGACTAGGGACTTTTTTTTTTACAGTGGTGGAGGAATACAGTGCGGAAGGATACCTACCTCCCGTCATTGGTTTCCTGGAGCCCATAGAGAACGGTAGCATCAGCTGATGCTGCTGTTCTCCACGCAAGATCGTCGTGGGACACTCGTGGATTTCTGTGGATCAGGGGTAAGTATATTGGTGGTTTGTTATTTTAATATTTATTCCACAGATGACAATGGCTTTGGGGATCAAAGTGACAAGTGATGGTAAGTATGTACTCTATGTTATATGTACTGTATGTCTATATGTATGTATTGTATGAATGTATTGTATGTAGTATATATGTATGTTGCATGCATGTAGTATATATGTAGTATGCATGTTGCATGCATGTGGTATATATGTAGTATGTATGTTGCATGCATGTAGTATATATGTATGTTGCATGCATGTAGTATATATGTAGTATATATGTAGTATGCATGTTGCATGCATGTGGTATATATGTAGTATGTATGTAGTATGTATGTTGCATGTAGTATATATGTATGTTGCATGCATGTAGTATATATGTGGTATATATGTAGTATGAATGTTGCATGCATGTAGTATATATGTTGTATGTATGTATGTTGCATGCATGTAGCATATATGTGGTATATATGTAGTATGCCTGTTGCATGCATGTGGTATATATGTAGTATGCATGTTGCATGCATGTGGTATATATGTAGTATGTTGCATGCATGTGGTATGGATGTTGCATGTAGTATATATGTAGTATATATGTATGTTGCATGCATATAGCATATATGTGGTATATATGTAGTATGCATGTTGCATGCATGTGGTATATGTAGTATATATGTAGTATGCATGTCGCATGCATGTGGTATATATGTAGTATATATGTTGCATGCATGTAGTATATATGTATGTTGCATGCATGTAGTATATATGTAGTATATATGTAGTATGCATGTTGCATGCATGTGGTATATATGTAGTATGTATGTAGTATGTATGTTGCATGTAGTATATATGTATGTTGCATGCATGTAGTATATATGTGGTATATATGTAGTATGAATGTTGCATGCATGTAGTATATATGTTGTATGTATGTTGCATGCATGTAGCATATATGTGGTATATATGTAGTATGCCTGTTGCATGCATGTGGTATATATGTAGTATGCATGTTGCATGCATGTGGTATATATGTAGTATGTTGCATGCATGTGGTATGGATGTTGCATGTAGTATATATGTAGTATATATGTATGTTGCATGCATATAGCATATATGTGGTATATATGTAGTATGCATGTTGCATGCATGTGGTATATGTAGTATATATGTAGTATGCATGTCGCATGCATGTGGTATATATGTAGTATATATGTTGCATGCATGTAGTATATATGTGGTATATATGTAGTATGCATGCATGTAGTATATGTAGTATGCATGTTGCATGCATGTGGTATATATGTAGTATGTATGTTGCATGTAGTATATATGTTGTATATATGTAGTATGCATGTTGCATGCATGTAGTATATATGTAGTATATATGTATGTTGCATGCATGTAGTATATATGTAGTATATATGTATGTTGCATGCATGTAGTATATACAGTATGTAGTATGTATGTAGTATGTATGTTGCATGCATGTAGTATATATGTAGTATGTATGTTGCATGTAGTATATATGTTGCATGCATGTAGTATATATGTTGTATATATGTATGTTGCATGCATGTAGTATATATGTTGTATATATGTAGTATGCATGTTGCATGCATGTAGTAGATATGTTGTATATGTATGTTGCATGTATGTAGTATGTATGTTGCATGTAGTATATATGTATGTTGCATGCATGTGGTATATATGTAGTGTGTATGTAGTATATATGTGGTATATGTGTAGTATGCATGTTGCATGCATGTGGTATATATATAGTATGCATGTTGCATGTAGTATATATGTAGTATATATGTATGTTGCATGCATGTAGTATATATGTGGTATATATGTAGTATGCATGTTGCATGCATGTGGTATATATGTAGTATGCATGTTGCATGCATGTGGTATATATGTAGTATGTATGTATGTTGCATGCATGTAGTATATATGTGGTATATATGTAGTATGCATGTTGCATGCATGTGGTATATATGTAGCATGCATGTAGTATATATGTGGTATATATGTAGTATGCATGTTGCATGTAGTATATATGTATGTTGCATGCATGTAGTATATATGTGGTATATATGTAGTATACATGTTGCATGCATGTAGTATATATGTAGTATGTATGTTGCATGAATGTAGCATGTATGTAGTATGTATGTTGCATGTATGTAGCATGTATTTTTTTTTTTTTTACAATCAACACATTAGCCGGATGATGGGACTACTACTGTCACATCATTGGCTAATGTGTCAATCACCGTCATGGTAGCAGGCATCGCCCGATGGGACTTGTAGTCCCATCGGACGATGCCTGCACAGACCCCCGGACAGTCGGCACAGACCACCGGCAGGCCGGCACAGACCCCCGGCAGGCCGGCACAGACCCCCGGCAGGCCGCACAGACCCCCGGCAGGCCGGTACAGACCCCCGGGCAGTCAGCACAGACCCCCCGGAAGGCCCGAACTGACGGCGCATCATGATGCGCACAGACCGCGCATCATGATGACGTCATTTCGGCAGCCAATCACAGCCACAACAGTGGCTCATTGCATTATGGGAACTTCCGATTCCGATATTGAAAAAATATCGGTACTCGGTATCGGAATTCCGATACAGCGAATATCGGCCGATACCTGATATTTGCAGTATCGGAATGCTCAACACTAGTAATGATACACAGCACATGTGTATCTGGAGGTGAAGCCTAGGGGGCACTAGCAGAAATCACAGGTCAGCAAGGGAGTAGGTAGAGCACTGCAAGGAGTCATGCACACCAGACCGGAGCCCAGCAGGACACACGAGGTCGGAGGTAACAATGGGGGCAGAGCCAACCACGCAACGGAACAGGAGCCAGCTGGTTATGATAATGGGGACTTAGTCAAGATTGAGCAGAGGGTCGGAAGCCAGACGGGGTTAATGGGAGCAGAAGTGTGAGACAAGAGAGAAGTCAATAATGAGTCGGGGCGGTCAGAGGCCAGGAGGGAGCACGGTATCCAAAGGGTAGGATGGGAGAATAGTTAGGAGGGAGGACGAGGGTCAGAAACCAGAGACGTCAGAACGGTACAGAAACGGGAGACAGAAAGAGTCAAGGGGCAAACTGGGTCATACACAGATAAACACAAGCATACAGAGGAGCAACGATAGTTAACTGAGTAACCTGGGTCAGCTACACTAGCCGAATACAACGGAAGTATCACCGACACCAGACCCAGGAACACCCAGCATTAAATAGCCACCCCAGAACCAAAGAGCGGCGAACTAGCATTAACTCTGACCTGACCTGGGGGTTCAAAGTGCTCACCACACATCTAGATATGTTCCTCAGGGGGTCTTGTTTCCAAAATTGTGTCACTTGTGGTGGGTTTCCACTGTTTAGGCACATCAGGGGCTCGCCAAACACAACATGTGTCCGATCTTAATTCCAACCAAAAGTAAAACGGCGCTCCTTCCATTCCAAACTCTGCCTTGCGCCCAAACAGTGGTTTACCCCCATATATGAGGTATCAGTATACTCAGAACAAATTACACAACAACTTTTGGGGTCCAATTTCTTCTATTACCCTTGGTAAAATAAAAAATTGGGGATGAAAAGATCATTTTTGTGGAAAAACTATGATTTTTTATTTTTACGGCTCTACGTTATAAACTTCTGTGAAGCACTTGGGGGTTCAAAGTGCTCACTACACATCTAGATAAGTTCAATGGGGGTCTAGTTTCCAAAATGGTGTCACTTGTGGGGGGGCTTTCACTGTTTAAGCACATCAGGGGCTCTCCAAACGTGACATGAAGTGGCATTGAAAAATCAAATAGTGCTCGTTCCTTCTGAGCTTTGCCATGCACTCAAACAGTGGTTTACCTGCACATATGGGGTATCAGCATACTCAGGACAAATTCCACAACTTTTGGGGTCAAATTTCTCTTGGTAGAATAAAAAAAAATTGGATCTGAAGTAATTTTTTTGTGAAAAAAAGTTAAATGTTCATTTTTTTTTTAAACATTCCAAAAATTCCTGTGAAGCACCTGAAGGGTTAATAAACTTCTTGAATGTGGTTTTGGGCACCTTCAGGGGTGCAGTTTTTAGAATAGTGTCACTTTTGTGTATTTTCTATCATGTCGACCCGTCAAAGTGACTTCAAATGTGATGTGGTCCCTTAAAAAAAATGGTGTTGTAAAAATGAGAAATCGCTGTTCAACTTTTAACCCTTATAACTTCCTAGCAAAAACAAATTTTGGTTCCAAAATTGTGCTGATCTAAAGTAAACATGTGGGAAATGTTAGTTATTAAGTATTTTTTGTGACATATCTCTGTGATTTAAGGGCATGAAAATTCAAAGTTGGAAAATTGCAAAGAAATTCCAAAGAAATTTTACAACTATGATGAAGTACAATATGTCATGAGAAAACAATGCTAGAATCACCTGGATCCATGGAAGCGTTCCAGAGTTATTAACTCATAAAGGGACAGTGGTCAGAATTGTAAAAATTGGCCCGGTCATGAACATGCAAACCACCCTTAGGGGTAAAGGGTTTAAGTAGGGGGGAGGGGTCAAGCACAATTCTTACTCAGGAGCCTTTTGCTTTCAGTGTCCGCCCCTGGAGCCATCAATACCTTTTTAGACCCATAAATATTCTGTAAATATTATTACTTCCTATTCCTCATCTCCGTCTTTGTACGTGCAGGGAATTCCATCTACCTATTGCATTACGCGGTTTGTTTGTATGTGTTTTTGTTTTGGTGACTGCTTATATCTGCATATTGTTAGTGCACGGTGACATTCCTTGCTACGAGCGCTGGGAGTGGCTGTGCAAATAGCACAAAAGAATGTGACATTACATTTTGTATATTGCAGGGAGCGGTATGTTTCTAATGTCACCTTTAACCAGACACACTGTCTCTTTAATTTAGCATTTGCCTGTACACAGCCAGTGCACACAAGATACCTGTAGACCTTTGGTACTGCAGGAGAGCGGGATATCATCATACAAAGCCAGGAGCACAGGAGAGACAGCCAGCCCCAGCTGCTGGCCCTCAGACACTGGACAAGGTATTGTTGGGGGGGGGGACTGATCATTATAGCTACATTTTGAGGACACAACCCTGCTGATCTAGGACCAATGTTTTACTGCCACCCAGATACAGGTAGATCCTAGTCCCTCGTCTGGCAGCTGACAATACTCTGTTCACACCAGCACTTTGATCATACTGTACAGGTATTCTAACTGTTAAAAGCACATTGGAGTCACTGTGATGGCGTCAGTGGTGTCTGTACCCCCTGTAATGGATAGTCATAGCTATCCGGCTGTAGAGTCTGGCTGTGATTGGTTATTGTGATGTATAATGCTCGGCTATAATCATTTATATTGAGGTCTAAGGGTGCCCTGAGGAACCCCTACAATTCACTGTGTCAGCCAGGATATTTAGTGATAGGGCTATGGCAATAATCTGAATCTTTGCTGTAGGTGAGGACAGCCAAGCTATGACTGCGCAGTGCTTAAAGGGATGTTCTCAAGTTTAGAATTTGTAGCCAATCCATTGGATAGGGAATAACTTCCTGATCACTGAGGGTCCGACCACCTATCCCGGTGATGAACTTCATGTGACTGTCGCAGTGGTCAATCATGGGCACTGCCACTCCATTAATTCTTAGGGATGTACCAAGGATCATCTGAGCGCAGTGATCAGCTATATTCCTCGGACCTCATTAAGATTGAATGAGGCAGCAGTGCCATGATCAACCATAGCTCTGTTCACATGGGCACAGTTCTTGTGACCGGTGGGGATCTCAGCGGTCTGTCATCCAGTGATCGGTAGATATTCACTATCCTTTCCATAGGGTATAACATAGAGGACAACTTCGAAACTTGAGAGCACCCCTTTAATATTTTCATATTGTCCCTGAATACTCCGATGGTTGTTATTTATGTTGGAAATGAGATGGGTGATGTTTCACGGCATACCTGAATACTGCATTAGGGCTTTATAATTGAACTGAAATTTGTGATTGAATTTTTCTAATGCCATCTTGCTTGGTACTGTAATGATAAACTTGGGTTTATTATTACAGTGTAACTGGGTACCTAGGGTCAATCTAATAATTACTGTGTACTGTATTGGGTTTTCATAATCTTGCTAGATATAATATTGTTGGTTTTTGTAAAGTATATGCTAAGTGCTGTAGTGGGGCCATAATACAACTGATTATGGGATTGATTTAATTATACTGTAGCTTAGTGTTCTGGTGGGATTTGATAATATATCTAGGTATTATTATACTGTGGGTTTTAGTAAAGTAAATTTTGGGTACCGCAGTGGGCTCCTAATGGAAGCGGATATTGTGGTTGGATTTGACAATAAATAAGAACAACTGTAGGTTTCTGTAAAGCTAAAATAGATGCTGCCTACTGTACTATGACTGATACTGATGACAGATGCAAATAGTTAATGGCACTAACTGGATTCTATAGCGAAACTTCTTCAGTCATTGGGAGATGGTGAGAAACCTCTTAGTAAGCGACCAAGACTGCAGGATGACATGGAAAAGGTCAATGCTCTTATGGTCATTTTTTCAGTGCTATCCCTTTTTGAGAAAGGAGTGATATATGATACTGTAGTCTGTAGCTATTTTGTTCATGTGGGAAAAAGAAATCACATTGCCTTTAAAACGGTATTCTCACAGCCTTTTGATTTCTGGGGGTCTCCCATCTGAGAACCTCAATGATGCTGAGAAAAGAGTTAAAGGTATTTTATCAGTTGGATCATACTTCCTAAGCTGTCTGTATGAGTATGAAGGTTATAGGAAGCTGATTAAAATGATACCTTGATATCTGCGGTCCGGTGTCTTATTCCAGAGAAAAACACTTTTTTCTTAATATGTAAATGAGCTCTTAAGATCTATGGGTGGGACACTGATCTCCCTGAGAATCTGCCTCCAGAGTTTATTTTAAAGGAATATTGGCATTACCAGTGTTAAACATGTAATGACTGACAGAACTGCTCTCCTGATCTACATCTCACACTGGTAACGCCCCCTTTCATTTAAAATAAGTTCTGGAGGCAGATTCTCTGGGAGATCTATGTCCCACCCATAGATCTTAACAGAAAAACGTGGATTTCTCTGGAATAAGACATTGGATCACAGATATAAAGGTATAATTTTATTCAGCTTCCCATGACCTACATGCCCATATAGACGGCTTAGGAGGGTTGATCCTTCTGATAGATTCCTTTTAATGGAGCGATGAGTAAAGGTGCACCATTGCTCCATTTATTATCTATGGGACAGCCGAACTCAGCTATATCACGTAGTCCCATAGACAATTTTTGTAGCGGTGCTGCGTGTGCCTGACGGACCTCTGCAGAGCCCCTGTTCTTGAGGTCGGTGAAAGTTTCACTTATCCTGTCAATAAATAAACCTGGTCCCGGTGTGAGAACGTGTCTGAGTATAAGATTAGCTTATGGCTAAGTATTTAGGTTATTGCCTGACACTCCCCGGTTTTACCTGCATGGGTCTATTTATAAGACGGAGCCGCAGAGGTGAGTGACTCATGCTTTGTAAGCGTACACTCCTGCAGTCACATGGTACCTTCGCTCGTACCAAGATGCCTGTGTTATGAATGAACCTAGACATATTTAATTTGGGTGGGTACACAGTATCATCGAGGTGAGGACTGCTTGAAATGTAGCAATGCTTTCCACAGTTCTTTTCGCAAGCGTTTACTAACAGTGTAGTCTGGAAATGTTCAGTCTACAGATCACATTCCATGTGTAATGGTGTAATGATAACAATTACATGTCGTATTAATGCTCTAATATTACATTTTAATTACATTAGTTAGTAATCAAATAACTTGTAAAAAAGTCATCCTTTACCGCATCTAGTTTGGCGAGTGCAATTGCTTTGCAGGGTAGCGGTGTCATAGTACAATTGGAGCAGAGCGGTGTACATTGTACATGCCATAAAGTCAGACCGGGTACAGTCCTCCGTGCTCTTCGTACAAGGCACCAAAGTCCTTGTGTGCAGTGCAATATCCATCAAGGAAGTGGCTGCAATATTATTGCTTTTGCCTTATCCTGACTTTAGGGTACATGTGATCTCTGTCTCTAAAACTTGCCCGTGCTATGAAAATTTTCCCAAATTTTCTCCATATTTTAAACACAAATTACACCATTAAATCAGAGTACAGTGTATGGTTGGAGGCCGGCATGACAATGGGTTGGAGGGAGTGGGGGTGTCTAGGCAGGGAGGTGGGGAGGGGTCCCGCGTTGTTCCGCTCTCAGGGGTTAGAGACAGTCCAACCCATCCTTAAGTACTAGTGTTCCTGGTTGTTGATGAGACATTTCCAGGTCATGGTGTGTTTGGCGGCTGGGAGGTCCTTGAAGTTGGTTCTAAAATAGTCTGGGGGATCCATTAGGATATGGATTCCTCAACTGGAAAAAGATGGGTTTTGATCTTGTGAATTTGAGGGGGGGGGAATTAGGACAAGGGAATGTCGGGTCCCTGGATGTTTCAATGTACAATGGAACCCTTTCTGCTATGGTACTTCCGAGCAAGTGTGGTAATGGCTAGGAGTGATTTTGGTTTATGGTTTCTGTCTTGGTAATCACCAGTCTTTGGGAGCTTCAAGGACCCTACCATTATTATCTATTCTATTATTTCTAAAGACTGTTTTTCGGTGATTACTTTGTATCTCCGTTCATACTGCACCCACACACACAAATGATACACCATTTGAAAGGTAAACTTGCCCCCATCAGCAAGAAAATAGCCAAACAAACCACACATTCACGATTTCATCACAAAATACAGTTTAAACATTAATTTTCATAATCCTGCAGAAAAATGACCTGCAGGTGGCACCACAGTACCCCAAAGCACACTTCCACAAAGCTGCTTACAGACATCACAAACAAATCCAAACATTTGTCTTGGGGGCTTTCCAGCTTGCTGAACTGCTTGCCCAGCCTATTTTAGAAAAATTGGAGGATTGCACACTTCACTGCAGGTGAGGCACATATGCAAACAACATTTGTAAACATGCACTACCTATTGAATTGCACACTTGCTTCGTTCATACTCAACCCACACAAACAAATGATACACTATTTAAAAGGTCAAATTACCTGCAGGTGGCAGCACACTACCCCAAAGCACACGACCACAAAGCTGCTTACAGACATCACAAACAAATCCAAACATTTGCCTTGGGGTCTTTCCAGCTTGCTCAAGTGCTTGCCCAGGCTATTTCAGGCACATTGGAGGATTGCACACTTCACTGCAGGTGAGTCACATATGCAAACACATTTGTATACATGCACTGCTTTTTCACCGATTGCTTCGCCCCCCACACACTATACACCATTTGAAAGGTAAAGTTGCTCCCTTCAGCAAGAAAATAGCCAAACAAACCACACATTCACTATTTTATCACTAAAAACAGTTTAAACATTCATTTTCATAAACCTGCAGAAAGACACAAGGACCTGCAGGTGGCACCTCAACCGGAAGACATTTTTTAGCCTCTACTTATCAAAACAATTTATTGTATTACCAATCTACATATATAAATACCTGTCTGTATTCATCAGCTCATGAAATACATTTACATTTGACCAGCTTGCTTTTTCTAAAATTGCCTGCGCCCCGACTACCAATGTGCGAAAATGTTGCACGGGCCAATCTAGTATTAACTGAATTTACTATTATATGTTTGTTTAAATAAAGGCTGCTGTGTCCAAAATTATCCAAACTACAGTTCCATAGTTTTTATTTGAGAATCACAATGAGGGAGGTTTTGGGGTAAGGGACATACGGGCTGGGTATGTGGTTATCTCACCAGAAGATCGACAATACCAATGTCATGAATGAAGCAGAGGTGCTCATGCCCGACCTCCACTGCATGGATATGAGCCCAATTTTTTGGATCTAAGGGTAATCCCATCAGTTGTCCCCAGTGAACAGTAAGTTATCCTTTATCCTTTTGAAAACAGTCAATCTTCATAAAAACCCCTTTAAGACTTCGTGCTCGTGGCGATATCACTAAAACATGGTGTATGGCTCCGTAATGGACACATGCTGTACCAGCTATTTCACATGGAAGGACACAAAGGTTTTTTTAATTTATTTATGTGGAACCTTTGAGTAAAAATATTGCTGCATGACTTATTGCACTTTTTTCTCAGCATTTCTAAACCAAGTACCCCATACTCAAATAAATTACATCAAAGCACCCTTCCCAAAGCAAAGACAATATATACTGCATGCACCTATTTAAAGCACTTTATAAAAACTGTGATACCAATAAAAGACATGCGGTGTGCCCCTGGGGGTACAAGTCGCATAATTTATGCACCCAATCTCTATAGCATGGTGTAATATAGCATATTTTACTGTAGAGACAAAGGTGTGCACTAGCCCTTAGGGTTGTAAGCAAAAAAGAATATTCTGAGAAGTATAAAAAAAATAAACTAGCTAATGACTAAAATTTGTAGAAAAATGATCAAGTGTATTTCATAATGGTAAGGCTAAATCCAGCTGTCCATAAAACATGGTCCATATAAGGACGGATGTATGGACTGATCGTGGGTCTCTTGACCCTAACTCAAGAGGGTCATATATGCCTCTGAGGATGGGAGACCCATGGCCAGTCCGTTCATCTTTGTCCGTACACGATTCATAATTCACACATGTCTATGTGTATATGTCTTAATACTTTGGTCACACAGCCTGACAGCTGAAAGAATATAGTCTGTGCATAGTAACTGGTAAGACTTAAAAAAAAAAAAAAAAACAACTTTACAGAAAGCAAAGAAAAAGTAGAGAGACTCTGCTTAGAGTCATGAAACAGAGAAACGGATCGGGCTCGTGAAATCCCTTTAGTCAGAGTGATTACAGTCAGTTAGTTGAAAGCAGTGCGGTTTCTTTTTGATCCTGGAATTTTTCACTGATGCTGGTTACTTCTCTATATGCTTAGAGTGTTACACATGGATGTGATTGTTTATGATGTGGATGTGACAGTGTATGACTGTGTATAATGTGGATGTGACAGTGTATGATATGCAGGTGACAGTGTATGATGTGGATGTGACCGTGTATGACTGTGTATAATGTGGATGTGACAGTGTATGATATGCAGGTGACAGTGTATGATGTGGATGTGACCGTGTATGATATGCTGGTGACTGTTTATAATGTGGATGTGACCGTGTATAATGTGCATGTAATAGTGACCGTGAATGATATGCAGTGATAGTGTATTATGTGGATGTCACCATGTATGACTGTGTATAATGTGGATGTGACAGTGTATGATGTGGATGTAATAGTGACCGTGAATGAAATGCAGTGATAGTGTATTATGTGGATGTGACCATGTATGACTGTGTATAATGTGGATGTGACTGTATATGACTGTTTTATGTGGATGTGACAATGTATGATGTAGATGTGACCATATATGACTTAGTTTGATGTGGATGTGACTGTGTATGATGTGTATGTGCTTGTGCATGGGGTGTGTGAGTGTGAACGAAATGCATAAGTCCATATATAATGTTTACGTGACCCTGTATGATATGGATGTGCCTGTGTATACCACTGTGTATGATATGGATGTTCTTATGTATATGACTATGTATGATGTGGATGTTCTTGTGTATGTTGTATATGTGATTGTGGATGATGTGTATGATATTAAATGATTGTCACTTTGCATGGTATGTTCATGGTTGTGTATGATGTGGACATGAATGTGTATGAAGTATAGTTCACTGTCTATGGAGTCACTGTGTATGATGTAGATGTGCGCTTATGATGTGGATTATTGCACTGTAATATAAGTATTCTATATTTTACTGTCAGAATCCATAAATAAATTGCAGCTGTTGCTTAATTTCTCTAATTAGTATGATCTGTTCACATGAACCGTGTTCACAATCGAGTGCTTTCTAAATGTTTCTCCATGAGTGGAGGTGGAGAAAATTGCAGCGGACACTACAATGGTCTGATTCTGAGAAGAGTCTCCTCCATTCAAACTCTGTAGTCTGTGAAAAATGGCAGAAAAGTCACAAAACTGATTCAGTTACAATGATAAATTGTCCGTTTAGCATCACTGCTGAAACACACGAGTTTTATATAATTTATCTGAACACAGATTTATAATAGGAAATACAGTTATTAGAATTTTAATCCAGTTGTTTGGAATTTATTTTAGTGGTTTTCAATAAACTACAGTAGAGATAGAAAGATTGATGGATTGATGGATGGATGGCTAGATAGATAGACATTGCCATTCTAAGAAGTACATTGCCATGCACTTCCCAGGTCAATACGATTAGTCCCCAATCCCCACAATTTTAAGCGTGTCCTGAAAACGCATTTATTCAGACTGGCCTATCGCCTCAACACATTAACCTAACCTATCCCTGTGTGGCAGAGCCAAAAGTTTTACCATAACCAGGTTCCCAGCATCATGTTCCCACATGCTTTATGCATCCATTAGCCCTCTGTGTCTGTACTGTTACACACTTAACATTATGGCTGGTCCATACAATCAGGAAAACTGTTATCACCCACCTTTCGTGTCTCCCTCTTTCCTCATAGACTGTAAGCTTGCGAGCAGGGCCCTCTTTCCTCTTGGTATTTGCTATAATCTACTGTATGTGATTATTGTTATGCTGTAATGTCTATTGTCTGTACAAATCCCCTCTGAAATGTAAAGTGCTGCGGAATATGTCGGCGCTATAAAAATAAAATGTATTATTATTATTATTATTATTGCCAGTGTTGGCCATACAAAGGAATTATAAAGACGTGCAGGTGATATTGGGCCATAGGTGACACTTGTTCCGTTACTTGAAGGATTAATTGGTTGGTAAGTGATGGTGGAGACCTCCTTATCTACCAGGTAATATTGGTCCTCCGGCAATGGTGCAATTGTCCCCTTTGCCCTTACGATAATTCATCTTTGTTAGTCCTTATTCTGGCTCATCCTTTATATTGTAAGGACTCAGGAGTTTTCTCACTTTTACTCTATAATATACCGCATAAAGGAATTGCATGAAGGTCAGAATCATTCCCTTTGTGGTTCAGTCTTAATCCTGGAGGGAAAGCATGTTTGTAAATTTCCAAATTTTCAATTTTTCAAATCAATTAATTGACGTAGGCTGTAATCTCTGGACAGTGTAGAGAAATGACCGGGGCAGTGGTGTACTTACCCCACCATAAGAAACATTTCTAGTAATATTTTTATCATTTAAATTTTTTTTGTATGGATGTAGATATGAAAAACAAAGATGCAAACAGGGTTTATATAGCATACGTATAACAATAGATAACAAATGCATGAGATGAAAAAGAAATTGAAGAAAAAGTATAAGAAACATAATGGAGAAACAGACTGGTGAGAGGGAGAAAGGTCCCTGCCCAAGAAGGTTAACAATTAGAGTTGAGCGATACCGTCCGATACTTCAAAATATCGGATCGGAATGGATCGGCCGATCTTTAAAAAAAGTATCGGTATCGCCGATGCCGATACCGGAAGTCCCATTCAAGTCTATGAGACTTCCGGTATCGGAATTGGAAAAACCCTTTCCTGCCCTTGTACAGCCTCTCGGGGGTCTGTACGGGCCTTCCGGGGGTCTGTGCCGGCCTGCCGGGGGTCTGTGCCGGCCTGCCGGTGGGCTGTGCGGACTGCCCGGGGTCTGTGCACCCTGTGGGGGTCTGTACCGGCCTGCCGGGGGGCTGTGCCGGCCTGCCGGGGGGCTGTGCTGATGTCCGGGGGTCTGTGCAGGCATCGTCCGATGGGACTACAAGTCCCATCGGGCGATGCCTGCTACCATGACAGTGATTGACACATTAGCCAATGATGGGACAGTAGTAGTCCCATCATCCGGCTAATGTGTTAAATGTAAAAAAAAAAAAAAATACTACATACATACATACTACATGCATGCTACATACATACTACATGCTACATACATAGTACATATATACTACATGCATGCTACATACATACTACATGCTACATACATACTACATACTACATATATACTACATGTATGCTACATACATGCTACATGCTACATACATACTACATACATGCTACATACATACTACATATATACTACATGCATGCTACATACATGCTACATGCTACATACATACTACATACATACTACATACATACTACATACATGCATCATACATACTACATGCTACATACATACTACATACTACATATATGCATCATACATACTACATGCTACATACATACTACATATATCCTACATGCATGCTACATACATACTGCATGCATGCTACATACATACTACATGCATGCTACATACATACTACATGCATGCTACATACATACTACATACATGCTACATACATACTACATACATACTACATGCATGCTACATACATACTACATGCTACATATATACTACATATATACTACATGCATGCTACATACATACTACATGCTACATACATACTACATACATACTACATGCATGCTACATACATACTACATACATACTACATGCATGCTACATACATACTACATACATACTACATGCATGCTACATACATACTACATGCTACATACATAGTACATATATACTACATGCATGCTACATACATACTACATGCTACATACATACTACATACTACATATATACTACATGCATGCTACATACATGCTACATACATACTACATACATACTACATACATACTACATACATGCATCATACATACTACATGCTACATACATACTACATATATGCTACATGCATGCTACATGCATGCTACATACATGCTACATACATACTACATACATACTACATGCATGCTACATACATACTACATGCTACATATATACTACATACATACAACATATATACTACATGCATGCTACATACATACTACATGCTACATACATACTACATACATACTACATGCATGCTACATACATGCTACATATATACTACATGCATGCTACATACATACTACATACTACATACATACTACATGCATGCTACATACATACTACATGCTACATATATACTACATACATACAACATATATACTACATGCATGCTACATACATACTACATGCTACATACATACTACATGCATGCTACATACATACTACATGCATGCTACATACATACTACATGCTACATATATACTACATACATACTACATATATACTACATGCATGCTACATACATACTACATACTACATACATACTACATGCATGCTACATACATACTACATACATACTACATGCTTGCTACATACATACTACATGCTACATATATACTACATACATACTACATACATACTACATATATACTATATATACTACATGCATGCTACATACATACTACATGCTACATGCATGCTACATACATACTACATGCTACATGCATGCTACATACATACTACATGCATGCTACATACATACTACATGCTACATACATACTACATACATACTACATGAATGCTACATACAATACATTCATACAATACATACATAGACATACAGTACATATAACGTAGAGTAACATACTTACCAATACTTGTCACATTGTTCCCCGAAGCCATTGTCGTCTATGGCTTCGGGATAAATATTAACATAACAAACCACAAAAATACTCACCCATGATCCGAAGCAGTCCACGAGTGTAAGTCCCTAGTCTCAGTATGATGCATATATGTAGTATGTAGTATGTATGTAGCATGTAGTATGTATGATGCATATATGTAGTATGTATGTAGTATGTATGTAGCATGTAGTATGTATGTAGTATGTATGTAGCATGTAGCATGTATGTAGCATGCATGTAGTATATATGTAGTATGTATGTAGTATGTATGTAGCATGTAGCATGTATGTAGCATGCATGTAGTATATATGTAGCATGTAGTATGTATGTAGCATGCATGTAGTATGTATGTAGTATGTATGTAGCATGTAGTATGTATGTAGCATGTAGTATGTATGTAGTATGTATGTAGCATGTATGTAGCATGCAGTATGTATGTAGCATGCATGTAGTATGTATGTAGTATGTATGTAGCATGCATGTAGTATATATGTAGTATGTAGCATGCATGTAGTATATATGTGGTATGTATGTAGCATGTAGTATGTATGTAGCATGCATGTAGTATGTATGTAGTATGTATGTAGCATGTAGTATGTATGTAGCATGTAGTATGTATGTAGCATGTAGTATGTATGTAGCATGTAGTATGTATGTAGTATATATGTGGTATGCATGTAGTATGTATGTAGTATATATGTGGTATGTATGTAGCATGCATGTAGTATGTATGTAGTATGTATGTAGCATGTAGTATGTATGTAGTATGTATGTAGCATGTATGTAGCATGTAGTATGTATGTAGCATGCATGTAGTATGTATGTAGTATGTATGTAGCATGCATGTAGTATATATGTAGCATGTATGTAGCATGCATGTAGTATGTATGTAGTATGTATGTAGCATGTAGTATGTATGTAGCATGCATGTAGTATATATGTAGTATGTATGTAGTATATATGTAGCATGTAGTATTATGTAGTATGTATGTAGCATGCATGTAGTATGTAGTATGTATGTAGCATGTAGCATGCATGTAGTATGTATGTAGCATGTAGTATGTATGTAGCATGCATGTAGTATGTATGTAGCATGTATGTAGTATGCATGTAGCATGCATGTAGCATGTATGTAGCATGCATGCAGTATGTATGTAGCATGTAGTATATATGTAGTATGTATGTAGCATGTAGTATGTATGATGCATATATGTAGTATGTAGTATGTATGTAGCATGTAGTATGTATGATGCATATATGTAGTATGTATGTAGTATGTATGTAGCATGTAGTATGTATGTAGTATGTATGTAGCATGTAGCATGTATGTAGCATGCATGTAGTATATATGTAGTATGTATGTAGTATGTATGTAGCATGTAGCATGTATGTAGCATGCATGTAGTATATATGTAGCATGTAGTATGTATGTAGCATGCATGTAGTATGTATGTAGTATGTATGTAGCATGTAGTATGTATGTAGCATGTAGTATGTATGTAGTATGTATGTAGCATGTATGTAGCATGCAGTATGTATGTAGCATGCATGTAGTATGTATGTAGTATGTATGTAGCATGCATGTAGTATATATGTAGTATGTATGTAGCATGCATGTAGTATATATGTGGTATGTATGTAGCATGTAGTATGTATGTAGCATGCATGTAGTATGTATGTAGTATGTATGTAGCATGTAGTATGTATGTAGCATGTAGTATGTATGTAGCATGTAGTATGTATGTAGCATGTAGTATGTATGTAGCATGTAGTATGTATGTAGCATGTAGTATGTATGTAGTATATATGTGGTATGTATGTAGCATGCATGTGGTATGTATGTAGTATGTATGAAGCATGTAGTATGTATGTAGTATGTATGTAGCATGTAGTATGTATGTAGTATGTATGTAGCATGTATGTAGCATGTAGTATGTATGTAGCATGCATGTAGTATGTATGTAGTATGTATGTAGCATGCATGTAGTATATATGTAGCATGTATGTAGCATGCATGTAGTATATATGTGGTATGTATGTAGCATGTAGTATGTATGTAGTATGTATGTAGCATGTATGTAGCATGTATGTAGCATGTATGTAGCATGTATGTAGCATGTATGTAGCATGTAGTATGTATGTAGCATGCATGTAGTATATACGTGGTATGTATGTAGCATGTAGTATGTATGTAGCATGCATGTAGTATGTATGTAGTATGTATGTAGTATTTTTTTTTTTTTTAAACATTTAACACATTAGCCGGATGATGGGACTACTACAGTCCCATCATTGGCTAATGTGTCAATCACTGTCATGGTAGCAGGCATCACCCGATGGGACTTGTAGTCCCATCGGGCGATGCCTGCACAGACCCCCGGACATCAGCACAGCCCCCCGGCAGGCCGGTACAGACCCCCACAGGGTGCCCAGACCACCTGCAGGCCGGCACAGTCCCCCGGCAGGCCGGTACAGACCCCGGGCAGTCCACACAGCCCCCCGGCAGGCCGGCAGAGACCCCCGGAAGGCCCGAAATGACGGCGCATCATGATGCGCACACACCGCGCATCATGATGACGTCATTTCGGCTGTCAATCAACTTTGAACTTCCGATTCCGATGCCCGATATTGAAAAAATATCGGATGTCGGTATCGGAATTCCGATACAGCAAGTATCGGCCGATACCCGATACTTGCGGTATCGGAATGCTCAACACTATTAACAATCTACAAGCGAAGGTGGAAGGAGACAGTAGGTTTTTCCACATATGTTGCAGCTCTACCAATCAGAAATGTCTAATTAAATATTCAATGTTTTAAAAGTGCTTTTTATATCTAGACCCCCTATTAAACCCTTTTAGGATATATGAACATCATGCAGGGGTTGGCTTTACTTGGGACTTCTGTATGAGCCAAAAAAAGAGAGATGCTAACAAGCAGTGATTCTCGATATGATGGTCTCTTATCAATCATGTAGTACATCTCAATGGCCGCCACAGAATATTACACTTTAACAGGCTCCATTTATATGATTCTTAGCATAGTTTTAGGAACATTCTCTTTTCCTAATCATTTTTTTTTAACTTTAGTTTATGTACGTGATTAGGGGGCCACCACCTTCTCTGAGCTGCTGACAGTTCAGAAATTTGCTTTAAAGAAGCATAGAACCTATGTACTGGAAATTTTACCAACTTTTATGGTAAAGTGTTATAAGAATGCTCTGTGATCTGCGCAGAGGTTATTGTGCAGGGAGGAGGAGGAGATAAACTGTAATCTTCACCTATTAGATTAGCAATGATGGATAAAGTGGTATCCACTTACAGAACTTTTGGCTTTCATTGTAATACTGCATGTGATATAATCTATAAAGAACATGGAGTCCTAAGCCTATTGTGAAGATCAGTAATCATCAGTGGTATAACTTAAATTTTAAGATTTTTGTAATAAACACAGTGACTTTGAAAATAAAAGTTCTTAACAAATATTTACTATAAGAATGTAATTTTAGCAATAGGTCTACAATGGGTCAGTTGACACATTTATCTTATGGTTTATTAAGCATTGTAGCTGATTCCTTATGTAGGCTGTAATGCAAAAGTTGACCTTACAGTGGTCACATCTACTACTTTGGAAGTGCAGTAAAGTTATCCACAATGATGATCAGGGATAAATAATGAACAGTCAGACAATATAATAATAACGACTTCTAGAGACAGATTAAACTTTGCACTGATAACTTGATAGGGAAATCACATGAATAACTGAACCCAAAGGGAATGACTCCTTGGATTGAGTATGAATTAATGTATTACATCATGGAAACCTTGATGTACATGTCAATAACAGTGCAGTCACAAGATTTGCGCTAATATCTGTTATTACTGAAGATTTTCAACTTGAAATATTCAACATTTGTGAAATACTGTACTGGAACGTTGATGGTAAGGGTGAATTATTTGTGGAAACATGACAATTCTTAATAGGGCTTCCATGGACAGATTTTGTTCAAACTTTCGCCCCTATACAGAAATCTGTATTTATAATAGGGACTTACAATGTGCTGCATACACGAAATAGCTGCTAGTGGGTGAAGCTGGTATGGAAAGAAGCCATGTTAAAACCAAAGAGTGCACCTACTAGACAAAATCAAAAAGTGGGGACATAGGAAGGATAGCTGAGGTCAGAATCCAGGAGGACGGAGTCAGAATCATCAGGAAAGCAAATGGTTAAGACAGACAGTCCAGGGTCATCAACAGGTATCAGCAGCCAGTTCACCTGCACAGAGGCCCATAGAGGATCGGGACCCAGTCACATGTTTTTTAGGACACTCCTCAGTATCCTGTGATTTCTTTGCATGGTACATTTTACTCCTACAATTCAAGACATTGAACCCCAACATCTGATTGTGCTCAATAGATTTCTTGATATTTTGTTAGTAATTTGCTTTTCTTGGAGTCTGTGCTTTCCCAGGATTCTAACTCACAACCTGCAGCATAGCAGGCAGAAGCTTTTGTAGTAAGCCATTAATGCTGAAGGCAATAAAATCTCGCACAAGTTAAAATAAAAATTCTGAAAAAAGACATTTGGTTGTAAACGTGACATCTTGTTAAACAAAATAAAGAATCTAAATCACATGGTAGCTAACTGAGAACAGCAAAATTATGATACCTCCTGTCATATAACATGGCCAAATTAGCACACACTGCGTGCAACAAAATCATATATAGAGGTTATTATCAGAACCCTAAGAGGGGCAAAGGATAGCCACACAAATCAAAGGAAAATAGATAATACAAACACAACCAAAAAGTCCACTTATAATTCTTGGGGTAAAATAACTGTCAATTTGTTTCCTAGAAAATGGCAATTACAATAATCACATGTTTATAATATAGAATTTTTTAAAATAAGTTTCACAAAAGGTATATAACCTGGTCATATTTGATATACTTGTAATACTGCAAACAGATTTTTTATAATTTATAGTGACCGGTAAATGGAGTAAAAAAAAATAACTTGATTCTTTTTTTCTTTCTCCATTAAAACCATAAAAAGCTAATACAAATGTAAAGCTTGCATAGAGTTTTGGCAAAATGGCATATAAATAAACTACAGCTCATTTCATCAAAAAGCAAGACCTCATAGTGAAGCTTATATAAAGAGAACATTGTGGCTCTTCCAACTATGAAGAGGGTTTGCATACATATAACATAGATATTGTTAGGAACGGCCAAACACACTAAATAAAAATATAAATAAAGTGTGTTCGCCGCTCGGGGTCCACCGTGCGGTGGATGGAAAAACCGCAGCTAGGTGATAACAGAGCAATATGGCGGTAGTGTGCACAGTGTTTGACGTCACCCAGGTGCACAGAGCAATCTCTGTTGAATCACAGAGCTGCCACAGAAAGAGAAAACACAATAAGGCTGAGCCTGTTAGTGTCACAGGTACTCAGAGTAACACACACGGTAATGCGGTCACAGGAGTAGACCAAGATGGCGGCACTATGTCCGTCTAGACCTACCGTAGGTAATCGTGTGTAGAACGTCACAACCACGAACGCACAAATAGGCTGCAACTGCAGCGCGGCGTGGACAGTGCCGCAGAGTGACCCACACACAGTCATAATATCCAAGGATAGGGGTTTCAAATGAGTCATTCACCAGATCATGCATCCATCTACATACACACAGCAGCAAGTATGACTATACTAGCGCATGACGGAACAGCCATGCGTGCTTTTTATAGCAAACGGGTCCTTCCGGAAGTCTCCAGATCTCTGAGCTGAGCCAATGGAATCTGGACCTGAGCACCTGACTCCCGAACTCCAATGGGAGATCGTCCCATGAGCATGCTCAGAGGATGGAACGAAGGAATTAACCTCTGGAGAGAGTCGCTGCAAAGCAATCTCCTCTGCAATCTCCTCTGCAGTAGACAAAGAGCAGGAGACTGCAGAATGTGAGGGTCTTGATTCCTGCATAGCAAGGGCAGAAATCTGACTCCTAACAGATATTAAATACAAGTTTAATAAAAAAATAAAAACTAACAGTAATAGACTGGTACAGAGGAAGAGATTATCTTGACCTCACAGGCTTACAATTTACAAGGCATTAGGGAAGGAGACAGTTGGTTCAGGGGATGGAACTTCTCCGGTGGTGGTGAGACGGCAGTGAGGTTAATGCAGACTGTGGGATAAGATGAAAAGATGAGTTTTCTGGTTGCATCTGAAGGTTTCAGCTGTGAAATCTGATGTGCTGAGAGTGAGTTCTGGAGGATGGGGGATGCTTTGTAAAAATTCTGACATGGTTTTGTGAGGACAACGTATAAGGGTGGAGAAGAGAAGGAGATCTTATGAAGACTGGAGATTACCATGAAGAGTTGTTTGGAGATGTATTAGGAAGATAAGTTTTGGACAGCCTTGTAGATCATGGTTAATATTTTAAACTGCATTCGCTTGATAGTTGGAAGCCAGTTTGTATTGCCCAGTAATGCTGACATTCCCACCAACTCCACTGCCAGTGCTGACCATAGAGTAGTCCTAGAGCGGGGCCAGGTATTTATGCAATAATTGTGATGACACCTATGGTGTCACTGGCGCTGCCTAGGGGGCGCTATCATGGGTCACATGAATGAGCGCAGGGAGTGCAGTTAGAAGACATGCAGTGCGCAAATGTGGTGCCCCTGAGGCTCAGTCGCCACAGAGGTACTGCACCTTCTCCTAAGGTGTAGTGCCCCACCATCCAGGTAAGGTGGTAACTCCTCTCCACGCTCCAACACCTGTACCCCACACACACAGGGTAGTTCTGCACAGCCACAAGCGGCTCTGTACTTAGAGAGTAGCAGAGCACCTTTGGTGGTTCCCTGCTTGGAAAACTGGATGTGCTGGGAGGTGGGTGGAGTTAAGGCATATAAAAGAGTGGGAAAGTGTAGGATTACAGGTCAGTCCTTCTGAGTCAGATAGAAGGTCGGCGGAGTAGTAGGACACTTCGGGAGGAGTGAGGATCCCTGGAAGAAGGGATGCAGGAAGGAGTGCTGCAGCTGCCTCAGTGACCTGAGCCAGCTGGCACGGGAAAGGAGAGAAAGGAGAAAGACGTAGAACTGTAACCTAAGTTTCCATAAGAAAGTGAGTCAAGTATGGAACGAAGGAGTAGAGAACAGAGAGGATACGTGGGTTGGAAGAGGAACCCTGCCTATAGGTTCTCAGCACAAGGCCGGGACCCGGTCCCCGAGGTTGTATGGACACTTACGGTTCTGCAGCAGACACCGGTGGAGTAGTTGGCTGTAAATGCACTACTCCCATCTAAGACTTGTGGCACAACAGCATCTGAATAGAGAGCCGGGACTCAGGAGAAGGGAGTCCCCGAAGCAGGCTACAGCTGTCTGCCATACGAGTAGAGAACACAGGAACATCTGTAAGGAGGAACTCCATCGTAACTTAGTCCTAGGAGATCGTCACACTTAAAGGCGCAATAGAGGAGACGTTCAGAGAGGTACATGTTGGCGGAGTGTTGGAGAGGAGCCTTCTATCTTGCCTGGGGGTTGACTGAGTCCCTGTGTTAGGAGCCACGCACTGCACTTGCTCACTGAGCCAGTGCGGGTGTCCTGAGTACAAAAACAGTGCTCAAAGATATCTGTGGAGCAGGGCAGCAGCGGTGACGATGCGTGCTTCAGAGTATCAGGACCTGAAGCACTTGACTGCTGGGGGCGTGGCCTAAGCTCCCCAGAGCTAAGAGCTGCAGGGAAACTCCTAGAAAGGTAACTACAGGACAATGTTACCAAGGGGCATAGACAGAGACAGAAACCAGATGAAGCCAGGGTCAAAGCACAAGATAGCAATACAGTACCAAAGGGTTAGACAGAATGGATTGTCAGGACGTAGCAATAGATCAGAAAAACAGAACGGGCAATAGACGGTACAATAGGGACAAACTGTAACGGAGTAACGATAGCCAAGCCAGGAGGTCAGAACCGGAGAAGACAATAGTACCAAAGCGAGAGACGGAGTACAGAGTGAGGGAACAGACCGGGTCATACACGGGAAGCAAACAAGCAACGCAGAATACACGCACACCAGGGATCAGACACACCAGAACAACAGTATAGCTGACAGAGAACCCTGGTAAAGAGTGAGTATAAATACCCCTCCCAGATCCAGAAAGAGGCCACGAATACTTAACCCTGTGAGTGCAGGGCAAAAACCCTGTTCAAACCATGACACCCTGACCCGGAGGACACGGCACGGAGGCAGGCATCTGTGTGCCCTACTGACTGTGAGTAAAGCATTGGAACTACAGGCCCTGGTGTCCTCCATTTATTCTTGCGCCAGCACACTCAGCACTGCTACATCTGGGTACCAGTTTCCACACCGCCTGTACCTCTCCTCATCTATTAATACTACACTGCCCTGGGGCTACAGCTTCACCTGTGGTGAGCTACAACATCTATGCTGCAACACACCACCAGCCCCAGAGGATCTGCATGCAGCGTCGACCTAATATCCCACTTGCCGAACACCACGGGTGGCGTCACGAACTATTACACTACAAACCGCAACCGCCATTGATTTGGGCGCCCAGGGCCACGGACCGGGTCACTGCTGCTGTGACACCTTCCCCTGACCCCGGCCCGGTACCGAGTTCCCCACCGCCCTGGGAGGGCGACCCACAAAGACCTGAGACTAGTGTAGTGAGAACATGACCTGGCAGTACCTAGGGACAAGACAAAGAGTAAACGGAGATGTGGCGCCCCTGAGGCTCAGTCGCCACAGAGGTACTGCACCTCCTCCTGGGGTGTGGTATCCCACCATCCAGCTTCAGGGCTTGGAAGAGTCTAGGCCGCTTCAGGACATTGAAACGCATCATGGGTTCTCTTGGCCGCAGCTGCAAAACCCTCATGTATCCTACCTACGACAACAGGCCACGACATCCCTAGATGTTAGACCAAGGACCAGAGCAGCAATACTCCCTGAGGATGAAGAACCTTATCCATTGATACCAGCTACCACTCCTACCGACTTACTGGTGGTGGAGACATCACCAAGAACAGCTGATATAACCACCCCTGCTGTACCTCAGGCAGCATCTTCAACCACTGCAATCACATCTGGTGGACACCCAGAACATCTCCCTTGGAAGCAGCCCAAGCAACCAGCTTCTAGAAACCCAGGAGGGGATAACTAGCTATAATGTTGATTTGAACTAACTTTTGTTGCCCAGGAGGGTATTAGCAAGTTTCCAGCTTTTCTAATTTTTCTATTTTTGATTATGATGTTTATTTGTTGATCCCGTTGTTGCCCAGTTTTGTTGGCAGCGTTCTTCTATTACCTTTGAACTGTGGAGATCATGGACGCTGAGTGATTCGGAACTGCTAATGTAAATAGTTTGCACCTCTTTAGGTGCTCTCTCTTGGTTTTACATAGGAACTTCACCTTGGAAAAAGGACTACCTCGTTATAAGGACATTTCCAGACATGACTCTTTGCACTTATTAATAATGCTTAGTAGCCGTATTAATGACAGATTTTATAGGGTTCGATTGAGAAATAAATATAGAGAATGTTTTACAATACGTGAAAAAAGATGTGAGAATTGAATAAAAGTATGCAGGTGACGAACCAGGTGTTGACGGTTGTCACTCATTAAGAAAGTAGAAAGTGTAACAGATAACAGAAAAGAAATGTGTTGCTAGAAAATGTGTTCTGATAGTGAATTTGCTTCAATAGCACCTTAAATTAGGTAGCATAACTTTCAATATAGATAGACAGTTAAATTGTTTGCAATGTTCAAGAAACAGTGCCTCCCACAATGGGAAGTTTAGTATAAGATATGTTTATTATGCAATATAAAAATTTGTATGTTCCTGTATTGTCAACTGTGTTTGCCTTGCAGCCTGCGGATGTGCTGTGTTTAACGGGGGGTATGTGGCACCCCTGAGGCTCAGTCGCCACAGAGGTACTGCACCTCCTCCTGAGGTGTGGTATCCCACCATCCAGGTAAGGTGGAGACTCCTGACCACGCTCCAACACCTGCACCCCATACCACAAAGTAGTGTAGCAAAGCACCTTCGGCGGCTCCCTGCTTGGAACACGAAACGTGCCGGGAGGTGGGTGGAGTTAGATGACATTACAAGGAGCGGTAAAAGTTTAGGAAGAGAAGTCAGTTGGTTAGAGAGTTGGAGAGAAGAAGATCCCTGGAGAGAGGGATAGATGGATGGGAGTGCTGCAGCAGATCCCAGTAACCTGGGTCTGCTGGAACGGGAAAGGAAGAGAGAGAGCAACATAGACTGAAAGCCTGATTCTCCATAAAAAGAAAGATTAGTACAGAACTAGAGGAATAAAAGGGAACAGAGGACGTGGGTTAGAAGGGAACCCTTCCTAGAAGTTCCAAGCGCATGGCCGGGGCCGGTCCCCGAGGTTGTATGGATACTAATGGTCCTGCAGCAGACACCGGAGGAATAGAAGTAGTGACCACTTTATTCCCACACAAGACTTGGGGGCACAACTGCAACTGGATAGTGAGCCGGGACTTAGTAGCAAGAAGTCCCCGAAGCAGGCTACAGCTGTCTGCCGTACAAGTAGAGTTCATAAGAACATCGGACAGAAGGAACTCCAGTGTAACTCAGTACTAGGTGTACTTCATTTAAAGGCGCTATAAGAGGAGACGTTCAGAAAGGCACATGTTGGCGGAGTGTTGGAAAGGAGTATTCCATCTGGCCTGGAGGTTGACTGAGTGTTAGGAATCTGTGTTCTGCTATACCTATCCAGAGATCCAGTTCCTCACATTTATCTCCAGAGGCTAAGTCCTTTGTACCAGCTTCTGAGTATGCTCACAGGACGAGCTCCTATTGGAGTTCAGGTGTCAGGTGCTCAGGTCCTGCTCTGAATCCTATTGGCTCCTCTGGGAGTTCTGGAGATTTCCAGCAGGTCCCGTACGCTATAAAAAGTGCGCATGGCTGTTCCGCCATGCGCTAGTATAGTCATATTTGCTGCTGTATGTTTATTGATGGATGCATGGACTGGTGAATGACTCATCTGAAACCCCCATTCCTTGGATATTACGAATGTGTGAGTGTTTGAGTCAGAGCCAGTATTAGCACCAGCGCCAGCGTGCCATTGCTCCAGCACCCAGCAGCTTAGCGTCTGACATCGCGCCTGCGTTTCAGCGGTGTCTCCCTGCGGCACTATCTACGCCGCGCTGCTTTCGCAGTCCTGAGAGTGTTCGCAGTAGCAACATCTCTTTTACAGACTTACGGTAGGTCTAGATGGAGTGTGTCCTGTCATCTAAGGCCACTCCTGTGACCGAATACCGCGTCTGTCCCGCTGTGCCTCTGTGAGTTTTCAACAGACTCAGCGTTTTGTATTAATGTTTTTGCTTGCAGCTCTGTGTGTCAAACAGAGCTTGCTCCAGCGTTACTATTGCATATGTTTATGCTTGCGGCTCTGTGTGTGAAACAGAGCTTGCTCCAGTATTACCACTACATGTGCTTTAGCTTGCAGCTCTGTGTGTGTAACAGAGTCTGCACAGTGCACTTGGGTGATGCCTTTAACCCTGTGCACACTACCGCCACTTAGCTCTGCCACCTCCTAGCAGCGGTTTTACCATCTACCACACGGTGGACCACGAGCGGTGAACGCACTTTATTATAATTTTATTTAGTGCGTTCCACCGCTCATAACATTATACTAGCGCCAGGGTCTTGCTAGCCATGGCAGAACAGCAGCAATTACTGCAGTGCATTAAGCAGCTCGGCGACCGGGTGGCCGCTCTTGAGAAGTCCCTCTCAGCTGCTCAAGCTACTGATGCTGCTGTACACGCTTTAACTGACGTGGTAGCGCGTTTGTCCGTGTCCATCCTTGCGCCAACAGTTACCCGCCTCCCGTTGCCCGATAAGTCTTCCGGGGATGGCGCCTCTTGTAGGGGCTTTATCAGCCAGTGCTCGATTCACCTGGAGCTGCTGGCTGCACAATTCCCTACGGAACGGGCCAAGGTGGCATTTATCATATCCCTACTGTCGGGCAAGGCTCTCGAATGGGCTACGCCTTTATGGGAGCATGGTGATCCGTATATTCGGTCCGCAGCCCACCTGCTAACTGCTATTAGGCAGGTGTTTCTAGGTCCGCGGGTCACACACGACACTTCGCTACAACTTCTCGCTCTGTCCCAGGGATCTCTCTCGGTCAGCCAGTACGCCGTCCGTTTTCGGACACTGGCGTCCGAGTTGGAGTGGTCTGATAAGGCCCTTATCCCAATTTTTTGGAGAGGATTAGCGGAGCATGTCAAGGATGCTTTCTCTACGAGAGAGATCCCCACCAGCCTGGAGGAGTTAATATCTGTCTCCTCACACATTGATCTCCGCTTCTCTGAGCATGGTTTGGAGCGTGCCCACTCCAAACGGAGAGGTTCTCCAGCTCCAGAATTTTTTTTTTACCTCTGGAGCCGCCTGAACCAGAGGTCTTACCCCCAGAGCCCATGGAAGTGTCTCGTGCCAATTTTGATACACCTTCGGCTCAGGAGCCCATGTGCGATTGTTGTCGTGTGCACGCTGCTTCTCCGGAAGCTAGCGCCCCGCAAGGGTCGGGTTCCGAGCCGGTCGACGAGACGTTTGTCCCTCCTCATCTCAGGCCTAAAGTCCTCGCGTGGGCACATGCGATACGCACAACCATCGTGGCTATATACAAACCACGAGGCTGTTGGCTGGTGCGTATTGGTGGCCGCACAGGGCTCGGGACATCAAGAAGTTCATTCAGGCTTGCACTTTATGTGCTCAGCATAGCCTTCCTAGGCAGAGTTTGGCGACGACCGCGGACACACGGCTGCGTTCCACTGCCACTCCCGCTCCGGCCATCTCCCAGGTGTCCCTTTTGAAACCTTGCCTCCACCGATGCCTTCCACGTGTCCCGGGTTATCG
Organism: Dendrobates tinctorius; assembly: GCF_039654945.1. Lineage (NCBI taxonomy): Eukaryota > Metazoa > Chordata > Amphibia > Anura > Dendrobatidae > Dendrobates > Dendrobates tinctorius. The sequence goes on along the minus strand of NW_027361737.1, from coordinate 25,977,223 downwards.
TGTCACCTACCAAGACACCAGCCTCGCCTTCGGACGAGTCTAAGCCCTACGCCACGATTGGGCACAGACTTGTGAGTCGGAAGGCTCTGGGAGGGGGGCCTTAGGAGGGGGGTAATGTTAGGAATCTGTGTTCTGCCATACCTATGCAGAGATCCAGTTCCTCACATTTATCTCCAGAGGCTGTCATTTGTACCTGCTTCTGAGCATGCTCACAGGACGAGCTCCTATTGGAGTTCAGGTGTCAGGTGCTCAGGTCCTGCTCTGAATCCTATTGGCTCCTCTGGGAGTTCTGGAGATTTCCAGATTCCAGATTATCTGCCAACTCCTAGCAGCGGTTTTACCATCTACCACACGGTGGACCCCGAGCGGTGAACGCACTTTATTATAATTTTATTTAGTGCATTCCACCGCTCATAACACTGAGTCCATGACCAGGAGGACACGGCACGGAGGCAGGCACCTGTTTGTACAACAGACTGTGAGTAAAGCTTTGGAACTACATGCCCTGGTGTCCTCCACTTATTCCTGCGCCAACCTGCTCAGCACTGCTACATCCCTTGCGCCTGACACTACACCATCCACGTGTCACTTCACCTACTCTGCCCTGGGACTACAGCCCTGCCTGTGGAGGGCAATAACATCACTGCTGCACCACACCATCTGTCACAGAGGATCTGTCTGCAGCGTCGGCTTACATCTCTATTGCCGAACACCACAGGTGACGTCACAAATCACTTATAAACTTTCATCACCATAAGCACACTGAAACAACCTCTTTTACAATGGGCGCCCAGGGCCACGGGCCGGGTAACAGCTGCTGTGACATCTCCCATTGGAGCCCATCGGGCCTGGTACCGAGTACCCCACAGCCCTGGGTGTGAGGGCGACCCAGAGACAAGCCAAGGGGTCAGATAACCAGGAGAGACAGATCAGTACAAGAAGGATACAGAGGCAGAAGTCAGGGGACAAACCGAGTCATACACAGCAAGGCACACAAGCACAGAGGCACACGTTTAAGGACAAGTCATCTGAGTCAGCAACCACTAACCGAGTATAGGGAAGTATCATCGACTCTAAATCCCAGGTACTGCCAACATTAAATAGCCACCCCAAAACCAAAGAGAGGTGGGCTAAAATTAACCCTGACCTGACCAGGATGGAGGCGGAACCATCTTGTCCAGAGTCATCACAATAATGAGCAGTAGTACAGGGGGTCAGTCATAAACTACTTGATAAGATCAATTACTGCAACACTACTTTCAATGTTTTGCTTTGCTCAGTATTGCCAACATCTTAATTACTGTAACCTAATAATGAAATTTATGCCACTTCGGCCTTATCACCTAGCTCCATTATTTACAAATTTACAGCACGGCCTCATTCACATGTGCATGATTTTTCTTAGGCCGTTCTCCAACCGTAGTGCTTCAGTGTTTTGGATGGGAGTTTTATCAGTGTTTGGTCAGTGTGTCAGTTTTTACCATCAGTGTTTAATGAGTGAGTTTTCACTGATGAAAAAAAAAGCTGCAAGCTTCTCATATCCAATATATAGTTAATAACGACAGCACACAGATTACACACTGATGCCTTACACATGTAATAAACGCGCAGGTGCTTAGTATATCACCACGGGACAGAGACCGACCAAAAGTTAAAGGATTTATTTACAGGGGTCAGAATCTCTACGCAGGGAGAAACAGTCGTGGTTAAACGGAAAAGGTAATAGTGATTTAACGGTATGGGAAAACTAGACATAGTTTTCAAGCAGTCCAGGAGAACAACAGTAATTAACGGGTATTCTTGCAACTTATCAGTCTGATGAAATCTTGATTGAAGGGTCGTCTTCTCCAACGTAGACACCGTCAGCAGCGGCACTTGTTGTCTCTGTAGTCTCTGTAAGCTCTGCAGTCTCTGTATTCTCTGTTAGCAGGTAACTTGGGCTTCAGAGGTTAAAGCGGGAGGCAGGGGGGATACTGGGCAAACTGGGTCTCCCCTGCTCTGAGTCTCTGCTCTCTAACTAACAGTCTCTCCACAGGAATGATGTTCCGTCCTTTGTTAAGTCTCTCAGCTGGAATCAGGGGCTCTGACCTGTGACTGCGGGAACGGGGCTGCGTGCGCGGGTCACCGTCTCTGCACGGTCAGGAGGACGTACTTCTCTAGTCAATGAGGACTCCGGGTCCACGTGCTCACAGACAGCAGTATCCATGTCACGTCCTCCTGTCTTAGCCCTCTGACTGGGAGTCCTCTCTCTTCTGGAGCACGCGGCTGCGACCTGCTCTCTGTGCTGCGCACTCTGCTTTCACGCCCTCAGCCTGCACTGCTTCCTGTCCATCACCCCTTCTCCTTCTCCACTGCTTCTATCAGACACATGATGCAGTCGGTCCAGGTCTGAAAGTCTCCCCCCCCCGGCAACCATGCTGACCAGCTATGTAGTTCTGGACACGGAGCAGAGGAGGTAACCCCCTTCTGATTCTTCTTGTGCTTCACCCCCTTACACACACACTGTCCGACCGAGATTTCCATGGACCAAGAGACTTGTATGGGTAATTTTGATCTGTGACTTGGATCAAAAACGGACATGTTTTCATTAATTTTTTTTGTGAACCACTTTGTCTGCTAAAAATACAGACCTGTGAACAGCCCCACTTTGCTGGCTATTAAGGAACACTCAAGACTGATCACTCCGCAAGATTGTGCAGATGTTGGATAAAGAACCTCGACCTGGAGCAGTTTGCCAAAGAAGAATGGTCTAAAATTCCAGCAGAGCATTGTAAGAAACTCATTGATGGTTACCGGAAGCGGTTGGTCACAGTTATTTTGGCTAAAGGTTGTGCAACCAAGAATTAGGCTGAGGGTGCCAATACTTTTGTCTGGCCCATTTTTGGAGTTTTGTGTGAAATGATCAATGTTTTGCTTTTTGCTTCATTCTCTTTTGTGCTTTTTCATTTAAGGCAAATTAAATGAAGATAATAATACCAAAGAATTTGTGTTTGCAATCATTTTCAGGAAGAAACTGAGTATTATCTGACAAAATTGCAGGGGTGTCAATACTTTTGGCCACAACTGTAGTTCTGTGCATAAACAATACAGATTCCTGTGTGCCTACTTTGTAAAGTTGCCAATGAAATCCTTCACTTTTCCCTGGCCATAAAAGGACTAATGTGGGACATGAGACATAAAGGGAATCTGTCACACCTTTTTTCAAATATGAGCTGCCGGCACCGACATCAGGAGCTTATCTACAGCATTCTGTAATGCTGTAGATAAGCCCCCGATGTAACCTGACAGATAAGAAAATACAGTTATATTATACTCACTGAAGGGGGGGCGGTCCGGTCCAATGGGTGTCGCAGTCCGGTCCGGCGCCTCTCATCTTCTAACGGTGACGTCTTCTTCTTTCCTTCCTATCGTGGCTCCGGCGCACTGCTCTGCCCTGTTGAGGGCAGAGCAGAATACTGCAGTGCGCAGGCGCCGGACCTTTCCAACAGGGCAGAGCAGTGCATCTGCGCATGAGCTATGACAGGAAGGAAAGAAGAGGACAGCATAGTATGAAGATGGGAGGCGCCGGACCGCGACACCCATTGGACCGGACCCCCCCACGGTGAGTATAATCTAACTCTTTTTTCTTATCTTTCAGGTTACATCGGGGGCTTATCTACAGCATTACAGAATGCTGTAGATAAGCCCCTGATGTCGGTGCCGGCAGCTCATATTCGTAAAAAGGGGTGACAGATTCCGTTTAAAATTAAGGTGTCGCCTCTGAAAATGCCATTTACCTGCAGATGTACAGGAAATTGGCAGTTCAATAGTGTTTATATCACGTCAGGCAGCCTTAGGGTTCTTTTATATTTACCAGGTTTTTTGCTGCCTGTTTTTGCGGGCCGTATCGCCGCAATTTTCACGGTCTGCCGTAATAACGGACAGCAAAAAACTTGCGGATTACCATTTTTAAGGTTTCCGATACTATGGAAGAAGTATTGGAAAAAATAATGGCGTTCCGCAAAACCAGAAGTGACGGTGCACCGCAAAAACAAACTTCCGTTTGTTTTTGCGGCCCAATTGATTTTCAATGGGGGTCGTATCCGTAAGCTGTAAAAAAGATCGAGCAGGCTCAATCTTTTTTCACGGCTGCAAATACGGCCCTCACGGCCATACAGTAAACGACGCACCGTGGAATATTTGCGGGACGATTTTACGGCTCCATAAAAATCTATTGCGGCCGCAAAAATGGCCAGAAAAAAACACAGTAAATGTAAAAGAACCCTTACTGGATGCAGGGAGAAAATTAAGTTATATTCTCCCTGCAGCTGCACACTTCCAGTCATTGGGGCGGAGCAAAGAGGTGTAACAGTCAAATGATTGGAAAGGCAGACTGCATGGCACAGGGCTGGATTTTATAGCAATTTTGTAGCAATGGGAATGACAAAAAAAACCCTGAATTTAATTATTAAAATGTATGTCTCAATACTTCTGTCCATAAAGGATGTGGGGGTATGTATGGACTGAATGAAAAACCTGAAATCAGTTATTAAGGTGTATGCCTTATTACTTTGGTCCCCATAATGTGTACGGGGTGCAGAGGCTGCCATTATACCTAGGAATGGCTAAGAGCAGGTGCAGGAGGCCTTACATTCTCTCATCCAAAAGAATTGGGCAAATGAAAATATACACTGCTCAAAAAAATAAAGGGAACACTTAAACAACAGAATATAACTACAAGTAGATCAAACTTCTGTGAAATCAAACTGTCCACTTAGGAAGCAACACTGATTGACAATCAATTTCACATGCTGGTGTGAAAATGGAATTGAGAACAGATGGAAATTATTAGCAATTCTCAAGACACCCTCAATAAAGGAGTGGTTCTGCAGGTGGGGACCACAGACCACATTTCAGTACCAATGCTTTCTGGCTGATGTTTTGGTCACTTTTGAATATTGGTTGTGCTTTCACTCTTGTGGTAGCATGAGATGGACTCTACAACCCACACAAGTGAATCAGGTAGTGCAGGTCATCCAGGATGGCACATCAATGCTAGCTGTGGCAAGAAGGTTTGTTGTGTCTGTCAGCGTAGTGTCCAGAGGCTGGAGGCGCCACCAGGAGACAGGCCAGTACACCAGGAGATGTGGAGGGGGCCTTAGGAGGGCAACAACCCAGCAGCAGGACCGCTACCCCTGCCTTTGTGCAAGGAGGAACAGGAGGAGCACTGCCAGAGCCCAGCAAAATAACCTCCAGCAGGCCACAAATGTGTATGTGTCTGCACAAACAGTTAGAAACTGACTCCATGAGAATGGTCTGAGGGCCCGACGTCCACAGATGGGGGTTGTGCTCACAGCCCATCGCCATGCAGGACGCTTGGCATTTGCCACAGAACATCAGGATTGGCAAATTCGCCACTGGCACACTGTGCTCTTCACAGATGAAAGCAGGTTCACACTGAGCACATGTGACAGACATGACAGAGTCTGGAGACGCCGTGGAGAGCGATCCGCTGCCGCTGCCTGCAACATCCTTCAGCATGACCGGTTTGGTAGTGGGTCAGTAATGGTGTGGGGTGGTAATTCTTTGGAGGGCCGCACAGTCCTCCATGTGCTCCCCAGAGGTAGCCTGACTGCCATTAGGTACCGAGATGAGATCCTCAGACCCCTTGTGAGACCATATGTTGGTGCGGTTGGCCCTGGGTTACTCCTAATGCAGGACAATGAAAGACCTCATGTGGCTGGAGTGTGTCAGCAGTTCCTGCAAGATGAAGGCAATGAAGGCCCGCCCATTCCCCAGACCTGAATCCGATTGAGCACATCTGGGACATCATGTCTCTCTCCATCCAACAACATCACGTTGCACCACAGACTGTCCAGGATTTGGCGGATGCTTTAGTCCAGGTCTGGGAGGAGATCCCTCAGGAGACCATCTGCTGCCTCATCAGGAGCATGCCCAGGCATTGTACAGTAGGGAGGTCATACAGGTACGTGGAGGCCACACACAATACTGAGCATCTTTTCCTTGTCACGAGGCATTTCCACTGAAGTTGGATCAGCCTGTAATTTGATTTTCCACTTTGATTTTGAGAATCATTCCAAATCCAGACTTCAGTGGGATATTATTTTGGATTTACATTGATAATTGTTTTGTTTTATTGTTCTGAAGACATTCCACTATGCAATGAATAAAAATTTGCAACTGGAATATTTCATTCAGAGATATCTAGGATGTGGGATTTTAGTGTTCCCTTTATTTTATTGTGCAGTGTATAAAGGTAATGTTAGTGCACCGACAATGACTTTAGTGAGGATGCAGTAATTAAAATAAGTACCTTTTATTTAGGATCAAAATCACAAACAAATCAGGTATTACCTTATTTTAAAGAACATGCAACGAAGGTAGTGCAAAACAATGTGAACGTCATCTGGGACAATATAATAAACAATATGTCATCAATGACCGTGATTAATGTCCCAGTACATCTGTAACATTGGACTGTAACTGACCAGTTGCCAAAATAGAGAGGGGACCCCTCTCTTGCCAGCATTGTCTGTTTTCAGGTAAATCACCATGTATTGGTGTGATTGCGATTGATTATATATAATATCTGCCCTTATTCAGGGACAATTTTAGCAATATATGCCTATAGGAGATTTTGTTGGTCTCTGTCGCTTTCATCCTGATGAAATAATGTTCTTATGTTCTATATGACAATATTCTTATATTATTGGCAATATGGCACCCTGGGTCCTGATCATGTTTTATTTATGACTAACTAGTACTTGCATGTTTTTTAGTCATTTGTTCTTTGCATTACCACAAAATAAATATATTTTTCACTATGACCTCTAGTTGCGGTTTTTGGATTCGTCCTCCTCTTTCTATTACCTTATTTTAAGTAGACATTGCCTGATGAAGGCTGAAGTCCGGAGCCAAAAACTGGTTTATGATTTTGATCCCAAATAAAAGGTACTTATTTTAATTACCACATCCTCACTAACATCATTGGCAGTGCACCAACATATTCTCTATATATTTTTATCTTTCCCGGTTCCCTTAAGGTGCCTGGGATACTGTCTGGTGCTGCGCCTCACTGCCTACACTCGAAGTACTAGAACCCCTCACCACTAGAAGTAATAAGCCAATTTAGAGACACCATCACCACCATTATCCAAATGACACTCTAGTCAGAGTTTGAGCAGAGTGTCAGATTAGTGTCATCTGATTCTCTCAGATGAGGTGGAGATGGAGGAAAAATTGTCTCCATGTTCTTCATCGTGTCAGTGCAGGGAAATTGGACTGCACTTAGATGTCATCCAAGTACCGATGTTTTCCACCGACTCATTGACTTGCATGCCTAAATATAGAATCAAACTTGGACATGCAGCAATTTTTTATCCTCGGATCAATAATACAGTCGTCTACACGATCCCTAACAGATCGATCAAGAGAATATTAGTTCTGTACTGATTATCCCATGGGAAATCAAGTTATCTGTTTTTCACGGTGGCCTAAGAACTTCAAGATATACCTTTGGGCATGTCCATATATTGTTATTGTATACATTTACATGGCTGATGATGCATATTATATTTTACTTGTCACCACCTTTCACCCACAGCTGATCTCTAGTGGGTCTTCATTAGGAAAATGGTTGCTCTTGTTTAATAAATCCCATTTCAAATGAAAGATTTGGCCATGCTGTTATACTGTGGGTCTGTATCTCATAAGTCTGCAGTGTTATTACTAATTAAAGTTCAGACTAAACAAATGTCCTCCCTTATTATGTGCCGCTGTTTGCCATCAAACTAGTTATTTTATTCCCAAGATATAACCTTCTGCTTAGAGATTAGTTGGACAATGCATGTGAAAATGTGTATGTAATCTGTTCACTTTTTATGAAGGTGATAATACACTATAACCTTACTTTTGGTATTCTGGAAATCTCCCTATAGCAGGCGTACCTGCTTGCTATAAATGAATGTAGAATTAGGTAATTAAAGCACAATATAGTCTCTCCTCTGCATTATTACTCATCCTATACTGCCTAATATTACAGATCTACGTACATTAGTTTTGTTCTACTTTTCTTGTTATTCTTTGAGCTTGCGGTCCTTGAGCAACAAGTCTGAGAACATTGTACCCCTGCCTCCTATTGTTAACTAAAGAACATACCTATTAGAGTGTTGTCAAAAGGCCAGAAATACAAGTATTGTCAGGTACTGGCAGTTCCTAAGAGCAGCTGGGGATGCACGGCATGGAAACCTCTGAGCATACTACAACAGCCGAACGTGCACAGAAAATGCAATAACTTAAGTGGAACCTCAAGGAATAACTTCTGATGGACAGGAATGGTATGACACAACGGATTCCTCAAATTCCTTTTATCTGATCAAATCATTATAGGGAGATATATATTTTTCTTTCAAGCATGGTTGGTTTTAATATAATAAATTAAGGCATACTCACCATCCAGCACGTCCATGGATCCACTCCCGATGTTTGTGCCGAATCTGGAAGCAATGTCTTCCCTGTTTGCAAGTCATAGGACGGCTGAAGCCAGTGACTAGCTGATGTGGTAAGATGACCGGAAGAACATATCATCAGAAAGACATTCCATGATGCCACTTTTCAGTCACCTTACCGCTGCAGCTAATCACAGGATTCAGTTGTCCTGTGACTTCCAGGACAGTCAGGCACAGAACGCTTCCGATGCCGGCACAGACCTTCGGAAAAAACTATCCATGCCTAAATTAATATTTAACTAATAGACAACTCTTTAACTGGTGTATTATGGACCATTACTAGTTCTCGATTTGACATTTTCACACTGTTTAGGTCATTATTAGATTAGTACCCTTTACCTCTGCTCATATGACTGATTAGGTTAAGTTCCCACGATGAGTTTTGGGTGAGTATTTGACACTCCATATTTCTTCTGGACAAAAAAATGCAGCTTCTAAGGGCACCGTTACACTTAGCGATGCACCAGCGATCCCAACAACGATATGACCCGGTCAGGATCGCTGGTGCATCGCTAAGTGGTGGATAGTGAGCTGGCAAACAGGCAGATCTCACCAGCGACATAGCAGCGGTCGGCGGTCGCTACTTACCTGTCAGACGAGGCGATGAAGACGTCCTCCCGCCCGCGTCCACGCGTCGCCACAGCAGGAAGCCCAGCAGGAAGCAGATGACAAGAAACGGCCCAGGACGTTCTCGCGCGATCAGCGATGAGCAGCGGGGAGCCGGTCGGAGGTAAGTATCACACATAGCGATATCGCTAGCAATATCGCTTGATGTAACAGGGGCTTTACAGTTACAGCAAAGTGGATGGAATTTAGAGAAATCTCACGGCCACTGTGCTTTTTTTATTATGCAGCGTAAATTGACCTGTGATAGTCTGCACCATTTCTGCTCCTATTAGTAAATTAGGTTACTTGAATTTTTTCCATTGTGTTTTTCAGTGCTTTTTAATGCATGCGTTTTTATACCATTTTTTATTCTGCACGTTTTTTCTCTTTTTGGATTGTCATGTTTTAACCCCTTCGCGACCTTGGGTTTTTCCGTTTTTGTGTTCCCGATGTTTGCTCCCCTTCTTCCCAGAGCCATAACTTTTTTTTTATTTTTTTGTCAATATGGCCATGTGAGGGCTTGTTTTTTTGTGGGACGAGTTGTACTTTTGAACGACATCATTGATTTTGCCATTAAGTGTGCTGGAAAACAGGGAAAAAAATTCAAAGTGCGATGAAATTGCAAAAAAAGTTCAACTACACAGTTGTTTTTTGTTTTGCTATTTAACCATGTTCACTAGATGCTAAAACTGATCTGCCAATATGATTCTCCAGGTCATTACGAGTTCATAGACACCAAACATGTCTAGGTTCTTTTCTATTTAATCGGTGAACAAAAAATCCAAAACTTCATTAAAAAAAATAGTCATTTTCTGAGACCTGTAGCGTCATCATTTTTCGTGATCTCAGGTTGGGTGAGGGCTTATTTTTTGTGCGCCAAGCTGACGTTTTTATTGATACCATTTTGGTGTAGATACGATCTTTTGATCGCCCGTTATTGCATTTTAATGCAATGTTGCATCAACCAAAACATGTAATTCTGCCGTTTTGATTTTTTTCTCATTATGTCGTTTACCAATCGGATTAATTATTTTTATATATTGATAGATCGGGCGATTCTGAACGCGGCGATACCAAATATGTGTATTTTTTTTCTTTATTGTTTTATTTTGAATGGGGAGGTGATTTGAACTGTTGTATTTTTTAATTTTTTAAATATTTTTAAAACATTTTTTTTTTTACTTTTTACTTGCTTCAATAGTCTCCATGGGAGTTTTATCGCGAAACATGGGAGGATTGTTTTCTCACTTGTGATCCGTGTGCAGTCTTTACACAATCCCTTTTTTTTACAGCAGCAGCTATTAATCATTTATAAGACCATTTATAGGTTCCTGTGTTACAGAATTGCAATGTATTCGTAAAAAATGGATGTTATAATGTGTCTCCATATGGCATCCGATTTTCCTTTGCGCACCTATGGGCTTGAATGGGCAAGTCTCATCCGACTTACAGGGGAAAATAGTGCATGCTGTTCCATGTATACTGTATTCTGCCTCCAAAATCATGCCCTGACTTTGGGGAATAAGTTTAGCATTTCCCAATAAATGTGTTTGCAAATGTCATCTAAACCAGTAGATCTCCCTTAAATCAATATGCAGGCCTCGTTCAGTCACTTGTTTTCCTCATGGTGGTTTTATCCCTATTTTTACTGATACAAACATGTACCCATCGTAGTCTAGGGCGTTCTTCAAATGTCCGTGTGTTTTTGTGGACCATATGACCACCCAAAAAATCGCTAAGACATCACGTTTTTAATATCTCATGGATGAAAATCACCCAGGTACGATAAGTCTACGAAGCCTTGAAAGTTCATGTGATGTTCGTTTTTAACATAATAGTGGACAGGAGAAGCTTTGCAATTTTTTTAGCATACAGGAAAAATAAAAGAGAAATGCTAAAACCTGAAATAGTGACCAAACGCTGATGAATACCTGATCCAGTACACTGATGAAAATTGGTCTATTTTTCACATACTGTTTTGAGAAAAAACAAATGTCTGAATGAGATTGTGGACGGTCAGTGACATTAGATGATGGTAGATTGCCATTGTCTGGAAATCCACAAAGTGCCCCATTTGTTAGAAAAGCTAAATATTACTGAACTAGTTGTAATACTTTGAAAATTGGATATTCAATGAAAAGTGAGACATTGCATAGTTGTCAGGAGGCCGTACACTTTTCCAGAGTTCTGTACAAACGCTGAAGTTCATGAAGAAGCACGTGGAGCTTTTTTTCCTGTTGGATTCATAAAGAATTATGCAGATAAATAAATTGAGCACAGCACTCAAGATAGCTGACAAGAAGAAAACTGACACATTTGAACCTTGGTGCTGGCAGAGACTTCTACAGATTCAACGGACACCAACGGACTTGGAACATGTCAAGCCAAAACTGTAACTGAAGTTTAAAATAACCAAACAAAAATTATTTTAGCCACATTAAGTGGAGTCAGTGGTTGAAGAAAGGCGTCATACTTGGATCGGGCAGTGGCAGATGAAGAAGACAGCCTAGAACGCACTGGATCCACACCATCAAGATCGACATGGAAATGACCGTTGGCGAACTGAAAGAAGCAACGCGGGATATAACTTCCTGGCAAACGATGATCGACAGAATGACCTAGAGTCGTACTCGACTGAATGGATAAGAGAGAGACCATTGAATGCTATATTATAGATGTATTTTGGTCATACATGCACTATGCGTAAGCTATATGTGGTAATGCAAAAACATTATGAATGGTGATGCTCTGCCCTTAGCAGCTCCCAAGACTGAGATCTCATAAAATTTCCTCCTAAGGTCAGGAAACCAACTGCGCCAGGAAGCTCCATTTAAGGAATATTTATTTAATTATTTTACTCATTTATATAGGGCCATTAATTCCACAGCGCTTTACAGACATTATCGGCACTGTCCCCGATGGGGCTCACAATCTAGAATCCCTATCAGTATGTCTTTGGAATGTGGAAGGAAACCGGAGGACCAGGAGGAAACCCACGCAAACACGGGGAGAACATACAAACTCCTTGCAGGCGTTGTCCTTCGTGGGATTTGAACCCAGGACCCCAGCGCTGCAATATGCTGTGACGTAATTAGCGACACACTGCTATTGCCCCTTTATTATCACAAAAAATAAAAGAGAAAATCAGTGTCTGGAGTAACTAATACTTTAACTTATAAAAACTTGGTGAAATTTGTTCCAGAGAAGACTCCATTTATATATTTGTCTGTAAAACACAGAAAACAAGTTAATCCTGTTTCTTATGTTTGGCACATTTCATGCAAATAATAAGCTCTGCCAGCACTTGGCAGAGTAAATAAAGGTGAACTCCATGCTTTGCAGAATTATCACATGATTTCTTCCAAACTTTTCATCAGGATTAAAGGAACATTGTTAATTTGTTTCCATGCAGTAATAGATACCCTACACTGCGGGTTTAGTAAGCACACTGGGAGACATTACCCGAAAATATATAGTCTCCAAATACATTCCTGTTAATGCTACTCCAGAAGCATACAAAGTTTTACAAAACTTCTAATAGCCTGTGCTATTTGCCAGTTGTGGGGTCACATGTCCCGTATCTAGCTCGGTACCCCGTTTTACCTTTGCCATCATCGTTGTTTGATCCCAGATTTTAAATGACTATAAAACCAAATCGACTCCTCCATACTTTGAATACATTTCTATCCCTACGCTGTGTAGGTTTGTGCCCTCTATACTATGACTAACTTTTGACTATCCCATTGATTGACCTCAGATACTGTATTACCCTTGAGTTTTGTCTGAATCAATGATTTTGACTCTACTTAGAGAAGAACTCACAAAGTTCACCACTCCATTACTAATATTATGTAGTGTAACATGGATGCATTTAAATATCTACTGATCGCCAATGCCATCTTCTCTGGTTCCCAGAGCCGTTTCGATCCTCATCTGAACCACGTAACCACAAATCAAGCCAGCTGGTTCACATAGTGTCTTCTGTGTGGACCAGAAGTCGTTTTCTCGATGTAATTGTATAAAAACCTTGATGTGAGTCTCATAGGCATTTGTTGGGAAAATAACAACTTGACCACAAGCAAGAAGTTTGAGCTCTCTAATTTGAATTGCAGTCACAAGGTGAAAGGGGTTGTGCAGCCTCAGGGTTCAAGTCTGCAGTTACATACATGCAGTCACTTGCTGACTAGACTTGCATGGCATCGATCAATGCAAGTGTATAGAGCGAGGCCCGACACGTCTAGTCGGAATGTGGCATATTTGCAAATCGTATTCCTGCTGCCGATAGTGGAGAATCCTCACAACGCACCGTGTCACATAGAGTAACTACAGACTTGTACCCCAAGGGCAGATAACCATGGGCCGTTCAAAGGAGATTTACAATGACAGGCACTGGGGTCTTCAGCAGACCCGAATGTGATTTGTTTTTTGTGCGCCCATTGACTTACATGGGCATTGCATTGCATTACAAACACCCAATTATTTCCTATTCCTACCCAATAAGCCACTGCTGTAGGTATCTAACAGCGATTTAAGGGGGCTTTACACATAGAGATATCGCTAAAGCGTCACCGATTTTGTGCCGCAGCAGCGATATCGCTACATGTGATACTTACCTCCGACCGGCTCCCCCGCTGGCTATCGCTGATCGCGCGAGATCGTCCACGTCCATTTCTCGTCATCGGCTTCCAGCTGGCGCCGACGAGCGAGCTATGAACGCGGGCGGAAGCGGGCGGTCATAGCTTCGTCTGAAAGGTAAGTACGACCGCCGAGCATCGCTACATTGCTGGTGAGATCTGCCTTTGTGGCAGCTCACTAGCGACCATTTAGCGATGCACCAGCGATCCTGACCGGGTCATATCGTGGTCGGGATCGCTGGTGCATCACTAAATGTAAAGGGGCCTTTACTCCATTCTCCCATTGAACACACATGCATGCTCAATCCCCACAATTTTAAGCGTGTCCTGAAAACGCATTTATTCAGACTGGCCTACGCCTCAACACTTTAACCTAACCTATCCCTGTGTGGCAGAGCCAAAAGTTTTACCATAACCAGGTTCCCCGCATCATTCTCCCACATGCTTTATGCATCCATTAGCCCTCTGTGTCCGTACTGTCACACACCTAACATTATGGCTGGTCCATACAATCAGGGCAACTGTTACCACCCACCTTTCGTGTCTACCTCTTTCCTCATAGACTGTAAGCTTGCGAGCAGGGCCCTCTTTCCTCTTGGTATTTGTTATAATCTACTGTATGTGATTATTGTTATGCTGTAATGTCTATTGTCTGTACAAATCCCCTCTGAAATGTAAAGTGCTGCGGAATATGTCGGCGCTATAAAAATAAAATTTATTATTATTTTTATTATTATGCTCAGTGTGGGGTAATTGGAACACATAGCTGTCAGTCGAACGAGTGTTTTATTGGTGTTTGGACACCTTTAGGTCGTTCACACAGAGTTTTTTGAAGTGTTAAAAAATCATCAATTTTCCAACATTAAATTACATCCTGAAATGCTCCTTTTTAAAGATTTTTTTTGTAGGAGTTTTTCTTTTCCTGAAGCATTTCCAAGATAGATTTTGAATAGTCTTGGATGAGGTTTATTTTCCTGACAAGTTCTTGCAGCTTTTTCATTTGACCGTGCTTAGTTTGGAAAGGTTTTCTTCAAGATCTGCTACAAAAATGGTATTTTTCTAAACCCCTTTAGGAAAAAATAGCTCCAAAAACTCATAAGAACAGCAAAGTGGATTTCCTATAGAGAAGAATAGAAAGAAAGAGGAGCTTTAGCTTTCTCAGTAACACTATCTTATTTTGTCATGGCATCTTTTTACTGATGATCTTTCACTTCTTTTCCTACTTGAAACCAAACTTCAGCCTACACAGAGTAACATAGTTGAAGCAATTCATATGACTGTTGTGTTTTTCTATCTTAGGTTTATGCCTACAGCAATGAAATAATATGAAATGAAGACGGACCTCCTGTTTACCACATAATAAAGTAAGGTGGAGAGATGAGGCGTTTAAGTAGAGAAGGAGAAAGAGTAATGAGACTTGGCCCACCAACATCAACACAATCTTTTGGAATGAAGCAGTACCAAATGTCAGAAGAAGAGGAAGGAGATGAAGAAAGCATGGAGGGGTGTGAGCAGCCCCGTTACATCCCTATACGGAGGCATTCACGTTTTTATACCTCGATGAGAGCACGGAAGATTAGAAGAGACAGAGGGGGTGGCAGAGACTCAATGGAAATACAGACACAGAATTCTGGTGAGTGAAAACTTGAACAATTTCCAATCATTGATGAATGATTAAGTGGCTTAGAATCAGGTTTAGTGGTATATTAATAAAGGATGCAAAGGTTGCAATTGTACGTAGACCAGGATCTATCCACTGTATCTAAACCTATCTTTCTTGAAAAAAATGACCAAGTATGTGATTGACAAGTTAAGTGGATTCATAACTGGTTTAGTGATCATACTCAAAGAGTGGTAATAAAATGGTTGCACATCCTATTGGAAGAGTGTTTTAAGTGGGGTACCACAAGGCTCTGTCCTGGCCCCAGTGTTGTTCAACATTTTTATAAATGATCTAGATAAGGGAACTGAAGGTAAACTAATCATATTTTCAGACGATGCAAAGCTAGGAGGGATAGCTAACACTAGAGAAGACAGAGAAATGATTCAGAAGGATCTAGATAAGCTTGAACAATGGGCAGCGACTAATAGAATGGTATTTAACAGGGAGAAATGTAAGATTCTACATCTGGGCAAAAAAACGAGAATTACAGCTACAGAATGGGAGGAATAGAACTAAGCCACAGCACATGTGAAAAAGACCTGGGTATACTAATAGATCACAGACTGCACAATAGTCAACAGTGCGATGCAGCAGCAAAAAGGGATAACAGTTCTAGGACGTATTAAGAGAAGCACAGAGTGTAGATCACTTGAAGGAATTATTTCCTCTACTCCGCTTTGGTCAGGTCTCCTCTGGAACACTGTGTCCATTTCTGGGAACCACATTTTAAAAAAGACATTGAAAAACTGAAGCAAGTTCAGAGTAGAACTACCAGGATGGTGAGCGGATTGCAATGCATGTCCTACGAGGAACAGTTAAAGGATCTGGGAATGATTAGCTTGCAAAATAGAAGGCTAAGAGGAGACTTAATAGCTGTCTACAAATATCTGAAGGGATGTCACAATGTAGAGGGATCATCCTTATTTTCATTTCCACATGGAAGCACGAGAAGCAATGAAATGAAACTGAAAGAGAGAAGGTGAAGATTGGATATTAGAAAACACTTTTTAACAGTGAGGGTGATCAATGAGTGGAACTGGCTGCCACAAGAGGTGGTGAGTTCTCCTTCAGTAGACGTCGTCAAACAGAGACTGGACAGACATCTGTCTGAAATGGTTTAGTGAATGCTGCGCTGCATTGAGCAGGAGGTTGGACGCAATGACTCTTGAGATCCCTTCCCATCTCTCACATTCTATGATTCTACCAGAATAACAAAGAATCATCCACTAGACCCTGGTTCTGGTCCATGTGCCATCTCCAGCACAATTTTATTGAATAACAGAAGAAATCAAACTGCACACGCACCACCCACACCAATGATTGTGGCGGCGTGAAGTTTCAAACAGGATAATAATTATGGAGAAACAGCCGCACTCAAATGAACAACTAGTATTTTGCAAAAAAATCAATTTATTTAATACATAATTGGAGCACACCACAAGGATGAGAGGCAAAAAGATACCGAGGTAACGTTTCGACCCAGCACAGGGTCTTTTTCAAACCTAGTAAAGTAAATATATACAACGATTAATATATTAGTAAATAAATACAAAATTATTAGACAAAAATTAAAAAGACCCCGTGCTGGGTCGAAATGTTACCTCTGTATCTTTCTGAGTGCGGCTGTTTCTCCATAATTATTATTTTGGACTTTGTCCTTGTCCTCCTGCACCTCACCACTTTTACAGTGTGTGCATCATTATCTTTTTTTCTAAGTTTCAAACAAGAGGCAGGTCACTGAAGAATCAGTGACCAGTCATTGAAACACAGGAGGCAGGCCGAGGGGCCGGAGCAGGAGGAATAGACCCTACTCACAGTCTCGCCCTTGTGCAGTAAAATATTATTAGAAAAAAACTTCAAATCCTTATTAAACAAGAACCACAGATCGGATTGATTCACCAAAGGTATCAATTTCATCAGTATAGCAGCACTATTATGGCCATGCCCAGTCTGTAATGATAAATGTGAATAAATGTATCCTGCAAGGATTCCAGTCCAATGAGAAAATGAATATCTGATAATAAGTATCCATAGCAAAACTAGCAAGACCGTGAGACAACATTACAATGTTATCATTTTGTCTGTCTCCAACAATCATTAACCTTTCTACTTCATGACTAGAGTTGAGCGAAACGGGTCGAAAAAATTCAAAAGTCGCCGACTTTTGGCAAAGTCGGGTTTCATGAAACGAAACCCGACCCTAGGATGAGGTCGGCCACGAGGTCGGCGACTTACGCGCCAAAGTCGCGTTTCAAAAGTTTGTTTTGCGCTCTTTTTCAGCCAATCAGGATCCACGGACACTGTGGGCAACGTGATGACATAGGCACGGGTCACCACCATCTTTCAGAAGGGCATGCAAGTGATTGGCTTGCTTTGGTGGGTGTCACAGGGGGTATAAAAGGGCGTGCACGCCGACCGCCATCTTACTTCTGCCGATCTTAGTATAGGGAGAGGTTGCTGCTGATTCTGTAGGGAGAGCGTTAGGCAGGGAAGAAGACAAAAAAACTGCTTCTGCTGCTAGCGATTTGGCCTGCACAACACACCAGTCACTGTGTGTGCAGTGCAAGGGGAGGCTATATAGTGGTGTATCAGTGGTGTTGGTTGTTGGGCTGCCTTCTAAGGCTTCCTGACATTCCTGCATTGCTGTTTACCCACTGCTCCGCAAACTGCTTTTTTAAAAGCAATCCCAATTTTTTTTTTTGTCCTGCTGAGAAGAAAAAAAAACTGCTTCTGCTGCTAGCAATTTGGCCTGCACAACACACCAGTCACTGTGTGTGCAGTGCAAGGGGAGGCTATATAGTGGTGTATCAGTGGTGTTGGTTGTTGGGCTGCCTTCTAAGGCTTCCTGACATTCCTGCATTGCTGTTTACCCACTGCTCCGCAAACTGCTTTTTTAAAAGCAATCCAATCTCCCTTATCCTCTAGTCACTTTTGTCACAGCTGTGCCATCGAGCCTGTCACATAGCGCTCAGATATTCATTGGGCCTCACACAATCCAAAAGTGTCCAGTGTCCAAAAGTGTGTGCAGAGATTCAAAATCTCCCTTATCCTCTAGTCACTTTGGTCACAGCTGTGCCATCGAGCCTGTCACATAGCGCTCAGATATCAGTGGGCCTCACACAATCCAAAAGTGTCCATCCAGTGTCCAAAAGTGTGTGCAGAGATTCAAAATCTCCCTTATCCTCTAGTCACTTTGGTCACAGCTGTGCCATCGAGCCTGTCACATAGCGCTCAGATACCAGTGGGCCTCACACAATCCAAAAGTGTCCATCCAGTGTCCAAAAGTGTGTGCAGAGATTCAAAATCTCCCTTATCCTCTAGTCACTTTGGTCACAGCTGTGCCATCGAGCCTGTCACATAGCGCTCAGATATCAGTGGGCCTCACACAATCCGAAAGTGTCCAGTGTCCAAAAGTGTGTGCAGAGATTCAAAATCTCCCTTATCCTCTAGTCACTTTGGTCACAGCTGTGCCATCGAGCCTGTCACATAGCGCTCAGATATCAGTGGGCCTCACACAATCCAAAAGTGTCCATCCAGTGTCCAAAAGTGTGTGCAGAGATTCAAAATCTCCCTTATCCTCTAGTCACTTTGGTCACAGCTGTGCCATCGAGCCTGTCACATAGCGCTCAGATATCAGTGGGCCTCACACAATCCAAAAGTGTCCAGTGTCCAAAAGTGTGTGCAGAGATTCAAAATCTCCCTTATCCTCTAGTCACTTTGGTCACAGCTGTGCCATCGAGCCTGTCACATAGCGCTCAGATATCAGTGGGCCTCACACAATCCAAAAGTGTCCATCCAGAGTCCAAAAGTGTGTGCAGAGATTCAAAATCTCCCTTATCCTCTAGTCACTTTGGTCACAGCTGTGCCATCGAGCCTGTCACATAGCGCTCAGATATCAGTGGGCCTCACACAATCCAAAAGTGTCCATCCAGAGTCCAAAAGTGTGTGCAGAGATTCAAAATCTCCCTTATCCTCTAGTCACTTTGGTCACAGCTGTGCCATCGAGCCTGTCACATAGCGCTCAGATATCAGTGGGCCTCACACAATCCAAAAGTGTCCAGTGTCCAAAAGTGTGTGCAGAGATTCAAAATCTCCCTTATCCTCTAGTCACTTTGGTCACAGCTGTGCCATCGAGCCTGTCACATAGCGCTCAGATATCAGTGGGCCTCACACAATCCAAAAGTGTCCAGTGTCCAAAAGTGTGTGCAGAGATTCAAAATCTCCCTTATCCTCTAGTCACTTTGGTCACAGCTGTGCCATCGAGCCTGTCACATAGCGCTCAGATATCAGTGGGCCTCACACAATCCAAAAGTGTCCAGTGTCCAAAAGTGTGTGCAGAGATTCAAAATCTCCCTTATCCTCTAGTCACTTTGGTCACAGCTGTGCCATCGAGCCTGTCACATAGCGCTCAGATATCAGTGGGCCTCACACAATCCAAAAGTGTCCATCCAGTGTCCAAAAGTGTGTGCAGAGATTCAAAATCTCCCTTATCCTCTAGTCACTTTGGTCACAGCTGTGCCATCGAGCCTGTGACATAGCGCTCAGATATCAGTGGGCCTCACACAATCCAAAAGTGTCCAGTGTCCAAAAGTGTGTGCAGAGATTCAAAATCTCCCTTATCCTCTAGTCACTTTGGTCACAGCTGTGCCATCGAGCCTGTGACATAGCGCTCAGATATCAGTGGGCCTCACACAATCCAAAAGTGTCCAGTGTCCAAAAGTGTGTGCAGAGATTCAAAATCTCCCTTATCCTCTAGTCACTTTGGTCACAGCTGTGCCATCGAGCCTGTCACATAGCGCTCAGATATCAGTGGGCCTCACACAATCCAAAAGTGTCCAGTGTCCACAAGTGTCTGCAGAAATTCAAAATCTCCCCTGTCCTATAGACACCTTGTACCTTGTTTTACATTACTCTATAGTTTGTTGGATTTTGTCTACATTTCTACCAAAAATGAGGAAGGCTGGTGGAAGAGGCCGTGGAATTGGGCGGGGGTTGGCAGCTGGTAATGATGGTGTTGGTGGTGGATCTGATGGTAGTGGCAAGAGCAAAATAGGACCGAATGCAGGAGGTGCTGACCCTGCGTCATCGTCTGGCTACATAAGGCCTCGAACGCTTAGTTTTCTAGGAGTTGGCAAACCGCTTTTAAAGCCAGAGCATCAGGAAAAAGTTTTGTCTTACATTGCTGACTCAGCCTCCAGCTCTATCGCCTCCTCTTCTTCAGTTGTAAAAAGTAAAAGCACTGAGTCGTCATTGGAGGCTCATGTTCATGAACCACACCTTTCCTTGTGTCCTTCACCCCAACCAAGATTGAAGGATGACGCAGGCCATACTACTGATTACTCCATGGAGCTGTTTTCACATACCATGCCTGGATTATCAAGTCAAATGGTGAATTACCCAGGCCAAGATGAATCTGACATGGAGTGCACTGATGCACAGCCGCTGATGGATGATTCTGCTGGTACATTCACTCAGAGCACTACATTGTCCTCGCAGTGTACAGAGCCAGATTCTGACCCTGATGAGACTCAGGTGCCCCTTCCCGCACACTATACCACCATACACGGTGACACAGAGGAAGGTGCACATGACATAGAAGAGGAGGTGATGGATGACCCAGTTGTTGACCCAGATTGGCATCCATTGGGGGAAGAGGGTGCTGCTTCCAATAGCTCAGATGAGGAGCATCCACAGCAGACATCGACATCGCAACAGCTGTTATCTGGCAGGCCCGGAGCACTCCAAAGACAGGTTCCAAACATCAAAAGAGTTGCTGGACAGCTTGTCCAGAGGGTCAAAAGATCACAGCGTGCTAGGCCGCAAAATGTCTGCCAAAGTAGGAAGAGTGCAGTGTGGCACTTTTTTGACCAAAATCCTCATGATCAGGCCAAGGTTATCTGTAAGAAGTGCGCAAAGACCTTTAGCCGAGGGAAAAATCTGAAAAATTTGAATACCAGTTGCATGCTTAGACATTTAACCAGCATGCACTTGCAAGCGTGGACACAACACCAAACCTCAAGTGCCACATGTGCAACTGATCACAACGAAGGTAGTCAGCAACGCTACATTGTTTCCCCCACTGTAAGCCCACCGGTTAGCACAGCAGCAAATGTTGAGGTGTCGTTGCAAGACCACAGCAGTCAGGGAATCCCACTGTTATATCAACGAAAGACTGATTCTAGGCCATCAGAAAGAACACCAACTCCATCACCATCATCAACCCTCTCTCAGTCCGACCTGTCCACCGCTACTTCCACCATATGCAGCTCTCAAGTCCAGCTCACCCTCCCAGACACTATGAGTAGGTCAAGAAAGTACTCAGTCTCTCATCCGCGCACACTGGGTTTGAACGCCCACATTGCCAAACTAATCTCGTTTGAGATGATGCCCTTTCGGTTGGTGGAAAGCACAGCTTTCCGCGAACTCATGGCCTATGCAGTACCACGCTATGACCTACCCAGTCGCCACTTCTTCTCTCGCAAAGCCATCCCAGCCCTCCACCATCATGTGAAAGACCGCATTGTCCATGCACTCAAGCAGTCAGTGAGCGGAAAGGTGCACCTCACAACTGATGCATGGTCCAGTCGGCATGGCCAGGGCCGTTACGTGTCCATCACTGCGCACTGGGTTAATGTGGTGGATGCAGGGTCCACAGGGGACAGCGGTGGTGGGACAGTGCTGCCTAGCCCACGGTATAGGAAACAGTTGGCTGTAGGCGTTCGACCCTCCTCCTCCTCCTCCAGAAGCGAAAGCTCGTCCACAGAGCGCAGTCGTACGAGCACTCCATCTGCAGCTGCCACTGTTGCACACGATGTGTCCCCCTATCGAGCAGCTAGTGGAAAGCATCAGCAGGCTGTGTTGCAGATGATGTGTTTGGGCGACAGACACACCGCCGAGGTGCTGGCCGAGTACTTGAAGCGACAAACTGAGTCATGGCTGGGCAGTGTACATCTTGAGGCAGGCAAGGTAGTTAGTGATAACGGCCGTAATTTTGTGGCAGCCATAGCCCTTTCAAAACTCAGCCACATACCTTGCTTGGCTCACACCTTGAACCTGGTGGTGCAGTGCTTCCTCAAAAATTATCCGGAGTTAACAGCCCTGCTCCAGAAGGTGCGAAGACTGTGCGCGCACATCCGCCGTTCGCCTGTACACTCCATTCGTATGCAGAAGCTGCAGCGATTGCTCCACCTTCCCAACCACTGCCTCATTATCGACATTGCAACAAGGTGGAACTCCACCCTGCACATGGTGGAGCGGCTGTGTGAGCAGAGGCAGGCCATAATGCATTTGTGGGAGGATACACGGCCAGGCACTTTGAGAGCAGACATGGAGTTGACAGGTGTGCAGTGGTCGAAGCTGAAAGACCTTTGTAAAGTCCTTCAGTGTTTTGAGGAATGCACACGGCTGGTAAGCGCAGACAACGCCATCCTAAGCATGAGCATCCCACTTATGCGTCTGCTCATGCAAACTTTGACGCACCTTAAGGAGCAGGCGTCTGCAGCCAATGTTGATGAGGAGGAAGAGGAGGAGGGAATCCTTGATGACATTCAGCCATTGTCTGCTCAGGGACCTCTCCTGGACGAGGTGGAGGAAGAAGAGGAGGAGGAGGATGATGGGGATGATTACTTAGGGGAGGAGGATGCATCTCATGGGGCAAGTGAAAATGTTGGCGTGGCAAGGTCTGGTACAGGGTTTGTGCGTGACTGGAGGGATGTGGATTTGCCAGAAAGTGCTCCTCCACCCAGCACTCGCAGTGCATCATTGACACCGGGAACATTGGCCCACATGTCAGATTATGCCTTGCGGATCCTAAAAAGGGACCCCCGCATTGCCAAAATGATGAACGATGACGACTACTGGTTGGCCAGCATCCTGGATCCACGCTATAAAGGCAAATTACAAAACATCATGCCACAGGAGAACCTTGACCTAATATTGGCTAATAAACAAGCAACTCTGGTAAATCGGTTGCTTGAGGCATTCCCAGCACACAGCAGCGGTGATGGTTCTCACACGAGCCGTACGGGCCGGGGGCAGCTTGGCAGAGGTGTTCGTGGTGCACACAGCAGAAGTGGCGTTGGAGACAGGGGTTTCATGACAATGTTGTGGACTGATTTTTCAAATACCGCTCACACAACTGGTAATACTGCATCGATGGAAAGTGA
The DNA here is from genome assembly GCF_039654945.1 of Dendrobates tinctorius. Classification (NCBI taxonomy): domain Eukaryota; kingdom Metazoa; phylum Chordata; class Amphibia; order Anura; family Dendrobatidae; genus Dendrobates; species Dendrobates tinctorius. The sequence continues at coordinate 25,953,648 of NW_027361737.1, read as the reverse complement.
CAGGAGACAGCAGTTGTCAACTATGGTTACAAACTACTTTTCCTCCCATATCGATGTTCTCCCACACAGGTCATTCCCCTTTGACTATTGGGCCGCTAAACTGGACACCTGGCCTGAATTGGCCCAATATGCCTTACAGGAGCTCGCTTGCCCAGCTGCAAGTGTGCTATCGGAAAGAGTCTTCAGTGCAGCTGGATCAATCCTGACAGAAAAAAGGACCCGTCCGTCAACCCAAAATGTGGATGATCTAACCTTCATTAAAATGAACCACGCATGGGTTTCCAAGGATTTTGTCCCACCTTCCCCTGATGACACATAGGGTGACAGAAAAATGGCTTGCTTTGGTCCACCTCTTCCTGGTACTTCACCTATTTCGCCTTTTGCATCAGCTGAATGTCCAACATCAACATATGCCACTTTCTAAAACTCCCTAACTGTGCTGCCTCCCCCCCCATGGCCGGGGTCACCACCTAGCGCACGACACCGTGCGAGTGCCGTTGCCCTGGACAGGTGGGTAGGCCGACTCTTGGGCGCGGGCACTGGCACAGGGTCCCTCATAGTGCAATCAAGTGTCTCTGACGGTGGTGGTGCACACCCGCCGTCAGACACACCGCTGTACTATGAGGGGCCCAGTGCCAGTACCGACGCCCACGAGTGGGCCCCCCTTGCTTGGGCAGGGCCCCAGCATTTGCAATCTTTACCTCTCCCTGCTCCTCCGCTGTGTAATCTGGGCCGTCAAATCCATACTGTGCCTGACACCGTCTGAGCCTGCCTCCTGATGTATAGACATATATTTTGAATGTGTACGCTATCCATACATGTTATCTGGGGATACGGTACCCTTTCTAACCTTTGTGCAATCACGTGCAATCCATACTGGGCCTAACACCGTCTGAGCCTGCCTCCTGAGACATATATTTTGAATGTGTACGCTATCCATACATGTTATCTGGGGATACGGTACCCTTTCTAACCTTTGTGCAATCACGTGCAATCCATACTGGGCCTAACACCGTCTGAGCCTGCCTCCTGATGTATAGACATATATTTTGAATGTGTACGCTATCCATACATGTTATCCGGGGAAAAGGGACCCTTTCTAACCTTTGTGCAATCACGTGCAATCCATACTGGGCCTAACACCGTCTGAGCCTGCCTCCTGAGACATATATTTTGAATGTGTACGCTATCCATACATGTTATCTGGGGATACGGTACCCTTTCTAACCTTTGTGCAATCACGTGCAATCCATACTGGGCCTAACACCGTCTGAGCCTGCCTCCTGAGACATATATTTTGAATGTGTACGCTATCCATACATGTTATCCGGGGAAAAGGGACCCTTTCTAACCTTTGTGCAATCACGTGCAATCCATACTGGGCCTAACACCGTCTGAGCCTGCCTCCTGAGACATATATTTTGAATGTGTACGCTATCCATACATGTTATCTGGGGATACGGTACCCTTTCTAACCTTTGTGCAATCACGTGCAATCCATACTGGGCCTAACACCGTCTGAGCCTGCCTCCTGAGACATATATTTTGAATGTGTACGCTATCCATACATGTTATCTGGGGATACGGTACCCTTTCTAACCTTTGTGCAATCACGTGCAATCCATACTGGGCCTAACACCGTCTGAGCCTGCCTCCTGAGACATATATTTTGAATGTGTACGCTATCCATACATGTTATCTGGGGATACGGTACCCTTTCTAACCTTTGTGCAATCACGTGCAATCCATACTGGGCCTAACACCGTCTGAGCCTGCCTCCTGAGACATATATTTTGAATGTGTACGCTATCCATACATGTTATCTGGGGATACGGTACCCTTTCTAACCTTTGTGCAATCACGTGCGATCCATACTGGGCCTAACACCGTCTGAGCCTGCCTCCTGAGACATATATTTTGAATGTGTACGCTATCCATACATGTTATCTGGGGATACGGTACCCTTTCTAACCTTTGTGCAATCACGTGCAATCCATACTGGGCCTAACACCGTCTGAGCCTGCCTCCTGAGACATATATTTTGAATGTGTACGCTATCCATACATGTTATCTGGGGATACGGTACCCTTTCTAACCTTTGTGCAATCACGTGCAATCCATACTGGGCCTAACACCGTCTGAGCCTGCCTCCTGAGACATATATTTTGAATGTGTACGCTATCCATACATGTTATCTGGGGATACGGTACCCTTTCTAACCTTTGTGCAATCACGTGCAATCCATACTGGGCCTAACACCGTCTGAGCCTGCCTCCTGAGACATATATTTTGAATGTGTACGCTATCCATACATGTTATCTGGGGATACGGTACCCTTTCTAACCTTTGTGCAATCACGTGCAATCCATACTGGGCCTAACACCGTCTGAGCCTGCCTCCTGAGACATATATTTTGAATGTGTACGCTATCCATACATGTTATCTGGGGATACGGTACCCTTTCTAACCTTTGTGCAATCACGTGCAATCCATACTGGGCCTAACACCGTCTGAGCCTGCCTCCTGAGACATATATTTTGAATGTGTACGCTATCCATACATGTTATCTGGGGATACGGTACCCTTTCTAACCTTTGTGCAATCACGTGCAATCCATACTGGGCCTAACACCGTCTGAGCCTGCCTCCTGAGACATATATTTTGAATGTGTACGCTATCCATACATGTTATCTGGGGATACGGTACCCTTTCTAACCTTTGTGCAATCACGTGCAATCCATACTGGGCCTAACACCGTCTGAGCCTGCCTCCTGAGACATATATTTTGAATGTGTACGCTATCCATACATGTTATCTGGGGATACGGTACCCTTTCTAACCTTTGTGCAATCACGTGCAATCCATACTGGGCCTAACACCGTCTGAGCCTGCCTCCTGAGACATATATTTTGAATGTGTACGCTATCCATACATGTTATCTGGGGATACGGTACCCTTTCTAACCTTTGTGCAATCACGTGCAATCCATACTGGGCCTAACACCGTCTGAGCCTGCCTCCTGAGACATATATTTTGAATGTGTACGCTATCCATACATATTATCTGGGGATACGGTACCCTTTCTAACCTTTGTGCAATCACGTGCAATCCATACTGGGCCTAACACCGTCTGAGCCTGCCTCCTGAGACATATATTTTGAATGTGTACGCTATCCATACATGTTATCTGGGGATACGGTACCCTTTCTAACCTTTGTGCAATCACGTGCAATCCATACTGGGCCTAACACCGTCTGAGCCTGCCTCCTGATGTATAGACATATATTTTGAATGTGTACACTATCCATACATGTTATCTGGGGATACGGTACCCTTTCTCACCTTTGTGCAATCACGTGCAATCCATACTGGGCCTAACACCGTCTGAGAATGATAGATGGGGTCCACCATACACTGGAACATTCCAAAGGTGGACATCAGACACTGGAGCAGCATTTACAGGGCCCATTATACACTAGAGCATTAGAAATGGGGACCATTATGTTTGGAGCATTATTTGGGCCCATAAGACAGTAGAGCTTCATCCATGGGGACCAACATATACTGTAGCATTATGTGGAGCTCATCATATACTGTTTCAAACATTATATGGGACCAATGATTCTGTATGGAGAAATAGATGGGCCTCGTCATGAGATGTAAAAAGTGAGGTATTTTTCATTGTACTATACCGCTATTTCTCTGCCGTATCTGAGCATGATGAGTTGTGGTATGTGTTAAAGGGGCGCTCTTTCGCCCAGGGCACATGAAAACCTGGAGCCAGCCCTCCCCCCCCACAGTCTGTAGCCAAATAACCCCCATTTTTCAGTGCGTAACTTGTATTATGAAGTTAATTAAGGTTGACAAGCTTAAGTAAGAAGAATTGATGCTTTTGGCATTCAAATGGGCACTGTAGGTGTGTTTCCTGTCCTCCTCTCACTGCCGACTTTTATTCCCCATTGACTTACATTGGGTTTCGTGTTTCGGGACGACCCCGACTTTTCCCTATAATCGGACGATCTTGCTCGACCCGACTTTTGGAAAAGTCGGGTTTCACGAAACAAAACGCGACCCTAAAAAACCAAAAGTCGCTCAACTCTATTCATGACACCAATCTCAACTGTGAAAAACTTGCTGTTACACAAAGGTTCTGACAAGGAGACAAATTCTCATGATGGTGTCCTCCCTGGACCCAATCATGGTGCATTGTGAACAAAAAAAACACAGTCCATCACTGGGTTTCAGATGTCATCTTTTTAACCCTGGCAGAAGGGACTAAAAATGATGCTGGTACATAAGGCTTTGTTAAGAGGTGAAGCAGTGTCATAGCTAGGCTCATCATCCTGCTCTTCATGTTCTGAATCTTCTGAATCAGGTGTATATTCAAGTTTCTCCACAGGTAAAGGGACAGGTATTCCTGGACCGTGAGGCATAGGGCGACTCGCTGATGGGAGGTCCGGCTTTTTAATTTCCTTCATATTTTTAAGGTTGAATCTACACAAGAAGAAATGTACAAAAGTAGAAGCAATCACTATGATTTTGCTGTTCCCTCCCGATCATAGGCACACCAAAAGGAAAGAGAAGCTTTTTCTTCTCTTTAGACCACTGTCATAGTAACTCTACAAAAACAGAACACACTATACGCGTATGTTTAGCCCACAACTTGTCCTAATCACCTAGTTTTACACCAAATTTTCTATAATACATTTTTCTAATAAAGTCTGCAATATTTCTTAGTTGTTTCTTCACTACAAAACAACCTCAAATGTAGCAAAAGTTGTCAGCTGAATTATGACACCCCCTTGTAGCTATTTTGATCACATTGCTAGAAATAGAAGCTTAATTCACCGCTAAATGCTAAAAGGAATTGTGATAAGCACCAAGGTTGTGGAGTCGGTAAGCCAAACCTCCAACTTCTCAATTTCCCTGACTTCTGACTCCGACTATTTTGTATATGGACAGCACACAGACATATAATATGCTCATCTGAATGAGCTATTGCTGAGTCAGCAAACTAATCAAATTTATTTAAATATTATGTAACATTATGGCGCACACATTACTGCTAGTGCATGTAACACGGGCCTGAAGTGTGGCTGCTAAGAAGCCGCTTCCTAAGGGCTCATGGATATTGGCCCCACAGGGTAAAAACATCAGGTCTCAGCTGCCCCAGAAAAGTCACATCTATAAAATATACCAATTCTGGCACTTAACCTCGTCCTTCCCACTTGACCTGATACTATGGCTAGTGGGGTGATAGTTGGGGGTCCTTCAATTGAAAGAATGGTACAGAACTCCTTTAACAAATCTTAATTAAACCATAATTACAGCATTGCCCATTTCAATGAAGCCATTGTCCCATGCAATAAAATTAAAATAATAAACAACAATATTCCTCACCTGTCCACTGAGAAGATAATAATCCACTTATCCCACAATGGGTCTAGCTCTGCTACATTTGGGTGGAAGGCTGCATGGTTGCATGATGTGACCATACAGCCTGCCATCTAGAAGAGACACTGAGCAGTGTCTACTACCGCTGCTCAGTGTCTCACAGTGAACTTCTATAACCTGTCTGACATCACCACGAGCATGAGAAAGTTCTCACACTCGGGGTGCCGTTAGAAAGGTCCTGAGAGATTGAAATTTTCACACGGCGCTTGCGATGACGTTAGTTTGGTAACTGGCTGTGAACTCCCAGGACCTTTCTGATGGCACCATGAGCACGAGACACTGAGTAGCGGTAGCAGAGGCTGCTCAGTGTCTCTGCTGAATGGCAGACTGTATGGTAACATGATGTAACCATGCAGCCTGCCATTTAGCTGTAGCAGCACTAGACCCATCATGGGACAAAAGGATTATTATCTTCTCAGTGGACAGGTGAGGAATATTGCTGTTTATTGTTTTAATCCTCTTACAGGAGACAATGGCTGCACTGGAATGGGTGATGCTGTAAGTATGGTTTAATTAAGATTGTTTAAAGGAGTCTGTGTCATTCTTTCAATTATTCTGGGTGTGTGGGTTTTCATGTAATATGACTATGGGGTTAATAATGGGGGAGTCTTATAGATGCCTCTCCATTACTTACTTCTGGGCTTGATGTAACCTCACAATACAAAGGTGACATCAACCCCCCAACTATCACCCCACTTGCCAATGCATCAGGGCAAGTGGGAAGAGTGAGGCCATCCATGTGCTGTACGTGTTTTTCACAGACTCATAGACTTGTATTGCCCTTGTTATCCGGCTGCCAAAAAAATGAACATGTCTCCGTGTGTTTGGACATAAGCTATTCATAAGCTGTCACCCAGCAGTCAAAGAAAATTCTTGAGAACTTATGAAAGACGCAGGGGCGTAACAACGGCAGTATATTATTTGGAGGACTATGGGATTCATTATACTATATGGAGGACTATGTCGGGTGCATTATACTATATTGAGGGCTAAGTGCTATGCGTTATACTACATGGAGGACTATGGGCTGTGTGTTATACTCTATGGATGACTATGGGAGTGTCTTATACTTCTGCTCTGGATCCCCATGTCTTCTATGCACACACCAGGTGAGTATAATGGTTTATTTTTTACTAAAAATTAAATAACAGCAGCAGAATAGGGAACATATTCCAGGGTGGGGGGTGCATATATATTCAGGATGATGGGCCCCAGTCCAAATCTTGCACCGGGGCCCATCAGATTCTAGTTACACCACTGAAAAAACAGTTACTAGGCTATGTCAGTGTGGACGAGTTGCATATATAGTCTATGCGAATCAAATCGCAGGACTCAGACCATTCATCACTTCAGTAATCTGTGGCTGCTGGATGGGAGTCCTGAGAACATCCTCTTACCTGACAACATCCCTGGCTCTTCTTTTGATTAGCCGGCCTGACATGATCTCTTCGTTCTGGTGTGATGCACATGGGAAGCTAATCAAACGAAGAGCTGAGGATGCCATCAGGTGGGAGGCAATTTTCAGTCCTCCATAACAAGAGTTTGATCACAGTGAGATTTGCATAATCGACCCAAGTCTCTCGGATGAGAGAATAATACATTGCTGCCTGTGCCTGCTCTCGTTCTCTGTTTATAGCTGAAGAGTCTAGAAAATTCTCTATTTTAGTGTATTATGAAAGTAATATCTGCAGCAGACTGAGATTTTGTTTAGTTCAAACCTGACATGTAAATGATGCATTGCTAAAAACCTGAAAACAATTACTACTTAAGATGTAAAATCACTCCCGAGTTACTATCATGAACACTTAGGAGGTGCTAGCATCACCTCTGGTATAAGACACGTTTTGTGAGACATTTGCTTCTAAAAATATCACTTAATCACTTTTAAGGTCTAGTAAGCAAGAAAGCAAGATATTCTGGTTTCAGAAAACAGTGCGGCATTAGTAATTTTATATATGGTCCTGTCTATTGTCTTTAGCATAAATGGTTAAAATTGCAAAATGTAAAAGCACCTTTGAAATTTACTTATTAAAAATCATTTCTGTTCTCAAGAATGGAGGGCTCATTCTAATAGAGGCTGTCAGGGGAGCGCTGCTCTGTACCTGACCCTTATATACATTATATAGCTCTCATCCAAACGACCATTCAGCGAAGAGCTATCTCTCCCAATTCCTCCACACACTTATGAATGTTGGACGAACGTTCATGTATTTTCAAGGGAGAGAGTGGAGAAAGCCACTGCCAGACCCCTATAGCAGCTACTTATCTCCTGAATCACAAACAAGAGAATCTATAACTGGTGGAGGAAGGTTGGACTTGATGGACCCATGTCTTTTTTTAACCTATATAACAAGGTAAAGCGTTAAAAGTCAAACTGGTTGACACTTATCTTCCCAAACATCATCTGTTAGGGGAATAATCGGGAGGACCCCTTACACACTACAACACATTAAACTCTCGGCCAGACCAACCTATATTGGCAGGTTCATTGGACTTCAGTCTAACGTGTATGGAAGCCTTAATGCCCTGATAGGGCATTTTGACATGGGTATGTTTGGGAAACTTAAACACCAGCTGCATAACAACATGGAGGTGCTTTTAGAGGCTCCAAATCTGGTGGCAAGTTCCATATTAAAAGCATAGGTGAAACATGGCCATTTATAGTGTAGATAAAAGAATTGGGACACATCTCTTCATCACTGAATTTAGGTTTCTCACTCGGTCCCATTGACACAGGTTTATAAAATCCAGTCCCACACCATGCAGTCTGCTTTTACGGACATTTGTGAAATATTGGCTCATTCTAAGGATGCCACCAGTAATAGGATGCCACACGTGTATATAGTCAGTTTGTAAAATTATCCCCTCCTAAATATTCTGCGATCTGTTTGGCAGTCTGATGGACGAATCTGAGTTTGGTAAATGCCAGGAGAACGTTACCTGCCTGACTGCAGTGTGCCAACTGCAAAATTTGGTGAAGGAAGGATAATCCTACAGTGGGTACAGAAAATATTCAGACTCCTTTAAATTTTTCACTCTTTGTTTCATTGCAGCCATTTGGTAAAATCAAAAAAGTTAATTTTTTTCTCATCAATGTACACTCTGCACCCCATCTTGACTGAAAAAAAAACAAAAATTAAGAAATTTTTGCAAATTTGTTAAAAAAGAAAAACTGAAATATCACATGGTCATAAGTATTCAGACCCTTTGCTCAGACACTCATATTTAAGTCACATGCTGTCCATTTCCTTGTGATCCTCCTTGAGATGGTTCTACTCCTTCATTGGAGTCCAGCAGTGTTTAATTAAACTGATAGGACTTGATTTGTAAAGGTACACACCTGTCTATATAAGACCTCACAGCTCACAGTGCATGTCAGACCAAATGAGAATCATGAGGTCAATGGAACTGGCCAAGGAGCTCAGAGACAGAATTGTGGCAAGACACAGATTTGGCCAAGGTTACAGAAGAATTTCTGCAGTACTCAAGGTTCCTAAAAGCACAGTGGCCTCCATAATCCGTAAATGGAAGAAGTTTGGGACCACCAGATGCCTAGACCTGGCCATACAGCCAAACTGAGCAATCGTTGGAGAAGAGCCTTGATGAGAGAGGTAAAGAAGAACCCCAAGATCACTGTGGCTGAGCTCCACAGATGCAGTAGGGAGATGGGAGAAAGTTCCACAAAGTCAACTATCACTGCAGCCCTCCACCAGTCGGGCCTTTATGGCAGAGTGGCCCAACAGAAGCCTCTCCTCAGTGCAAGACATATGAAAGCCCGCATAGAGTTTGAAAAAAAACACAGGAAGGACTCCCAGATTATGAGAAATAAGATTCTCTGGTCTGATGAGATGAAGATATAACTTTTTAGTAATAATTCTAAGCGGTATGTGTGGAGAAAACCGGGCACTGCTCATCACCTGCCAATGCAATGCCAACAGTGAAACATGGTGGTGACAGCATCATGCTATGGGGTGTTTTCAGTTGCAGGGACAGGATGACTAGTTGCAATTGAAGGAAACATGAATGCGGCCAAATACAGAGATATCCTGGATGAAAACCTCTTCCAGAGTGCTCTGGCTCTCAGACTTGGCCGAAGGTTCACCTTCCAACAAGACAATGACCCTAAGCACACAGTTAAAATAACAAAGGAGTGACTTCAGAACAATTCTGTGACTATTTTTGACTGGCCCAGGCAGAGCTTATGACCATGTGATAGATCAGTTTTTCTTTTTTGATAAATTTGCAAAAAAAATTTCTTTTTTTTTTTTTTTCAGTCAAGATGGGTTGCAGAGTGTACATTAATGAGAAAAAAATGAACTTTCTTGAATTTACCAAATGGCTGCAATGAAACAAAGAGTGTATAATTTAAAGGGGTCTGAATACTTTCTGTACCCACTGTATAGTGGGTACTGTACTAACCAGTATCAGAACAATCTTGTTTCCTAACATGACAAAATTGATGACAAAAATATTGTAATTTTCCACTGTATTGATCCAAGCAAAACCAAACTAAAACCCCAGTGGCTGCTTAAGTATTGGGGAAACAATCCTGCCAGACCCTATTTATGTCAATCAGATGAAATCCTTGAAGAATCTTTGTGCAAATATACATCTAGCAAGAATAACTAATTTACTATCGGTAACATTCATATGCCAACAAGCGCAATAGTCCTATTGTCGGAATTTATAATCTCCAGTAAATACCGGCACTTGAAGAGTCTTTATGGTATATCTGCCTATGTCATTACTGCTCTGACAGGTATAGTCACTGTCTCCATCTCACTAACTATGCAAATTGACTCTTCAGAGAGGAAGAGGACTAGAACTCTAGTGCCACCTATAGGAAGTAACAATTCTAGAAGTCAATATCGACCCTCTAACGAGCCTTGTCACATGACTTAGGACAGAAGCCAAACCATAATATCAATTTGCAGACGCTGTGTTTTCGTTAACTGCCCCTCGTTAACGGCACATCTGACTCTGAATGGTGAATCCACTGGTCTCTGCCTATTTCGTTACTGTAAGCAGTGACATATTGCAAGGATCAATGAATGTTTGTCCATGCAAATGGTTGAAATGGTTGAAATGCTGTTTAGGTTTCTGAAAGCTTCCACTATCTCAACCCTGCTTTACAAGCCATGGATCAAGGAGCAACTTTGGTTATGATGTATGTATTATTTATTACTAATGCTCTTGTGTCATAGATCACTATTATGAATTTTGATATTCTCCACAGTTGGATTAACACCTTAGTAGGGTTGTCCTGTCTTAAATTATAAGTCTGCAATCACTCTATGTGACTGCAGACTTGTAAATCCTCACATCACGCACAACGCGTCTTGTGAGGATTTGCCGGTTCTGGGAGAGGAGGGGGTGTGACCACTTGTGTGTGATTTGCATAGATGCGTGCACGGCCTGACTAGACCATATTCGGCATCGCTCAACTCAAGTTTATTGAGTGAGGCCGGATACAGTCTAGTTTGAATGTGGCCAGGAGTATGGAAATTGCATACTTGCAGTCACACAACCGCTCGTTGACGGCGCTGGAGAATCTTCACAGTAAGCAGTGTGCACGCTGTGAGGATTTACAAGTCTGCAGTCACATAGAATGACTACAGACTTGAAGTTTATGACCAGAAAACCCCTTAACCAGGAAAGTACAGTACCATTCCACTTCACCATCTACCAGTCTGCCATTATGTCATGTCAGGCATCAGTGCACATCCTCTGTGTGCACAAATGTAAACTATATTTTAATTTTCGGGAGACTGCTAGACATTTTCTCTCAATACAATGTCGTGCTGTAGTGATGGTGACTAATGGAAATCTGGATTTGCATTGCCTTGATAGTGACAATATGTCCATTGTGCCCATTGAGGTCAAAGGTTTTCCAAGTAACTCATAGATATGCCGAATTCTCCTGCGTGACACGCTCTGTAACCCATTCTGCACAAGCTAGTACCTGCTAAGATGGTGATCCATGAGTATAGAAAATTAATTATAGGAAATGTAAAAAAAACAAAGATCACCCACCTGTTCACCGATTAATGCTTGTGATCAGAAGCATGGTGGTAATTAACAGATGGCTTTCTGATGTCAGTGTTTGGGTCAGAGACTTATCCAGTTCCAGATGTTTAACCTACAGTATTAGATGTTATGGTCAAAAGCAGCTACAGCATCTTAGGTGTTTAAACAGAGGGAGAGGTCTCCTTCTGTCTTCCATATGTAAGTGATACCATGAAAGTTTTCTGAGCTCAATGCAACCAGATGCCTACACAGTTATTAAGTCACCCAATCCAGTTTTGTTCAAATATCAATTAAAAAGCAAACATGCTTCTCCCCTGTCATTACTCCCACAAGGAGCAGCTCATTGTGTCTTCTCTATGGTCCAGCGTAGGTGGCGCAATGCAATGACGCCATTGAGTCGCTTGTGTCGCGGCACCTGAGGTCACCTGCCTCTGAAATCTGGTGGCGTGTAAAGGCATTGTGGAGCAGAACGTCCATACAGCTGAAAATCTTGTTGGCACCTGTAGGCCCGGTCTTGGCCATAATTGCTCCCCCTCCGTGCATGTCGGTGTAACCTACTAGGTCCCTCCAATCAGGCCCGGCTCCAATTAGATGTTTGCAACAAAATAAGAAACATATTTTAGTACAATAATTTTATTTCTACCCAAAAATAAATAACTAAATCTATTTTTTTCATTATCTTTTTATTAAAGGGAACCTGTCACCCCCCCAGGTGTTTTTAAGTAAAAGAGCCACCTTGTGCAGCACTAATGCTGCATTCTGTCAAAGCGGCTCTGTTACTTAGCTTCCATTCCACGGCAAAAATAATCGTTTATAAAATTGTTCAAAAATACCTGAAATTTGACAGGGGGGTAGGTCTTTCCCCCTCTGACAGACGCCTCGCATCCATCAGTCATTTCATATTTGGTGCCGCCTCCTCAGTTTTTTTCAAATGCTGGCGCCTGCGCTGTACTATAGTTTCGTGGGCATGCGCAGTTAGCGCTGCCCGACGTGCCCGTGCTCTCAAATCACATCCTGGCCTTCATATCATGCGGCCACAGATCCCGCCCCGCAGTGGCTTATGATTTATTCACACTACGGGGCTGGGAATCTTGGGCATGAGAGCCGCAGAGAACTACTGCGCATGCCCGAGATTCCCAGCCCCGCAGTGTGATTAAATCATAAGCCTCAGAATAGGGAGGCTGGCAGAGGAAGTGTGAGCAGGTTGCAGGATGCAGTAACGGACAGGAGGCAGAGTAAGAGTTAACATAGTTTTACTTGAACAGGGGTATACTCCACGCAGAAAGGAGATAGGATAAACAGGGGTATAACAGTTGGTATATGGGATGAGGTAAAGAATATAATAGAGATAGAAACAGTTCTTAAGGGTTATAACTTATCAGTCCGACGGCTTCCTGACTGGAGAGCCCACAGTGTGTACGGTGGCCCCAACACGGTCAGCTTGTGGTAGAACTGGTGTATTCCTGTGGGCGTCATTGAGCCTAATTTCGACAGCAAGCAATTTAACTTCGACGTCTTTAACAGGTTCCTTGGTCCAGGTTCTGCTGTGTGCTGTGCAGTACAATACACAACACTGTCGGAGCCTAACATGGCCCCACAGATGTACACTGGGGAATAAGAGCACAGTTCACGGTGAGTCACCCGGCCCTTCTTAGGCGGTGTGTACACGTTACTCATGGGCCCGGAGCATCTGACACCTCGCGTTCCAGGAGCCACCGGGCACATGGCACGATACTGGTCACAGTCTCTTTGAGTTGCCAGAGGGAAGCACGAGCGTGGGCCTGCGCTATTCTGGTGCTCAAGAGACAGAGTACTACCCTTTCCCTGCCGCGCACTGCTTGTTCCCGCCAAGTCTAACTGTTTTCGCGCGTGCTGCTGTGGCTCCCCTTGCTTAGCCACACCCCCTGCTGTACAGTGCAAAGGTCGGTCCTGGTCTTTAAGCTTTACCCCGGACAACAGAGAAGACAGCCCCGACAGTTCCAGACCCGCAGGACAGGTACCCCCTGTCCGGTCCCTCTTCTTACACTAGGACGCATCTGGGCTATTGGAAGTACATTAGTAAGTTACCTAGCTTACCATTTAAAGGGAATCTGTCACCCCATTTTAGCCCTATCAGCTGCCGGCACCACCATCAGGGGCTTATCTACAGAAGGAGGACATCATCGTATTAAGATGGGAGGCGCCGGACCAGACCACGACACCCACCGCATCGGACCGCCCCCTCCGGTGAGTACAATCTAACTCTTTTTTCTTATCTTTCAGGTTACATCGGAGGCTTATCTACAGCATTACAGAATGCTGTAGATAAGCCCCTGATGGTGGTGCCGGCAGCTGATAGGGCTAAAATGGGGTGACAGATTCCCTTTAAAGGTCATTTAGCTAGAGATTAGCCATTTTGTTAGTGTATAGCCATTGAAAGTATCCATAAGTTTCCTAACCTTTCCAGATGTTAAATGACAATTATTTCTATGTAGAGCCCATTCCACAGTTTTCACATTGTATGTCGGGCATGTCCACGTCAATGTATATTGTCCATATCCTCGCATACGAAACTGTGTCTGGTGAAGAATGTGTTTGCAGTACACACTGGAGATGTTACCAGGTGTGGCTGCATTTACTGTAAAAATAGATATTCATTAACTGTGTTAACTCCTCTTCTTAGACCTAATCACATGAAGTTATCCATCACTTACAGGGAATGCATCACATCTGTGTTCTCTACAACCCCTGAAAAATCAAGACCACGCCATTTTTCCCCAGTCATGAACATGCATATAATCAAGAGTTGTTATACACGTAGCTTTAAGAACTGTAAGAATCATTTATTGTTCAGATATATATACACTCACTGGCCACTTTATTAGGTACACCATGCTAGTAACGGGTTGGACCCCCTTTTGCCTTCAGAACTGCCTCAATTCTTCGTGGCAGAGATTCAACAAGGTGCTGGAAGCATTCCTCAGAGATTTTGGACCATATTGACATGATGGCATCACACAGTTGGCGCAGATTTGTCGGCTGCACATCCCTGATGCGAATCTCCCGTTCCACCACATCCCAAAGATGCTCTATTGGATTGAGATCTGGTGACTGAGGAGGCCATTTGAGTACAGTGAACTCATTGTCATGTTCAAGAAACCAATCTGAGATGATTCGAGCTTTATGACATGGCGCATTATCCTGCTGAAAGTAGCCATCAGATGCCTGTTCTTAGCTGAGAGGAGTGGTACCCAGTGTGGTCTTCTGCTGCTGTAGCCCATCTGCCTCAAAGTTCGACGCACTGTGCGTTCAGAGATGCTCTTCTGCCTACCTTGGTTGTAACGGGTGGCAATTTGAGTCACTGTTGCCTTTCTATCAGCTCGAACCAGTATGCCCATTCTCCTCTGACCTCTGGCATCAACAAGGCATTTCCGGCCACAGAACTGCCGCTCACTGGATTTTTTTTCTTTTTCGGACCATTCTCTGTAAACCCTAGAGATGGTTGTGCGTGAAAATCCCAGTAGATCAGCAGTTTCTGAAATACTCAGACCAGCCCTTCTGGCACCAACAATCATGCCACGTTCAAAGGCACTCAAATCACCTTTCTTCCCCATACTGATGCTCGGTTTGAACTGCAGGAGATTGTCTTGACCATGTCTACATGCCTAAATGCACTGAGTTGCCGCCATGTGATTGGCTGATTAGAAATTAAGTCTTAACACACAGTTGGACAGGTGTACCTAATAAAGTGGCCAGTGAGTGTATATATATATTTTTTTTTGGGGGGGGGTATATTGGGGAAACACGTAAATAAAAAAGGAAAATCATATCTTTTTCACATTTTTTTGCCACAGAGGATTACTAAAATGTGTGCACTGAGTCCCCCCCTTTTGTGTCAACTGTTTGTGGCTTTTTTCAGGGGGCTAGAAACAGCTATTTAGAATGGTAGTGGCTTTTTTATTTATTTATTTATTTATTCTTGATGTTTTATTTAGTTGTTTATTTACTTTTCATTTATTTCACAAATTGGCCCTCCATAACGTCATAAAAGACTTTTGAGGTGCATTTCAACATTTAAATAACTTTTTTATTATGGCTGAATTCCACAGTAAATTGGGCAGTCATATTAACCCAAGTTGCAAGGGCCTGTGTTAGGGCCTAATAGGGTGAGACTAGTTTCCCCCCCTTTTTTCTGATTATTGTATATATTTAGATTAAATTTTGTGCGAATATTACCTGTTAGACCCTAGTACCCTTTTGTATCATATATTTAAATTTTTGGAATTGAAAGGTATATGTTAAGGGTTTTCATTTTTCTTTGTTTGCTTTTGTCATTTTCAGACCACATTAATTTTCTTGAGGTTTTTCCCAAGTTGCAAGGGGGAAAATTCAGCCTCCTTCTTGAATTGCACACGGGCTCGGGGTCTGCTAGGACCCAGCAGTTTTTGCACTTTCCCTTCACACGGTGATCATTTGCTCATTGGAACCGAAGGAGGAGACTCTGGTAGAGCATGCTATACTGTATACCGGTGCTCATTCAGTGCTTCATATCCAGCGATCAGGAATGCAGAAATCATTCTGCCGTCTCAGTATGGAGACCAGATTTGTCGGAAGACTACGGTAAGGGAATTTAGATTGAAAGCACCACTCCAGTGCTGAAATAAAAGAACCCTGGAGTGGTGCTTTAAAGTCATTGGAGTAGATAAGGCATTATCCAGGTATACAATATTGATGACTTATTCATCAATATCAGACACGAAGCTCCCTAACTGATCAGCTGTTATCCAACAGATTCTAGAGAATTGGCGCTGAAGTGGAGAACCTGTCACATTGACCGGAGCTGTGATGTTCAGCTCCATGCAAATCTTTACAGCAGGTGATATGGAGCAGTAGGCTACATGGCGTTTTTGCATATACAAGCATGGTGTAGGCAGCGTGTTTTCTGATGACATGCTGTTTAGCTGGATCCTTACTACAGCTGTTCCATAATGATTAAATTGGCCTACTAAATAAAATATGGAGTAAAAAAAACGCATTGTCAAAAGTAACCCACGCTTATTTATGCAAAAAGTGTATTCAGTTTTGTATTGATCAAAACTTCATTGTGTGGTCTCACTGTTATGGCTGTCTTATTATCACTCATACCTGGTGGAGGTAACTCACATGACTGACAACGTTAATGAGTTACGAGGAGTTACCTGAACAATATTGTATTACTAAATCTATACCTTGATCATGGAGCTGAGTTTTTTCCTCTCTTGTACAAACCATTCCCCACCTCGCTCTTACAGGTCTCCCTGACAGCGAATCTCGGTGAGAGATCTCCGACCCCGAACACACTAATTATAGTTTACTGACATCAGTGGTGATATTTTTACAGCTCATTTTGAGTTTATAATTCAGCATTTTGGTGAATTTTTTGTTTGCATGTGATTAGTTTTTATTCTTCTCCAAAAAGTAAAGTTCATTGAGGCAGACCCATCGCTTTGATTTAATGTAAACGTAGAAGATCAGTTTTATGATGATTGGCACCAGCGTCGGGATAAAGTATTTTTGTTCATTAAGCAGATAAAGCCAATGGCGACCCCTCCACCCACCCACATAAACCCTCAGCCCCCCATGTAAAAGAATGGGTAAAAGACTAAGGTAACAGGACCCCTAATGCACTCCTCCCCTCCGATGGGTCAGGTAACAAGCCCTGATGACCACGTCCACTAGAATTGTAATCTGTTTCACCAAAAAACCCAGCAAAAGTAAAAACAAAGTGTTGTACTTTAGAAGTGAAACTCAACGGGAGGGTGTTTTCATAGTTAGATGTGGAATCATTGATTTCTTGCAGATCATTTACACTATACCAGGGAAAAATAGCAATATTCCTCCCTGACATCCTATATTTTAAATGTCAAACCCAAGGACAGTCATGGAAACTAATATTACTTAATTATAATGGGGGACATTTGGTTTCAGCTAAGGAGAGCAGCATTTGGTGGATCCCCAATGGAAGCTATTCAGACCAAATTACTTTATAAAGGGAAACATATGATGGTTTTTATATCTGCTATGCGAAAAATACAGTTTGCAACTGATGGTAGTTCTGGTACCATATTGCTGTAAGGATAGTGGTTCTGGTGATGTATTCATGTACTGATGGTGGTTCTGGCCTCGTATTCCTGTACTGATGGTGGTTGTGGTGACATCTTGATGTAGTGATGGTTGTTCTATTGCTGTATTCATGCACTATTGATGGCTCTGGTGATGTATTCATATAGTGATAATCGTTCTGATGCTGTGGTTTTCACTAGAACCGTCATCAGCATCAGAATATAAAATCAAAATCATCATCAGCACCAGGACCATCATCAGTAAATTAATGTCATTAGAACAATCATCAGTATATGCATACTGTACATCACCAGAACCACCATCAGTACATGAATACATCAATCACATGAGCCACTGTCAGTAAATACATTCACCCGTAGCAACATCAGTGCATGACTCCCAAGTCTTTTTTATCAACAGCTTTCATTTTGGTTTCAAACAAGTCATCGTTATTTATGAGTTTCCAAATATCCAGACCCACAAAAGTGCCTTCCTTCAGTTTTGGTCTGGACAGTCCCTGAAACTTGCTACACAGGTACTTAAAAGTCTCTCCTTTTAGGAGAGCTTTCACAAACTTCTTCATCAGTCCCAGCCAGAGGCGTAGCTAGGGTTTTGGTTCAGGGGGGGGGGGCGAAACTTCTGAGTGGGCCCCTAACTAGGTAACTTTGATTACAACTCGGTGGCGCACCCTAATAGTGGATGTAGGAGATGACTGCGCTGTTACTGAAAATAATCCCTATATAAACACCAATATTGATATTACTGCCATATGGTCAGTGGTAAATACCAGTCCTACAAAAGAATATAAGTGATTACTGCACAGTTATAGTTGGTGTCTTACCGCTGACGATCTTTCTGATGGAATCGTTCACTTTTCACGTCTTTTCCATCTGGCCCAGACCGACATGACAGCTCCTCCAGCCACGACTCTGCTACAGAGAATACAACAACGACATGCTTCACTTCTCATATTCCAGCCCCATCTCCATCTATCTCCAACCTGCACAAACCCCTCATCCTGCTGATACCCCAATGCCGAGCCGCTGCTGCCATATGTGTCCCTATTACTGCACCTGATACCCCAATGCTGAGCCGCTGCTGCCGTATATGTCCCTATTACTGCACCTGATACCCCAATGCTGAGCGGCTGCTGCCATATGCGTCCCTATTACTGCACCTCATACCTCAATGCTGAGCCACTGCTGCCATATGTGTCCCTATTACTGCACCTGATACCCCAATGCTGAGCCGCTGCTGCCATATGTGTCCCTATTACTGCACTTGATAGCCACTGCTGCCGTATGAGTCCTTATTACTGCACCTGATTCCCCAATACTGAGCCGCTGCTGCCGTATGTGTCCCTATTACTGCACCTGATACCCCAATACTGAGCCGCTGCTGCCGTATGTGTCCCTATTACTGCACCTGATACCTCATGCTGAGCCGCTGCTGCCATATGTGTCCCTATTACTGCACCTGATACCCCAATACTGAACCGCTGCTGCCGTATGTGTCCCTATTACTGCACTTGATACCCCAATGCTGAGCCGCTGCTGCCGCATGTGTCCCTATTACTGCACTTGATACCCCAATGCTGAGCCGCTGCTGCCGTATGTGTCCCTATTACTGCACTTGATACCCCAATACTGAGCCGCTGCTGCCGTATGTGTCCCTATTACTGCACTTGATACCCCAATACTGAGCCTCTGCTGCCGTATGTGTCCCTACTACTGCACCTGATACCCCCTATACACACACTGCTCTGCTCCGCACCCCCTATACACCTTGTACACACGCGGCTCTGTTCTGTACACGTTGTACACGCAGCTCTGCTCCGTACACCTTGCACACATGCACCTCTGCTACGTACACGCTTGACACACGCGGCTCCGCTCCGTTCACCTTGTACACACCTGGCTCCGCTCTGTACACCTTGTACACACATGGCTTTGCTCCGCACACCCCGTACACACGCGGCTCCGCTCCATACACCTCGTACACATACGGCTCCGCTTCGTACACCTTGCACACACGGCTCTGCTCTGTATACCCTGCACACACACGGCTCTGCTCCGTACACGCCGTACACACATGGCTCTGCTCCGTATACCCCGTACACACACGGCTCTGCTCCGTACACCCCGTACACACACGGCTCCACTCCGTACACAAATGGCTCTGCTCACCCCATACACACGCGGCTCCGCTCCTCTGTACACCTCATGCTCCATACACCTTCTACACACACGATTCTGCTCTGTACACTTCATACACACACAGCTCTGCTACATCCACCCTGTAAAACCCCTCCTGACCCCACACAGAAACTTACTTCACCTCATCCAGCACCATGACAACCAGCACAGCATAGTCCTGCAGCCACTGAAGCCCCTGATCATGTGACCCCCTGACTCCGCCCCTCCTGTGACCTCATCACAGGTCCTGTGCGCACAGAATAGCCCAGGACGACATTGCTGGCTGTGAGTTGGGGCCCCCCCACCGCCCTCTCAGGGGCCCATAGAGGCTGGGCGGCAGAGTAGGGAGATCGATTCACCCTGCTCTGCCACAGAATGTAACTGTATGGGCGCGCTGTACACGCCGATACAGTTACAGTAGCGTAGCTCGGTGGGCCCCCTCAGAGGGCGGGGCTCGGGGCCACCGCTCCCTCTGCCCCCCCAGTAGCTACGCTACTGGTCCCAGCTTAATGGTGAGAACAAATAAACTTTCCGCAATTATGTTCTTGAGTCCATGTTACAGAGATGTTCGCGCTGGCCAACTTTTTTTGGCTCCAGCGATGAGTCAGATCCCGGCTGTCCCATTCACACAAAAAGCATGAGTAATTTGAGTGCCCTCCTTGCTGCCGAAAGCACTAAGTGGGAAATTTCAGATCACCACATGCAGTCATATGTAAAAGTTTGGGCACCCCTATTAATGTTAACCTTTTTTCTTTATAACAATTTTGGTTTTTGCAACAGCTATTTCAGTTTCATATATCTAATAACTGATGGACTCAGTTATATTTCTGGATTCAAATGAGGTTTATTGTACTAACAGAAAATGTGCAATCCGAATTTAAACAAAATTTGACCGGTGCAAAAGTATGGGCACCCTTATCATTTTCTTGATTTGAACACTCCTAACTACTTTTTACTGACTTCCTGAAGCACTAAATTGGTTTTGTAACCTCATTGAGCTTTGAACTTCATAGCCAGGTGTATCAAATCATGAGAAAAGGTATTTAAAGTGGCCACTTGCAAGTAGTTCTCCTATTTGATTCTCCTATAAAGAGTGGCATCATGGGCTCCTCAAATCAACTCTCAAATGATCTGAAAACAAAGATTATTCAACATAGCTTTTCAGGGGAAGGATACAAAAAGTTGTCTCAGAGATTTAACCTGTCAGTTTCCACTGTGAGGAACATAGTTAGGAAATGGAAGAACACAGGTACAGTTCTTGTTAAGCCCAGAAGTGGCAGGCCAAGAAAAATATCAGAAAGGCAGAGAAGAAGAATGGTGAGAACAGTCAAGGACAATCCACAGACCACCTCCAAAGACCTGCAGCATCATCTTGCTGCAGATGGTGTCACTGTGCATCGGTCAACAATACAGCGCATGCATAACGCCTTTTTGTATGACCAAACAACTCAATCTTTGTTTCATCAGTCCACAGGACCTTCTTCCAAAATGTAACTGGCTTGTCCAAATGTGCTTTTGCATACCTCAGGCGACTCTCTTTGTGGCGTGCTTGCAGAAACGGCTTCTTTCGCATCACTCTCCCATACAGCTTCTCCTTGTGCAAAGTGCGCTGTATTGTTGACCGATGCATAATCTGTATGGGATATGATTTTGTTTTCACCCAGCCATAGACTAGAATAGGTGAGTTTCATCCGAAATATGGATACTAGTCCATAATGAAATTTTTTTAATGTGATATTCAGTATGTGTCATAAAGAGTCTTTTGAACAGCCCAACTGAATAACATACGTCTGTCTGAGTGCTGTTCATATAAGGTCAGTTTTTCCCATGGACTGCATTTGGACCCAAAATACAGTCGACTGAGCATAGCTTAAGTGAGATACAAAACCATTCGTCTAAACGTCTAAACCATTAAAAGAAATCTGTCATCAGGGTTTTGTCAACACATCTGAGAGTAGCATAATATAGAACCAGAGACCTTGATTACAGCGATGTATCACTTAGTTTACTGAGTGCAGCAGTTGTGATAAAATCACAATTTTTCTGCTGCACATTTAGCAGTGCTCTGAATGCTGAGCCCTATATAACCTCAATAACCCCATCCACTCCACTAATTGGCAGCTCTCTGTGCACAGTGAATATAGACAGAAAGTTGCTAACTAGTGGGTGGGGGCAGAGTTATACAGAGCAGGTTGACTAGGAAGTAGTCCTGTAGTTATAATCTCCTGCTGACAAACCACTGATTTTACTGAAATAACAGCACGCAGGCTATTACGTGGCACATCACTGTAATCAGTGTCTCAGCTCCTACATCATGCTACTCTCAGATTTCGTAGCAAACACCTGCTGACAAATTCCTTTTTAATGTCATACAAGGAATACATGCGGTTATAGGTTAGTAAATTCCTCCCAGTGTGTCGGGTTTTCCTGGAGTGTTTTTTTTTTAACTAAACCGTGATGGAGGCCTTTGTTTTTTGTTGGTGGGTTTTGATTTGCATTATAACACTATAAGCTTATGAGATTGGATGAGTGGAGCGCCCTCACTCGCCAGGGCCGTGGGGTACTCGGTACCGGGCCGGTTGATCCTATCCTCTTCCCGCTCTTTTAGTGCAAACTAAACTACACCCGCCTCCCAGCACGCTTCGTGTTCCAAGCAGGGAGCCACCAAAGGGTGCTTTGCTACACTACTATGTTGTGTGAGATGCAGGTGTTGGAGTGTGGTCAGGTGTCTCCACCTTACCTGGATGGTGGGGTACCACACCTCAGGAGGAGGTGCAGTACCTCTGTGGCAACTGAACCCTCAGGGGCACCACATACCCCCCGTTAAACACAGCACATCTGCGAGCTGCAAGTAAACAAAGATTGACAAGTACAGGAACATACAAAAATTTTTGTAATGCTTAGTAAACAATTCTTATCTAATCTTCTCAATATGAGAGGCACTGTTTCTTGAACGTTACAAACAATTTTAACTAACTATCTATATCTTCAGTAAACACACTACCACTTTCAAGTGCTATCATTATCATATTTCTTCATCATCTCCTCTTTCATATTTTCTACTTTCTATTATTAACCTTAAGTGACAACTGTTGATGCCTGGTTCGTCATCTGCATCTTTTCTAATCTTTATCTTTATTCAAATCCTTCATCTCTTTATTAAAACATTCCTAAAAGGTATTGCTATTAACTAGATTCTATATAAAAGCTGTTCTCTAACTATTAATACTTTCATAGGGCACATTATAAAATACTTCACATCAAAACTTCAATAATTCTTGTAAGTGCTGGACACCGCTCCCAGCTGGGTTCTCTTGCAGTGTCCTTTTGGGTGGAGCTATGCTCCATGATGAGGTAGTTCTTATCCATAAAAGGGCTATGTAAAACCAAGAGAGGGCACCTAAGGAGGTGCAACTATATACATTAAAGTTCTGGATCATTCAGTGTCCATGATCTCCACAGTTCAGTAAGGAAAAACGCTGCCAATAGAACTGGGCAACAATTATCAAAAGGAAAACATCAAGATAACCAAAAAAAACAGAAAAACAGGAAAAACAAGCACAAAGGTGCAAATACCCTCCTGGGTAACAGATAGTTTAAGTAAACTTTATGGCTAGTAGTCCCCTCCTGGGGTTCTGGAACTGGTTGCTTGGGCGGCTTCCAGGGGAGAATTTCAGGACATCCTCTTCCTCCTTGTGGGTTCACATAGGATGAGGTGGTGGCAGCTGGGTGGATTGCTGCCTGAGGTACTTTGGCAGGGGTGATCACTACGGTGGGTGGTATTCCTGCTGGTGGGACATAGGCCTTCTCTTTCTTGTAGGCCGCAATGAAATCCTCAGGGATTCGGCGTATGTTCATGGCGTACCAGCCATGCAACCCCTCATGCCGGGTAAAAGTAACGTATTCCCCTGGTTGCAAGTCTCTTGCAGGATGTCCCTTTCGGAGGTGTGACTCCACATCCCTCCTACTGAAGAATAGGTCACTGATCCGCTTGGGGTCTGCAATGAACCCGAACCCCCTCTCATGATTAACATTGAGGACCTGTCCCCATCCGGCTGAGTCCCGGGGACCGTAGTGACCAGCACGGACCTTTTCCTTCCGGTCCAGATCAGGGCCTCGCACAGCCAGCCTCCGCTGCTCCCTCTCCCTCTGCTCGGCTGCCAGCTTGCGGAGGGTCTGTTGGCAGTAAGGTTCCTCCTCCTCCCGGGACCTGCTTTTTCCCACTGTGGACAAGGGTACCACCTCTAGGGGTTCAGGTGTTCCCCCCCAGGGATCAGAGTCCCAGTCCCCGACAAGGTCCAGCACGACCTGTCCTGACGCTGCCACGGGCGTACACCCCAGGGCCTTCCCAGGTGCAGGGACAGCAGACGTACCTGGGGCCTCCTGGCAGTGTTCTGGCTCCGGTGCAGGCTTGAGACGGTGGGCAGCTGCAGGGGTATCCACAGGGGCAGTCCGTCCGGATGTCGGCGGCGGTGGAGCAGATGGCGGCTCCGGGCCTGCGGGGGTCTCCGGTGGGACCTGCGCAGCCGTGTCAGGTCCAGGCGGGAGCTCAACTTCTTCCCCCACTTCAGCTCCCGGGCCCTCGGACAACTCCTCCTGGCAGGCCTCACCCAGCGGTGATGACAGCGGGGAGCTGGGGATAGGCGCTGCCGGTGGTATTGCAGCAGCGCTCGGGCTCCACAGGGTTTGCCTGGAGAAGATCCGATGCAGCAGTGGCGGGTGCCGGTGACTGGGGTACCGCTGATGATGGCCCCTCCAGGGAGTGCTGCCATTTCCTCTTACAGAGCACCTCCTGCTTCAGCCGCAGTTCATGAGTCAGCTGGGTTATCTCATCCTCCAGCTGTTAACAGTCTGGATAGGAAGCCAGATCGGAGCCTTCAGCCATTGCGCAGGGGAGGTTCAGCTTAACCTCCCTTCGCTCTTCAGGCCTCCTCTCTCCTTCCATCATGGCGGTCTCTCCTTCCTGTCTGGACACCGGCTCTTGCTCCTCCTTCTGGGGGCGGCATCTTCTTCCTACTCCTCCATACCATGCCAGTATACGAACCCCTCGGGGGGGGGGGCCATGTTACTGTCGCATAGAAGTTCAGACAGGGGAGGCCCAGAACGGTTTGCGGTCTTTTCTTAGGACCACCCATGTTGTCACGCCCTTCTTCTCCGCGCTGGCGGCCATTTTTAGCGTTCATTTTACAGTCTATCAAATTGGTTATTCTGCACATTTTCACAAGCTGTTAAGTCCAATAAATCGTAGGCACACAGAACCCGGTGGCACCGGGTCTCGTCATCCTGTTCGTGACGCCAAGTTGGAGCTCTCTCACTCGCCAGGGCCGTGGGGTACTCGGTACCAGGCCGGTTGATCTTCTCAACGGGAGTTGTCACGGCAGCAGTGACCCGGTCCGTGGCCCTGGGGCTCCATTGCAAAAGGGGTTGTTTCAGTGTGCTTATGGTGGTGAAAGTTTATAAGCGATTCGTGACGCCACCTGTGGTGTTTGGTTATGTTAAGCCGACGCTGCAGACAGATCCTCTGGGACAGATGGTGTAGTGCAGCAATGATGTTATAGCCCTCCACAGGCAGGGCTGTAGTCCCAGGGCAGTGTAGGTGAAGTGACACTTAGATGGTGTAGTGTCGGGCGCAGGAGGGATGTAGCGGTGTCGGGTAGGCTGGCGCAGGAATAAGTGGAGGACACCAGGGCATGTAGTTCCAAAGCTTTACTCACAGTCTGCTGTGGTACAGGTGCCCGCATCCGTGCTGTGTCCTCCGGGTCAGGAGCTCAGCCAACTTCCAGGCAAGATGAAGTACTCCTTTCCAACACTCCGCCAATATATGTGCCTTTTCTGAACGTCTCCCTCTTAGCGCCTTTGAATGAAGTACTCACAGTACTGAGTTACACTGGAGTTCCTCCTGTCAGATGTTCCTATGAACTTTACTTGTACGGCAGACAGCTGTAGCCTACTTCGGGGACTCCTTCTACCTAGTCCCGGCTCACACACGTTGCTGTTGAGCCCCCAAGTCTGGTGTGGGAATAAAGTGGTCACTACTTCTATTCCTCCAGTGTCTGCTGCAGGACCATTAGTATCCATACAACCTTGGGGACCGGACCCCGGCCTTGCGCTTAGAACTTGGGAAGGGTTCTCCTCTAACCCTGATCCTTAGTTCTCTTATTCTCCTCACGTTCCGTACTAATCCTTCCTTTCTTATGGAGAGTCAGGCTTTTTTTCAATATTCCTTTCCTGTGCCAGCGGACCCAGATCACTGAGGTCGGCTGCAGCACTTCCTTCATCGATCCCACTCAAGGGATCTCCTTTCACAGACTGACCTCGTCAGACTCCTGTGACTAACTGACTAAATCCTATCCTCTTCCCGCTCTTTTAGTGCAAACTATACTCCACCCGCCTCCCAGCACGCTTCGTGTTCCAAGCAGGGACCCACCAAAGGGTGCTTTGCTACACTACTATGTTGTGTGGGATGCAGGTGTTGGAGTGTGGTCAGGTGTCTCCACCTTACCTGGATGGTGGGGTACCACACCTCAGGAGGAGGTGCAGTACCTCTGTGGCGACTGAACCCTCAGGGGCGCCACAATGAGCACAGTGGTATACCACTAATGGTGGAAGGTGTGGGACCGATCTTATGCCTGAGAGCAGTAGAGAAGGTGGTGCCCTACAACACTACCCCCTGCTTGGCATCCACTCGCTTCTCCAGACATCCAGCATGTATGTTGGACCCTTGTAACACAATGAAAGGAACATGATGAGTTGCTTAATGGCAATCGGAATCCAATTCAGACCTCTGCAGTAAAGCCCCCAGATTTCAATGAGCAGATGTGTTAGGCCGGGGTAACACTAGAGAGGAATACGGATGAGTGAGAGGCGTTAAAAGCACGTATTACACACGGACAAATGATTTTCTATGGGGCAGCTCCCAACAGCTGTATCATTCTCGTCCGTATTCTGCTGCTGCGATTGTCAGCGTACTACGCGTAGTACATTAATGCAAGTCTATGGGTGCGCAAAAAATACGGATTACACACGGACCACATGTGTGACTTGCGAGAAATATGCAGGTCTTTTGGCAGGTGACAGGAAATGGGCCAATCCATCATCAGGAAGCTTAGACATGCTAATTAGCTCAAAAAGCGCTCCAGACATCCAGGAAGTACACCTCCACGGAGTCCTGCAGCGTCATGGCGCCATATTTCCTCAATGTGGAGATGCTTATTGTATTAGTGCAGGAGCGGCCAGAAATCTGGGACCAACGTGATGCCCATTGTGCCAACCGGGCAAGAAAGGAGGCGTCATGGAGGCGCATATGTCGTCAGATGTTCCATGATTTTGGTGATCGGCCACATGAGGAGCAGCAGCAACTGAGTAAGTACAACCCAAAAACTGTTTAAAATTACCACACATCAAAAAAGGCATTTAGAATCAGCCCCCCACCCTTCCTGTGCTGGGACTTTTTGCCTCATGAGGCGGATAGATTTTTATGTGACCCATGGTTTTACACTGCCATAATTTGGCCCAGGCCACAAGCTCCTCATCCTCCTAGCCAACCAAGTTATTAAGTGTAGTTACTTGATACCTGAACTATTGTGATCCTGTGTATCTGGCCTGGATGCCCCAATTATATATGCCACCCTGGGTAGAAAGCACACCCTAGAAGGCCACATGCCTAGGCTACTGGTAGCAAATTTGACCTTGCAAATATGTGAAATTGAGAATATTTCCTGTCACATTGCAGTGGAAGATGTGATGAGACGCTGGCGCAGCATCCGCGACCAATACAGGCGGGAACGTCAGCAGCGGGCCAGGAGTGGTGATGCGGGCCACACAAAGCGAAAATATATTTATTATGATCGCCTCTCCTTCCTCGCTCCTATTCTGGATCTGAGACCGTAAGTAGATACCTCACACCACATTACACAGATACTTTACAGGGCCAAAAAAATTGATTTATTTTTGGCTCTGTTCTATTTCATAACAGAACTCAGTCCAACCTTACGGAGAGAGGAACTGGCTCAGATACCGAGCCCATCATAGATCCTGGGTCTGTAGGGGATGAGGTGGCTGGCCCATCTTCTCCCCCTCCAAGAAGCATGGGTGAAGATTCCTCTCAGGAAAACCCAGTGCCTGCACCACAAACCCCACCACCAGGACCACATCCACAAGCAGAACCGTCTGCTGCTGCACCATCAGCCATACAGGAGGAGCAGGGCAACATCAGCAGCAGCCCAACTGCCCAGATCCGGGGCTCCCCACAGCCTGCTGGACCATCCCGGCTTAGGAAGAAGAAGGCGCCATATCCCTGCCCAAGATACCCGTACCAATGTTGACACAGGGGTACTGAACTATCTGGCTAGAGTCAATAATGATGATGGCGAGAAGGCACACTCACACAGCTTGGCCCTTTATCTTCGTGCCCTTTCCCGTGAGGTGAGGCTACGTATTCGAGGATGTTTTCAGATCCTGCTTGATGCAAGCACACACCCCAATACCCCATATGACTTATTTGAATATCTGGAGAGGTGGCAGCTTTCACCCAGAAATCTGATGCTCCTTAGACACCCCACACACATGCTTGCTCAAGCAGGCTCTGAGGATCCTCAAATACGTGGGTCTACACCTCACCCCTTCCTCCCCCTACCCAACCTTTCCAACAGCAGCCACATATGTCTGGCTCTAGCCAACCTCAACAATATGGCCACTTGTTCCCACCCAGTGTTGGAGGCTGGTCCCAACCTGGTTGGGGACGACATGGCTATTTTGGTGGGTATGAGACATGTGTCTACCAGCCCCAACAAGAGGCTCCTCTCCAGTATCACACTGGCCAGTACCAACCACAATCCCAGGAGGCAGTACACTACCCGCATAATGGGCCACAGTATGCCCCCACACAGGGTGATGGCCAAGTTGGGCAAAGTAGCCAGCAGCAAACACAGGCTGGTCTTCCGCCTTCTCCTCCCCCGACATACCAAAATTTATAATGTTGCCATTTTGGTATTGCCTAATGGTTTTGTGGTTGTTTTGTATGTCAGAAAATGTTATTTGTACCCAATTTTCACATCTGCACAAAGGCCAATTTGGCGCATTGCCACATTTATCATATGGCAATAATATGTTTTTCTTTAAAAAAAAACAAAAAGGCAAAAGTAAACATTTGTCTACTACATTTTACGTCTCTGTCTCAATTCTAAAAAAAGGTGTCAGCATACTAACATACGCTTACCAATGCAATTAAACAGTCATAGAATCATAAGGGGTTTAAATATATATATTTAGACAGACATAAACCAAAAAATTATAACACAGACACAGCATGCTCTTACCAAGACGTTTCCCCCTCAGGTGACATAAAGTAATTTGTGAAAATATCACGCACTTTGAGCCCAGAGAGCGGTCTACATTGAGGATTGATAGGTGGTCTCGCCCTACGCACATTGTCCGACCCAGGCACAACACTAGCAGAGGAGGAACAATCATGTATCCTGGTGACGTTATGAAGAACCACACAGGCTTTAACAACTTCATTAACATTTTGTTCACTCAGCTGAATGGCAGAGTGGAGTACCCGCCATTTGGTACAAAGAATGCCAAAGGAACATTCCACCAGTCGCCAAGCACGTGATAGGCGCAAGTTAAAAATTCTGGGGATATGGCCTCATGACATTGCGTGTTAACTGAAACGCCTCATCTGCCACAAGGACATAAGGGACTGATTCTTGAGTGGAGCCTGGTAGCTGGCGTGGTGGTGGTAGATCCAACTGGTTGGTGCGTAGCCGCCAACCCATAATAGAAGTATTGAAGACTCTAGAGTCTCCCGTCCTTCCATAGGCCCCAATGTCAACAATTATAAACTTGTATTGTGGGTCGGCCAGAGCCAACAATACAACAGAAAAGTATTGTTTATAATTGAAGAATTGGGAGCCAGAGTTCGGCGGCTTATGCACCCGGATATGTTTGCCATCAAGGGCCCCAATACAATTAGGAAACTGGCATTCCTCCTCAAAGTCCCTTGATATCCTCAACCATTCTTCCATCCTGGGCTGCGGCATGACGAGTTGATGTAGTCTTGACCATATTTCACTACATGTCGACCTGACTATGCCAGAAATGGTAGATCTTCCAATGAGAAACTCATGGTGGAGGGCGGCATAAGACAGGCCAGTGGATGGGAAGCTGAAGAACAACAGAAATGGAACATTTTAGAATGCACAAATTAACAAAAGACCAGGTGCATACATACCAAACTTGTTAGTGATTCAGATCTACTAACACACGTATATTTGGTCGCACAATGACTAAGTGATATTCAGTACATATTACATGTAACATTCTGGTCTGTAAGTTGAAACATATGTGGACTAAGATGAGGGCATTGAACCTAGTCCAAGAAGCAAAAAATACATACTTTGGGCAACACATCACGAACATAGAGAATGTGGTTGCGTAGTACATACCGTAATGTGAGTAGAAGTCGCTCCTCTGCAGATATAGCTTTGCGCATCCTTGTGTCCTGAAAGGTTATCCCAGGGCGCACTGTCTCCAAGAGTAGATCAAATGTTGCAAGGCTCATGCGACAGTATTTGTAAAATTTTTCCGGATGCTCCCGCAGAGAAGAATAGAGGCGGTGAAAATGACCTCTTGTGAGTCGTTGCCTCAAAAGTGGATGGACCCACATGCGTCTCCTCCTCCGCGGATCCACTACCACTGGGTATGGTTGGCCAAAGTGGCGTGACAAAAGCCAGTTGAAGAGAACCTGCTCAGTTGTGTTGAAACTCAGACTGTCTGCCATGTTGCTCATACAACACCAACACACCTAGTGAAGGCAAGGTCACAAATGGACAGAATGGAGGCAGCCACCTGTTCCTGAGCCAATAAATAGGGTGCAGGCTATTGATTTAAATAGTTTGCAGGCCTCAAAACCATTAAATGTCCATTTTGCAAGCCTGCCAGAAAATCTCGCCATACGGATTACATACGGATGATGACATGCGCAAAATACGCGACCACATCTTGCTTACGGATGACATACGGAGCACTATTTGGGGGTCATTCATCCGTATTACGCATGTAAAATACGGACCGTATTTTGCTTCAGTTAGTGTGACCCCGGCCTTACATTGGGCCTCATGTCTTTCCTATGGACATTTTCTCCTAAAAAATGCCCAATGGACTACGGTCCAAAAGATCTGGGTGTTGTAGTTCTTATTCATGGGGATTTCTCTGGGAATGCTGTGACATATTCCTCAGTGTTATATCATTGTTGTGTCAGTGTTTGTTACCATGGTGATTACATATTATTTAACAATGTAGGTACTAGGTATGGCTATTCTTATCTGTAGCTGGAATGAACCTACATGGTACCTGCAGAAAAAGCCCCTGGAATTCATATGGAAGAAGGGGGATGATATGTATGTGCCGTCACCGTGTGTTATTAAAAGCTACAGGTGCTTCCTCTGACGTTATGTTCAGAGGATTTACGCTGATATCCTCTTTACACTCATGGAGTTACTGGCACAGATGGATTTTCTTACGCACATTCTCTTGTTCATGGTTGTTATTTTTCATACATAACAACTAGTGATGAGCGAACGTCCTCGGATAACATGTCATCCAAGCATGCTTGGGTGTTCTCCGAGTATCTTGGGCGTTCTCGAATTTTATGTTCGAGTCCCTGCAGCCGCATGTTTTGCAGCTGTTAGACAGCTGCAATACATGCAGGGACTGCCTAAGGGCTCTTTCACACATCCTGATATTTCTGGTACCGGAGATGTGAGTGTATGTGTGTCATACATGTGGCATACATGTGGCAACCGTGTGCTGCATGAGTATGACATTTACCAGCGCCTGGCAATCAGCTGTATGGTTCACGCTGTTCCCCGGCGCCAGGTGCTGAAGACAGCTCACATCACGGTCCCTTGCTCGCGCTGCGATCAGAACCACCAGGGGACAATGTTAAGAGTTGTATTCAGTTAATATCGAAAGCAATAGATAAATTTTAGAAAATTACATGGGTTTCCTCTGTATTTTTGATAACCAACCAGTCAAAACTGATAGCTGCGGGCTGCAACCCTCAACTGTCAGCTTTAGCAAGGCTAGTTATCAAGAATAGAGGGGTCCCCACACCATATTTTTAATTATTTAAATAATTTAAAAAACGGCGTGTGGTTCCCCCCCCCATTTCTTACAACCAGCCAAGCTAAAGCAGACAGCTGGGGGGCTGGTATTCTCAGGCTGGTAAGGGGTCACCTTTGTATTGTCTGGTGACATCAAGACCATGGCTTAGTAATGGAAAGGCATCTATAAGACACCTATCCATTACTAATCCTATAGTTGTATGGTAAATATAGACACAGCCAGATTAAAGTCTTTTATTTGAAATAAAAACAAAACACACTTTTCCTTTTTTATTTATTGACACCTCTCCATTACTAAGCCGGGCTTCATGTCACCTTACAATAGCAAGGTGACTTTAACCCCTTATTAACCCCACTTACCATCGCTACAGGGCAAGTGGGAAGAACCCGACAAAGCTCCAGAATAGGCGCATCTAATAGATGAGCCTTTTCTGGGCAGCTGCGGGCTGCTGTTTTTAGGCTGGGGGTGGCAAGATTAATGGCCCCTTATCAGCCTGAGAATAGCAGCCCCCAACTGTGAGTTTTGCTGGGTTGGTTCACAAACAGAGGGGGACCCCACGTCTGGTTTCCATTCATTCTCTCCTGCTCGCTGATGCCGGTTGAGCAGGAGAGAAGAATGACAACCACGTTCAGCACCAGCTGCAGGGGAACAGCGCTTACAGTAGGGCTTCTTCCCCGGTGGCCGTCCGTGAACACGGAGGACAGTGAACTGTTCTCCGTGTGCACGTGTGCAGCACTTTTTGCGGGCTGTGCGCTCCCACAAACACTGACATGTCTGCGTGTTTTGCACACGGACACACAGTCCGTGAAAACATGCTGACATGTGCATAGACCCATTCATTTGAATGGGTGTACAAGTGTCTGTGTCTTCAGTACGTGAGAAAACTGTCACTACACGTACCGGAGCCACTGACGTGTGAAACCAGCCTTGCACCCAGACACAGGGGTTAAGAAATGAATTAGGCTCATGATCTTCTTTCCCTGCCAGCTGAGTAAAATGCTCTGTGGAGGGCAGTAGTTTATGTATGTGTCCGACATGCCATATTGTGATACTGGCGGCTGATGTACACATAGCATCAACAAAAAGCCATACACGTGGTTTGGGGCAGAACTGATGTTAATCAGGTTCCTTGTCCAATTAAAAAAAAAAAGAAATGGACAACCACATTTGGACACCTTTCATTGTTGCAGACATCCAGGGGAAGAATATGAGAAGCCCAATGAAATTGATGTGAAAATGCAAGCGCATTAGTGAAACATGTCGGGTACTGAAATCACTCCACCTGAAACCTTACTGAGAGTCAGTTATGCACAAGTTAAAGGGGGGATGATCAGAAGTGTGTGACATATTGCAATTGGTTGCCAGATGTGATCATCTATTGCCCCGTTGCAAAACATGTCAGATGAAGTGTGGTTCTTTCTCACCGGTTGTGTCAACTGGCACAATATGTACTGTAACACACAAAACTCACATGAGCTGCATCAGAACCCACTGTAAAATCCAAAATGTTGATGCTATGGATAAATGACTTGTGTGTTTATTTTTTTTTTATAAAAATGTAGACTTTGATATTTTCCAGCAATTTTATGCACAATTAGTGGCGGACTACCACTTTATGATGTATGATATATTAGATGGGTGGGATGTTGCACACTGTACCCCCCACCAAGCAGCCCTGGAGAAGTATGGAAACAGTGAAAGGTGCTTGAACTGTGTGGTTGTTGTCGCTGTTTTTGGATACTGCAGCTCAGCTCCTATTCACTTCAATAAGCATAGTATCTGCATGATGGTATAACATAGAAGCCTTTACGACCTAGAGACTTTCACCAGTTTACTTTTTGCCCTTCCTAGACATCTCTATCAGAAAGACCTAGGTGGACCTCTAAAATAAGTATTAACATGATATATGATATGTGGTATTAATGAGTGATGACGCCATGTATAGCGAAGTCTGACATGCAGCTAATTTAAGAGTTACCTCTCTGATTAAAGAGTGGCAGTACTAAATCTGTTTCCCACAGCGTGGGTGACAATGCTGGAAGTGATAGTGCAACATCATCTATTATGCCTGCCTGTAAACCAGCAGACACTTTACCTTTAATAATAGTAAATGTTGATGTTGCACATTATAGGCCATCTTGTTACTTGCTGCAATGTAGCAGACCTGTCCCCACTCCATACTGTAAGTCACTCTGATTCTCTCCAGAAGCGGTCTGTGTTGGAGATTCAGCCATAGCATTGTTAGAAACACTTGTCAGTTCAGTGCATTCTGCTCTGCGGATTTATTATTTGGGGGTGCAGGGGTTGACTGTAAATCTCCTGTGCTTATACATAAAGAGTTTATAGAAAATTTGTCAGACAGTGGAGAGATTTCTGCTACTGTTTCTTGATATTAACTCTTGCATACATGTTTAGGGGACATACAGAAACAAATTAAGGTTTGGCTGCTTATATACCTTAAAACTTAAAGAGGGTTTTCCCAAGAACAAAAGTTAAATTTAATCACTAGATCTTGGAATGATAATAATTTCCACAATTGGATGTGTTTAAATAAAATGTTCCTGTCCTGAGATAATTTTATAAATGTGCCCCTGCTGTGTACTGTGTAATGGTTGTGTCTGACCGTGCAGGAAACATGGTCTGATCATACCACAGCTCCTTGGCAGGGGGGCAAGCAGCAGCGTATACAGACATTACAGCACAGAATCACATATGATCTGTGATCCCATGCTGTAATATCTATATGCTCTTTTGTGTTCTCCCCTGCCCAGGATCTGTGGTATGATCAGACCATGTTCCTGCACGGTAAGACACGGCAATTACACAGTACACAGCAGGGGCACATCTATAAGATTATCTCAGCACAGGAACATTTTTTTTTTTACATACATCCATTTGTGGAAATTATTATTATTCCAAGATCCAGTGACTAAAATGAACTTTTGTTCATGAGAAAAACACTTTAAGGGTTTGCTCAGACTAGTATATTATATGGATATGTGCTGTCCAAGTAAAAATCGGACAGCATGATGACCAATGTAACTCAATAGGGATGATCAGATGACCGTTTTTTCACAGAAATCGAGTGTCTATGCAAAAAAAAAATTGCGCCATGCATTTTTCTTTTCCATATCTCGTACGATAAACACCTGTTCACGTCTTTGGGTGCGCAAAAAAAAATCTGATCCCATACGGAACTTACATCCGATTTTTCTGTATACATTGTCATTATTAACACAGCAAACTGTAGTTGATATCATATGGATATCCACGGACGTAAAATACGGACGCACGGATGGCACATGGATGACAATATGGATGAAAACAATCCGAGTTTTTTGGATGAAAATCGGATGATTTTTCATATGCTTGTCTGAACGGGGAGTTACTGCACATGATCATCCAGCTTTCTGCAGAGAATAGGGGATCAGCTATTTGTGCTCTCAGAGAGTGTTGGGCTCCAGTGCGGAGTGAACATCCACTGGAATCAATAACACTTAACTGCTCATGTTAAGGGAAGCAAGTGGTTGTTCTGCTACCAATAGCATGACCTACTCTCAGATACCAGTGTCATTTGCCTCCCTGTGGCTTATACCATTCATTTATTCAGGAAAAATGTAGAAATCCAGCAAAGGGGTCCTGAAAATAACATTGTTTTTGAATCCAATGTGGAATAGCATACGCGGTTCAGATACTAAGTCCTTAATCATTGCATTAGTCTATTGGCATGTTAGGCGTATAGATTGGAAAACTGACATTTCTATTGGATGCAAGGTCGCCTTCTTCATTGTATGGAGAAACTGTGCACTCATGTTTCTTTATCAAATAGTAATGACACACAGGAATGCTTACTACTAATGGGGCTTTGAGTTTCTTCTTGCTCTCTTGAATAGAATATTCCTGTTTTTATACTTCCTCTTTGTATAATATTCTTAGAAAGGATAACCTAACAATTCACACGATATAAAATGTTAGTTCCCTTGTATTAAGGGATGTATATTTGATTCTGAAATACCTATACAAAGGTAATGCATTTGCAGCCATGGAAGTGTGGCGCCCCTGAGGCTCAGTCGCCACAGAGGTACTGCACCTTCTCCTAAGGTGTAATGCCCCACCACCTAGGTAAGTTGGGAGCTCCTTTCCACACTCCAACACTCGCACCCCACACAACAGGGTACTTCTGCACAACCACATTGCAGCTCAGTGCTTAGAGAGTAGCAGAGCACCTCCGGTGGTTCCCTGCATGGAACACTGGATGTGCTGGGAGGTGGGTGGAGTTGAGATCCATATGAAAGGTTGAGAAGGTTTAGAATTACAGGTCATTTTGACGGGAGGTCAGGCGAGAGAAGGACAGTCAGTCAGGAGAGTCTGAGGACGGGTCTGAGAAGGAGTGCTGCAGCTGCCTCAGTGATCTGAGCCAGCTGGCACGGGAAAGGAACAGAAGCAGAAAGACGTAGAACTGCAACCTAAGCTTCCATAAGAGAGAGAAAGAACAGTGCGGAACGAAGGAGTAGGAGAACAGAGAGGAGACGTGGGTTGGAAGAAGAACCCTGCCTATAGGTTCTCAGCGCAAGGCCGGGCTCGATCCCCGAGGTTGTATGGATACTTATGGTTCTGCAGCAGACACCGGTGGAGTAGTTGGCTTTAAATGCACTACTCCCATCTAAGACTTGGGGCACAATAGCAACTGAATAGAGAGCCAGGACTCCAGAGAAGGGAGTCCCCGAGAGAGGCTACAGCTGTCTGCCATACGAGTAGAGTTGTTAGGAACATCTGACAGGAGGAATTCCAGAGTACCACGGTACTGGAGCTCTTCACACCTTAAGGCGCAATAGAGGAGTCGTTCAGGAAAGGTACGAGTACATGTTGGCGGAGTGTTGGAGAGGAGAATCCTGACTTGCCCGGGAGGTTGATTGAGTCTCTGCCCCGGAGGACACGGCACGGAGGAAGGCACCAGTGTGTACCACGGACTGTGAGTAAAGCTTTGGAACAGCAAGCCCTGGTGTCTTCCATTCATTTGTGCGCTAACACCGTCAGCACCGCTACATCTGGGTACCAGCGCTCGTCACACCACCTGCGCCCATCCTCATGTATTGCAATTACACTGCCCTGGGGTTACAGCTTCACCTGTGGGGAGCTACACCATCTATGCTGCAACACACCACCAGCCCCAGAGGATCTGCATGCAGCGTTGGCTTAACATCTTGCTTGTCAAACACCACAGGTGGCGTCACGAACTGTTCACATAAACTATATCACAAACCACCATTGATTTGGGCGCCCAGGGCCACGGACTGGGTCACTGCCGCTGTGACATATTCCCCCATGACACCGGCCCAGTACCGAGTACCCCACGGCCCTGGGAGGGCGACCCAGAAGCTGAGATTAAGGGTATGTTCATATGCATGCTTTTTTGGTGCGTTTTATTTATGCATTTTTTTATGCTAGTTTTAGCTATGTTTTACAGGACCAGCTATGTCTGTGACATTTCAGAAACCTCATGCACATATAATTGGGTCAAAAAAACTGTTTTGTGCCCAAAACACGTCCCGGTGTAACAGGCCAGATTAACCCCCCGCCCAGAATATACCCGGGGTTAAAATGGCCTAGGCCAAACTATACCCCGGTGAATAAATCTTGCCTAGGCCAGATTATACCCCTCCGGGTCAGAATATAACCCAGCTGCTGTAGATCAGATTTTTCATGCTTTTGAGAACCATCAAAAACGGGGACCCAGGCAGCACCCAGGGGGACAGAGACAGCGCACAAGGGGGGGAAAGAGACAGTGCGCACCCTGTGCGCTGTCCCTGCCCCCCTGTGTGCTGTCTGGGACCCCTTGTTTGCTGTTTGGGACCCCCTGTGCGATGTTTGGGGCCCCGTTCTTGAGTATATCACGCAATCCTGTGCGATATCTAGGGGCCCTGTACGATGTGCGATGTCTAGGGCCCCTGTGCGATGTCTGGGGTCCCTGTGC
Organism: Dendrobates tinctorius; assembly: GCF_039654945.1. Classification (NCBI taxonomy): domain Eukaryota; kingdom Metazoa; phylum Chordata; class Amphibia; order Anura; family Dendrobatidae; genus Dendrobates; species Dendrobates tinctorius. Next base: position 25,915,788 of record NW_027361737.1, on the reverse strand, counting down.
TCTGCCTGGAGCCCCTGTGTGTTGCCTGGGGCCCCCGTGTGCTGCCTGGGGCCCCTGTGTGCTGCCTGGAGCCCCTTTGCACTGCCTGGGGCCCTGTGCGCTGCCTGGGGCCCCTGTGTGCTGCATGGGACCCCGTTCACTGTCTCTGCCCCCATGTGCTGCCTGGGGCCTCTGTGTGCTGCCTGGGGCCCTGTGTGCTGCCTGGGGCCCCTGTATGCTGCCTGGGGCCCCTGTGTGCTGCCTGGGACCCCGTGTGCTGCCTGGTACCCCATTCGCTATCTCTGCCCCCCGTGTGCTGCCTGGGGCCCCATTCGCTGTCTTTGCCCCCTGTTTGCTGCCTGGGGCTCCTGTGTGCTGCCAGGGACCCTGTGCGCTGCCTGGGGCCCCGTGTGCAGCCTGGATCCCCGTTCACTGTCTCTGCCCCCCCGTGTGCTACCTGGGGCCCCTGTGTGCTGCCTGGGGCCCTGTGTGCTGCCAGGCAGATAAGTACGCCTGCGCAGAAGCGCAATGACGGGGAGCCATGAAGCAAGCAGGAGGGCGGCGTCGCAAGAAAATGAGAGGCGCCGGACCTGCGACATCCATCGGACCGGACCGCTCCGCAGGTGAGAATAATAAAACTTATTTTTATTCTCTTTGCAGGTCAGATGGGGGCTTATCTACAGTATTATAGAATGCTGTATATCAGCCCTGAAAGGCGGTGGCCGTAACTTGAATCAGCCAAACCTGGTGACAGGTTCCCTTTCATGGTAGCCAGGGGTCTATTGAAATTCCTTGTATCTGCTACGTTAACCCAGACTGGCTAGGTTTCAAAGGAGTTTGTCATTTTGAATATAGACTGAAATACACCCCTCTCCTTAGTGCTAACTGGGGGTTAAGGTGACCCCTATTATTCCCATAGGTGCAGGTTCCACCTTGTGTACTAACTATAAGGCACTTAAGGAATATCATTTTAAATACCCCTATGCGTTTTATTGTAGCCCTTGGAAGAAATTAAAAATGACAATGTGGTCCTTCGACCAGCAAAGTTTGTGCATCCCTGTTCTATACAGTAATTATCATGATATGGCATTCCACCTCTGCTCTAGGCATGTACAGTGTATTGTTTCTCTGATGCTATATTGAATGTAAAATTAAAACCATCTACTCCCAGTAATGAGACCTGAGAATTATAATAACCTCTGCACTTCATCTTACTAGGTATACCATCATAAAATGTGCAAGGATCCTATTATTATTATTTTAAATTAATATTAATTTTATTTCTTATTTTTGGGTAGAGCCATAAAAAAATACTGTTTTTTATGTATTTTTTTAATTTACTGCTCTGGTCATTCAGCCCTGTAATATGATCAACAGCTTCCCCAAAACCAGTATGATGGTCCCATAGCTCCCCACACAGTATACTGGACCCCATAGTATGATGCCTCCAGCCCAGCAGCACAATATTATGGCCGCCACAGCCCCACACACACAGCCCCCCCAAATATGATACTAGACCCAATATGATGACCCCCACAAAGTATAATTACCCACACAGCCCCACACACAGTATGCTAACCCCACTACAGAATGATGACTCCCATAGCTATAAGCACAGTAAGCTGGCCCCCACATTCCCCAAATAGCATTTTCTCACAAACAAAATGATGATAGCTATGCAGTATGATCACCTAAAGCTCCCTATATATAGAATGATAGCCCCCAACACTTTATGATGGCCCCCACAGTCTCTTGTATACAGCATGATGTTAAGTCTGATACCCCATGCAGTATGATCCCCCACATCCCTCAAACACAGAATGACATCCACAAAGTATTATCCTCCACAGCCCCTCAACACAGAATGATGTCCCCCCACAGTATGGTCCCTCAAAGCCCCCTAACACATTACAATTGCCTCCACACAGTAAGATACCCCACAGCCCCAACACAGAATGATGACCCCGACAACCCTCCAACACATTATAAGGTCCCACACACATTACAAGCCGCCCCAATTTTTTTGAATGGATATTGAATAAAAAAATTGGATTTTTTTATAAGCGGATGGACCTGCTTTTTTTTCTTCATGTGGTCTAGTATGCATTCATGTTACATGAGGGTCCTACAGGGGCCTGTGACAGTGACATAGAGTGTTACCCATTGGGTCTGATATACCATTGGGGCAACCTGTGCAGCTGAAGGGGTGTGGACAGGTTTACCCTGATCCTGGCCCTGAAGACAACAGACGCACTGTGATACTGATGCTATACAGTATATAGAGTGTTAGAAGGGGTGTGGACAGACTTACCCCGATCTTGCCCCTGCAGACAACAGACGCACTATGTGAATACCGTCATGCGAGTTTATATGTGAAGTAACGTATGTCTGATGAAATGTGATATAATGTGTAATGATTAAGTACAGTATACAGAGTGTTATAGCATAATGGGAATACAGCATTAGGATAAGCTTAGGACACAATAGGATATACAACCAGTTAGCCTGTAGAGCCTGTAGATAGGAAATGGTTAAGGCTACGATTAGCTCAGTGGGTGGACGCTAGTGCTGATAAGAAGGGGGCACTTCCTGGCTAGAGGGAGTTCAGGTGGGGTGGTGGGTTACTAGGGCCACTGTGGGCCAAATGTTCAGGGCAGTGGGTGGCCAAATGGAGATCACAGATGGACATTACAACAACGACTGGAGCATTGGGCTTGCGCCAGGTACCATGGAGCAAGCCTAGTCTTCTAACATCACAAGGTCAGTAGACGTGGAGTTACATGGGGGGCAGATGGCCAGTCCTGGATGCACTGCTGGAGTGGACAACAAATTCCTAGTGCTGATGGAGTCATCGGGCTTGGGGGAAGTCCAGAATGAATGTCGAGCAGAACAGAAGAGTTGTGCTAAGGAGGAAGGAGCTCTGACTGCTGTGCCCTATCCCACTTGTAAATATCTGAGGAACTTGGACTGTTTAGTAAAAGTTTGACTGTTAAAAAGAACCTGGTATCCCATGCATTGTGTGCAGGGTTTCTGAAGACAGGAGCCTGGAGGTGACGGAGGCCTGCAGCCTACAAGTGAGTGTGATGTACCCTACAGTACACTGCGACTGGGACACCAAGTGTCTGTAAAGTGCCAGAGCACAACCGGACAGCAGCTCAGTTGCAACTATAATAATAACAATAATAATAATAATAATAATTTTATTTCTATAGCGCCAACATATTCCGCAGCACTTTACATTTTAGAGGGGACTTCTACAGACAATAGACATTACAACATAGCAATTAACACATAGATCAAAAAACATACCAAGAGAAATGAGGGCCCTGCTCGCAAGCTTACAATCTATGAGGAAAAAGGGGAGACACGAAAGGTGGATGGTAACAATTGCTTTCATTGTTCGGACCAGCCATAGTGTAAGAATTGGGTGTTTATGTAATGCTGCATGAACCGGTTATCAGCCTGAATATGTAACAGTACAGACACAGAAGGCTATTAAATACATAAGGCGTATGAGAACATGATACGAGGAACCTGGTTATGGTAAAAATTTTGAATGGGCAACACAGGGATTGTTAGATTAATGTGTTGAGGCGGTAGGCCAGTCTGAAGAAATACGTTTTTAGGGCACGCTTAAAACTGTGGGTATTGGGGATTAATCAAATTAACATGGGCAGTGCATTCCAAAAAATTAGCGCAGCACGTGAAAAATCTTGGAGATGGGAGTGGGAAGTTCTGATTATTTGAGGATGTTAATCTCATTAGCAGAATGGAGGGCACGGGTAGAGTGGTAGGCTGAGACGAGGGAGGAGATGTAGGGTGGTGCTGAGCCATGGAGTGCTTAGCGGGTGAGACTACAGCTCTGCAGCACTTTACACAACCCTACAGGGGCCCAAGAGGTAAGTGGGTATGCTTCCACCTCCAAGCAGCAAACAGCTTTTGTCACATGTAATGACCAGGGATCTGAATAAGATCCAGTGGGTCACAAACCGAGACTGAGACAAACATAACAATACTGTCTTTACTAAAATGACAGTTGAAGTGAAATTTAGTATTGAAGGAAACAGATTGAAATTCTCATATTGAATACATTCACTCAGCCAGGGCTGAAATCAATGTGCCGATCCCAAAGTTCCCGCTTTAAGTGTATTACACTGAGGTTTTAGAAGAAATTTACCTAAGAAAAGGTCAAACAAGGTACACTATGAAAAACAGGTGTAAATCAGATGTAGTGGTATTATGGGAATCCCTGGAATAGCACACTGACTATAAACTTAACAAAACTCACCATAACAATATATATCAATATAACAGATGTTCTTATACTGAATCTGGGGATACCCAGGTATCTATTGCTACTAGAGATGAGCAACTTTTGCCTTTTTTCGGGTCGAGTCGGGTTTCATGAAACCCGACTTTCTCAAAAGTCGGGTCGAACAAAATCGGCCGATTATCGTGAAAAGTCGAAGGCCGACTGAAACACGAAACCCAATGCAAGTCAATGGGGAACCAAGGCCCGCAGGGAGTGGAGGACAGGAAACACACCTATAGTGCCCATTTTAATGCCAAAAACATCAATTCTTATTACGTAAGCTTGTCAACCTTAATTTACTTTATAATAATAGTTAGGCATTGAAAACTGGGGGTTATTTGGCTAAAGTTGTGGGGGGGGTAGGGCTGGCTCCAGATTTTCGTGGGCCCTGGGCCAAAGAGTGTCACTGGGCTCTTTTAACAATGCCACAGTTCATGATCCTCTGATACGGCAGAGAATTAGCGGTATAGTACAATGAAAAATACTTCACTTCTTACATCTCATGACTGATATCCATTTTAAATTCTCCAATAGCTCCAAAAATGGACAGTATATTACTCCATACAGTATTATGGCCACCGCATAGTGCGCCATACAGAGTAATGAGGCCCATATATTTCTCCATACAGAATCATTGGTCCCATATAATGTTTGAAACAGTATATGATGAGCTCCACATAATGCTACAGTATATGTTGGTCCCCATGGATGAAGCTCCACTGTGTTATGGGCTCAAATAATGCTCCATATATAATGGGCCCCATTTCTAATGCTCCAGTGCATAATGGGCCCTGTAAATGCTGCTCCAGTGTCTGATGTTCACTTTTAGAATGCTCCAGTGTATGGTGGGCCTCATATATCATTCTCCAGAGTATAGTGCTCCCCAAAAATAGCTGTCCCAACATTGAAAACAATTAAATAAGTCTCCTCGCTAGGGAATCCCTGTACTAGTATGGACTCCTCGTCGTCCCCATCTTCCATCTCTCTGCACTTGGACTGTTTAGGAGAGGGCGTACAGACACAATGTCATCGTACTCTCTGACCAGAATGTCACTGTCAGGAAACGTGGAAGATGTCACGGCGGTGGAGCAAAGAGAGGTAAGTATTTCAACTTTGCAAGTGCTGTGATCCTGAGCAAGCAGGGGTGGCCCACTCGTTGGCGACGGCACTGGCACAGGGCCCCTCATAGTACGGCGGTGTATCTGACGGCGGGTGGGCCCCGGCGGTGTATCTGACGGCGGGTGGGCCCTCCCCCTCCCTCCCACTGTCTCCCCCTCCCACCGGCAAAGACACTTTTGCGTACTATGAGGGGCCCTGTGCCAGTGCCGTCGCCCATGAGTATGCCTCCCCACCTGCTCAAGGAACCTGCACTTTCATCTGCACCTTCCTCTTTGTCACCGTGTAAGGTGGTATAGTATATGGGAAGGGGAACCTGAGTTTCATCAGGGTCAGATTCTGTCTGTGTAGAGTGCGAGGGGAATGTAGTGGTCTGGGTCAATGTACCAGCAGAATCATCTAGCAGTGGCTGGGCATCAGTGCACTTGTGGCGCCCCCAGGAGTACGGTCACCACAGTGGCATTACCTTTCTCCTAGGGAGTGTGATGTCATGCTTGGGAACAACGAAGGATCTCTCTAGCAGTTAAACCAACACACAACACAGTTCCCACTCCAGGCCAGCAGGGAGACCTCTGAACCTGACTGCTGAGGAGCTGCTCTCTGTGGTCGGGAGGAGGTAAGTTAGGGCAGTCTGTGAAGGGAAGGGGAAGTGTGTGGACGTGAGAAGGAGGATGAGCAGAGTTAAGGCTCACTCGTAGCTGGAGCGCATGGTCGGAATTCTGGTCTCCGAGTTTGTAGGGATACTGACGGTCCTGCAGCAGAAATCGGAGGTACTGCGAGTACCTCAGATAAGCGCTAGAACGGAGGCCACACTACCTATCTACAGAGAGAGAATTCCAAATTTGCTTCCAGGCTGACCAACTCCTTCTCCATCTGTACTCTGGGTCCTGGATGGCACTTACCAAGTACAGGTAAAGGAACTGCACGACTGTGTCTGTCATCTTTCTCCTACGCCTGGCGCACGGCTCTGCTACATCCTGCACTGCACACCATCTACCAACTCTTTCATCTGCCCTGCGACTACGGCCCTACCTGTGCAGGGCTTCTACATCTTAGCTGCACCACAACATCTGTCCCAGAGAAGTGACGCTGCAGCGCGGGTCAATCTGATCAGAAACCACAGGTGGCGTCACGTATCATTCACCTATAAACATTATTTACCCCTTTGCATGGACGCCCAGGGCCACGGAACGGGTCATCACCACCAACTTGACACATCCCCCTGAGACACAGGCCCGGTACCGATTAACCCCACTGCCCTGGCTGGCCACCCACACTCCATGTCAGATTCATCCTGGAATGGGGAATTCACGATTTGACTTGATAACACAGGCATGGTATGATAGAAAGAGCTACATGGACTAATGTGAAGTGTGGCCTGCTGCATCATTAACTTTTGGTGGGGGTGAAGGACACAAGGAAAGGGGTTCTTCCTGACCAGGAGCCAGCAATTGACAACTCAGTGCTTGCATTTTTTGAAACTTCAGAAGAGGAGGCGAGAGAGCTGGAGGCTGTGTCAGCAATGTAAGCCAAATCTTGCTCCTGAAGCTCTGGCTTTAAAAGTGGTTTACCTACTCCCAGAAAAGAGAGTCTTCGAGGCCTTGTGGAGCCAGACGATGACGCAGACTCAACACCTCCTGCCTTAGGTGCTATTGTGCTTTTGCCACTACCAACAGATGCAACACCACCACCATCGGGACCAGCTGGCAACCCCCGCCCACTTCCATGGCGTCTTCCACCATACTTCCTCATTTTTGTGAAAATGCACCCAAAATACCACCAGCTATATGATACTGTAAAACAAGGTAGAAGGTGTATCTTCTATTGGTGAGAATTTGAATCTCACTAAAGATTTGAGGACGCTGAACTATTGTCTCTGGCCCAGTAGAGATTACACCTCAATGTAACAGGCTGAAATTGGATGGTGTATGACAAGGTGGAGGGTGTCTATAGGATTGGTGAGAATTTGAATCTCACTATAGATTTGAGAACGCTGAACTATTGTCTCAGGCCCAGAAGAGATTACACCTCAATGTAACTTGCTGAAATTGGATGGTGTATGACAAGGTGGAGGGTGTCTATAGGATTGGTGAGAATTTGAATCTCACTATAGATTTGAGGACGCTGAACTATTGTCTCAAGCCCAGGAGAGATTACACCTCAGTGTAACAGGCTGAAATTGGATGGCGTATGACAAGGTGGAAGGTGTCTATAGGATTGGTGAGAATTTGAATCTCACTATAGATTTGAGGACGCTGGACTATTGTCTCAGGCCCACGAGAGATTACACCTCACTGTAACAGGCTGAAATTGGATGGTGTATGACAAGGTGGAGGGTGTCTATAGGACTGGTGAGAATTTGGATCTCACTATAGATTTGTGGACGCTGAACTATTGTCTCAGGCCCAGTAGAGATTACACCTCAATGTAACAGGCTGAAATTGGATGGCGTATGACAAGATGGAGGGTGTCTATAGGACTGGTGAGAATTTGGATCTCACTAGAGATTTGAGGGCGCTGACAATGATGCTCTCAGTCCAAGTATGGACGCAGGCAGCCTAATAAGCAGAACTGCTGCACACACAAAAGGGTGGAAAAATGACCACTTGGTAACTGTGCAGAAAAGAGGAAGAAAAGTATTTTTGCTTTTAAAAAAGCAGTTTGCACAGCAGTGTGCAAACAGCAATGCAGCTATCAGGGAGCCTTATAAGGCAGCCTAATAACCAACAGAGCTGATGCACAAAAATAGAGCCTCCCCTGTCACTGCACACAAAGTGTTGTGTTGTAAGTGGAAATCACTAACAGCAGAAGCTGTTTTTCTGTTCTTCTTCCCTGCCTAACGCTCTCCCTATAGAATCAGCAGCAGCAGCAGCTCTCCCTATGCTAAGATCGGCATAAGTAAGCTGGCAGTCGGTGTTCACGCCCTTTTATAGCCCCTGTGATGCCACACAAAGCCAGCCAATCACTTGCATGCCCTTCTCAAAGATGGTGGTGACCGATGCCCATGTCATCGCGTTGCCCACAGTGTGCGTCCTCCATCATTGGCTGAAAAAGGGCACTGGAAGCATCTTTTGAAACGCGACTTTGGCGCTCTGGTCGCCGACCTCGTGGCCGACCTCACGCTATGGTCGGGTTTTGTTTCATGAAACCCGACTTCAGTGAAAGTCGCCGACTTTTGAATATGACCGACCCCCTTCGCTCAACTCTAATTGCTACCATTAACCTGTGGTAGATCATCACACAGGTCTATGCTTTGCATCAGCTGCAGCCAGTCCCAAAAATCTTCGGCGTCAAAACTTCAGCAAACACAAGGATCTGTGTCTTGTCGGCCGATTCCGAGCCCACACACCGGGGACTTACAGTTCTGTAGCCTCTGGGTCCGGTCCGAGATAGCACTTCAACGGGGCTTGTCTGGATCCCTCTCAATATGGATGGTACAGGATACCGTCTCTCCTCCAGCAGCCACTCACAATTTCCCTGAGAGCAGGCCACCTGAATTTGCACAGGAAAGATGTCTTCTGTAGCTTTCCAGCTCAGTACAGCTGGGACTCCACAGAGCTCCAAAATCACACAGCTCTCAAAAATGCGCTGTACTTGTTCCACAGCAGAACCACAGGTTCACAAGCAGAAGGGGTTAACCACCTCACAAACCCGCTGGCAGCAAACAGTCTTTACTGAGTCCAGACTCCTCATTTCTTTTCAGCTGCCTCACACTGTGTCTCACATGGCAGTCTCTCTGCTTCTAGCAGCATCACCTCTCAGCATCCTATACAGCAGACACTAGGCCCCAGCACACACAGTTTCCCAGGCTTTTTCTCTCAGTCCAGACATGCAAAAGCAGCAGAGTCCTAATGCTCTCCTGATGCCATTACATTTCACACTCTTACATACAGACACACAAATGGACGCATAATGATACGCTTTGGACTGCAAAGAGTCCACATACTGTTCGTTCACATGGGCCCTTTTCTGTCTGTGTCCAAACTGGTCTCATTGTAAACACGTATTTTGCAGTGGCCTTCTGTATAAGGATGTGTAGTCTGCAAAAACCAGTATGAATCCTTATACCAAGCAGACAATAGCTAAAAGGACAACCTTTTCTCCTTCATCTGGTAAATGGGAGTATATGGAAAATACTAATGCACATGCCTGGACATTTTTCTTGACATAGATATACAGTAAGTAGTTAACCTGGGTTGCTGAGCCAACTAAACCACCGATGTGTCCTTGTCAAGAAAGCAGCTGACAGCGTAGTATCCTCCAGACATTTGTTCTATCATTAGATGACATAACAATTTAAAGGGTTAATAGAAGTTTGTCATATATATATGAAGCAGAGCAATGGATGAAAGGCGAATATATGTCAACCTCTGTGAGCAAAGTGTTTAGAGAAAGAAAGTTTCCACGTCTCTGAGGATTAACGAAAAATATTTCATTCCTTCTTCCAGTAAAATGTTTAAAACAGAGACTAGAAGATAAAATTGTAATTATGAGATTGTCAACCTGTAAAATGTTATGAGGACCATGAGGGGTTTATTTACCGGTGTATGTGGGTGATAAAATTCCTTCTCGCGGTTCAGGACTTTACATTTAATAGCGTCTGAACTGGTATCTAAAAATTGATCAGTTATTTTATACTACAACAAAATGTTGGGGCGTGTGACTGAGCTCATTAGTCTCTCTGGCAAGAGGGGGCTATCACAGAAGGTCACTTAGGGCATCCTCCAATCTAAGGCAGGAGCTACGGAATATTGTCCAAATTAAACCAAGTTCCTAAAGCCTGTACCATTCATGCTTGTCAATTTTTACTTAATGAACTGTGTCTCATTAACTGTGGCATGTTTCTGCTAGCAGTGCAGAGGTTAATCTTTTCAGTTGAGAGCTCCTGGAGCTTTCCTGCTTTGATGATCTCAGTTGTTCAGTGTTGGCCATTCCCTTCTTGCTATATATACTAATCTCTGGCCAGCAGGCATTCCCAGAGTTAGCTTGATACTGCCTGGTTCTGGAGTTGGAAGATTGGTTGTTTGAGGAGGTGTTTGGAGTGTTGTTCTAAAGACTGTTGCCTAGTGTTTTGTCTGTGTGCATATCCTCATCCTCTCCTAATCTGTTTTTACTTCCTTTACTTCCAGGTGTTCCACTCTGTTGTTTGTGAGTGAATATTTGTATGATTGGTACTTTCATTTTTCCCTGTACATCTTCCCTTGTTAGTCTGGTTTGTGTATTCCAATACACTACAACTACCCATTTCCCTGGTGTCACGGTCACGTGTGTCTGGACGCAGCGAGTACCGCAAGGCGAATCCATAAGACACCCGTGACCCTGGATACACCGTCTCCAGTGGGGCGAATTTAAATAATAAACACGTGCAGCTGGATACACTGCCTCCAACTGGCGAATTTAGACATTACACGTATATACAAGTCTGGAAACCCTGCCTCCAGTAAGGCGAATTTAAACAATAAGGGAAACCTGGGAAACATTAACAATGGTGGGCTCTGCGATAGGGAATAGGGAAATGGAGACCTCCTGAGCTCCCCTGAGCCAGTGTCCCTGCACTCCTAACGTTCCCTATGCCGGTCCCGCACCGGGTGCGCAACAGGAACCTAAAAACCCTAGCTCGCCCTGACCTAAACCCTCACTAGGGAATAGGTCGGAGCGGAAACTAATCCCACCACTGCACTAAAACACACATGAGGAAAGATGACAAAACAGGGGAAACACCACTTAGCTTTGCTCTGGTGCATATGCTCCTAGCAACAGAGCCCCCCACCTGCGTGCATCTTCTCCTCCACCCGGATCCATCACCATAACTGGATCCTTCACCATAGTGCAGCCTTGGAGCAGAGTCCACCACCAATTGCAGCTGTCCAGTAACAGAGTCCCAAAGATGAGTTCAGCTTCTGGCAAAACGTCCAGCATGCTTGAGTCCAGCTCTCAGCAACCAAGTCCCGCATGCTGAGTGCAACTCTCTCCATAGTCATCACTCCACCAAGCCATGCAAGCACTTCCTGCCAACACCATAAACTGTGACTCCACCACGCCATGCCAGCCCTTCTTGCAGACTACCTAGCTGCCACTCGTCCCCTCTGGCTGGGCTGCGCAGGACTCATGTTCAGCTCCTTCATTCACCCAGGCTTCCTTGTGAATGACTAACACACAATATCACCAACAGTGATTGAACCCACATGGCTCCCTTTTATAGAGCCTAACACCTGATTTGTAATTAAGTGCACATTAACCCTAAAACTAAAGTGCGATACCACTCGCCACCACGGGGCAACTTAGAATGAAACACCACGTGTAATAATTCTAATGACCACCGGGGGCAATTACATCACTTTGGCACCTAGCCAAAGGAAAAAAAGTTCAACTTTGTCCATTTAAACTGTCAGATCCAGCCTGGATCATGACACCTGGGTTGGGGAGGGGACAGATAAGGTCTGATTCAGGAGCTCAGTAAGACATGTGGCTCCTGGCATTTTCACCATCAGAAGTAATCCAGAGAGCAGGGATAGCGAGGGCACCCCTAGCTTTAGGGATAGGGAAGGAACCCCTAGCCTTGGGATTTTTAGAAATTTCATGCCTACTCTGCTTTTTTTCCGTTACCTAAAGTGACCTGATGTACGTTCTTGAAATGCATAAGGCTATGTTTCAACGATGAGCTTTTAATGCGTTTTTGATGTTGCACATTTTCTGCCCAAATGCTGCACCCATTAAGTAAAATGCACAGCATAAAAAACTAAACAAAAACTCATTGTGGGATTGTAGTCTTACATGTCAATTTCTCTTGTGGGTACCACTGTGTTTTATGCACAAATTTTCCTCATAGAATTGTATTAAATGCAGAAAATCTGCAGGTAAAAAATGCATTTTTAGTGCATTTCTGCTTCTGAATTGTGCTAAAACTACATGTAAGGTAATTTGCACATGACTGTATCAGTAAATTTTGTCAAAGCCAAATTTAAGGAAGTATCAAAAACAAAGCAGCTTTATGTAAAACCTGACATACCAAAAGGAGAAATAAAAAGTAATGTAAAAAAAATTGCACTCACAATGAAAAAATGTACATCAAAAACTCACCAATTACTCATTGTGGGAGAGTAGTTTTAAAGGGAATCTGTCACCTATTTTTAGCCCTATGAGCTGCTGCCATCGCCTCCGATGTAACCTGAAAGATAAGAAAAACAAGTTAGATTATACTCACCGGGGGGGCGCGGTTGGGTGCGATGGGTGTTGTGAGTTCATTTTGCCCTTCACTACTGAGGCCCGAGGAACTCCCTCTTCTGGTAAAGAAAGGTAGTGAGCCTGATTATCAAACACCTGAGCCTGATGATGATGACTGGCTGAGTGGAGTTACTGACTGGATATAAGGCTGCCGACGCCCTTCTGCCCTGCGGGTGATTTCTCTGTGGGATCCTTGGAGACCAGTCTGAATTCCTGCTCTTCTAAAGCTAAGTTTTCTGCTCGGCTTTTTGCATTTGTGCTTTGACTTTGTTTTGCTTTGTTTTTCTGGATTTCTGCCATTCCCTGCTGGGGTGTGCTGAATTCCTTTAGCTCTGTCTTCTGAAAATACCTGAGTGCTGATTTAGTTTTTGAAGCCTAGCTGCTTCAGGGTCTTTTTCCATATCAGCTTGTTGGCTTATGTCTTTGATAGGGTTTTGGCAGATTGCAGACAGCAACCTTCCTTTCCTGTTCTGTTTAGTTAGCTTGGGCCCCATCGTTTGCTCAGCCTATCTTTCTATCTGTGTGAGTGTTTTTCATCTTGCTTCACCGTCATTATATGTTGGGGGCTGCCTTTTACTTTGGGGTCTGCTCTGGGGCAGTTTAGATTTCCTTTTCTGTCTTTAGGCTATTTAGCGCTCCGGCTGTGATCGAGGGGTCTAGGGCATCGTAGGAACCCCCACGGCTACTGCTAGTTGTGTTGATAGGTTCAGGGGTCTGCAATCTGATAGTTGCCAACTTCTCTGGTTTTCTGGACATAGCTTCTATTTTTGTGTCTGCCTCCTACGGTGACTCAATCATAACAGAATCACCCGCCATACCACAGATCCTAGGGTACTCAATAGCAGGAAAGAATTGTATAAAAAAAAAAAAAAAAGTGTATATTTTTTCCTCTATATCTCTGAGGCCGTAGGGGGAATTTTTTTTTCTCTCAATGGAGATAAAGCAATTGTCTGATCGTGTGGAGCAGCTCGCTGCGGAAGTGCGGGGAATTTCCGCCTATCTTGCTCATTCACATCATGCTGAACCAAAGATTCCTACACCTGATGTATTTTTTGGGGATCGGTCTAAATTTTTGAATTTCAAAAATAATTGTAAATTATTTTTTGCCTTGAAGCCTAACTCGTCAGGGAGCTCCGCGCAGCAGGTTAAAATTGTCATCTCTTTGCTGCGTGGCGATCCCCAGGATTGGGCGTTTTCTTTGAAACCAGATGATCCTATTCTGACTAATGTGAACGCATTTTTTCAGGCCTTGGGGTTGTTGTATGACGAACCTAATGCCATTGATCAGGCTGAAAAGACCCTGCTGGCATTGAACCAGGGTCGAGATTCTGCAGAATTGTACTGTCAAAAATTCCAAAAGTGGGCGGTCCTTACTACTTGGAATGATAATGCCTTGGCTGCTCTCTTTCGGAAGGGGTTTTCAGAAGCCGTAAAAGATACTATGGTGGGATTTCCTGTTCCCTCTGATCTTGACGATTCTATGTCATTAGCCATTCAGGTTGATCGGCGTTTGCGCGAGCGCAAAGCTGCACGAGAGGTGTTGCCACCTGTTGAACAAATGTCTGAACCTATGCAATGTGATAGAGTTTTTTCCAGAGAGCAGCGTCAGGAGTTCAGAAGACGTAATAAGTTGTGTTTTTTCTGTGGAGATGCCTCGCATATTATTTCTGTCTGTCCTAAACGAGAGAAACGCTTTGCACACACGTTTTCTGTTGGTGGTGTTCAACCTAAGTTTCTTCTGGCTATTACTCTGATCTGCTCCCTGTCCACATTTTCCGCCAAGGCTTTTGTGGATTCGGGAGCAGCCCTAAACCTAATGGACTTGGATTTTACTAAACGTTGTGGATTTCCGATGACACCTCTGCAGACGCCTATCCCTTTGAGGGGGATTGATGCTACTCCTTTGGCTAAAAATAAACCTCAGTTTTGGACCCAGGTGGTAATGCGGGTCGCCCAAGACCATCAAGAAATTTGCAGATTTTTGGTGTTGCATAATCTGCATGATACTATTGTTCTGGGGTTTCACTGGTTACAAATTCATAATCCAGTTTTGGATTGGAAATCTGTGTCTGTGGTGAGTTGGGGTTGTCGGTGTGCCTTTAGTGAGGCTCCGGTGTTTGCCACCTCTCCTCAGTCGCATGATGTTCCTGATTATTTGGCGGACTTTTATGATGTATTTAGTGAGAATGAGTCTGCGTCTCTGCCTCCTCATAGGAGTTATGACTGTGCTATCGAACTGAGCCCGGGGTGTAAATTTCCCAAGGGTCGGCTCTTCAATTTATCTGTACCCGAGCACGAGGCTATGCGATCCTATATTAAGGAGGCGTTGGAGAAGGGTCATATTAGACCATCCTCGTCACCCTTAGGTGCCGGATTTTTTATTGTAGCCAAAAAGGATGGATCATTAAGACCTTGTATTGATTATCGTGCCCTCAACAAAATTACTGTTAAATATCAGTATCCGTTACCCCTGATTTCTGATCTATTCTCCAGAGTTAAAGGTGCTTGCTGGTTTACCAAGCTTGACCTCAGGGGGGCGTATAATCTTATTCGCATTAAGCATGGGGAAGACGGCGTTTAATACTCCGGAGGGACATTTTGAGTACCTGGTGATGCCTTTTTGGCTCACTAATGCCCCTTCTGTCTTCCAGTGCTTCATGAACGATATTTTCCGAGATTTTGTCGATAAATTTTTGATTATCTATCTGGATGATATTTTCATCTTCTCCAAGGATTGGGATTCTCATGTGGAACATATTCGGACTGTGTTCCGGATCTTGAGGGAGAATTCCCTGTATGTCAAAGGATCTAAATGCCTTTTTGGAGTACAGAGGATTTCTTTTTTGGGATTTACTTTGTCCCCGTCAACTATTGAAATGGACCCGGCCAAGGCACAGGCCATTTACGACTGGGTTCAGCCCACTTCTTTGAAGGCCCTCCAGAAGTTTTTGGGTTTTGCTAATTTTTATCGGAAATTTATAGCAAAATTTTCTAGTATTGCAAAGCCATTGACTGATTTGACTAAGAAGGGTGCTGATGTGTTAAATTGGTCTCCGGAGGCTGTTTCTTCCTTTCAGGAGCTGAAGCGAAGATTCACTTCCGCCCCGGTTTTGCGGCAACCTGATGTCTCACTTCCGTTCCAGGTAGAGGTGGATGCTTCTGAGATTGGTGCAGGAGCTGTTTTGTCCCAAAAGGATCCTGTAACATCTAAAATGAATCCCTGTGCTTTCTTTTCCCGAAAGTTCTCTCCATCTGAACGTAACTATGATGTGGGGAATCGGGAACTGTTGGCCATGAAATGGGCATTTGAGGAGTGGAGACATTGGTTGGAGGGAGCTAAGCATCACGTCGTGGTCCTCACTGACCACAAGAATTTGATTTACCTAGAGTCGGCTAAGCGCTTGAACCCTAGACAGGCTAGGTGGGCCTTGCTTTTTACACGTTTTGATTTTGTGGTTTCTTTTCTTCCTGGAACTAAGAATGTCAAGGCAGATGCCCTCTCTAGGAGCTTTCTTGCTGATTCTCCTGTGGTGACCAAGCCTGCTACCATCTTAGGCGAAGGGGTAGTTCTTTCTGCCATCTCGCCCGATTTGAGACGTGCTCTGGAAGAGTTCCAGGAGGACAAACCTGAGCGTTGTCCCAGTGGAAAGTTGTATGTTCCTGACCGGTGGAAGAAGAGAGTGATGTCTGAAGTTCATTGCTCTGCTTTGGCTGGTCATCCAGGTATTTTTGGTACTAGAGATCTGGTGAGTCGGTCTTTTTGGTGGCCCTCCTTGTCTCGTGATGTCAGGAATTTTGTGCAGTCCAGTGGGACGTGCTCCCAGTCTAAATCGTGTTCTCGCTCTAGTGAGTTGTTGATGCCTTTGCCTGTCCCCAAGAGGCCATGGACCCATATTTCAATGGATTTCATCTCTGATATGCCTGTCTCTCAAAGGATGACTGTTATTTGGGTGATTTGTGATAGGTTCTCTAAGATGGTTCATCTTGTACCACTCCCTAAGTTGCCGTCTTCCTCTGAGTTGGTGCCCCTGTTTTTACAACAGGTGGTTCACTTGCACGGGATTCCTGAGAACATTGTATCTGACAGAGGAGTCCAGTTTGTGTCTAGATTTTGGAGAACTTTCTGTTCCAAGCTGGGAATTCAGTTGTCCTTCTCCTCTGCTTTTCACCCTCAGACCAATGGGCAGACAGAGAGAACAAACCAGACCTTGGAGTCATATTTGAGATGTTTTATTTCTGCTGATCAGGATGATTGGGTTTCATTTTTGCCCTTGGCCGAATTTGCTTTAAATAATAGAGCTAGTTCTGCCACTTTGATGTCACCTTTTTTTTGTAACTTTGGGTTTCATCCTCGATTTTCTTCAGGGCAGGTGGAGCCCTCTGCCTGCCCAGGTGTTGACACTGTGGTGGAGAGAATGCACCAGATCTGGGACCAAGTGGTGGATAAGTTATCTCTCTCCCAGGAAAAGGCCCAGCGGTTTTCCAACCGACATAGGACCATTGGTCCCCAGTTTAAGGTTGGTGATATGGTGTGGTTATCATCAAAAAATATTGCTATGAAGGTGGCTTCTCCTAAGTTTAAGCCTAGATTTATTGGACCTTACAAGATTTTGGAGATTATTAATCCGGTCTCTTTTCGTTTGGCTCTTCCTGTCACATTTAAAATCCATAATGTGTTCCATAAATCTTTGTTGAAGAGGTTTGTTGAACCTGTTGTTCCGGGGGTGGCACCTCCAGACCCTGTATTGGTTGAAGGTAACATGGAATATGAGGTAGAGAAAGTACTGGATTCCCGTCTGGCTAGACGGAGACTCCAGTATTTGGTTAAGTGGAAGGGTTATGGTCAGGAGGATAATTCCTGGGTCTCTGCCTCTGATATTCATGCCAAAAGATTGGTGCGTGCCTTTCATCGGGCTCACCCTGATCGCCCTGGTGGCGTGGTTGAGGGTTCGGTGACCCCTCCTCAAGGGGGAGGTACTGTTGTGAGTTCATTTTCCCCTTCACTACTGAGGCCCGAGGAACTCCCTCTTCTGGTAAAGAAAGGTAGTGAGTCTGATTATCAAACACCTGAGCCTGATGATGATGACTGGCTGAGTGGAGTTACTGACTGGATATAAGGCTGCCGACGCCCTTCTGCCCTGCGGGTGATTTCTCTTTGGGATCCTTGGAGACCATTCTGAATTCCTGCTCTTCTAAAGCTAAGTTTTCTGCTCGGCTTTTTGCATTTGTGCTTTGACTTTGTTATGCTTTGTTTTTCTGGATTTCTGCCATTCCCTGCTGGGGTGTGCTGAATTCCTTTAGCTCTGTTTTCTGAAAATAACTGAGTGCTGATTTAGTTTTTGAAGCCTAGCTGCTTCAGGGTCTTTTTCCATATCAGCTTGTTGGCTTATGTCTTTGATAGGGTTTTGGCAGATTGCAGACAACAACCTTCCTTTCCTGTTCTGTTTAGTTAGCTTGGGCCCCATCGTTTGCTCAGCCTATCTTTCTATCTGTGTGAGTGTTTTTCATCTTGCTTCACCGTCATTATATGTTGGGGGCTGCCTTTTACTTTGGGGTCTGCTCTGGGGCAGTTTAGATTTCCTTTTCTGTCTTTAGGCTATTTAGCGCTCCGGCTGTGATCGAGGGGTCTAGGGCATCATAGGAACCCCCACGGCTACTACTAGTTGTGTTGATAGGTTCAGGGGTCTGCAATCTGATAGTTGCCAACTTCTCTGGTTTTCTGGACGTAGCTTCTATTTTTGTGTCTGCCTCCTACAGTGACTCAATCATAACAGATGGCGTTCTCCTTCTTACTTCTGCCAAGGCTTCTGCGCAGGCGTACTTTATCTGCCCTATTGAGGGCAGAGTAAAGTACTGCAGTGCGCAGGCGCCGGGAAAAGTCAGAGAGGTCCGGCGCCTGCGCACTACAGTACTTTACTCTGCCCTCAACAGGGCAGAGAAAGTATGCCTGCGCAGGAGCCGCGGCAGAAGTAAGAAGGAGGACATCATCTCTAGAAGATGGGAGGCGCCGGACCGCGACACCCATCGGACTGCACCCCGAGGTGAGTATAATCTAACTCGTTTTTCTTTTCTTTCAGGTTACATCGGTGGCGATGGTGAGCTGATGGTGATGGCAGCAGCTCATAGGGCTAAAAATATGTGACAGATTCCCTTTAACAGGTCTTGGTGCCTAAGGAGCTTGACGGCATCTCTACAACATAAAAGTGCATGGTGGCAATAAAGGCCATGGTGGCAATTTTTCTTTTGGACCAGGAGCCATTAGTGTTGCTTGTTTTTGGTATTTTTCATTCCTGTATGAGAGTGTGGTCTCTCATGGCCAAAAGATGCCTGTTTCGCAGCCAGAAACCGGGTGAACATGCCAGGTTGCGTCCTAAGTTGATTGCTAATAATCATGGACATTGCTAATGGCCATGTGGATAAACCTTAAACCACTGAGACTATTAAAACTCAATCAATTTGGAATGTGTGCTGACTGGAATGTTCGGCTGATACAAGGGACAATGCTCTTAGTAGTTTTGGAACGGAAGCTTCAATTATGATTATTTTTAATGACATTCTTTCCTCTCTTACAGGACAACCGGAACATAAAGACCCAAGAAATAGTCTCATAGTTGAAAATTCAGGACAACAAGGATATGAAGATCCAAGAAGCAATCTTATAGCTGAAAATTCAGGACAACAGAGATACAGGGACCCAAGAAATAGTCTTGTAGCCGGAAATTCAAGGCAACAGAGAAACAGGGACCCAAGAAATAGTCTCATAGCCGGAAATTTAGGACAGCAAGGATACAGAGACTCAAGAAATAGCCTCATCGAGTCCAATCCATCTAAAAATAGGTACGTCCCTTCACAAATCAGACAGTTCCAAATCAAATGATAAAGGATGCGTGATCCAGTCTTGAATTGTAAAACATCACTCTTTTGAAGGATATTTGCCTAGAACCTTGAAGGGTTTTTTCATCTTTTATTGAATTTGAAGTAGTGGCCATTTGTTAGCTATTTGTTAGCTCTTCATGGATCACATATGCTTTTTATTGGTGTTTTCAGACAGTGCTACAACACATGAATCTCTGTTATTAATGATATATTTAAGCATTTCTTTTGACCTCATGATAATGTTTTCCTGTAGCAGATATGACACTTGCTGTAATGTGAGATGGTTTGTATAGATGACCATCTTTATGCCACAAGTTCATACATTGGTAGGTTGAGTTGTGGACTCTCATGCTGACACACTATATTGCATTTATGATATCCCATTCTAAATCCCTAGGTGTTGATATGGAGTAGGTTCCACTTTTGCAGTTAACAGTCTGTGGGAATATTTGTCATTCATCCAGAATAGCATTTGTGAGGTCAGACACTGATATTGGACAAGAGGGCAGGGCTCATAATCTCAGTTGTTGTTAATTCCAGGTATATAATGGAGTTTAGATCAAGGCTTTGGTGAATATTTTCCATACCAAACCTATACAACCATGTCTTTAAGGACCTTGATTAGTGTTCTGAAAAAACGTTCCAGCATAACAGTGTTCCCACAAAGTTAGAAGCATACAGTTGTCCAAAATGTCTTGGTATGTTGAAGCATTTAGATTTCCTTCAACTGGAAAAAGAGAGCCCAGGTCAACCTGTAGAAAACAACCCCACAGTACTCTTCCTCTCCCTAACGTTACAGCCAGCATAATGCAAACAGGCAGAGAGCGTTCTCATGGCACTGATGTAAGGAGATGGACATATTGTATATCGTATAATGTGATGTGTAATCTGAATAATGTCCTGCCTTTGTGTAGATCTTGTGTCAAGTGAAGTGCAAGATGTTTGCCTATGTAATGTGATAATGTTAGGTATTATAATGTATAATGATGTGATGCATGAAAGACATAGGTTAGGACTTAGGACATAAGGCAGTGTTGGCATAGAATGTAAGTGAAAGGGTATGTTTCCCCAGCAACAGACTGCAGAGTCAGGGAGAGAGTTAATGTTGGGACCAGCCCATAGTGGGAGGGATTAGTGCTAGGGCAAGTGATCTGCTTCCTGAAGTTAGTGAGAGATGAGTTAGAGTCTGAAGAAGTGGCAAGTGCGCAGTGCTGCCGTTTGGGTGAACTACAGCAAAGGAGACAATGGGACAATAAGGTAATGCAACTACGAACTGAGAGAAGAGACAGAGTGGCCTTCTACCTTAAAAGGGTCCTTGGATAGGATGACGTGTCACAAGAAACCCCGAGATTCATAAACCCTGAAGGTACGGACCTAAAGGGGGCTGAGTGTTAGGGACGGCGGAACACACTAAATATAAAATAACGTAAAGTGCGTTCGCCGCCCGGGGTCCACCGTCCAGAAGGTGTTAACACTGCTGCTAGCTGATGGCGGACGTACAATATATATAACACATGCGGGTTGAACGTCACCCAAGTGCGCTGAGCGATCTCTGTTTTACTCACAGAGATGCCTTAAGTGCAAAACACAAAAGGGCTGAGCCTGTTAGCATCACAGGTCTCAGGGAAGCGCACGCATGGTATATGGTCACAGGAGATGGGCCCTAGGCAGTCCGTCTAGACCTACCGTTCGTGCAGCATCGCTACTGCGGACGCCAAAAGGAGCTGCAGACTGCAGCGCGGCGACAGACACTGTCGCTAGTCGACAATGCCCAAGAGGGGGCGCACTGTCGGATGCTAGTACCGTGTAGATGCTTATTGTGGCTATAGCTTGCCACTGGTTGGCGCTGACTCTAAAGCTAAGTCCCTATACACAGTAATATCAGAGGGAGGGATCTTAATGAGTCATTCGCAGGTTCATGCATCCATCATCATTCACACAGTAGCAACTAGAGACTATACTAGCGCATGGCCTTTTATAGCCAGGAGCTTCCGGAAGCTTCCAGATCCCTGAGATGGACCAATCAGATCTGGAGAAGGACCTGGACAAGTGGCTCCCGATCTCCAATGGGAGATCGTTTCTTGAGTATGCTAGTAGAGCTACGGAGGGACTTAGCCTCTGGAGTGATTTGCTGCTGAGCAGCCTGCATTGCCATTGCTGACTCAAAGGTGGCAGTAATAGCCAACCCCACAGAGCAGGTCTGGGCAGAGTGTCTGGGAAGCTGGGATTGCTGAGCAATGTCCTCTGCAGGTCGAAAGATAATGGGAGACCGCAGAATGTGAGGCTCTGGATTCCTGTTGAACCACTGCAGGAACCCGACTCCTAACATGGGCCCCCGCCCTCCAATCCACCAAATAAAGCTTTTGCCACGTACTACCTTGTGTCCCACAGAGGCATAGGCCTCAGGCTCGTCCGAAGACAAGTCTGATGTCCCGGCAGATGACTCGGAAAACCGGGACATGTGAACAGGTTTGAGAGGGGACACGTGGAAGGCGTCAGGGATGGCTAAGTCGCCAGGAGCAGAAGTTGGAGTGGGACGCCGATGTGTGTCGGTGGGCATCATCACTCTCACTTTAGAGGATAGAGTGACATGCGGGGTGCAACCCAGACTGTCGCGAACCTCCATTGCCCGGTCTGCCACCGGCAAGGGATTCAGTAACCCAGCCGGCCTCAGTTTAGAGGAGCTGCTCCGAGCACAAGAGGCGCATGCCTGAATGTATTTTTTAGTGTCCCGAGCCCTGTGTGGCCACCAATATGACCTTGCCAGGAGTTTTGTGGTCTGCTTGTAGCCAAAGTGACCATCCACCCTGGACGCGTGTGCCCACGTGAGAACCTTGGACCGCAGGTGAGGCGGGACAAAGGTCTTGCCTGGCGGCACTGACTCGAGGACCGGAGCTATGGTCCTCAGATTCCCAGTAGGGGGCGCGGAAAGATCCACAGGCACCTCCACAGAGGTTACCTGGATGCTGCTCCCCATGCACCTTCCCACACAGTCCTTGCTCCATCCCAATATTTTCCCCGAGGACCACTCTATATGAGGGGAATGGCAAAAGAGCCAGGGAACCCCGAGGAGCACCTGATCGATGCCCTCTGGCATAATGAGCAGGGACAGCATCTCCTGATGAGATGGTGGAATTGAAAGCCTAAGGGGTGCTGTTTGGTGGGTAATCTGGGATGACAAGGTCGACCCATTTACCACCCTGATAGGCACTGGGTGAGGAAGTGGTACCAACGGGATAGCGTGCTATTGGGCGAAGGACGAGGACATATAGTTCCCTTCTGCCCCGGAATCCACTGTGACCTGTACCACCCAGGAGGAATCACCGCTATCTAACGTCCCTTGGAGCGCCGGTTTGGGGGAGAAGGTCTCCATAGCGAATAGACCCCCACCAATTATCAGTGGACGCGTTCATTTTTTCGGCCGCTGCGAGCACCTGTTAGCCAGGTGACCAGACTGTCGACACTGGTAACAGCGTGTGGAGCGTTGTGCTGGACGTGTCTTGAGACCGGCGTGGGACACCTCCATGGGCTCTGGAGGTAAACTCTCTGGCTCGAGAGGTTCTAGAGGTTCAAAGAGGTTGGGAGCCAAGTTAGCCTTCCGTCTGGATTGAGCACGCTCCAGCCCGCGCGCCGAAAAACGGAGATCGATGCGGGTGGAAATAGTAGTCAGCTCTTCCAGACTTACGGGAACCTCCCTGGTAGATAGAGCATCCTTAACATGCTCCGCCAAACCTCTCCAGAACACAGAGATGAGGGTTTTATCAGGCCATTCCAGCTCGGAAGCCAGAGTCTGGAAACGGACGGCATACTGGCTGACCGAGAGGGATCCCTGTATTAATGCTAGTAACTGGAGAGAGGTGTCGTGAGTGACCCGTGGCCCCAAAAAAGACCTGCTTCAAAGATGTTAGGAACTGAGCAGCGGTCCGAACCACAGGGTCACCACGATCCCACAGTGGCGTGGCCCACTCCAATGCCCTGCCCGACAGAAGGGAAACGATAAACCCCACCTTAGCCCGCTCTGTAAGGAATCGCACGGCCAGTAACTCAAGCTGGATAGAGCACTGGCTCACGAAACCCCTGCAGGAGGCGCTGTCACCAGAAAATTTATCGGGCAACGGGAGGCGGGAAACTGTCGGTGCAGGCGTGGACGTGGACACATCTGAGACAGCCTCTGCGACTGCCTGCGCAGTAGCCTCAGTAACCTTCACAGCTGAGGCGGACCTCTCGAGAGTCGCCAACCTGCCCTCCAGCTGCCGAATGTCCTGCAATAGTTGCTGCTGCTGGTCCACCATTACTAGTCAGACCCTGGCGCTAGTATAATGTTAGGGATGGCGGAACGCACTAAATATAAAATAACGTAAAGTGCGTTCGCCGCCCGGGGTCCACCGTGCAGAAGGTGTTAACACTGCTGCTAGCTGATGGCGGACGTACAATATGGTGGTATAACACACGCGGGTTGAACGTCACCAACGTGCGCTGAGTGATCTCTGTTTTACTCACAGAGATGCCTTAAGTGCAAAACACAAAAGGGCTGAGCCTGTTAGCGTCACAGGTCTCAGAGGAGTGCACGCACGGTATATGGTCACAGGAGCTGAGCCCTAGGCAGAGGGTCAGCGTCCGTCCAGACCTACCGTGCATGCGGCGTCGCAACTGCGGACGCCAAAAGGAGTTGCAGACTACAGCGCGGCGACAGACACTGCCGCTAGTCGACAATGCCCAAGAGGGGGCGCACTGTCGGACGCTAGTACTGTGTAGATGCTTATTGTAGCTATAGCTTGCCACTGGCTGGCGCTGACTCTAAAGCTAAGTCCCTATACACACTCGTAATATCAGAGGGAGGGATCTTAATGAGTCATTCGCAGGTTCATGCATCCATCATCATTCACACAGTAGCAAATAGAGACTATACTAGCGCATGGCTGAGCGGCCATGCACACCTTTTATAGCCAGGACCTTCTGGAAGCTTGCAGATCCCTGAGATGGACCAATCAGATCTGGAGAAGGACCTGGACTTGTGGCTCCCAATCTCCAATGGGAGATCGTCTCGTGAGCATGCTCAGTAGAGGTACAGAGGGACTTAGCCTCTGGAGTGATTTGCTGCTGAGCAGCCTGCATTGCCATTACTGACCCAAAGGTGGCAGCAATAGCCAACCCCACAGAGCAGGTCTGGGCAGAGTGTCTGGGAAGCAGGGATTGCTGAGCAATGTCCTCTGTGGTCAAAAGATAATGGGACACCGCAGAATGTGAGGCTCTGGATTCCTGTTGAACCGCTGCAGGGACCTGACACGTGAAACTAGTGAGGGTCCCCAGCGGTAGATGCAGGGCATCCATAGCAATAGGATGCGGAGCCGCTGAGTGGGTGTAGAGAAACTTGCGGAACTGTACTGTGGCAACCAACTAGGCTGTGATCATGCAGGGCAAAACAGTGTGCTATACCTGACCAGAGTAGACTACAGTGGAAGGAAATGATGTCAGTGAAAAGGCTTCTTGTTGTGAATGGACTGTGCTTATCCCCTTAGTGACAGAGTCAATTTGCTACTTAATGACCAGGCCAATTTTTACAATTCTGACCACTGTCACTTTATGAGGTTATAGCTCTGGAAAGCTTCAACGGATCCCACTGATTCTGAGACTGTTTTTTCATGACATATTGAACTTCATGTTAGTGGTAAAATTTCTTCAATATAACTTGCGTTTATTTATGAAAAAAATGGAAATTTGGCAAAAATTTTGAAAATTTTGCAATTCTCTAACTTTTAATTTTTGTACACTTAAATCAGAGAGTCATATCTCACAAAATAGCTAATAAATAACATTTCCCACATGTCTACTTTACATCAGCAAAATTTTGGAAATATAATTTTTGTCAGGATGTTATAAGGGTTAAAAGTTGACCAGCGATTTCTTATTTTAAGTTAGGGTTATGTTGTGGTTAGAGTTAGGGTTATGTTGTGGTTAGAGTTGGAGTTAGAGAATTGGGGGGGTTCCACTGTTTAGGTACATCAGGGGGTCTCCAAATGCGACATGGCACCACCAATTGAATTTTTGAGCTCAAAATTGCCTAGAATCAATGGTGGTGCCATGTCGCATTTGGAGACCCCCTGATGTACCTAAACAGTGGAACCCCCCCAATTCTCTAACTCCAACTCTAACCACAACATAACCCTAACTCTAATCTCAACCCTAACCATAACCCTAACAACAAACCTAACCCTAATACACCCCTAACCCTAATCTCAACCATCACCATAATCCCAACCA
The DNA here is from genome assembly GCF_039654945.1 of Dendrobates tinctorius. Classification (NCBI taxonomy): domain Eukaryota; kingdom Metazoa; phylum Chordata; class Amphibia; order Anura; family Dendrobatidae; genus Dendrobates; species Dendrobates tinctorius. The sequence continues at coordinate 25,890,020 of NW_027361737.1, read as the reverse complement.
TAACCACAACCCTAACCCTA